>NC_140010.1:36976647-37657679 GCF_964263955.1 Coregonus lavaretus | reverse complement strand
GCTGTCATAATACTGCGTGACAACTTTGTTGCGCCCTTGCAGCTGTTTGTTCAAGTTATTCAGGTGCTCTGTAACATCCACCATAAATGCAAGGTCCGGCATCCATTCTGCGGATTGAAATTCTAACACTGGTTTGCCCTTTTCTTCCATGAACTGTTCAATTTCTTCTCGTAAATCAAAGAAACGCCTCAGCACAGCACCTCGGCTTAACCATCTTACCTCAGTGTGGTATGGCAGGCCATAGATGTGGTCTTTCTCTCTGAGAAGGCTGTCAAACTGACGGTGATTCAGGCTTCTGGATCGGATGAAATTAACAGTTTGGACGACCACCTTCATGACGTTATCCATCTTTAATGACTTGCAACACAAAGCCTCCTGGTGCAAAATACAGTGAAAAATCAAAAAATCACGTCCTCCATTTTTAGATTGCACTTTCTCTCTGAACTTTGTCACAACGCCTTCTTTTTTCCCGATCATTGAGGGCGCACCATCTGTAGCCAGGCTGACAGAGCGGGACCAGTCCACTCCGACCCTGTCCAGCGCGCCGACGAGTGCGGTAAAAATATCAGCTGCTGTCGTTGTATCTGTCATCGGCACCAACTCCACGAACTCCTCGGTGACGGTCAATGTGTCATCAACTCCACGGATGAAAAAATGGCCAGTTGTGCAACATCTGTAATGTCCGTGCTTTCATCAATTGCAACCGAAAACGCAATAAATGACTTTACTTTTTGCTTCAACTGGCTGTCCAAATCCACTGAAAGATCGGAAATCCTGTCTGCAACTGTGTTTCTTGTCAGGCTGATATTTGCAAAAGCCTGCCGCTTTTCAGGGCACACAATCTCTGCTGCCTTCATCATGCATGTTTTTACAAATTCACCCTCACTAAATGGTTTTGAAGCCACTGCGATTTCATTAGCAATGAGGTAGCTAGCTTTCACTGCAGCGTCACTGATGTCTCGGCTGTGAGTAAACACAGACTGCTGTTTCTTCAGACCCGCCAACAGTTCATTCACCTTCTCTCATCTCCGCTGTCCTTGAAAGTTGTCATATTTGTCGGCATGAAGACTCACATAGTGGCGACGAAGGTTATATTCTTTCAGCCCTGCAACATGCTCTGAACACACCAAACATACAGCTTTCCCATTCAATTCCGTGATTAAATAGGATGACCATTTTTCTTGGAACACTCTGCACTCTGCGTCCACTTTTCTCTTTTTTGACAGAGACATATTGGGGCAATGAGGGTGCCAAAGCACATAATGTTAAAAGTAGAAGCCGTAATAAATATCGCGGGCAAAACAAAGTAGCTCATTGGCTGCACGTGCTTGACCTACTTGCTCTGCCCCGGTATAAACAGTTTGCTTGCTTAACACAATTGCTATTGCGCCATCCAGTGGACGCAATTGGAACAGCAGTTTATTTTATTGAAAAATTGCAGCGCATTTTTATACTTTACAATTTATTTATTTTATTTTATTTTATTTATTTTTTAATCATCTCGCGGGCCAGATTAAACCAGTTTGCGGGCCTGATCCGGCCCGCGGGCCGTACGTTTGACACCCCTGTCTTAGACTATTCAGATTGGAATGGCAACCTGTGGAAACCATACAATTAAAATTAACTACAACTTCCGTTTAAGAACCTAGGGTGAAGATATTTTCGACCTAGTTAAGAACCCAGCAGCTCTAATTACGTCACGTTGAAGACACTAAACACACTAATCTACCAGGAGGTGGCATAATACCAATTTTAAGCAGGAATTTAACAACTTAATTACACCGTTATATACACCCCCCTTAAATTGGGGAAGCACATCCCTAAATCCTCAGACCATGTTAGCTTGGCTTCTGCTTATCCTCTTGACACATTCTCTACTCCTCTACACTGCAAACACGGTTCTGATGAAGGAAAGCAAAGTGCTAACTGACGAATCTGAATCATCTATGACTTCACAAATAAGCCTTTTTGAAGGTCTAATAGATCCACCAACTCTTGTTTTGGCTGACTACACGCTCGGGTTTGTCAATGGATGCTTCTGAGTGGTCATTATCTTGGGCAGGCTCAGAGATGTGAAAGTAATTCATACTGTTCACTCATACTGTCCACAGAAGAGTGGGTGATGTCACTACTGGGGTCATCACTATCTTGGTAAATCACTACATCACTGAGGTTGCTGACCAGTTCTTCATCTGGATGAGGAGCATTCTCAACTGCATCAGTTAAGTCATCAGGTAAGTCTCGTTCATCGCTTTCAGCGGTTTGCATGAGCCAGTTCACTGTCCGTGTATCACAGTCCTCTTCTTCATCAGGTATCTCAGGTACACTTCCACAGATGGCTTCATTGTCCTCAAGAGTTTTCGTCAATTCCCCTGTCCATTGGAAGGAACGTTACAGAGAGGAGGAGATTCCTGTGAACAACTTTCTCTTTGGCTGTCTGTAGATCATTGATCCTGTACACATTGATGTCTGGTTTCACTGATGTCACTTCAAATAGGGTTGAGTCCCATCTTTCTGCAATCTTCTTTCACCCCTGTTGGCTAGTAGCACTCTGTCTCCTACCATCAATGGTGATCCTTTTTCTTGCCGTTGTAGAGCTTTGCATGGCGTGTCTGTTCATGAAGGCTGTGCTTCTGAGCTATTTGAACTGCTTCATACAGGTCTTTCTTCAAGTGTGACACGAACTCCAGATGGTTGATTACACTGTTGTCTGCGAGGACATTCTGAAACATGACGTCAACGGGAAGTCGTGGGATCCATAAAATGGTGCGAAGCCAGTTGTTTCAAGCTCTGTGCAGTTGTAGCAGAAGGTCAACATCTGTAGCGTTTGGGGTCACTTGGCTTTGGACTTTGGAGGCAGAGCTCTGATCATACCACCAACGGTTCTATTGAAGCGTTCTGTAATCCCATTCCCTATAGGATGGTAGGGAGTAGTGTGTAATTTCTCCACACCAGCTAACTCCAACACTTCTTTTATCAGCCTGCTTTCAAACTTGGCTCCCTGGTCGGAGTGAATACGCCTCGGAAATCCATATATGCAGAAGAAGTCATTCCACAGGCAACGAGCTACTTGCTTTGCAGACTGATTCTTGCATGGGAATGCATGGGACATTTTTGTGAAGTGGTCGGTTACAAATAAAACATCTATGGACTTGTTGTCACTCTGTTCTGCAGTCCAAAAGTAGATACAAACCAATCCCATTGCTTCTGTGGTGCAAATGTTCTCAGGTAGAGCTCGAGCATGGGGTTCCGGAGTCTTTCCAACAATGCATCGATGGCAGTTCATCTCATGATTCTCATTGTCACGCTCCATCCCAGTCCAAAATAATAGTTGTCTTGCAAGAGATAGTGTTCGAGAGCGCCCTTGGTGACCCACTGTATCATGGAGGCCATGGAGAACTTGCTCCTTCAGGGAATCAGGTACAACATATTGGAAGAGCTTTTTGTTCATGTGATGGTCTCTCTTCTCCTTGTACAGTATACCATCACGAATGGTGAGCTTTTTCAGGTGCTTCAGTAGTTTGATCACGCTGCGGGGTTCAGATGCACTCTCACACCTGTTTGGTCTTTGATGTCTCTGAACGTAGTATAGGGCTCTACTCACAGTACTGTCTTGCTCCTGTAGGCTAAGCACTCTGAGGGAGAGCAGCGGTGTGGTCTTCCTGTTTTAGCTGAGGAATGGCTGCCCCTGTTCCCATTACCTGACTCAGGCCACCAATGCAGTGAGCATCCAAGATAGCTGAGATTTCTTGAGAGATAATGGAACCATGTGTTGAAGGTGAAGTGACTTCATCAGTGTTCCGTTCAGGTGAGTCTCGGTCTGGTGGGCTCACCACTGCTTGACAGTTGTTTCTTGCTCTGAAGGTGTCCTGTACAGTCCTATTGGCCACTCCATTGACCCGATCTAGGAGAGACAGATAGGGCTCTGTCACAAGGCGGTGGCTAATACATGACTGGACGAATGGTCTCTCTGCTCAAAGCGTCGGCTATTACGTTCTTCATTCCAGGAACAAGTTTCAGGTCAAAGCTGTATGACGTAAGCTTAGACACTCAACGTTTCTCACATGCTTCGAGTCAGGGTTTCGTCAGTATGTATGTTAGTGGGTTGTTGTCAGTCCAGGTTGTGAAGTGTTGTCCCTTTAGCCAGTGGCTAAACTTGTCACAGACTGCCCACTTCAAGGCGAGAAATTCCAATCTGTGAGCTGGGTAGTTCATCTGAGAACAGGAGAGTGTTCTACTTGCAAAAGCCACGGGTCTGCCCATCTTTTCACCCTTGGGTATTTGAGAAAGCACTGCTCCAATACCATCAAATACAGCACCAACAGCAAGAATGAACGGCTCATTGAAGTCTCGGTGAGCTAAGGTCACACTAGTCACCAGGTCATGTTTCAAGGTCTCGAACGCTTCTTGGCACGCTGTAGTCCAGTCAGAAGGTGAGAGCTTGACATATGCTGTTTTCTGTTTAGGTTTTCGTCCTCTTCTTGCTGTGTTATGTTTGGTTGGCTCGGCTGTGAGTTTGAAAAGCGGCTTGGCCTTGGCTGAACAGGTCTCCATGAAGTGTAGAGAACCATTCTCAGGAACGAGCAGATCTTCTTTTGACACAGTGTTATTCCATCAGAGTCCATTAGGTCAGCTTTCTGGACGTTGTTGATGGCCTCAACTTTCTCTGGGTCTGTTTGCACACCATTTTCACAGATGATGTGACCAAGAAATCTGACAGATCTTCTGAAGAAGTGGCACTTAATGGGAGACAGCTTCAGGTTGAGTTTTGACAGACGAGAAAACACCATCTAGAGGCGTTCAAGTGCTAGCTGCTCAGTAGGTGCAAAGACCATTACATCATCAAGATAGCACAGTAGGCTTGTGAAGTTCTCATTACCAAATATAGACATCATCATGCGCATGAACGTTGCTGGACTGTTCGATAGGCCCTGCTGTAACCTATTGTATTCATGGAGTCCAAACGGTGAT
The DNA here is from genome assembly GCF_964263955.1 of Coregonus lavaretus. Classification (NCBI taxonomy): domain Eukaryota; kingdom Metazoa; phylum Chordata; class Actinopteri; order Salmoniformes; family Salmonidae; genus Coregonus; species Coregonus lavaretus. The sequence continues at coordinate 37,652,708 of NC_140010.1, read as the reverse complement.
GAAAACACAGTATACTTCTTGTCCTCTTCCTGTAAAGGAACATTATAGAAGCCTGACGTGAGATCCATTGTTGAGAAAAATGCATTTCCTCCGAGTGCAGCTAGGACGTCGGCCTGGTGGGGCAAGGGATGGGCATCTTTTATTGTTCTGGCATTGAGCCACCGGAAATCAGTGCAAATCCTGAGATCGCCATTTTTCTTCCACACCAGAACAAGCAGAGATGCATATTCACTTATAGACTTGCGAATGATGCCTCTTTCTTCCATCTCATTAAGGGCAGTTCTCAGCTTCTCATAGTTGGCTTGGAGGTATTCGTCGGTAAGGCAGACGGAACGGCTTGTCATCAACAAGATTAATTCTGTGGACAAAGGCCTTGGCCTCACCACAATCCATTTTGTGCCTAGAAAAGGTTGACTCATGATTTTCAATGAGGTGCAGCAGTTTGTCCTTCCATTCCAGAGAGACTTCACAGGACTCCAAGTCTAGTGGTGCAGCGGTCTAAGGCACTGCATCTCAGTGCTTGAGGCGTCACTACAGACCCCCTGGTTCCTTTCCAGGCTGTATCACAACCGGCCGTGATTGGGAGTCCCATAGGGCGCCGCACATTTGCCCAGCGTCGTCCGGGTTTGGCCGGTGTAGGCCGTCATTGTACACTGCACATTAGACTGGATACTGTCAACCTCTGGTAAGTCCACTACTGCAATGCAAGGAGACACATCAGCGATTTTTGCATTTCTCTTCAGAATGTTTATCTTGTTTGTAGGATTGACTACTTTAAATGGGATAGAACCATCTCTCCATAATGGAGTGATAACCCTCCCTATCAGTATGTGTTTTGGTCTGGACTTGGATTGAGTGGGTTCAACAATCACCGTACTACCTACTGATATGACTGCAGATGCAGGTAAGCTTGTATAGGGACTCACAATCTTCCATATCATCAGTGGTGGCGTTGGGAGGTTTACTCTCATGATCTGCACTGTCCTCCCCTATGCACAGACCGGTTAGTTTCCCTGCTCCATCTGAGCTGTGGTTATTTTAGTCTCCGGACAGTTGCATCTAGAATGGTGAGCTGAATGACACTGAAAACACAATCTATTCTCACGGCAATGAGTGAGAGCAGAGTGAGTGCAATCTTTGCACACAGAACATGGTGTGGCATTCAGGCCTTTAATCTTGGGTAGATTACTAGAAGTCAGTTTCCTGAGTTCTGAGCTGGGCAAGACCTTCTCTAGCATATCAAGTCCGTTTCCTGAGTTCTGAGCTGGGCAAGACCTTCTCTAGCATATCAATTACTCTCTCTAGAGCAGAGTGATCTGAGCTCTTAGGTTGCTGTGGCTCCTGTATATCTGCGGATGGGACTGAAGCTGGAGACACTTATCTCCCTCACTAACTTTAAGCATCAGTTGTCAGAGCAGCTTACCGATCATTGCACCTTACCGATCACTGCACAGCCCATCTGTAATTAGCCCACCCAACTACCTCATCCCCATATTGTTATTTACATTGTTATTTATTTTGCTCATTTGCACCCCAGTATCTCTATTTGCACATCATTTTCTGCACATCTATCACTCCAGTGTTAATACTAACTTGTAATTATTTTGCACTATGGCCTATTTATTGCCTTACCTCCATAACATTTGCACACACTGTATATAGATTTTCTATTGTGTTATTGTGTTAGTCCCCTGTAGCTCAGTTGGTAGAGCATGGCGCTTGCAACGCCAGGGTTGTGGGTTTGTTTCCCACGGGGGGGCAGTATGAAAATGTATGCACTCACTAACTGTAAGTCTCTCTGGATAAGAGCGTTTGCTAAATGACTAAAATGTAAATTGACTGTACGTTTTGTTTATTCCATTTGTAACTCTGTGTTGTTGTTGTTTTTAATCGCACTGCTTTGCTTTATCTTGGCCAGGTCGCAGTTGTAAATGAGAACTTGTTCTCAACTGGCTTACCTGGTTAAATAAAGGTGAAATAAAAAAATAAAAAAATATAAAGTGGAACTAACCTCGACTCTGCTCACTGTGATTCTCTCACTTGTTTCTCTGTGTACTTTTGCAGTGGCTTTGAAGCTCTTCTCTGCATGGTAGTCGTTTAACACATCTTGTACTTCATGTGCAGACCACTTGTCAATTGTTTTGGCTCTGAACGTGAAGGCTAGTTCTTTGCTTGGGCAGTTCCTGATGAACATGCGTGTGATGTCCGTGCTAAGATCCTCATTTGCCTTACCCTGTTCCTTCAGGCCTTCTGTAGCAGTGCCTCTGCACGGTTCAGTCTTAGCCAGTATTCATATCTGTCCTCCTGTTCCTTGGGTAGAGTCGTGTAGAAATCTTGGAGTGGGATATATGAGTATTGACTGCAGCTGAAATGCTTCCTGAGGAGACTATAGATGGCATATGGGTTAGCTAGAATGTCAATGTCACTATTCCTGATTCCGATTTTGACTACATATTTTTCTCTTCCCTTGAGATGGATGAGAATCTCTTCGGCCTGTTCCTCTATTTTCATGTGTCCCTTTTTAATAAAGTTTCTCATGGCCTCTTCCCATTCATCAAAGGTAATTGTGTCTGATCTCTCCCCTCTACAGGAAGGTGGTTCTTTGACTTTTCTTTGGGCGACTACTTGGACTTGGGAGAAGTCTAGAACTTGGCTAACTGGAGGGTCAGGTCTGTGTCTTGGTTCACTTTGGCTAGTGGCTGTAGCTCCTGTTGGGCTACTAGAACTGAAGTGCATGATAATGCTATCAGCTAGCTGCTGTCCTATCTGTTGGACTATGGTACTCATCTGACCTATTAGCACTGCATCATCATTGGGGTTAGGAGTGGAGGTGATAACAACCTGGGGCCTAGGTGAGTTGACTGCATGATGACCATGAGAAGCTGCATTGTCCCCACTGACTAAAGGAACTTCCCCTGCAATTTCACTACCATTGATATCACCATACACATAAGGACTACCAGTTGGGAAAGGAATAGGTAACCCCAACACACCCCTTCCCCTACCAACATTGACAGGTGTAAGCAGCCAATATGGTTGAAACTCATTGTAGTAGCTCAAAATGAAAGTTTTAAAAAATAACGTATAGAATGACATAAATAACTGAGACAGAGGACAGTGTTGCATCAACGTTACAACTTGCTGCATTCTTCTCGCTGCCTGTAGACTCTGAGAAGATAGGACGGCTCCCAGTTCGATGAGGAACACCAATCTTGATTGATGATCCGGGTCACGGCATGATGATCCGTCCCTCAAGTCCATGAGTCAACACAGGAAGGAGCAATGGATGGATAGTTCATTTATTTCCAAAGCTGCAATGATGGGACACACACAGTATGGATGAATGATCAGTAGTCGATGGGTTGTTAATAGCACTCCCTCAGCAATTCTCCATAAATCTGCTGTATAATATACTAACAAAAAAACAATCGAAATGTCTATCAAAAACATTGTGATCTTATAGTGGATTTAACCATTTCTAATCATTCCTAATTTACTATAATACAAATAAATACATTGCACATGGAAACAATCTCATATTTACAACATCAGAATAAACTATTATCCACTTTAGTATTCAAAATATATCAAATTACCCTGAAAAATTACTCAATGTCACACTCTTGTGGCAAAGAAATATAATACACCTAGAATGTACCACATATTTTCCTAAACTAATAAAACCAGGCTAATTCACTGGCTGGTGCTCATGAGTTTATAAAACATATACTTGTACTATACATTTGTCATAAAATACCTGCAATGATGGGACACACACAGTATGGATGAATGATCAGTAGTCGAGGGGATATAAATAGCATTCCTAAAGAAGATGCATTCTCGAGTTAGCTACCAACTTCAGAGGGAACATAAACTAGCATAAAACCCACATGGAAAACTGAGATTCTACAAATAACATATAAAAAGTGGCTTATTTGAGGCCAAACCAACAATGGTGGTTACTAATAACATAAATTGCTAATGTACGATGTAAAAGGTGGATTTTATGGTGTAATGTCAACTTTATACATTTCTAACCTGGGACCATTCAATTTTCAACTCACCCACAGCAATTGTCCATAAATCTGCTGTGGATTACCCAGAATCCCATACCTTTATCACTGTGTATCAGACAATGTAAACACACTAATCTACCAGGAGGTGGCATAATACCCATTTTATGGAGGAATTTAACAACTTAATTACACCGTTACAAATGCATAGTCACTTTACCCCTACCTACACCTATGTACAAATTACCTTGCCTAACCTGTACCCCCGCACATTGACTCGGCACCAGTACCCCCTGTATATAGCCTCATTGTTGTTATTTTATTGTGTTACTTATTTTTTATTTTTTTTTACTTTAGTTTATTTAGTAAATATTTTCTTAACTCTATTTCTTGAACTGCATTGTTGGTTAAGGGCTTGTAAGTAAGCATTTCACGGTCCATGTGTATTCGGCACATGTGACAAATACAATTTGATTTCAGAATGCCAGGTAAATGGGCAAAATTTTGCAAAGACTGGGAAAGAGAGCGGGGTATAGTGTAATGGATTAAGAGCATCACAGGAGATGACAGAAAAGCTTACTGTAGGTTTTGCAAATCAGAAATGCGAGCCCACCACGCCAATCTTATTTCTCATGAACAAACGGAGAAACACAAGAGAAATGCTGCTCCATTTTCTAATGCAAGAACATTGTTTGACACAGAACTACATTTGTAAGAGATAATAACACAGTTAAACGATCAGTTACAGATGGCTGCACATATTGCATGCCACTCCAGCATTGCAACTGTAGATCACCTGGGATGTGTTGTGGAAGACATTATCTTCAATAATATCCACAGAACAAAATGCACAGTGCTCATCAATGCAGTTATAGGGCCTGCAGTGCATGAGGAACTAATAAAGGACATTGGGAATGAGTCTTACTCATTGATTATTGATGAAAGTACTGATGTCACAACCAAGAAGCAACTGTGTGTGGTGATAAGATAGCACAGCAAGAAACTCTGTCAAATCACATTTAATAATCAACATTCCAGCTGGTAATTCACTGGCCATTGCCAATGCTTTGTTCAAGTTTCTTGATGACAATAAATTGCCCATTGAAAAACACAAGAAAAAAATCAGGGTGAGTAACTTTTACAAGCGTTATTTTTGAGTCTACACACACAGACACTTCTTTCAGTCATCTGTCTGTAAAGTCTCATTCCCCCTGTTTCTCTAACTCATCCCTCATTATATCTCTGTCTGTTCCTCTACTCTCTGTCTCTGTTATGTGGTGATGGGGAATGGCAGCAGCACCAGCTTGTATGGGGATCACCAGCATGCACCTCCTTTGGGCCCTCACTGGCTGGAACCCTGTTGCTGAGTGTCCCCTAAAGTCCAAGAAATGGCTTCAACCTGGTAGTGGGGCTCCTGGTTGGCCTAACCCAGCACTTTGGGGGTGAGCAGAACACACACACACATACTTCCTTCAGTCATCTGTCTGTAAAGTCTCACTCCCCCTGTTTCTCTAACTTATCCCTCATTATATCTCTGTGTAGAGCAACATATGTGGAATGGCAGCAGCAGCACCAACTTGTATGGGGATCACCTCATCCTAGATGGAGGGCTACTATCAAACCAGCACTACAGTTTTGGTGAGTACTTATCTCTACACATTAATTGACATTTATTATGAAATAAAATAATCCAAAAAGCAAACTGTAGGGGCTTTTAGATGTTTATACTCTAGTTTAAAGGAATCCGTTTATTTTATAGCAATGTGACTTGTATTACAGTTTTTCTCCATTGGTTTGGCTCATTTCTTGAAACAGAAATTACATTCTCAAAACTACATGGACAAACCTCCAAACCACTTGGCAATTGTTCACAACAGAATTGAATTTCTCATTCATTTCATCAAATTGCAAATGTCTAAGTACATGTCTCAATGTCTCAGTACATCTTTGCAAATGATTAAGTACAGGTAGCCTACATTTAGCACAATTTCCAAGTGAATAGATCTTGTTGATCTAAACTGATTGTTGATTCTCAGTCTAATGGTTGTTCGCTCCAAAACGTGTCAGCGTCATTTCATTGTATAAGTCATCACATGCACAATAGTCTGTTCAATTGTCAAAATTAGTCAAGAACATAATACCATGAATACCATATATGAATCCCTTGGAACATTTGATAAATTTATTACAGCAATTGACAGTCAGGTGAAACTAGAACTTGACTAACGAAGGAGGAGTTTCACACATCTCAGATGACCAATCAAACAGTATGTTTAGTTACCTGACAGGTGCTGTCCATGACTGTGAATGCTGCCAAACATGTATGTAAAGAGCTTGACCATGCAGGACCAGTACAATTTCTGAACATGGAGGCACCTGGCCAAGTAAATGAACAAGGGCAACTGCCTGCTCGAGGAAGAGGAAGAAGAAGAGGAGGAGGAGGAGTAAGGGTGCGTGGTGGTGGAATAGGGGGAAGAGGCCGAGGAGCACGAAGACACCATGCTGTCCCGGATGAAATTCGGGCCACAATTATAGACCATGTCATCAACCATGGCCTCACAATGGCGGAGGCAGGTCGCCGAGTGCAGCCTAATGTGCCTCGCTCAACAGTCTCCTCCATCATCCAAACCTTTCGCAGGGAAAACAGGTATGTAGTCAGTCAATGATGGAATTATATGTTGTATAGGACAGGACACTGTGCATAGAGCAAGAAATATATTTATTTACATATTTACCTATTCATTTAGTGTGTGTGTGTGATAGGCCTACAGTAATATCTTACCTCAATGGGATGTTATGATACTAAAAATGACAAGAAAAACATTGGAGAAAATAAACTATGGAATAGTTTATTTTCTACAGTATTGATGATACAGTTTACAGTAGTATTCCAGTCACTGTGCAGTGATGCATTAGAATTGTGGTAAAGTTACTGTAAGTAAAACAACAATACAATTACATAGGTAACTCATTCTGTAAGGAATACATAAGGTATACATTACGAATGGAGTGTTGTCCTTTGACTTCTATATCTAGGATTGGACGACAACCTTGCACAGGTGGCAGAGGAAAACTTCTCAATGAACAACAAGAACAAGAGATCTGTAACATGGTGATGGCAAATAATGCCATCACATTGAGACAGATCCGCGCTGCAATCCTACAAGACAATGCCATATTCCAAAATGTCAACTCTATAAGCATCTCCACAATAGACCGGATATTGAAGAAGCATCAGATGACAATGAAGCAAATTTACAGGGTACCATTTGAGAGGAACTCTGATAGAGTGAAAGAGCTGTGGTACCAGTATGTACATGTAAGTCAGTTACTGGTTGTCCATCATTATAACATTTTTACAATTAAGCAGTGGTTCCCAAACTTTTTTGGCTTCAGTACCCACTTTACCTGATTTGTGTATCCAGGTAATCCAGGTATGGAAGTATTTGATTTATCTGACTTCAACATTTCGCCTAAAAACTGCAGCTTACTGTATGATGCAATTATCATTATAATCCTTATTTTGAAGAATATAACATACAATAAGAAAAGGGGTCAAAGAGCTGCAATTAGTGCCTCCCATGTAAATCTATCTAATACTGTGGGTTTTACTGTAACATTTCAGTAAGTCTAGTCATTGATGATTTCCCCCCTCCCCTTTCTGTCAAATACCCCCTGTAGTACCTCTGCATAGGGGTACATGTACCCCAGGTTTGGAACCACTGGAGTAGTGGCCAGTAGTATATTGAACTTGTGGAGAACATAGAACATTCCTATGTAATTGTCTGTAACTGTAGTGTATGACTCTTCTGTATGACTGATTTGATGTTTTCTTTTTTTACGCTATTGTAGAGAATAATGGCATTGGAAGGAAACGAGACCCATCACATCCTCGTGTTTGTGGATGAAGCTGGCTTCAACCTGGCCAAGGGCCGAAGACGTGGCCGTAATATTATTGGCCACCGGGCCATGGTGGATGTCCCAGGCCAGCGAGGGGGCAATATAACTATGTGTGCTGCCATATCGGAGAATGGTGTGGCCACTCACATCCCCAGTCTTGGCCCATACAATACACAGAAGCTCCTCATCTTCTTGGACCGCCTTCATGTTGATTTGATCCCTGAAAATGAGAGCGGTCTCGTAGGGCCTCACCTACCACAATATGTCATTGTATGGGACAATGTGAATTTCCACCGTGGCCCGCTCATCAGGGCCTGGTTCACTACTCATCCAAGGATGGTCATGGTGTTCCTACCACCTTACTCTCCTTTCCTCAATCCTATTGAGGAGTATTTCTCCGCTTGGAGGTGGAGAGTGTATGAGCATCGGGCTCAAGATCAGAGGTCCCTGCTCCATGCAATGGACGCTGCGTGTGAGGATATTACAGCAGATCAGTGTAGGGGATGGTTGCGACATGCACGCCGTTTCTTCCCTCGTTGCATCGCAAGGGAGAATATACGCTGTGATGTGGACGAGAATCTGTGGCCAGACAGACAGCAGCGTGTGGATGGCCAGGAGGGTGAGGACAGCGACCAGTGAAGAACTGTTAGTTGTGAAACTCCAGCTTTATTTACAGCACTGTAGGCTGCATATAATTTTCATTGTTTTTTGTTTGTGTGTTTATATTACAGTATATTATGCTGTATACATTTTCTTTTTACTCTGATGTATGGAAGTTACTTTATGTGTGTGAATGATAATGGTTACAATTTCCTTGGCAGTATGAGTGCAATGTGTGATGTCAAACCTTGGAGGCTACTCTTACCCTAAAATCCTATTTATTTTTTTCAGTTTTATACACAATTGTATTCTGTTAGCTAGACAAAAAACAGTACAGTAACCATTGTCAATGAAGGACTGGGCTAAGACTGAAAGGTGGACATGAGGGATATTTCAATGGTCCTCTGCCATAGTGACAAAACATCTAAACATTTTGACTTGCAGTGCTTACACAATGCCAAAGGGACGAAGCATTTTGGGGGCACTGACTGTTTAAATGAGAAGGACATTTAGTTTTGACACATGCGTGAACTGTTTTGGGAGAGGTATGAGCTTTTGCAGGTGAACCATGGTGTTGTGCCGAACCATCCACGTTATTTTGGCTAAAGCACCAAGAGTGTTGAGAACGTCCGGTCTGTTTCAAGAAATGAGCCAAAGCAATTGAGAAGGATCTTTGCCATTTTCGTGGCACTGACTCCTTATATGGGAAAGGAATTTAGTTTTGAAGCATGAGTGAACAGTTTTAGGAGAGATATGAGCTTTTGCAAGTGAGCTATAGTGTTGTGCTGAACTGTAAGACTGTTTTGCCAAATGATCTTAGAGTTTTGAGAATGTAATTTCTGTTTCAAGAAATTAGCCAAACCAATGGAGAAAAACTGTAATAATATTTCACAATTATTAACATTGTGTTAACACCATTTCACAAGAAAGTTTTCTGAAAAAAAACATACCTCTTAACCATTCACTATCAATCACTTATATAGTTCAGATTAAATAATTTGGTGTTATTGACATTTTTACATTTTAGTCATTTAGCAGACGCTCTTATCCAGAGCGATTTACAGTTAGTGAGTGCATACATTTTCATACTGTGTGATGAACCAATAACAAAGGGAGAAATGCAGAGAAGCAATTTGACCATAATATTTAGATTATCATTTTGGAGACACCTATTAGAAAAATGTGCGAACTCCTCTCTTGCTGCTGGAAATAAAATGGGCTCATTTCAGGCCTTGTGGGCGGGTTTTGAGTGGTCATTTCCGTATCTCTAGGACATAGTTTTGTGCAAGCAGTGGCTGGCTAGCTAGTTAGCTATCCGCACAGCCGCAACATCACTGGTCCAGGTTGTTACGTGGGCTTGAGCTTTCTCTTTACCCCGATTTTGTTTAGTGACTTGCATCAATTTACTTTCGTTACCCACAAAAGTAACAATGTTATTGGAGTGCTGACAAACTTTTCTCTGTATGCGCACGCTTTCATTTCCCCAAAATGCGAAATGCCGGTAAACGTTATTGAGCACTTTGTTTACCGCCAGACTGGCTTTGGTCTTCTTCTTCAGTGGGGTTTATTGGCGGTTGGTATCCAACGTTATGGAGAAACGAAATCCTACATGCCAGCCCCGTTGCTCTTAAAAAATAAACAAAATATTTGAGACTATATCTAATGACATTCTACTCAATATACTCTTTAAACACATTTCCTGTATCCCCTTCGCCCTCATACTAGATCTCATCCTCTCTCTTTCCCTCTGATACTGCCCACACTGTAGCAATACATGCTCCACGGTCTCTGTTTCCTGACAATAATCACACTTTCCTGTTGGATGCGTTCCTATCACATTTAATGTCTTATTCAACTGGCTGTCCCACCCTTAATCTTGCAAAAATAGCCTCCTCTCTTCTGTCCCTTCCTGCCATCCTCCCCTCCCCGACATTCCTCTGTACTTGAAATAAATGCCTTCCCTTATTATCTCTATTCCACTGTTCCTGCCATCTCTGCACCATCACTGTATATATCAGTATTTTTGCCTCTGCCTTGCTCATTGAAACTTCAACATCAACTTCCCCACTTCTAAGTGCTTGTTTAACCTGTTCATCTACTGCCTCGTTCCCCTCCACCCCCACTTGGGCTGGGACCCAAGTAAATCTTATCTGAATACCCATCTGTTTAATCCTGCCATGGGTTTGTAGCATCTCATAAAGCAGGTCTTGTCTGCTACGTGAGCTAAAGGACTGGAGGCTCATTAACACTGCACATGAATCAGAGCAAATAACTACTCTGTCTTGTTTCACTTCCTCCACCCACTGCAAGGCCAACAGTATGGCCATCAGCTCCGCCGTATATACAGCCAGATGATCTGTAATACGTTTCCTGACTTCCACCCCACATTCCTGCACTACAAATGCTGACCCAGTACGTCCTGTCCTTGGATCTTTTGAACCATCTGTGTAAATGGCCACAAAATCCTGATTCACAGTTTCCAGACGTTTCTTAAAGAAATCAGATGGATCAACACCCTCCCTATCTTCCTGTAGTCTCTCCAACACTTCTAGATCAACTACTGGAGGCGGCTGGCTTTGGTCCATGACATGGGTACGCTTCAATGCCTATCTGATGCGCCTGGACCAGAACTACATCACTAGCTAGCCAGTGGCCAGCCAGATAGTTTGTGCGATGATTGTTAGCTAAAGTAACATTAGCTACCCAGCTAGCTGACTACGTTAGCCAACTTGCTAGCACAATGGAGGCTGCTGAGGGGAGGACGGCTTATAATAATGGCTGGAGCTAATGGAATGGCATCAAACACGTGGAAACCATGTGTTTGTTGTTGATACCGTTCCACTTATTCTGCTCCAGCCATTACCACGTGCCCGATTAAGGTGCCACCAACCTCCAATGTAGCTGACGTAACAAAATTAAGGAACTGATGTGAATAGCATATGGTTGTTGTCTGCCTACTTTATGACTGTCATGCATAATCGGATTGAGTCTTTCTGTCAAGCTAGCTACCCATTTAAGGAGACTAGTTTCAATGTTTGACAGCGGTATGAATGTTGTTAGCTAGCTAGCTATACAAGGGCTACACTGTAAGTGTAAAGCTAGCTAGGTAATAGGCTTTTGCAATTAAATTAAATGGCGTGCTTACTGTAGTTAGAACCAGAACGTTGTCTTTATTGTTTACTAAACACCCTAGCTACCAGTGCAATTGTCTATTTAAAAAATAAGAAAATGTAACTTTCAGCTGAAACATCTCTCTCCACGTTACCATCTATCTGTCTTAGAGGAGCTTTCACAATGGAGCCATCGGGACTGGGTGCCAACGACCACGCCCAAAACTCAGTTTGCAATGGTGAGCACCCGTGGGAGGTAACAGCCGTCACCAGGCTCTGCCGCTTCCTCTGCTACGGTTCTGAAATGGCCATGTATGACACCAAGGAGCACCGCCTGGGCATGGAGAGTGCCCTGGCACTGTGCTCCCTGCTTCAGGAGGGCAGGGGCTGCGAGGTGGTGGAGGAGGTCAAGAGGCTGGCCAACCCTTCCCTGTTTATCCTGGATGTGTGCTCCCAGCACTCTGAACTGAAGACCAGGCAGAGGGTGTTCCAAGCCTTGAGGGATGTGTGCCGGGATTCCGAGCACCTCTTCACCTTCGTTCAGCACAAGAAGGAGGTGAAGGAGGGTATGCAGTGCGGGATATGGGGACGGGCCCTGAGGAAAGGCTGGATGTGTGCTCCCAGCACTCGGAACTGAAGACCAGTCAGAGGGTGTTCCAAGCCCTGAGGGATGTGTGCCGGGATTCCGAGCACCTCTTCACCTTCGTTCAGTACAAGAAGGAGGTGAAGGAGGGTATGCAGTGCGGGATATGGGGACGGGCCCTGAGGAAAGCGGTGTCTAATTGGTACAATGAACAGGACGCCATGAGCCTGGCTCTGGCAGTGACTAAATATAGAATAAGAGGGGGCTGGTCGCACCAGGATCTGCTCAGACTCTCCCACACTAAGCCTGCTAACGAAGGTGAGCTGCCAGAGATATACAATGTACACACTGTAAACACTAATATGGATCAACAAGGGACAGTAAATGGTGTAAGATTTAACTGTTAAACTTTAGAATTCAGTTTTATTAGGATCCCCATTAGCCGACGCCAATGGCGACAGCTAGTCTTACAGGGGTCCAACACATAACGAACTGCGGAGAATATTATTTGTATTGATTTAAAAAAGGAACTCCAAGATAACAATGATTGGTGTATCAGGACTTGACCCACACATTTCAGAAGTATAACACAACAGGCACACTTAAAGCTAGGCATGAAACATTCACAGGTGAAGAGCATTTACATGTGGAAGAGTACATGGATATCCTCAAATGGATGAAATCAGTAAGAAAATGTGATCTTAGTAGCTAGGTTTCCATCCAACTGGCGACAGATTTACATGTGAATATTCTACAATCTGCATTAAAACAATATATGAGCATTTTCCCACCAGAGATGTTTCCATCAAAATTGACTTGTTGCAGATCAAAGGCTGTGCGTGATGACCTAGTGTACATAAACATACCTTTTGAGGTTAAATTCCCATGTACCAAATATAAAATACAAGTTAAATGGGTTTCCATCGCATTTTCAACTCTACTGATGGTTCTCTCACAAAATTGTTTAGCTTTATACAGTAGCCAACAGTGCGCAGATACAGTACTGTATCTGCTCGCTGTTGGTTAGAGCGCATGTATAGTCTACATGATGAGGTTATTATGGACAAAAGAGCATAATAAACGGCATGCTTTCCCGACTTGTAGTGGGAGGACCACACATCATCGCGTGACTCGACGTTTACTTCGATATGATGGTTATTATATCAATATTTGCGCATTAAAGCATTTCCACTGACCTTTCTCACATGATATATTTTACAGACACAAAAAGATCCCACCTTTCCTAGCTTATTTTGTTTTGTCGACATTTGGAAAGTTTACCGAAAATCACGTTGATCAGTAAATACGCTATGAAAGGATGGAAAGAGGTCCAGGTGGCATACGGCGACAAGGAAAACTCTGAGGTGGTCAAAGTCCTCTCTTACCTGGAAGCGGGTGAGAAGGTCAAACACAGTGCTGACGAAATAGAGGTCACCCATCTGATAGAGGAGCACAGGCTAGAGCGGGAACAACTACTGACAGACCACCTGAAGTCCAAAGAGGTGAGCAGTGTGCACCAACCAACTTATATATTTAACCAACTCTTAAAAGGGGTAATTCGCTCCAAATCAAAGTTGGTCAAATGTTGAGAGGTTCTCGTCCCCCTCTAGGTTTTTTTTAGATCCAGCTGTATCGCTCAATCCCATATGAATGGGAAAGACAAGCACCATATCATTTCAGCATCATAGAACTATCACTTTTTCATATTAGGGTTTGAAGATATCTTCATTACTTTTGTGGATAAGATTGGGGGTTGTTTTTTGGTCTTCTGATTGTATGATGCCTTTTCTCCTCTGTAGGTATGGAAAGCTTTGTTAAAAGAGATTAAATCAGTGCTAAGAACCCTGGGTAAGATGACAGCAGACCAAGTCCTCAAACCAGGAAGCTCAGACGTGGCAGCGGTTTGCAAGAGGATCCAAAGTGAGGCGGCTTTAAAGAAGGTGAGGCGTACCTACCTGCTGTCTCTCACTCTCGAAGAACTGGGATTCATTCACTTGCTGCTTTCTCAGGGATCTATCTAACAGTTGTATTGTCATTGTAGGCAAAACTCAACCCCTTCAGCATCTTGACGGCATCGGAAAACTACAATGGGGCCAAGGCAACCGGGGGAAAGTGAAATGGGAAGCCGACGGTGACATCCTCAAATCACTGGACTGTGCTTTCTACCAATGTTTCATGGTAGGTCGAGCTTCTCATCCGCTAATACTCACAGAGCATGCCTCCCATTGTTCTGAGTAGTGTTCACAAATGCAAAACGTTCACTCGTGTCTGTTTCCTCAGAACGTGGAGCCGGCGGGAAAGCACTTTGCGGTGGTGGGGGACATTAGCACGTCTCTGAGCAGCATTGTTCAGGGGACCTCAGTCAGCACAGCTGTCACGGCTGCAGCGTTGGCCATGGTAAGTCAACACTACAATCCTGCACTCAATATGCACCATAGAGATGGATAGAGGCTGCACTTGACACAGAAGCGATAATGGCAAAGATGGGGGGGGGGCTCTCTTTTTAACTATGTGCTGCACTCATAAGCACGGGTTAATGACTAGTTGTCACAGCTGTGTTTCTAAGCTGCATCTATAAACGTGGGAAGGCTAGACGGTCTCTGGAGGAAGCTAGGGTCAAGGAAAGGGTCTTTTTGAGAGATTCCATGGGTTCCTGCCACATCTCCCCCCCCACATGCCACCATCTCAAGAGGGCACAGGCATTCAAGGCATGCTCTGTTATGAGAACATGTCATTTAAAATTGTTATGATAATTCCAGGCATTTTAGAGAGAGACTATTTTAACATTATGTACCAAGTTGGTTGTGTCTGTTACAGGTTATTGTGCGGACAGAGGCAGAGACGCAGGTTCTGGCCTACTCGGAGGGAGCTATAGTTCCTTGCACTATCTCTGGCGACATGTCTCTTCGTGAAGTAACAGCTGAGCTGGTCAAGGTACGGACATTAAGTGTCACACTGCAAAATGTGCATCTCGAAACACACATTGTTTTAATGACAAAAACTTGCTTGCTGAATGCTTGCTTGCCAAAATCACTAGTCACACTGTCTGAAACCAGGGTAATGTCCATAAGGGAACCAAACTGAAGAAAATGGACTGAAACGGGGAGGAACTTATTGGACTTGGTCCAATAAGAAAAGCTAATTTCTGTGTTCTGTTTTCAAACGTTTTGCTGCCAAGCCCTACTGAACATGGACTGTGGGTCATGGCTGACCGCTGTGTCATCGATCTGTTCACAGCTCCCCAGTGGCTACACAGACTATGCTCTCCCCATCCTGTGGGCTTCGGAGAAGGGAATCGCTGTGGACATGTTCATCATATTCACCAACAGCGCCTGCTGGCACGGCAAGGCCAACCCGGCGGAGTGTCTGAGGATGTACAGACATGTAAGTTGATGTCATGCATCAAGGTAGTCCTCAGAGACTGAATCTGTGGTGTACCACTGTCCTTCCCCTACTGTACTGTCAATGCCAACTTGTGCTGTGTTGATTGAAAAATAGACTTGGGTATTTTTGGAAAACACTTGCACAGATACCATGTCACATGGAATACAATTTTTTTTTGAATTAAATGTGACTACACTACTATAAGTACTGTAACAGAATCTGACCAGTTTAATCACAATTCAATCATGTTTGTTTTATGCACCTTATCTGGAGTCACTGTATCATTATGTGCAGCTTGATCAAGTACATTCTGGGGTCGTTCCACCTCAAAGCACAAGAAAGAGGATTTCGACACTCACCATCGCAGATTGTTCTGAAATTGTTTCTGTAGTTAGAAACATAAGAAAGCATTTCTGCAACATAATTTTGTTGAAATATAATTTGCTCTGAGAAATTAAGCTAATTGATTTCACCCAAATCTGCTATTTCAATATAGGATTCATATAAAATAAAATAAATATAGTACCCAACATCCGATTTGCACGAAAACCGCTTAGCAATGATTAAGATGTGAGGAATCCAAATAACTTGTAAACGACACCTACCCACCCCAATTGGTAAATACACAGTATCAGTTCTCTCTGAGATGTTTTATGCAGCTGCGACTTGGAGTATTGTTTATTCATGCTATGTAATGTATTCTCAGTGAATTATTATTTTATTTAGTTTTATTTCCTGTTTAGAGAAATCCTGCTACTGCCATTTTATACATTTTGCTGGTCTCTCGTGTTTATCAAATGTATCACAATATTTTCTTTGCAACTTTGGGTAGAAAACCAATAGCTTTTGCTCATGGTGAAAATACGTTGTAAACATCCTCACAATTCAAGCCAGTCCTCCATGAAAGAAGTTCAGTTTGTCCTTCTCTTAGGCTTAATCTGTGTCCAGAAAACCACCCCTGTGTGTGTTTGGTGAACAAGCAAACTATTAGGCTCCCAATGTTATCTCTAAGGGTTTTCAATGGGAAAAGTCCCAAACATACACAGTATAGTGTTTTGTATTGGGTTGTTTTTTTTGGTAAGTGTCACTAATCACAAAACATATGGAGATGTTAAACATTTTTTTTATTGAAAAACATGACTGCCATGCAATGGTTTATAATTGTATTATTTTATTAGGGTTGTCACAACATTTTAGTCACTAGCCCAATTCTCCATCCCATTTTTGGGTTTCAAATGAGGATTGCACTATAGGGATAGCCCTCTCAGCTGCTTCTTGTTGGACTATTCAAGGAGAGTCAGGTTGAAGCATTAGGTTGCTAAGAGAAGGACAAACTGAATTGCTTTCATGGAGGACTGGCTTGAATTGTGAGCATGACCAAACCATTTATTTTCATCATGAGCAAAATCTATTGCAAGTTGCAAAGAAAATGTTGTGATACATTTAGTAAACACAAGAGACCAGCAAAATGGATAAAAGGGCATTAGTGGATTAGGGCTGTAACAGTTCACCAAACCCACAGTTTGGAACGTATTGCGGTTTTGGGGTCAGGTTTCAGTACAGCGGGAAAATTAAATGCCATTCACAATGTTCAGCATTCACAATGTTCCTGGCATTGTCTGTTGTGACAGGATTATTATGTTGGGACTCTTAGGGTTCCACTCTGATGCTGCATTTGTAACCAAGTGGGAATTTACCAGTTGTGAAGTCGTAAATACCATTTGTGATGCATTCATATGATTTTTGAACTCGTTGAGAAACGCCAACAAGCTGAGTCAACTATAAACAAAAAGTACAGCTATCATGCTTTCAAATTAAAGAGTTTAGAAAAAACGATTTCCTTAGTAAGTGATGTCAGAGGTCACCATGTGGGAGAAGTGGGTGCTCAGGATGATGAGTTTCCCACTAGTAATTACTAGTTGGAGGGCCGTTCAAGTGGATTTTTCTGAGTCGTTTGTGGTAAATTCCCACTTCCCACTTGGTTACGAATGCACCATGACACTGCCTCCTTCAGTGCCAGATGCACACTTGTGCAGGGCTCGACATTTTAAGGCTTGTCCGGGGCAAGTCAAAAAAGAAAAGTGGACAACCACAATATAGATGTCATTGTTTGATAGTAAAAAATCACTATCAAACAATTACTCCGACCAGGATTGGATCAGGCAGCTGTACTGCCGCAGCACACATCAGGGCAGTGCATGGTTGACATTTTGAGTAAATTGCCTATATTGCTGTTTGCTATAGCCTCTTTCAATAAATATGTTGTATTTACACAAAGCAAGAGAACAACGTAGAGCGAAGGATCTAACCAAAGCAGCGCAAAATATCCGGTCAGATAATTATTTTCATTTTTTCTCTCGAATATCTGATGATCTGGGCCAATAGCCGAAGTCTATTTTATAGCGGACACTCCGGTATCTTATTGTTGTAGAAGGCCAAATGTTCTATTTTCTCTCCATTTTGCTATGAATATGACTTGGCCTATTAAGCCACTCTTTCAGTTTAATGCATGCTAGATTTCTCCTGCTGTGTAATTTCATTATCAAACATTGAATGAAGCCTAGAACTCCGTTAGATATCTCAAAGTTAAGTTGTTTTTGAATAACCCCAAAACATGGGAGGCCTAAGGTAATAATGAGAGAGAAGAAACAATAGCAAGATATAAAAATCGAATGAGAAATTTTGACAAACCTTACAGTGGAGCAAAGCATTATAAGACTGAAATTATGCATGCATGTGAGGCCGGGAAAAAAATCCTTCCTTGCCATTGCAAACCAAACGACCAAAAGCCAATCATACTAACTGAAATATGACAAAAGCATTAAGACAAATTAAAGTTATGAAGAGTAATTTCCAAACTGTTCTAATAGTGTTTCTCCTAAAGTTTCAGCTTTTAAATGGGAATAATTATGGGGGGTCGGAGTCTATGACATTCTCATTCACAGATTTATTTTGAATGACATATTTTAGGCCACAAGAAGTGAAATTGAGCATACAATACCAAGATGGAAAAATCTAATGAAGAGTCAAAAGAATTTAGGCTACAGCTGAGGAAGTCTTATGAAATAAATGCATAGTTGGCCTAGGCTTATTTCCATATTATTTTAGCAATGTGCAACCTACCTACAACTTTTTTATTCGTTTAGAATTATACAGTTTTGAGGACCGAAGAGTTGCTCTGCAGCCCATGATGATTTACAACCTATCACAGGACGCACAGCCAGCCAGGCCTGTTGACTCTCACTCACTCATCTGCACGATTCGGCACACACAGCTAGCCAGATAAGGCTACCACACATCTCTCTTGTGCCATATCTCCACTAGAGTGGAATAGGCTATTTGAAAAGATTTGGCCCCACTAAATATATTTTGTCAATGTCATGATTCCTCTCGTTCCTCCCATAGCATGCCAGCCAAATGCGTAGCAGTATTTGTATTTCATTTGTTACTTTTTTTGTACATTATTTGGGATAGCTGTTAGGGCGATAACATCGTCTATGGAAGGGGTGTCAAACTCATTCCATGAAGGGCCTAGTGTCTGCTGGTTTTTGTTTTTTCCTTTCAATTAAGACCTAGACAACCAGGTGAGGGGACTTTCTTACTAATCAATGACCCTAATTCATCAATCAGGTACAAGGGAGTAGCAAAAACCTGCAGACACTCTGCCCTCCGTGGAACGAGTTTGACATGTGGTCTATGGGCAAGTGTCACGATCGTCAGAGTGAGTGGACCAAGGCGCAGCGTGATGAACGAACATACTTCTTTATTTAATGAATGCACGAACAACAAAACAATAAACGATACCGTGACGTCCTATGTAAACCAAAAGGAACACACCGAAAGGAACAAGATCCCACAACTAATGTGGGAAAACAGCCTCTATAAGTATGGCTCCCAATCAGAGACAACCAGCAACAGCTGACACTCGTTGCCTCTGATTGGGAACCACTCTGGCCAACACAGAAATACAACACATAGAATATACACACCCTGGCTCAACATATAGAGTCCCAGAGCCAGGGTGTGACAGTACCCCCTCCTAAAGGCGCGGACTGCGACGCGCCTAAACATAAACAAACCAGGGGAGGGCTGGGTGGGCATTCCTCCTCGGTGGCGGTTCCGGCTCCGGGCTTGCCCACCACCCTCCAATAATCCCCCCGTAGCGCCCCTGGTCCGGTCTGGCCCCGCTGGCTGGAGCTGGACTGGACATCGTAGGAGCGGATTGCTTAAGCTCCGGTGTGGAGCAGCTGACCGGTACCTGACCAGGCACCGGTGACCCAGGCACGGGTTGTGCCGGACTGACGACGCGCACCCCTGGCTTGGTGCGTGGAGCAGGAGCGGGCCGGACCGGGCTGACGATGCGCACCCCTGGCTTGGTGCGTGGAGCAGCCACGGGCCGGACGGGGCTGACGATGCGCACCCCTGGCTTAGTGCGTGGAGCAGGAACGGACCGGACCGGGCTGACGATGCGCACCCCTGGCCTGGTGCGTGGAGCAGGAACGGGCCGGACCGGGCTGACGATGCGCACCCCTGGCTTGGTGCGTGGAGCAGGAACGGGCCGGACCGGGCTGGCGACGCACACCGTAGGCTTGGTGTGAGTGGCAGGAACAGACCGGACCGGGCTGGCGACGCACACCGTAGGCTTGGTGCGAGGAACAGGAACAGGCCGGACCGGGCTGGCGACGCACACCGTAGGCTTGGTGCGAGGAGCAGGCACAGGCCGGGCCGGGCTGGCGACGCGCACCGTAGGCTTGGTGCGAGGAGCAGGAACAGGCCGGGCCGGGCTGGCGACGCACACCGTAGGCTTGGTGCGAGGAGCAGGCACAGGCCGGGCCGGGCTGGCGACGCGCACCGTAGGCTTGGTGCGAGGAGCAGGAACAGGCCGGGCCGGGCTGTGGAGACGGATAGGAGACCTGGAGTGAAGAGCTGCCACAACCCGTCCTGGCTGAATGCCTACCTTCACACACTCTGTGTGAGGCATCAGCACAGGACGTGCAGGGCTGTGTACCCGTACTGGCATAACAGCACGTGACACTGGCGCAGGATATCCGGGACCGAGGAGAGGCACTGGAGGCCACGAGCGCTGAGCCGGCACACTCCGTCCTGGCTGCATGCCCACCGTCGCACGACACGTGCGAGGTGCTCGCACAGGACGTACCGGACTATGCCGGACCACTCGTGGCACAGTGCGCAGCTCCGCATACCCCGGAACCTGCCCAGCCTCATGCTGCCATGCCTGAGTACGGGGAGTTGGCTTTGCTCTCCATCCAGGCTCCGCCAACCTGCCTTCTGGCCCCCCAAACCCGGTGGCCTCCTCTCCTAATCTCCCAAAACGCCCTGTGGCAGCCTCCTGCTGCCCCGTCGCCCATGCCGTGTGCCCCCCCCCCTAAACAATTTCTGGGGTTGCCTCTCGTCCGTCCGACGACGACACTGTTGACGCCGTTGCTCCTCTCTCGCCAGGGCCTTAATCTTCGCCCATGGCCCTTTGCCCCCGAGCATGTCCTCCCAGGACCACGATTTGCCCACCTGGGCCATCGCCAACCTCTCCAGCTCCTTTCCCGGCGCTTCCTCCCATGTCCAGGCCGCCTGCTCCTGGACACGCTGCTTGGTCCTGGAGTGGTGGGATCTTCTGTCACGATCGTCAGAGTGAGTGGACCAAGGCGCAGCGTGATGAACGAACATACTTCTTTATTTAATGAATGCACGAACAACAAAACAATAAACGATACCGTGACGTCCTATGTAAACCAAAAGGAACACACCGAAAGGAACAAGATCCCACAACTAATGTGGGAAAACAGCCTCTATAAGTATGGCTCCCAATCAGAGACAACCAGCAACAGCTGACACTCGTTGCCTCTGATTGGGAACCACTCTGGCCAACACAGAAATACAACACATAGAATATACACACCCTGGCTCAACATATAGAGTCCCAGAGCCAGGGTGTGACAGCAAGTGCAGAAAATTATTTGAGATCCCTCCTATTCAGTCACCCTTTTTTTGGATGTTGTTGGGACAAGTTACTTCAGCTTTCGGACAAGTAAAAGATCTGTCCTACTTGTCGAAAGGACAAGTGGCTAAAAAAGTTAATGTCAAGCCCTGCTTGTGACTCTCATAAAGGGGACATGTCTGTAGCATGGTACATCTCCCTCCCACTCTGGGGTAATGTGATGGCTCCCACTGGGCAGATTCAATTATGCTGATAGCCCGTGACATGAATTGGCAAAAACTGTGAGGGAGGAGGGCCCTTCTCAAATCAAACAGTAACTGTGCCACACAGTCATGTCAACAAGGCAGCATGGTGCATCGTCCAGAAACATACATCTCTTTTCCATAAAATGTTGGAATTTTTTAACTAGTTTTCATTGCGAAGGAAGATAAAGCGTTTTTTATCAAAAGCAATCAGTTTTGCATGTGAAAACACAGAATCCTAATCATTACTCCACGTGCTCCTACGTCACTTGTTTTGAGCCGACTTCGCCATGGGCTTTGAACGGGGCACCTGCCTCACGCCCGGGAGGCAGCCTGGTTCCAAAACGAATGCAATCACCTTTCACCTGGTGCAAAACATGCCTGCCCGGGCCAGATTAATAAAATCCCCTCACTGTTAAGTAAGCGCAATGCAATTCATGGAAAACTTCGGCTTAGGAAAGTTTTCAGACCCCTTGACTTTTTCCGCATTTACAGCCTTATTCTAAAATGGAATACATTAAAAAAAATGTCCTCAGCAATCTACACACAATACCCCATAATGACGAAGTGAAAACAGGTTTTTAGAAATTTTAGCAAATTTATTAAAAATAAAAAACATAAATAGCTTACTTACATAAGTATTCAGACCTTTTGCTATGAGAGTCGAAATTGAGCTCAGGTGCATCCTGTTTCCATTGATCATGATGGTCACTCTGACAGAGCTCTAGAGTTCCTCTGTGGAGATGGGAGAACCTTCTAGAAGGCCAACCATCTCTGCAGCACTCCACCAATCAGGCCTTTATGGTAGAGTGGCCAGACGGAAGCCACTCCTCAGTAAAAGGCACATGACAGGCCGCTTGGAGTTTGCCAAAAGGCAACTAAAGACTCTCAGACCATGAGAAACAAGATTCTTTGGTCTGATGAAACCAAGATTGAACGCTTTGGCCTGAATGCCAAGCGTCACGTCTGGAGGAAACCTGGCACCATCCCTACGGTGAAGCATGGTGGTGGCAGCATCATGCTGTGGGGATGTTTTTCAGTGGCAGGGACTGGGAGACTAGTCAGGATCGAGGGAAAGATGAACGGAGCAAAATACAGAGAGATCCTTGATGAAAACCTTCTCCAGAGCTTGTCATTATGGGGTATTGTGTGTAGATTGATGAGGGAAAAATACAATTTAATCTATTTTAGAATAAGGCTGTAACGTAACAAAATGTGGAAAAAGTCAAGGGATCTGAATACTTTCTGAAGGCACTGTAGAGCGGGGACTACTTGTTTGCTGAAATGGGTGCAAGAGGGAAATTCGTAACGTGGTTTGAGCACTTTCACGAGGTGCTGAAACCCCCTATACTCAAATGCAGAGAATGGTTGCATATCCGTAAAAAATATTAACTTAGCCTACATATCGCTCTTGTAATTTCTTTGGCCCAGTCAGGATCAGCAGATGGGGCCTCCAGAGTGGCGCAGCGGTCTAAGGCACTGCATCGCAGTGTTGCGGCGTTACTACAGCCTGGGGTTCGATCCCAGGCAGTGTCATTACCGGCCGTGACCGGGAATCCCATAAGGCGGCGCACAATTGGACCAGCATCGTCCGGGTTAGGGGAGGGTTTGGCTGGGGGGGGCTTTATTTGGCTCGTCGCGCTCTAGCGACTCCCCGTGGTCGTCCGCTGAACGGTGTTTCCTCTGACACATTGGTGCAGCTGGCTTCCGGGTTAAGCGAGCGGGTGTTAAGAAGCACTGCTTGGTGGGTCATGTTTCGGAGGATGCATTACTCCACCTTCGCCTCTCCCGAGCCCGTTGAGGAGTTGCAGCGATGAGACAAGATCGTAATCAAGAAATTGGGGAGAAAACAGGGGTAAACATTACAACAACAACTTTGTGTTTACGTGTCGACATAGTGTTAACATTTTATCCACAACTCTCTGTCCATTGCCATCGTACAGAACTAGTTCCCGGCTGCGCCTCTCAAAAGGACAGTTTAAAATGCGGCAATTAAGGTTTGAATGTTGATTACAATGTGCGCATAGGCCTGAATTATTATTTTTTCAGCTCAGATTACTCGAGGCATAGGCCTACAACACAGTGTAGGCATAGCCTATAGGCATAGTGTTTTATTTTGTAAATATATGTATTTTTATGTATTCATTTGGGTTCACAGTGTGGACTGAACCGAGGTCCCCGTACTGAACGGTTCGGTACGAATATGTGTACCGTTACACCCCTACTGAGAATGCATTACATAGTATGAATAAACAATACTCCAAGTCACAACTTGTCAAACAGAGAACTGATACTGTATACTGGCCATTGGTGTGGGGTTTGGGTGGTCCGTGGGTGACTTTTGACCATTTATTTGTATTCCTCACATCTTAACCATGGTTAAGAAGCGTTTTTTGTGCAAATCAGATGTTGGGTACTATATTTATTGACTATCTGAATCCAATCAATTTAAATGGCCAATTTGGGTGCAATCAATTACATTAATTTCTCAGAGTTCAAAACGTCTTTCAACAAAATAATGTTGCAGGAAATCTGTTTCTAACTACAGAAACTATTTCAGAACAATCTGAGATGGTGGGTGTCATTACTTGCTGAAATGACATGGAACGATACTGGTTATCAAAGTAGTTGTAGAGTTGCCAAATGTTTTGCCACATCTACAGCTATAATCATCGTTATTAAAATCCTTGTTATTCATCATGCCTTTATTATGTTTTGTTTTTGGTAGAAAATTGGTATATTTTCCAAACTGATGGTGTGCGGGTTGACCTCAAAAGGCCACTCCATCGCCAACCCTGCCGCGGACAGGGGCATGCTCGACCTCTGCGGCTTTGACTTGGGAGCTGTGGACGTCATCCGTAACCTCGCCCTGGACCTGATCTGAGAACCGATTCTGGACCGTGCAAAGAAAAGACAAGGAGAAAGAAAAACATTGACAGAAATGGTGAAAAGACTGTGAAATGGACTTGGCTCGCAACGACGCACAGAGTGCCCTGGAGAGCGGAAATTCAAAAATATATTGATATTTACAATACCGTTTTTGATTTTTATCATGCGTGAAATGACGATGCGTCCAGCAGGTTCAACCAAATTGTGGAAATGTGTGTTCGGTTATTACCCGAAAGTTGGTGAAGGAGACCTAAAACGATATCATGATATGCGACAGTACATGTACAGTTGAAGTCGGAAGTTTACATACACCTTAGCCAAATACATTTAAACTCAGTTTTTCACAATTCCTGACATTTAATCCTAGTATAAATTCCCTGTCTTAGGTCAGTTAGGATCACCACTTTATTTTAAGAATGTGAAATGTCAGAATAATAGTAGAGTGATTTATTTGAGCTTTTATTTATTTCATCACATTCCCAGTGGGTCAGAAGTTTACATACACTCAATTAGTATTTGGTAGCATTGCCTTTAAATTGTTTAACTTGGGTCAAACGTTTCGGGTAGCCTTCCACAAGCTTCCCACAATAAGTTTGGTGAATTTTGACCCATTCCTACTGACAGAGCGGGTGTAACTGAGTCAGGTTTGTAGGCCTCCTTGCTCGCACACGCTTTTTCAGTTCTGTCCACACATTTTCTATAGGATTGAGGTCAGGGCTTTGTGTTGGCCACTCCAATACCTTGACTTTGTTGTCCTTAAGCTATTTTGCCACAACTTTGGAAGTATGCTTGGGGTCATTGTCCATTTGGAAGATCCATTTGCGACCAAGCTTTAACTTCCTGACTGATGTCTTGAGATGTTGCTTCAATATATCCACATAATCTTCCTTCCTCATGCCATCTATTTTGTGAAGTGCACCAGTCCCTCCTGCAGCAAAGCACCCCCACAGCATGATGCTGCCACCCCGTGCTTCACGGTTGGGATGGTGTTCTTCAGCTTGCAAGCAACCCCCTTTTTCCTCCAAACATAATGATGGTCATTATGGCCAAACAGTTCTTTTTTTGTTTCATCAGACCAGAGGACATTTCTCCAAAAAGTACGATCTTTGTCCCCATGTGCAGTTGCAAACTGTAGTGTGGCTTTTTTATGGCGGTTGTGGAGCAGTGGCTTCTTCCTTGCTGAGCGGCCTTTAAGGTTATGTCGATATAGGACTTTTTAATTCCTTTTGGCGGTAGATCAGCTTAATATTGCAGATCGATTGTAACTTCCATCAATGTAATTGTCTGCATCACTTCCAATCCCCCATGTTTTTATATACAGTGGGGAAAAAAAGTATTTAGTCAGCCACCAATTGTGCAAGTTCTCCCACTTAAAAAGATGAGAGAGGCCTGTAATTTTCATCATAGGTACACGTCAACTATGACAGACAAATTGAGGAAAAAAAATCCAGAAAATCACATTGTAGGATTTTTTATGAATTTATTTGCAAATTATGGTGGAAAATAAGTATTTGGTCACCTACAAACAAGCAAGATTTCTGGCTCTCACAGACCTGTAACTTCTTCTTTAAGAGGCTCCTCTGTCCTCCACTCGTTACCTGTATTAATGGCAACTGTTTGAACTTGTTATCAGTATAAAAGACACCTGTCCACAACCTCAAACAGTCACACTCCAAACTCCACTATGGCCAAGACGAAAGAGCTGTCAAAGGACACCAGAAACAAAATTGTAGACCTGCACCAGGCTGGGATGACTGAATCTGCAATAGGTAAGCAGCTTGGTTTGAAGAAATCAACTGTGGGAGCAATTATTAGGAAATGGAAGACATACAAGACCACTGATAATCTCCCTCGATCTGGGGCTCCACGCAAGATCTCACCCCGTGGGGTCAGAATGATCACAAGAACGGTGAGCCAAAATCCCAGAACCACACAGGGGGACCTAGTGAATGACCTGCAGAGAGCTGGGACCAAAGTAACAAAGCCTACCATCAGTAACACACTACGCCGCCAGGGACTCAAATCCTGCAGTGCCAGACGTGTGCCCCTGCTTAAGCCAGTACATGTCCAGGCCCGTCTGAAGTTTGCTAGAGTGCATTTGGATGATCCAGAAGAGGATTGGGAGAATGTCATATGGTCAGATGAAACCAAAATAGAACTTTTTGGTAAAAACTCAACTCGTCGTGTTTGGAGGACAAAGAATGCTGAGTTGCATCCAAAGTACACCATACCTACTGTGAAGCATGGGGGTGGACACATCATGCTTTGGGGCTGTTTTTCTGCAAAGGGACCAGGACGACTGATCCATGTAAAGGAAAGAATGAATGGGGCCATGTATCGTGAGATTTTGAGTGAAAACCTCCTTCCATCAGCAAGGGCATTGAAGATGAAACGTGGCTGGGTCTTTCAGCATGACAATGATCCCAAACACACCGCCCGGGCAACGAAGGAGTGGCTTCGTAAGAAGCATTTCAAGGTCCTGGAGTGGCCTAGCCAGTCTCCAGATCTCAACCCCATAGAAAATCTTTGGAGGGAGTTGAAAGTCCGTGTTGCCCAGCGACAGCCCCAAAACATCACTGCTCTAGAGGAGATCTGCATGGAGGAATGGGCCAAAATACCAGCAACAGTGTGTGAAAACCTTGTGAAGACTTACAGAAAACATTTGACCTGTGTCATTGCCAACAAAGGGTATATAACAAAGTATTGAGAAAGTTTTGTTATTGACCAAATACTTATTTTCCACCATAATTTGCAAATAAATTCATTAAAAATCCTACAATGTGATTTTCTGGGGGAAAAAATCTCATTTTGTCTGTCATAGTTGACATGTACCTATGATGAAAATTACAGGCCTCTCTCATCTTTTTAAGTGGGAGAACTTACACAATTGGTGGCTGACTAAATACTTTTTTTCCCCACTGTACTGTACATACCCACATACATACCCACATATACATATCCTTTAAAAATATATATATATTCCCCTTTATTACTTTCCAACCCCGCCACCCTTTCCCCACTTGAAGTAAACTAGTGAACAACAACACCTAGGCCTCTACTTCCAGCCCATACCCACTATCTACATTTTATGGACACAGTCAATTTAACAAAAATTACATTTTGTTTGTTCTTTCTCCTGAACTTCTTCTACTCTCAACTTCTCCGATCATTTTCATGATGTCCATCCAATATGCCATATCTTTCTAACTGTGCTCCTTCACAAAAGCTCCCAACCTACAACCCATACACTTATTATCGACACAGCGTGCCTACATTATTAGTTATCTTGTTATTGTTAATTGTTATTAGTCCCATCCTTCAATTCCATTCAACACCTCCCATCTATCTTTTAACACCATCCATATAGGATTTCTATTTGCCATATATATTTCAACTGTACTGTGATGCTTTACAAAAGTTCTGAACCTTTCTATTCTCATTGTTTCTACAGATTGTGAATTTTTGCATTTTTGCTAATAGTATTATTATGTTATTGATCGATTGACTATGCCTTTTCAGATCACCCAGTAGTGCTTTCTGCAGGGTTAGCTCCAGGTAAATATTGCAATCCTTTAGCCATTCCTGGACCTGTGTCCAAAAACAAGCTACAAATGGACAGTACCAAAACAAATGATCTAATGATTCTGTCTCTTCGCAGCATTGTATCCCCCATATAAATAACATTCTATTGGTAGCAAGAATTGTATATAATAATTTAAATTGAAAGATTCTAAGTTTTGAATCCGGTGTCGTTTTGCGTATCAGTTCATAAACACTATGCCATGGGATCGGTACGTCAAAAATCTCTTCCCAACTATTTTGCAATCTATATGGGACGGCTGTCAATCCTTTGGTCTTTAAATGAAACTGATATACTTTTTTATTTATCACAGTTTTCCTTAACCAATTATGTTCTTTAATGCAAGGCCGACAGACAAGTTCCTTACTTTCTCCTCCTTCCACTTTCCTCTTCCATTTTTGCGATAAGGCTGCAATTATTTGGTTGGAATTTTGGGTAGAGCAGACATTTCCATATGTTTTTGTTAGCTGCATGTGCGACATAACTCCACCAGTCCTACCAATGATATCATTTACAAAGATTATACATTTTTTAAACATTTTGTCAAAAAAAAAGGTTTTTTGTCAATTAGTATATTTGAGTATAACCACAATATTTGTTGCATTATTTGTTCTGTCGTTTCTGGAGGATTAAATTGAAATTGCAACCAACTTTCTATGGCTTGTTTTAGAAATAGTGATATCTGGGAGATGATTTCCTTTTCAAATAACTGAAAGTGAGTGGTTGTAATCTGAATAAAGGGGAAAAGGCCATTCTTGAACATTGGGTGAGACAATCTTACTAATTTTGTCACGGTTCAGACAGACGACCAGAGGACCACAATTGCGTCACACCAGAAAGTTTATTAAACTTAAGGGAAAAGGGAAGTAGGGAGTGAATGAAGGCTCCAGGGGTAACGGGGATCCCGTCCAATGCGCTGGGTCTGTGCCCCCCCCAGTGGCAGCGATGCGTCCTATGAAGCCGGTGGTGGGTGGTCCAGAAGTCCTGGGGGGGGGAGACACAGACACAACAGGGCGGAATGAAACCAGGCAGCAGTACAGTTCAAGGGAAATCCAAAATACGTAGTAGCAAGGCAGAAGGCTGGTCAGAGTTACCGGGATTGAAGAGTAGTCAGGAGTCGTAATGGCAGAAGCAGGTCTGGATCTCCTGAGGCAGAAGAGTATCCAAAAAACAGGCAGGTCCGGGGTCACAAAACCAGGGTGAGCCAGAGGCGCGAGCAAACAGGTTCCGGGTGTGAGCTTTGCAGACGATCTGACACCGGAGAGCTGAAAGACAGGGCCTTAAATACTGGGAGAGGTAGTGGGTAATGCAGCGCAGCTGGCAGAGTAATTAGAGCAGAGCAGAGCAGGGACAGGTGGAGCTAGTTAGGCTGAGTAGAGAGAGTGGTGAGCAGAGTGGAAGAAAATTAAGGTGGTAACCCGGTGGAGTGAGAGGCCCATGACAGAACCCCCCCCCCAAGGGACGGCCCCAGAAGTCCCAAGAGCAACACCACGCCGGGCGGGAGGAGGGGAGCCGGAGGAGGGCTAGAACTCCTCCGAACGGTCCAAGTGAACGTCCTCATCCTCGGAGGAAGCCGGAGGGCCGTGGTCGGGAGATGGGACAGGTCCCGAGACAGGATCAGGCACAGGACAGGAAGCCGAGCGGGCCGGACGGTTAGGGACCCCTCTGGGGCGGCCCCTACGGATTGCAGGTTGATCAGGATGCCGTTGGTGGAAAGCGGTGATGAGAGTCCTATCCACAATCCGACTAGCTGGCACCCAGGTCCTTTCCTCAGGTCCATAGCCCTCCCAGTCAATGAGGTACTGGAGACCCCTACCCCTCCGTCTGGACCGAAGCAGGCGGCGGACGGTGTAAACCAGACCACCATCGACGAGCCGGGGAGGAGGAGGACCAGGCGCAGCAGGGACCAGCGGACTCTCATGGATGGGCTTAATCTTAGACACATGGAAAGTGGGGTGCACCCTCAGGGAATTAGGCAGTTGGAGCCGGACAGCAGTTGGGCTAATCACTCTTATGATAGGGAATGGGCCAATGAACCGAGGTGCCAGCTTCTGCGACTCCACCCTGAGTGGCAGGTTCTTCGATGACAACCACACCCTCTGACCAACATGGTAGGTGGGAGCAGGAATTCTCCGACGGTTGGCCCCGGTAGTGTAGCTGGCAACGGATCTGAGGAGTGTGGCTCGGGCTTGTGACCAGGTGCGGCGACATCGACGGGCAAAAGCAAGTGCAGATGGGCAAGTAACCTCCTCTTCCTGGCTGGCAAATAGAGGAGGCTGGTATCCATAAACACATTGGAAAGGGGACATACCGATGGCAGAGCAGGTCAGAGAATTGTGTGCGTACTCCACCCATGTCAATTGCTGCGACCAGGAGTGGGGGTTGCGTGAAGTCATGCATCGCAGTGCCTTCTCGAGCTCCTGATTAGCCCGCTCTGACTGCCCATTGGATTGGGGATGGAATCCGGAAGTCAGACTGACTGTGGCTCCCAGCAGGTGACAGAACTCCTTCCAAAAAGCGGAGGAGAATTGTGGACCACGGTCAGAAACTACATCCTTTGGCAGTCCGTGGATCCGGAAGACGTGTTCCAGGACCACCTGGGCGGTCTCCTTGGCGGTTGGGAGCTTGGGGAGGGGAATGAAGTGTGCCATCTTGCTGAAACGGTCAACGATGGTGAGAATGACGGTCATGCCACTTGAAGGGGGCAGCCCCGTGACAAAGTCAAGGGCGATGTGAGACCAGGGACGTCTGGGCACAGGCAGGGGCTGCAGCAATCCGGCTGGGGACTGGCAGGACGACTTGTGTTGGTTGCAGATGGGGCAGGCTTGGACGAATTCCCGTACATCCTTCCTCAGAGAGGGCCACCAGAACCTCTGGGCGAGCAGGTTGTAAGTGCGGGTGGAGCCAGGGTGACAAGCTAGGCGGGAGTCATGTCCCCACTGAACGACCTGGGACCTCAGGTCTTCGGGGACAAAAAGGCGGTCAGCTGGGCAAGTGCTGGGACCTGGCTGGTTACGGAGAGCCTCCAGCACCTGTTCCTCAACAGCCCAGGTCAGAGCTGCAACGATGCAGGGACTTGGCAGAATCGACACAGGGTCCTTGGAGGGGGTGTCATCCTTCT
Source organism: Coregonus lavaretus (assembly GCF_964263955.1). NCBI lineage: Eukaryota > Metazoa > Chordata > Actinopteri > Salmoniformes > Salmonidae > Coregonus > Coregonus lavaretus. Next base: position 37,621,333 of record NC_140010.1, on the reverse strand, counting down.
GGAATTGACGGGAGAGGGCGTCTGGCTTGGTGTTGCGTGATCCAGGCCGGTATGACAGAGTGAAACTAAACCTGGTGAAGAACAGGGCCCAGCGGGACTGCCTGGAGTTCAACCGTTTGGCCGTGCGGATGTACTCCAAGTTCTTATGATCGGTCCAAACGAGAAATGGAATGGTGGACCCCTCCAGCCAGTGACGCCACTCCTCCAAGGCAAGCTTCACAGCCAGCAGCTCACGGTTCCCTATGTCGTAATTGCACTCAGAGGGGGACAACCGACGTGAGAAAAAGGCACAGGGATGGAGCTTCCTATCCTCCGCAGCCCACTGAGAAATCACAGCACCAACTCCCACATCCGAGGCGTCCACCTCCACAATGAATTGCCGGTCCACATCAGGCATCTGGAGGATGGGAGCGGAGGTGAACCTCACCTTGAGGGTACTGAAGGCCTTGTCGGCTGCTGGGGTCCAGGTGAAGGGTTGCTTGGTGCTGGTTAGAGCAGTGAGAGGGGCAGCAACGGTACTGTAGTTCCGGATAAACTTCCTATAGAAGTTAGCAAACCCCAGAAACTGTTGCAGCTTCTTTCTGTTCTCCGGAACTGGCCATGAAGTGACTGCTGATACTTTGGCAGGATCCATTTGGATACTTCCCTCTGCCACTATGTACCCCAGGAAGGCCACTGTCTTGACGTGAAACTCACATTTCTCTGCCTTGGCGTAGAGGGAATTCTCCAGAAGACGATGAAGGACTTGCTGGACATGGCGGGTGTGTTCAGACAGGTCTCTGGAGTAGATTAAGATGTCATCCAGGTAAACGAAGACAAACTTGTTTAACATGTCCCGCAGTACATCATTCACTAGAGCCTGGAACACAGCAGGAGCATTGGTGAGGCCAAAAGGCATAACCAGATACTCGTAGTGGCCTGTTGGTGTATTGAATGCGGTTTTCCATTCATCTCCCTCCCGGATCCGCACTAGGTGGTAAGCGTTTCTGAGATCCAACTTGGTAAAAATAGTGGCTCCCTGGAGCAACTCAAAAGCAGAGGTGAGCAGAGGCAGAGGGTAACGGTTCTTCACTGTGATGTCGTTGAGTCCCCTGTAGTCGATGCAGGGGCGAAGAGATCCGTCCTTCTTCCCCACAAAGAAGAAGCCAGCACCAGCAGGAGATGAAGATGAACGGATTAATCCTGCGGACAGAGAGCCATTGATGTAGTCCTCCATGGACTTTCTTTCAGGAGCAGACAACGAATAAAGACGACCCTTTGGAGGAGCTGTTCCAGGGAGGAGGTCGATGGCACAGTCGTACGGTCGGTGAGGGGGCAGAGATGTGGCTCTTGCTTTGTTAAACACCTCTCTGAGACCATGGTAGCATTCTGGGACATTGGAGAGGTCAGGAGCGGAGTTAGTAGGTACTGGCCGAGGGGGTAGTGCGGCAGCAAGCAGGCAGGTTCGGTGGCAGTCCTCTCCCCACTCCCTGATCACCCCGGTCACCCAGTCGAGCTGAGGGTTGTGCCGGCGGAGCCATGGGTAACACAGGATGAGGGGTTGGCCTGGAGAGGGGAGCAGGTGAAACTGGATAGTTTCTTGATGGTTTCCGGACAGACCCATCGAGACCGGGGCCGTGACATGAGTGACCGATCCGAGTAAGTGTCCGTCCAGTGCCCGGGCAGGAATAGGAGGTGTCAAACGGAGGTTCTCCAGTCCCAGTTGGCGTGCCAGCTTGATGTCCATTATGTTGGCTTCGGCGCCAGAATCCACCAGAGCAGCCAGGGTGTGAGTTGAGTCAGAGAGGCGGAGGTGAACTTGCAGCAGGGGTTTGCGGTCGGAGGACTGGATGGTCATTGAACTCAACCGGACTCCCCCTATGCCCGGTGAGCTTCGGCCCTTTAAAGGGCAGGTTACCACACGATGTCCATCACCTCCACAATAGAGGCAGAGGTTTGAGGTGAAGCGGCGCTGGCGCTCTGCAGGAGTAAGGGAGGCTCGCCCAATCTCCATAGGCTCAGACTGATCAAGCTGACCTGGGTGAGTGGCAGTAGATGACAGGAGCCCAGTCGGATCTCTCCGAATGCCGGTAGTAGGTGGACCTTGGCGCCCCCTCTCACGACGACGGGTCTGTATCCTTCTGTCGATCCTGACAGTCAGTGCGATGGCTTCATCAAGAGTGGAAGGCAGTTCATGGGAGACCAACTCGTCCTTGATATAGTCAGCCAAACTATGGAAGAACGCGTCCACCAACGATGGTGTGTTCCAAGAACTTCGTCTAGCCAGGGTTCGGAAGTCGATGGAATGGTCTGCGACTGTACGTCTGCCTTGTCGAATACTGAACAGCTCACGAGACGCCTCTGCGGTGGGTGAATCCAGGTCAAACACCTTCAGCATCTCCTCAGCAAACAGGTCGAAGGTTGCACATGCGGGGGTCTGACGTTCGAACTCTGCTGTTCCCCAGAGTCGAGCTCGGCCCGTCAGGTGAGTGATGGCATACCCAACCTTAGCCCCCTCCGTGGCGAAGGTCCTTGGCTGCAAGGAGAACTGAAGTCGGCAGCTAGTCAGGAATGGCCGGACCTGGGTTGAATCGCCGTTGAACCGCTCGGGGTTTCCAATCTTGGGTTCCGGAGCAGCGGCTGCAATGACCGGGGCAGGTAACTCGGGGGCTGGGCTGGTGGGCAGACTGGCTGGGGTAAGGTTGGTGAGGAGTTGAATGATCATGGCGAGTTGTTGTTGCTGCTGCTGGAACTGCTGCTCATGCTCATCGGTTTCCATGTCGGGGAAAGTGTGCGCTGAGTCCATAATGGTCAGATCGTACTGTCACGGTTCAGACAGACGACCAGAGGACCACAATTGCGTCACACCAGAAAGTTTATTAAACTTAAGGGAAAAGGGAAGTAGGGAGTGAATGAAGGCTCCAGGGGTAACGGGGATCCCGTCCAATGCGCTGGGTCTGTGCCCCCCCCAGTGGCAGCGATGCGTCCTATGAAGCCGGTGGTGGGTGGTCCAGAAGTCCTGGGGGGGGGAGACACAGACACAACAGGGCGGAATGAAACCAGGCAGCAGTACAGTTCAAGGGAAATCCAAAATACGTAGTAGCAAGGCAGAAGGCTGGTCAGAGTTACCGGGATTGAAGAGTAGTCAGGAGTCGTAATGGCAGAAGCAGGTCTGGATCTCCTGAGGCAGAAGAGTATCCAAAAAACAGGCAGGTCCGGGGTCACAAAACCAGGGTGAGCCAGAGGCGCGAGCAAACAGGTTCCGGGTGTGAGCTTTGCAGACGATCTGACACCGGAGAGCTGAAAGACAGGGCCTTAAATACTGGGAGAGGTAGTGGGTAATGCAGCGCAGCTGGCAGAGTAATTAGAGCAGAGCAGAGCAGGGACAGGTGGAGCTAGTTAGGCTGAGTAGAGAGAGTGGTGAGCAGAGTGGAAGAAAATTAAGGTGGTAACCCGGTGGAGTGAGAGGCCCATGACAAATTTGCTAGAGAACCAGTTCGGATTTAAGTATAACTTTTGTATGACTGAAGCTTTTAGTGATAGGTCTAATGCTTTAATATTTAATCATTTCTGTCCTCCGAATTCATATTCATTATATAAATAGGCCCGTTTAATTTTGTCTGGCTTGCCGTTCCAAATAAAATGGAATATTTCTTTCTCATATAATTTAAAAAACTGTTCGCTAGGCGTAGGCAAGACCATAAGCAAATAGGTAAACTGGGATAATACTAAAGAGTTAATCAGGGTGATTTTTCCACAAATTGACTGGCACCCACCTTTCCATGGTAGCAAGATCTTATCTATTTTTGCTAACTTTCTATTATAATTTATTGAAGTGAGATCATTTATTTCCTTTGGGATATGTATTCTGAGTATATCCACATCACCATCAGACCATTTAGATATAGGACTTGTTTTACTGTGGATATAGATACTTTTGTACCTGTTTCCTCCAGCATCTTCACAAGGTCCTTTGCTGTTGTTCTGGGATTGATTTGCACTTTTCGCACAAAGTACACGTCTCCTTCCTGAGCAGTATGACGGCTGCGTGTTCCCATGGTGTTAATACTTGCGTACTATTGTTTGTACAGATGAACGTGGTACCTTCAGGCGTTTGGAAATTGCTCCCAAGGATGAACCAGACTTGTGGAGGTCTACAATTTGTTTTCTGAGGTCTTGGCTGATTTCTTTTGATTTTCCCATGATGTCAAGAAAAGAGGCACTGAGTTTGAAGGTAGGCCTTGAAATACATCCACAGGTCCACCTCCAATTGACTCAAATTATGTCAATTAGCCTATCCGAAGCTTCTAAAGCCATGACATCGTTTTCTGGAATTTTCCAAGCTGTTTAAAGGTACAGTCAACTTAGTGTATGTAAACTTCTGACCCACTGGAATTGTGATACAGTGAATTATAAGTGAAATAATCTGTCTGTAAACAATTGTTGGAAAAATTACTTGTGTCATGCCAAACTATAGTTTGTTAACAAGAAATTTGTGCAGTGGTTGAAAAACGAGTTTTAATGACTCTAACCTAAGTGTATGTAAACTTCCGACTTCAACTGTATATCACACTTCATGAATGGATATTTATGTAAAGATTCACCCATTTTGAATGTCATATCGTATTTGTGCAATTCAAAATGGGTGAATCTTTCCTTTAATGCGTACAGTACTCTTATGGTATAACAATGCTTTTTTCCCAAGAATAAATAATGGTAGCCATTACATGGAAAGACGATTATTCAAGATGTTTCATTTGAGGCGAGGAGTGGTGGTTCAAGAGACCTGTATCTTGTAATGGGCAATAGTTCCAATGTAGGTTTATGTAGGAGGGCATCACTGTACAGTACACTACTACTATGATATGTTATAGCAAGTTTGATGTGAATGTAGAAGCCTTTTTTATTTTAATTTTTTAGGTCTGTCCCTCTGTATGTAGCATTGTAAATTAGTACAGATAAACTGGAGGACTCGATAAGAAGTGAGGCACCAAGGGTCTGAGAAAACCAATGAAAGTCAGTTATTGGATGTTCTGTGAAAATCTAGAACTGAGCATATTGAGAAGTGTAATGACAGGGCCCTTGGACTGTTTCTGTCTTACTCAAATGGTCTGACCACTATACTCAGACTAACCAACTTTAGTTTGATAGCAATTTATTTTTGTACACATATTTTTTTACAAATTGATATTTCTGAGGTCAAACTCATGATAGAATAACCTTGGTGTACAACTTGTGACGGCCGGCCGCCCAACAACCTGCCCGCTTGAACCTATCCCCTCCTCTCTTCTCCAGACCATTTCCAGAGACCTTCTCCCTTACCTCACCTCGCTCATCAACTCATCCTTGACCGCTGGCTATGTCCCTTCCATCTTCAAGAGAGCGAGAGTTGCACCTCCGATGTCAACAACTACAGACCAGTATCCCTTTTTTCTTTTCTCTCCAAAACTCTTGAGCGTGCCGTCTCTAGCCAACTCTCCTGCTATCTCTCTCAGAATGACCTTCTTGATCCAAACCAGTCAGGTTTCAAGACTGGTCAGTCAACTGAGACTGCTCTTCTCTGTGTCACAGAGGCTCTCCGCAATGCTAAAGCTAACTCTCTCTCTCCTCTGCTCTTATCCTTCTAAACCTATTTGCTGCCTTTGATACTGTGAACCATCAGATCCTCCTCTCCACCCTCTCCGAGTTGGGCATCTCCGGCGCTGCTCACTCTAGGATTACGTCCTACCTGACAGGTCGCTCCTACCAGGTGGCATGGCGAGAATCTGTCTCTGCACCACGTGCTCTCACCACTGGTGTCCCCCAGGGCTCAGTTCTAGGCCCTCTCCTATTCTCTCTATACACCAAGTCACTTGGCTCTGGTCTCTCCTATCACTGCTGCGCAGACGACACACAATTAATTTTCTCCTTTCCCCCTTCTGATAACCAGGTGGCGAATCGCATCTGCATGTCTGGCAGACATATCAGTGTGGATGTCGGATCACCACCTCAAGCTGAACCTCGGCAAGACAGAGCTGCTTTTCCTCCCGGGGAAGGACTGCCCGCTCCATGATCTCGCCATCACGGTTGACAACTCCATTGTGTCCTCCTCCCAGAGTGCAAAGAACCTTGGCGTGACCCTGGACAACACCCTGTCGTTCTCCGCTAACATCAAAGCGGTGACCCGATCCTGCAGGTTCATGCTCTACAACATTCGCAGAATACGACCCTACCTTACACAGAAAGCGGCACAGGTCCTAATCCAGGCACTTGTCATCTCCCGTCTGGATTACTGCAACTCGCTGTTGGCTGGGCTCCCTGCCTGTGCCATTAAATCCCTACAACTTATCCAGAACGCTGCAGCCCGTCTGGTGTTCAACCTTCCCAAGTTCTGTCATGTCACCCAGCTCCTCCGCACACTCCACTGGCTTCCAGTTGAAGCTCGCATCTACTACAAAACCATGGTGCTTGCCTACGGAGCTGTGAGTTTAACGGCACCTCCTTACCTTCAGGCTCTGATCAGACCCTACACCCAAACGAGGGCACTACGTTCATCCACCTCTGGCCTGCTAGCCCCCCTACCTCTACGGAAGCACAGTTCCCGCTCAGCCCAGTCAAAGCTATTCGCTGCTCTGGCACCCCAATGGTGGAACAAGCTCCCCCACGATGCCAGGACAGCGGAGTCACTGACCACCTTCTGGAGACACTTGAAACCCTACCTCTTTAAGGAATACCTGGAATAGTCTAACGGTAATCATTCTACACCCCCACCTCCCCCAGTGGTGGTTGTCCCACTGGCTATCCTAAGTTGAATGCACCAATTTGTAAGTCGCTCTGGATAAGAGCGTCTGCTAAATGACTTAAATGTAAATGTAACAAGTGAAGGCAAAACCATCTTGAGTTATCTTTTGCTTTGTCACAAGTCAAAACATGGAAGTATTTGACGCCAAGAGATGGGAGAGGGACCTTTGTCATTGCAGTGGAAAACGAAAAGGAATGTTTCTTATTGGATAAGGCCATGAACTCCTTTCCTGTTTGTCTTTTCTTCCATTTGGTGCCTAATGTTCGCGACCCTGGTAACTAGTAAATTACAGTGCATTCGGAAAGTATTCAGACTCCTTGACTTTTTCCACATGTTGTTACGTTACAGCTTTATTCTAAAATGGATTACATTTTGGGTTTTTTCCTCAATCTACATACAATAATTACAAAGCAAAAACAGGTTTTTATAAATTTTATAATTTATACAAAATAAAAAACTGAAATCACATTTTACATAAGTATTCAGACCCTTTAGTCAGTACTTTGTTGAAGTTTCTCCCATTTATCTCTGCAGATTGTCAGGTTTGATGGGGAGCGTCGCTGCAAAGCTATTTTCAGGTCTCTCCAGAGATGTTCGATCAGGTTCAAGTCCGGACTTGTCCCGAAGCCACTCCTGCGTTGTCTTGGCTGTGTGCTTAGGGTCGTTGTCCTGTTGGAAGGTGAACCTTCGCCCCAGTCTGAGGTGCTGAGCGCTCTGGAGCAGGTTTTCATCAAAGATCTCTCTGTACTTTGCGCCATTCATCTTTCCCTTGATCCTGACTAGTCTCTCAGTCCCTGCTGCTGAAAAACATCCCCACAGCATGATGCTGCCACCACCATGCTTCACCGTAGGGATGGTGCCAGGTTTCCTCCAGACGTGACACTTGGCATTCAGGCCAAAGAGTTCAATCTTAGTTTCATCATACCAGAGAATCTTGTTTCTCATGGTAAGAGTCTTTTAGGTGTCTTTTGGCAAACTCCAAGCGGGCTGTCATGTGCCTTTTTACTGAGGAGTGGCTTCCGTCTGGCCACTCTACCATAAAGGCCTGATTGGTGGAGTGCTGCAGAGATGTTTGGCCTTCTGGAAGGTTCTCCCATCTCCACAGAGGAACTCTGGAGCTCTGTCAGAGTGACCATTGGGTTCTTGTTCACCTCCCTGACCAAGGCCCTTCTCCTCCGATTGCTCAGTTTGGCCGAGCGGCCGAGCGGCCAGGTTTAGGAAGAGGACCTTCAATGCTTGAGGACCTTCAATGCTGCATACATTTTTTGGTACCCTTCCCCAGATCTGTGCCTCGACACTATCCTGCCTCGGAGCTCTACGGACAATTCCTTCGACCTCATGGCTTGGATTTTGCTCTGACATCAACTGTCAACTGTGGGACCTTTTATATAGACAGGTGTGTACCTTTCCAAATCATCTCCAATTAATTGAATTTACCACAGGTGGATTCCAATCAAGTTGTAGAAACATCTCAAGGATTATCAATGGAAACAGGATGCACCTGAGCTCAATTTCCAGTCTCATAGCAAAGGGTCTGAATACTTACGTAAATAAGGTATGTCTGTTTTTTATTTGTAATGCATTTGCAAACATTTCTAAAAACCTGTTTTCGCTTTGTCATTAGGGGGTATTGTGTGTAGATCTACCTTTTGACATAATTGTGTAACCCTTTAGAAATATAAATGTAATGCTTCATTTCTTCAAATATTGGATAAATAAAATTGGATAATACTAAAATGATTTACCTTTATAGGTCATTTAAATGGGAGAATGACAGCTGAAGCTCCAATAGCACAAGTGGAAATTAGTAACTGCGATTCATTGAGTTATTTTTGGTCATCTAACATTTCAGATCAACCCCTATTTAGACAAAGGAAATGTTGACCATGTAAATGATTTATTTTTGTTTTCATCTTGTGCAATAAAGGCACAAGGTGTGTCAATCTGTTTAGACCCCACCAGGAATAATGTTTTTTGAAGATGTACTACTAGACCCTGTAATTAAGCATTGTATGCTACAATGTACAGTGGGGGAAAAAGTATTTAGTCAGCCACCAATTGTGCAAGTTCTCCCACTTAAAAAGATGAGAGAGGCCTGTAATCTTCATCATAGGTACACGTCAACTATGACAGACAAATTGAGAAAAAAAAATCCAGAAAATCACATTGTAGGATTTTTTATGAATTTATTTGCAAATTATGGTGGAAAATAAGTATTTGGTCACCTACAAACAAGCAAGATTTCTGGCTCTCACAGACATGTAACTTCTTCTTTAAAAGGCTCCTCTGTCCTCCACTCGTTACCTGTATTAATGGCACCTGTTTGAACTTGTTATCAGTATATAAGACACCTGTCCACAACCTCAAACAGTCACACTCCAAACTCCACTATGGCCAAGACTAAAGAGCTGTCAAAGGACACCAGAAACAAAATTGTAGACCTGCACCAGGCTGGGAAGACTGCATCTGCAATAGGTAAGCATTTTGGTTTGAAGAAATCAACTGTGAGAGCAATTATTAGGAAATGGAAGACATACAAGACCACTGATAATCTCCCTCGATCTGCGGCTCCACGCAAGATCTCACCCCGTGGGGTCAAAATGATCACAAGAACGGTTAGCAAAAATCCCAGAACCACACGGGAGGACCTAGTGAATGACCTGCAGAGAGCTGGGACCAAAGTAACAAAGCCTACCATCAGTAACGCACTGATGGTGCCAGACGTGTCCCCCTGTTTAAGCCAGTACATGTCCAGGCCCGTCTGAAGTTTGCTAGAGTGCATTTGGATGATCCAGAAGAGGATTGGGAGAATGTCATATGGTCAGATGAAACCAAAATAGAACTTTTTGGTAAAAACTCAACTCGTCGTGTTTGGAGGACAAAGAATGCTGAGTTGCATCCAAAGAACACCATACCTACTGTGAAGCATGGGGGTGGAAACATCATGCTTTGGGGCTGTTTTTCTGCAAAGGGACCAGGACGACTGATCCGTGTAAAGGAAAGAATGAATGGGGCCATGTATCGTGAGATTTTGAGTGAAAACCTCCTTCCATCAGCAAGGGCATTGAAGATGAAACGTGGCTGGGTCTTTCAGCATGACAATGATCCCAAACACACCGCCCGGGCAACGAAGGAGTGGCTTCGTAAGAAGCATTTCAAGGTCCTGGAGTGGCCTAGCCAGTCTCCAGATCTCAACCCCATAGAAAATCTTTGGAGGGAGTTGAAAGTCCGTGTTGCCCAGCGACAGCCCCAAAACATCACTGCACTAGAGGAGATCTGCATGGAGGAATGTGCCAAAATACCAGCAACAGTGTGTGAAAACCTTGTGAAGACTTACAGAAAACGTTTGACCTGTGTTATTGCCAACAAAGGGTATATAACAAAGTATTGAGAAACTTTTGTTATGGACCAAATACTTATTTTCCACCATAATTTGCAAATAAATTCATAAAAAATCCTACAATGTGATTTTCTGGATTTTTTTTTCTCATTTTGTCTGTCATAGTTGACATGTACCTATGATGAAAATTACGATTCTCTCTCATCTTTTTAAGTGGGAGAACTTGCACAATTGGTGGCTGACTAAATACTTTTTTTCCCCCACTGTATGTCCATTCTGTGGAAAAATACATTGGAGTCAGTTGCAGTAGTTTAATACATTGGGGGCACATTGACACCTGCCGATTTTATGCCCCTAATCATTCATATCAGCTAGAAAGAATCTTTCAAATAAAAAATATACACTTACTATAGCAGTTTTGCACAGATCCATATGCTGTGTGTGCCTCCAGTTGACAAACTACACTTCCTCCCCAGTTATTCTTACACACAGGTGCTCGAAACATGCTAGATAGCTAATTAGCACAGGTGACCACCTCTGTTTTCCATAAACAAGTGCTTACATGGTGATATGGCTATGTGGGAACCCTAACCCTATAAAGTTGTGTTGTAATTTAACCTTTTGTATTTAAAAAAATATTTCTTGCTGATATGAAAGATAAGTTCTTATGTTTCCAAAACCATACCGCAAGCTGAGTTTTAACATTCAGAACGAGAGTCATTTGGGCTTGAAAACTATTACAGACTACAAAGGGAAGCACAGACGCGAGCTGCCCAGTGACACAAGCCTACCAGACGAGCTACATTTGACATTTTAGTCATCTAGCAGACGCTCTTATCCAGAGCGACTTACTCTGGAGTGCATACATCTTTTTTTTCATACTGCCCCCCCGTGGGAAACGAACCCACAACCCTGGCATTGCAAGCGCCATGCTCTACCAACTGAGCTACACGGGGCTCACTTCTATGCTCGCTTCGAGGCAAGCAACACTGAAGCATGCATGAGAGCATCAGCTGTTTTGGATGACTATGTGATCACGCTCTCCATAGCCGATGTGAGTAAGACTTTTAAGCAGGTCAACATTCACAAGGCCGCAGGGCCAGACGGATTACCAGGACGTGTACTCCGAGCATGCGCTGACCAACTGGCAAGTGTCTTCACTGACATTTTCAACATGTCCCTGACTGAGTCTGTAATACAAACATGTTTCAAGCAGACCACCATAGTCCCTGTGCCCAAGAACACTAAGGTAACCTGCCTAAATGACTACCGACCCGTAGCACTCACGTTTGTAGCCATGAAGTGCTTTGAAAGGCTGGTCATGGCTCACATCAACACCATTATCCCAGAAACCCTAGACCCACTCCAATTTGCATACCGCCCCAACAGATCCACAGATGATGCAATCTCTATTGCACTCCACACTGTCCTTCCCCACCTGGACAAGAGGAACACCTATGTGAGAATGCTATTCATTGACTACAGCTCAGCATTCAACACCGTAGTGCCCTCAAAACTCATCACTAAGCTAAGGACCCTGGGACTAAACACCTCCCTCTGCAACTGGATCCTGAACTTCCTGACGGGCCGCCCCCAGGTGGTAAGGGTAGGTAACAACACATCTGCCACGCTGATCCTTAACACGGGAGCCCCTCAGGCTGAACAGCTAATCATGGCTACCTGGACTATTTGCATTGCCCCCCAACCTCACCCCACCCCACCCCATCACCCTCTTTACGCTGCAGCTACTCTGTTTATTATTTATGCATAGTCACTTTAACTCTACCCACATGTACATATTACCTCAATTACCTCGACTAACCGGTGCCCCCGCACATGGAACTCTGTACTGGTACCCCCTGTATATAGCCTCCCTACTGTTATTTTATTTTACTGCTGCTCTTTAATTATTTGCTGTTTTTTTGTATATTTTTTCACATTTTTTTCTTTTTTTCTTTTTACAATGACTTTATTATATTTTGTATCTATTTTTACTTAACACTTTTTTTCTTTTCTTAAAAAACTGCATTGTTGGTTAAGGGCTTGTAAGTAAGCATTTCACTGTAATGTCTATGTAACCGGTGTGAAATGGCTAGCTAGTTAGCGGTGCGCACTAGTAGCATTTCAATCGGTGACGTCACTCGCTCTGAGACCTTGAAGTAGTTGTTTCCCTTGCTCTGCAAGGGCCGCGGCTTTTGTGGAGTGACGGGTAACGGTGCTTCGAGGGTGACTGTTGTCGATGTGTGCAGAGGGTCCCTGGTTCAAGCCCAGGTAGGGGCGAGGAGAGGGACGTGAGCAACACTGTTACATCTACACCTGTTGTATTTGGTGCATGTGGCAAATAAAATTTGATTTGATAAGTTCTTATGTTTCCAAAACTATGAGTTTTAACATTCAGAACGAGAGTCATTGGGGCTCTTACAAAACTTCCCCCGGCTAAATTAGCATCTATGAATGGGGTAGCCATTTACAGGAGTCATAGTGTCAATGCAAACATTTACCTCTACGGGATCGGGGTCCCGTATACGGGACGGTTGAGCTAACGTGCGCTAATGTGATTAGCATGACATAGACATGTCTTATATAGGCAGAAAGCTTAAATTCCAATGTCCAATTTACAGTAGCTATTACAGTGAAAAAATACCATGCTATTGTTTGAGGAGAGTGCACAACAACAAAAACATATCACGGCAACTGGTTTGATACATTCACCTCTGAAAGTAAATAATGTACTTACATTCAGTAATCTTGCTCTGATTTGTCATCCTAAGGGTCCCAGAGATAAAATGAAGCATAGTTTTGTTTGATAAAATCCATGTTTATATTCAAATGTAGGAACTGGGTTCTACAGTTTGAACCCCTGCTGTCTCTGGCTCCACACACACCCCGCCTGGCCATCTAGATGTGTGAAAGTTAGTGTATAAGCTAATGATCCATCATGTATGACATTTCTGGGAGTGTGTAAACTTAAATTTTGTATTACCATATAATTGTTGTATGTTCTCTATAGTTATGTACTTGAAAATGTATCAATTGACCAATTTGGCACATTTGGGCAGACTTGATACAAAATAGTCCAGTATTCCAACGCTTCACTGGATCAATCTGAAACTTTGCACACACCGCTGCCATCTAGTGGCCAAAATCTAAATTGCGCCTAAACTGCAATATTATATTGTGGCCTTTCTCTTGCATTTCAAAGATGATTAAAAAAATTATACAAACTATTTTTTACTAGATATAATGTGTTATTCTCCTACATTAATTTCACATTTCCACAAACTTCAAAGTGTTTCCTTTCAAATGGTATCAAGAATATGCATATCCTTGCTTCAGGTCCTGAGCTACAGGCAGTTAGATTTGGGTATGTAATTTTAGGCGACAATTGGGGGTAAAACGGGTCCGATCCTTACGAGGTTTTAATAGTAGTGTTTCATGTACATCTCTTTTGCTATGTCTATTTCCTGTCAATTGTACTTTTTACAGAGAAAGCAAAGCAAATATTTTATGGCTAGAGGGGTACTTACACTAGTACTGCAGAGATTTTAGTGCAACTCAAACTTTGAGGCATAGTGGGCATGAATGAAATATACTTTTTGAATGTGCGTATATAGAGAGATCAGTCAATATGTGTAATGCAGTTTGTTTTCAGGCTAGGTTTATCAATTGACATTGAACAAATATAACTGGAAATTGGGATCAGGCATTCTGTGAGACCACATTGCATTCTGTTGATAGGTGACTGGAGGCCTTGCAATCATAGCTACTACATGAAGACAAGTGAAGATGGCGGACGTGTTGAGTGTTCTTCGCCAGTACAACATCCAGAAAAAAGAAATCGTCGCCAAAGGAGACGAAGTTATCTTTGGAGAATTCTCTTGGCCCAAAAATGTCAAGACTAACTATGTCATTTGGGGGTATGTTAATTTTGCTTATAAATTGATGAATAACTATTCAATCGGCCTGTTGTAGCTAGCTAATGACTAACGTTAGTTAGCTGCTAGCCACTGCTGTGTTGCCAAAACTTTTCTTGCGCTGTTTGTAAGGTGCGACTAATTGCACTGAAAGATCACACATGCAGCTAGTTTTTACTGTTAGTTAGGGGGGTTAACTAGCACGTTAACCATCTAATTTCAAGCTAACTAACTTGCTTATTCAAATGTATACCGTTGTGGTTCGTTTAGCTAGCTAAGGTTAGCTGCTTAGCTAACAGAACCATGCCAGGCAAACGTTGTCGTAAGCCAGCTGTCTCGCTTGCAATGCAAACACGCCAGGTTTAGTCAGCTAACGTTAGTTAGGTATTAAAACTGCAATTAATACGTTTGTCATTGAGAATCTGTCCACGATAGATTAGCTTGCTAGGTAGCTACAATATTGCAGTTAGCTAGCTATTATTGATTTCTGCACGTGACCATACATGTCACTATGTTTGACATTTCTAGCTTGCCAGGTAGACATTTACATTGAAGTCAGGTAGCTAAGTTAGCTAGTAAAGTTCGTTTAGCTAGCTAACTATCTACCTTTGCCTCCATAGGTGCTTGCAAGCTAGCTAGCTACAGTATTTCCTGTTTTTTTTTTTGCAGAACCAGCAGTCTTTCAGCGATAATAAATGTAATAGTTGGACAAACCCTTAATCAACCTCATGCACCTGGACCCAGCAAGTTGGACCAGTTGGAAGTGTCATTGAAGAGCTGTGACACGGTTGTCCTGGTCACAATTTGTGTGTAATGTCATTAACAAAATACAGGATTTAGACTATTTCTCTAAGCCGGAGCTATTAATGCATACATTGTGCCTAAATTCCAGATTAGTTCCAGAAGAGGGGGCCAAGATGGATTTTGCTTTAACAACTGTGGACAAAACTGCTGGTCAAAGCTGATGATTTTCACTTTCCATTTTCAGAACTGGGAAGGAGGGTCAGCCGAAGGAGTACTATACTCTGGACTCGATCCTGTTCCTGCTCAACAATGTGCATCTCCCTCATCCATCCTACGTGCGAAGGGCTGCAGTAAGTCAACTTGTGTCCTCATTCCAAAAGCTTCTTAGTTAGAATATGTGTTGCCTAATGCTGAAATGAATGTCATGTCTTCTAACCTGGTGTTGCCAGTGGCCTATTGGCTGTCATTGTTGGAAGCTTTGTAGTGACCTTTGTAAATGTTGTATTTCATCGTGATTTACATGGTTTTATGATCACCCTAGACCGAGAACATTCCAGTTGTCAGAAGACCTGATCGAAAGGGCTTGCTATCGTATCTCAATGGAGAAAGTTGTAAGTATGAATTGAGAATTATTTATGCAGATTTTAAAATATTTGCATGAAAATGTCTCCAATTAGATGGAAACCTAACTAGGAAATGAATTGTGTTGATTCCATTGAAATAATTGTACTTAAGTGATAATGCCGGTGTTTGGAGGATATATTGGCACAGGTGTTGTTCGGCGAGGGCTGCCAAACCGTGCCAATATATCCTCCAAACACTGGCTTCAAGGGCATTATAATTTTTATACAAAAGTTAGTTAAATATCTTGACTTACCAAGACATTTATTAGGAATAAAACACATCTAGCTACCATACCTTAAAAAACACAGCAGCACAACGATTATTGTTGTTGGGGAGGGAAAAAAATAATGTTATGCCGGAGCAGAATTCTACTGTCACTTTTTTAAATTGTCTGAAAAGTTACCAATTGACATGTTATTGTAGCTGTGTTCTACGTCTGTAAAAGGTTGCGGTAGATATAACTTCATTGCCCGGCCCTAGCGGTCAAATGTAATAGGACCATTATTCTGTTGTAAATTGACATGGAATTTTAGGATTGTTTCATATCGTTTTAACTGAAAAAATAAATGTCAGTTTAAACGTGAAGCAACATGGTCCTTTTGTCAAATCCCTATTTTGTACCATTCCATCCATTACAATGAGCCCGTCCTCCTATAGCTCCTCCCACCAGCCTGCGTAAAACACTGCAAGTGCTCTGAATGATGGCTAAATTGTATAACATGGCTTTGAGTGCTTTTCTCTTTAGAAGTAAATAGCTGTGTTCGAATACCCATAAGAACACACTGTATACTACATACTATTACCGTATTTTCCGCACTATAAGGCACACTTAAAAGCCTTTAATTTTCTCAAAAAACGACAGTGCGCCTTATAATCCGGAGCGCCTTATATATGGATCAATTGGTTAATTGGTTGATCCATACTGGTTGTACACGGCGCTCAAGGCGCTCTGTCAAAATGTTTCAGTATGAAAAACCAATAAAAACAATTTAATAATAATGAAATGTTTCAGTACGACTGGTAAACTACAAAGCCGCAGCATTACGGCTACCGTAGTCAGTAAACACCGGTACTGTGCTTACTCACAGTCCCACACCACTTGTGTGTGTATAAAGTCCCCAAAATGGCACCTTTCAAGAGACACGCTTACGACGCAGAGTTCAAGCTCAAGGCTGTCGGTCACGCAGTAGAATATGGGAATAGAGCAGCAGCGAGAGAATTCAACATTAATGAATCAATGGTACGGAAGTGGAGGAAGCAAGAAGATGACCTGCGCCAAGTAAAGAAGACTAAACAGAGTTTCCGAGGGAACAAAGCGAGATGGCCACAGTTAGAGGACAAACTCGAACAGTGGGTTGTTGAACAGAGAGCAGCAGGTAGAAGCGTCTCTACAGTCACTATTCGAATGAAGGCAACAGCGCTAGCACGGGACATGATCATCGATGAATTTCGAGGTGGTCCTTCTTGGTGCTTTCGTTTTATGAAAAGATGTAATCTCTCCATCCGCACACAAACTACCGTCTCGCAGCAACTGCCAAAAGATTACCAAGAAAAGCTGGTCACTTTCCGCGCATACTGCAAAAAGAAGATCACTGAAAAGATCTGGCCAGAGCACATCACCAACATGGACGAGGTTCCACTCACCTTTGATATTCCCGTGAACCGCACTGTGGAGAAAACGGGGACCAGTACGGTGTCTGTACGCACCACAGGGAATGAGAAGTCATCCTTCACTGTAGTTCTCGCCTGCCAGGCTAATGGCCAGAAACTTCCACCCATGGTTATTTTCAAGAGGAAGACCTTGCCAAAAGAACTTTCCAGCCGGCGTCGTCATCAAAGCTAGCCCGAAGGGATGGATGGATGAGGAAAAGATGAGTGAGTGGCTGAGAGAAATTTACGTCAAGAGACCGGGTGGCTTTTTCCACACAGCTCCGTCCCTATTGATCTACGACTTCATGCGCGCCCATATCTCCGATGCTGTCCAAAAACAAGTGAAGCAAACTAATTCGGAGCTTGCCGTCATTCCGGGTGGATTAACTAAAGATCTCCAGCCGCTAGATATTGGTGTCAACAGGGCGTTCAAAGCTAGACTGCGAGCTGCGTGGGAGCAGTGGATGACAGAAGGCGAACACACGTTCACCAAGACAGGGAGACAGCGCCGGGCGACTTACGCCACCATCTGCCAATGGATCGTGGATGCCTGGGCTGATATATCAGTCTCAACTGTGGTCCAAGCTTTCACGAAGGCAGGAATAATCTCTGAACTGCCAGGCAACAGCAGCGACACTGACTCGGATAATGACGAGAGGGAGCCGGGCAGGTTGGATGCCGTAGTCGCCCAACTGTTCAATTCGGACACTGAAGAAGAAGAATTCGAGGGATTCGTGGACGGGGAATGAACTGAAAAAGTGAGCTTTACGTGTTATACGTAACTGAACAATGTTGAGTTATGCACTAACGTTTGATTTAGTGGTATCAGACTGTTTATTTTACTACGTGTTTACTAAATCAGGGAAAAGTTCCCCTCCACGTTTGGGAGAAGAGTGAGCAAGGCTGGGAGATATTGTTAATATGCACATTAACGTTTGAACGACGTTACCATTGGAGTGAACGGAGTTGTCAGAACGCTTAATAAAGTTTGACTTTATCTGACTGTTTTGTTGACATTCCCTTTAGCACAGCTCCATCTAGTGGATACATAACGCAACCCCAGTCAAACGTTTGACTGCAGTATCTTCTATTCTGTGCGCCCTATATATGAAAACCGTTCTAAAATAGGCCATTCATTGAAGGTGCGCCTTATAATCCGGTGCGCCTTATAGTGCGGAAAATACGGTAGTTAATTTTAGTATACTGTAAACAAATGGTATCCTTTCAGTTGAGTGTACTAGCGCTTCGCCTGTCTACCGGAAGTTGATGCTGTTGCTATGCAACGTATTGCTAGCTTGTTAGCATAGCAAATTACTAGCTAGACATCTTACAACTTCATTAAAAATGTACATTGAGAACGCACAATGACTATACCGCTAAGCTAAGAATGACGTGAATAATCAAGTCAATAAACGTTGGGTAGTTAGTTAGCCTATAGTTAATATACTGGCAAGTTTGATGTATTAGTAGCCAACCAACATTAGGTAGCTAGCGAACATACCGGTACATACAAGCAACTGCTGTAATGATATGCTATGCGGTTCGTAAGGCTAACATAGCAAACAAATTGGCAGCCAACATAACGTGTAACGTAACTTTATTTGAAAAGTCATTACTTTATTACATTGCTCAACATTTTCTTAACATTTGTCATAATTAGTTAAAGCGATGAGTTTGTATCTGCTCTCGTCGGAATTCAGCTGCATATTTTCCGCAATTTTCTTCAAATCTGAAAATGTTGTGAAGCCACGGCCAATTTCGGAAGAATTGCATTATGAGCCCAAAAAGCACAGAAATAGTGTCCACTGGTTGTATACTTCGTATTTTGGCAAATGTAGTACGGCATCCGGGAACTTTTGGCATACTAACTATATCCATACTATGACCAATAAACATAACCGCAGCCGGCCGCGACCGGGAGACTCATGGGCGGCGCACAATTGGCCCAGCGTCATCCAAGGTAGGGGAGGGAATGGCCGGCAGGGATGTAGCTCAGTTGATAGAGCATGGCGTTTGCAACGCCAGGGTTGTGGGTTCGATTCCCACGGGGGGCCAGTATAAAAATAATAATATGTATTCACTAACTAAGTCCCTCTGGATAAGAGCGTCTGCTAAATGACTAAAAATGTTTAAAAAAAGAAATGACTTTGCTTTTATAAGTGGAGATCAAGTTTATAAGTTGCCTGGCTGGGCTGATGAGACCGTGGATTGTGCAGTCAGATGGAACAGAGTAAATGGCAATTTTAACGTCATAGATTTAGCCGGTGACAATTTGTGGAATAGACACCGGCTGGAATGCGGTTTTAACCAATCAGCATTCAGGATTATACCCACCCGTTGTATAATAAAGCGTATTCCCCTTTGATTTCCCTTCACAGCTACTTCGACAAGTATCGACAGAAGTGCCCCCATAGAGATTGGTTTGCAAAGGCCCACACAAGGTACAGTTTAAGCATTTTGGATACTCTTCCATTGAGTGATTGGATGATTTTAATCCATGCATATTAGGAAATATGTTCTCTTGCAACGGATATATCCACAGTCCATGCTGTGAGGCCTAATATGCCATTTGTACATCATTGGCTTGTTGCACGAATGTAAATCAGATAAGAACTGAAAAGGTTTAGCTTAATTTTGTATAGTTGGCTAATTATTCTTTTTTTTGCATCCTCAGTCAAACGAGCAGCAGATGAGGTGTCATCTGAAGCCAAAAAACCAAGGATAGAGGTGAATTATATTTCTTATTTTACCTGCACTGTTCTGACTCCTCAGCTCAATAGGAATTCTCAATAGAAATCCTGTTAAACAAGAGGCCAGATACAGTGCCTTTAGAAAGTATTCACACCCCTTGACTTTTTCCACATTTTGTTGTTACAAAGTGGGATTTAAATGTCATTTTTTTGTCAACAATCCACACAAAATACTGTAATGTCAAAGTGGAAGAAAAATTCTAACATAAAAATAAAAATAATTAGGAAAAATAAAAAACCAAAATATCTTGATTAGATAAGTATTCAACCCCCTGAGTCAGTACATGTTGGTCACCTTTGGCAGCGACTACATCTGTGAGTCTTTCTGGGTAAGTATCTGTAAGAGCTTTGCCCACCTGGATTGTACAATAGTTACACATTATTCTTTTAAAAAGTATTCAAGTTCTGTCAAGTTGATCAATGCTAGACAGCCATTTTCAAGTCTTGCCATAGAAAACGGAGCATTTTACCTTTCTATAACATCATTCTCTAGGATGAGGAACGAGTGCGTCTGGACAAGGAGCGTCTGGCTGCTCGACTGGAGGGCCACAAAGAGGGCATTGTGCAAACTGACCAGATCAGGTATCCGCGCCTAAACCTGTCCATCATCCAGTCTTTGTTTTAAAGTGCAAGAATAGTGTATATATATATATATATATATATATTTTTTTTTTTACTGTTCTTCAACAACATTGTACAACTGGCAGCAACAAGCTGAATTGCTATTAAAATGTACGTAGATTTAAAAAACAAAACAAAAACACAAACAAAAGATATGACTGTAAGTCGCTTTGGATAAAAGCGTCTGCTAAATGGCATATATTATTATGTAGGTCCTTAGCAATGGAAGCTGGTAATGTTGGGCCGTTGGCTTGAGCGGAGCAGTCGTATCACTTTCTTATGACTAGCATTAGGATAGGTATGAAGGCACTGTCATTGAACTCCCTAGTTACAGAAAGTGGGCAATTATCAATAAGCCACCATTGCTGCACACAGGTTTTAAGATATTAGCTAACAAATCCCATTGAGAGCGGTAACAGACATAAACACAAACCAGGAACCTTGCTTTATTCACAAAACGGTGCATTATTAAATTCCATTGCTGCTCAATCAAACTCGGACATGAACGTCTACTCAATCAAAACTTAGCTTTTTATTAAAATGATGAAAAGCTAAATGATAATGTGTTCCTCTCAACTTACCTAGTGAAATAAGGGTTAACTGAAATAATCTCTACCCCCAGGTCACTGTCCGAGGCTATGTCCGTGGAGAAGATCGCCGCCATCAAAGCCAAGATCATGGCAAAGAAGCGCTCCACCATTAAGACAGATCTGGATGAGGACATCACTCTGAAGCAGAGGAGCTTCGTGGACGCTGAGGTGGACGTGACCAGGGACATTGTCAGCAGGGAGCGGGTGTGGAGGACCAGGACCACCATCCTACAGAGCACTGGAAAGGTCAGAGGTCAACCCCATAGACTGGACTGGCTATGACTGGGGGGGAGGGGTCATTCTGTAATTTAGGGAATGCTTCATTTCCGGATATTATGAGGAGGAACCCGGCCACATGGGAAGACACACACACACTCCATGTAGACGTTACACTTGGGTAACCATAGCCACCATAGCACAAAATTGGCCTTGAAGGGTGGAGGTGATGATCCTTATCCATAGCTGATCAAAAAACATTTATGCCTGCAGGTGGCAGCATTCCCACAAGGGAAATGTTTTGATTTTGGTGGTGATATCTGCTGTTCTGTTATTAAAAGTGATGTCTGTGATTACACATTTGGCGGAAAACCTCCTTGTATCAGAATCTAGGTAACATTTCTGTAGACACTAATCTCTCCCCAATTATTAATACCTTTTTTGATTTATATACATTTGATTTTAGAACATTTGTGGGTAGAGTAAGCTCAAAGGATTGGTTGATGGAGATCGCTCTGCATATGTCACTGTGCAATGTTCACAGGAAAGGGTCCTTTGTAGCTTTTCAGTTACACATCAAAGCTTTTTCTTTGGTTTGATGTCTCGCCTACCTTTTACACTGTGCTGATAAATCTTTTGCTCATGCAGAACTTCTCTAAAAACATCTTTGCCATCCTGCAATCGGTGAAGGCCAGGGAGGAGGGACGCGGCCCTGAGCAGAGGCCAGCACAGAACACCACTCAGGTGGTAAGGAACATGTTTAATTTAATGCACGTTGTAATGTACCACCATAGTTTGATTCTGGATACACACTTTTGCGTTCTAAGAATCCAGCCAATGCATCATTGTGAATGAAATCCGTAACTAGTAAAGGCTCTTGCTGATGAGTTCTGTAACATCTATGAATACCTCACCTCCCTGTTATCATTTCTGAAAGAAATGGAGCGTGAAATGAACTTGGTGCTTCTCCAGAAAAAGGTCAATGACTATGTAATCTGTTGAAGCAGGGTTGAGCGTAGTTACAACTCTGCACTTCATTATAATAGTCTCAATATGTGGATAATTAATTGGAAATTACCTGTGTTTTAAGTGTAACCTCTTGCCTCTCCTCAAGGACCCATCCATAAGGAACAAACAGCCTGTCCCAGCTGCCTATAACCGATACGATCAGGAGAGATTCAAAGGAAAAGAGGGTGAGTGGGACCAGGGCACATTGTCATTGTGACGTTGTTTCTTTGTAAATATGGCCATTAATATTTGTATTTTGTGTGTGTGCATGTGCAAAGGAGGCTGTTGGGAGGAGCTAAAGGAGGACTGGCTCATTGTAATGGTTGGAATGGAATCAATGGGACGGAGTCACGCGATGTTGCCATGCGTTTGATATGTTTGGCACTATGGGTGTGAACGTTTTAAATGAAATTGGGATCCTTAAAGTTAAGAAACTGTTTCTTTGTTTTTTTCCCCCCACTTAATTAAAATCACAGTGCAGTTATCACAAAACATTTTCTGTGTTATAGTCGATAAGCTATAAAGGCCTGGGGAAAGTTGTGTAATTCAAATAAAACCAGAGAGGAAGAAGCGTACAAGACATTGCAAGATGCCCCTCTCTCTCCCTCGCGCTGGCCTGCCTGCTCTGTCTCTTTGCTAATGATGCAAGTGTGTATTCGATCTGTTGCGTGTAGAATATCCTAGCCTATTCATGGCATGATGTCGCTGGGCTACATGGGTGTCTTCGGGCCAGTCTTGCAAACACGGGGTAGCCTACTATTTGTTTTTGTCTCATAATTTGAAATTACAGCAGGCTACCGGTAGCCTTTATAGATTAACCTTTTCAGACATAAAGGAATGTGGCCCCTTGAAAGCACTACGGCATGTTTGTTTGAATGTCTGTTAGGGTAGGCAAAATGTTAAATGCCAACACGAAACCTTCTCTGGAGATATGAACCAGCATTCTACTTGTATGTAAAGGAATGAGGCTTCTGAAGCAGGACTAACATCATCACTAGGTGACCAGAACTGTCAATCAAATAATCTTGAGCTGCTGCTGCGCGCAGACTAATCTCTCCTAAAAAAAGTACTTTTAAAGTTGGTTAAATATCTTGACTTACCAAGACATTTAGTAGGAATAAAACGCATCTAGCTACCATACCATAAAAAACACAGCAGCACAACGATTATTATTGTTAGGGGAAAAAAATAGAATGTTATACCGGAGCAGAATTCTACTGTCAATTTTTTAAATTGTCTGAAAAGTTACCAATTGTCGCAATCGGCATGATATTGTAGCTGTGTTCTATGTCTGTAAAGGGTTGCGGTAGATATAACTTAATTGCCCGGCCCTAGCGGTCATATGTAATAGGACCATTATTCTGTGTTGTATATTGACATGGAATTTTAGGATTGTTTCATGTCGTTTTAACTGGAAAAATAAATGTCAGTTTAAACGTGAAGCAACATGGTCCTTTTGTCAAATCCCTATTTGGTACCATTCCATCCATTACAATGAGCCCGTCCTCCTATAGCTCCTCCCACCAGCCTGCGTAAAACACTGCAAGTGCTCTGAATGATGGCTAAATTGTATAACATGGCTTTGAGTGCTTTTCTCTTTAGAAGTAAATAGCTGTGTTCGAATACCCATACGAACATACTGTATACTACATACTATTAGTTAATTTTAGTATACTGTAAACAAATGGTATCCTTTCAGTTGAGTGTACTAGCACTTCGCCAGTCTACCGGAAGTTGACGCTGTTACTATGCAACTTATTGCTAGCTTGTTAGCATAGCAAATTACTAGCTAGACATTTTTACATTTAAGTCATTTAGCAGATGCTCTTATCCAGAGCGACTTAAAAATTGGTGCATTCAACTTTTTTTAAAATTAGGATTACTGTTATACCATTCCAGGTATTCCTTAAAGAGGTTGGTTTCAAGTGTCTCCGGAAGGTGTTCAGTGACTTCGCTGTCCTAGCGTCGTTGGGAACTTGTTCCACCATTGGGGTACCAGAGCAGCGAATAGTTCACAACAGATATCTTACGACTTCATTAACGATGTCCATTGAGAACGCACAATGACTATACCGCTAAGCTAAGAATGACCTGAATAATCAAGTCAATAAACGTTGGGTAGTTAGTTAGCCTATAGTTAATATGCTGGCAAGTTTCAAGTATTAGTAGCCAACTAACATTAGGTAGCTAGCGAACATACTGGTTCATACAAGCAACTGCTGTAATGATATGCTATGCGGTTCGTAAGGCTAACGTAGCAAACAAATTGTCAGCCAACATAACGTGTAACGTAACTTATTTGAAAAGTAATTACTTAATTACATTGCTCAACATTTTCTTAACATTTGTCATAATTAGTTAAAGCGATGAGTTTGTATCCGCTCTCGTCGGAATTCGGCTGCATATTTTCCGCAATTTTCTTCAAATCTGAAAATGTTGTGAAGCCATGCCCGTTTTCGGAAGAATTGCATTATGAGCCCAAAAAGCACAGAAATAGTGTCCACTGGTTGTATACTTCGTATTTTGGCAAATGTAGTACAACATCCGGGAACTTTTGGCATACTAACTATATCCATACTATGACCAATAAACATACTACATACTCAATTTACTTCACAAATAGAGCAGTTAGTATTACTATTTGAACACTCAGTTACAGTGGTGGTTCTATTTAGGCTTGTTTAATTATGATGCGGTTCATATTGTTTATGAGGCAGCATAGGCATACATGGTTCTCTTTCAAATACTTATTTCGATCTATCACATTGGGATTTGCTCTGGGAATCACTACTAGGAGGAACCAATCACACAGCGTCTGTCGGAGATAGACCGGTCGAGTGGCGAATGAGGTGTGCCCCTGTCTTCAAGGCGCCACTCGCCTGCCCTCTGGTCATTCTCGCCTCTCTTCCTTGCGAAGAGCACTACTCTCCTGAAGCTCTCCTCAGCATGACTTGATTCCTGTCTTCCTACTTAACTGTTCTCAGGTGAACTGCAAGGTTAACGCTTTCGAACGTAGGACCTTCGCTCTCGTCTTTTGTGTTGAATAACTGACTCAAAGGAACGTTTTTGCTTCTTGTAGAATTCTCTTTAGCCTTTTCATTCTACTAAGTCTCCTGTGGTGGCTAGCTACTGAGACTTGGCTAGCTAACCCAGCTAGCTAACCCAGCTAGCTCGCCGCAAGGCCAGCTATACCACCAAACTGCTATTCTGCCTGGAAAGCTAGAATTGCTATCTCTCCTCGCTCGTTTAGTTCAACCCACGTTGTTCCCTTGTGTCATGTTGACTAGACTGACCGACCTAGCTACACAGAGATGCTTTGTTCGTCGAGAGACAAAGAAAGCACACACTTTCTCTGGTTGGCATTGTGCCAAGTAGCTAGGCTATTAGCCCACGCTGCAAAGCATAGCTAACTTGGCTAGCTCGTTACAAAGCCAGCTAACCATACTAGCCTTCCTACGAGCCCATACAGTAGTATTACTAGCTCCCTTCTCTCCTTTAGTTCAACCTATGTGCAATAATTTGTGTTAACTAGACCGACCAGTTTAGCCTCACAGCATTACGGTCAGGGGAGAATATCAGCCGAAGTCAAATGCACCCACACGTTTTCCTTCGGCTATCACTGTGCAATCTATAACTTACCATGAGGTAGTTGCTAGCTAACGCCTACACTAGCCCAACGGCTATAGCGTTTTTATTCTTCTACGAATTAGGGACGTAGGAAGGGTAACAGTGGCGTGACCGCGGCCCAACCTGACTCCCCGGTTCAACGAAATATGGCCACGGCTACCCCACCTGAGGCAGGCACTCAAACCCCCTCGCTCTTGCGCTGGAGGCTCGAACATGCTGGGTTTCGTTGGCTAAACTGACCGGTTACATCTCACTGTGCTATTGTCAAGAGACTCTCAAATCCGAAGAAGCAACACTATTCACATGGTTTTCCTCAGCTAACGTGGTGCTAGCTATAGCTAGGCTATTAGCCCACTGGGTGAACACTAGCTAGCTAATACTAAAGCTTCACAACTAAGCATCGACTAGCACACGCATAACCCGGTTAGCAATACTTTTCTCCCGGAGTCATTATGGGCCCCCGTACCCCATGGGAAACAAACATGCTCGGAAAGCTCTCCATTGAGTCCCGCAAGTTTTGTAAGGTTTGGGGGGGGATGCGCCCCATTCTAGACCTACGGTTCCTCAACGGCTAGCGGAGAAAGTTCACGTTCTTTATGCTTACGGTCAACGTGCTATCTCGCTCTATTCGTTAAGGTTACTGGTTCACTTCAGTCAACCTGCAGGACGCTTATTTTCCTATGTATTCTGCCAACACACAGTAGGTTTCTCAGGTTTGCCTTTCGGGGCACAGCCTACGAATACCTCGCTGTTCCCTTCGGGCTAGCACTAGCTCCCCAAACATTTAAGCAAGTGTGTGGAAGCTGCTCTAACACACCTGAGAACCAAGGGGCTAAGAGTCTCTGCCTACAGGCGATTACCTGCATTGCTCCCCATCAAAGGTGCCACAGCTTTCCTTGTAACCCACCTCACCGAGTTACGGTTCAAGGTCAACCAGAAAAAAAGCTTTTTGGTGCCCACACAGAATAGAATACCTAGACATCAAGCTGGATTCTCTATCGGGCTACACTATTAGACAGTCGTTCCAACAGTGCCTCTCCCTGTTCCATAGGGGGTGTTCGGTCACGCTCCGAACATGTCTGAGTGCTGGGGTTGATGGTGTCAACCATTTGGACCACTGAGAATGAGAGACTTCCAGCGTTGGGTATCTGCCCAACGTCTGTGTACACGACGTCACCTCAATTGAAAGATAACGGTAACCTCAATGTCTCTTGGCTCTCCGTCACTGAAAGAGCCCCTCAACGAGGAAGGTGGTGACGACAGTGAACGGAGAGATTTTCCACCTTCACCCAAAAACCATGGCCCTCTGGGCTTGGCCAGTGAGAGGCTGAATCTGAACACGACAGGCTTGCTGCTCAGTCATTGACCATCTAGCATGCTAGAGCCCCTTCTACACTGTGTGACCAAAAACAGATAATTTCTTACCAATGTATCTGAGGTTTTATGCTTCTTGCAGGACCTTTTTGACAGAGCGAAGGCTTTCGATACTGAAGGTCTATTTAGCAGCTATCTCGGCCTGTTATATAGGCTTTGACAATAACACCGTAGGGAAACACCCTCTTATGTTGATTCATGAAGGGAGCACGTCTTTTACGCCCAGTCTCCAACCCTTTAGCCCCGTCTTGGGACCTGTCTATTGTCCTTGAGGCTATTTCACAGCAGAATTTTGAACCGCTGGAAAGCGTGGAGTTGAAATATGTCCTGCAAAATGACTTTAAGCTTACTACAAGCATTAGCATTCTGCATACTTTTTTACTACCTGAATTTTAAAATGCTTTATCATTCTTTCCACAGCTGTGGGGGCAGTGTTGTCACTTGGTGCCTTGATCTGGTCTATACGCTATTCATCAATGTTCAAACAGTAAACCAAACAACAAGAATCCACCCAAAAATGTATTTTGTTTAGAAGAAATAACTAGTGATTACAGGCTATTGTGAAATGGTAGAACCTGCTGTAGCCAACTAGCTAGCCATGTGCTTTCTTTCCCCTGTCCAAAACAGGATGACGTTCTATTTTTAGCTGATATGCTTCTTGTGCATTCATTTACATATCAAACTGGGATAATGTTTTAGGCTACACTGGCAAGTATAAGAATATTTTTTAAAATTATAAATCTGATTGTTTCACATGGAGATGTGGGAAGATAAAAAAGGCTTGGTAGTTTGCTATGTTTTTAGACAGCCTAAAGCCAGCTAGCTACTACTAGCAAGGGAAGGTGACTCTTCCTTGCTTTCACAAAATTAAGACAAAAATTAAAAACATTGCTATCGCCCCCTTGTGAGTGGGACTGTTACCAAAAGGTGTCCGCTACTCCAAAAATCCCACTCCACCCACGTGCATGCACGTACGTAGATCAACGGAGTGAAGCTTTACTGTCTCACCTTAGTGATGGCTTTCTACCCGCCACCCTTCACTTCTACGGAAGAAGTGTCTACACAGTTTATGTCCAGTACGTGCTTTGCAAGTTTACTTGGATAGAACGAGAGCTTTACGCAAGAGTGACCAACTTAGTTTCTTGGGCGGCTCCCTGCAAAGGCAGACCCGCCTCTTGTCAACGGCTATCCCATTGGATAGTGGAGGCTATTATATTGGCTTATAATAGCAAGGGTTTACAGCCCCCCCGAGGGACTGAGGGCTCATTTCACCAGAGGTATGGCTACCTCTTGGGCACTGTTCAAAGGCATCTCTTTACACAAGATTTCGTTGTGGCATGTTGGAGCTCCCCACGTACTTTTGAGGTTTTACCGACTGGACGTCACTGCACCTTTGTTGGGGCATACTGTCCCCAGTGTCCAAGCCTCTAAGGGATGATACTGTTGGGACTACCCTGGCTTCGGAGAGCATGACTGCGATACGGGTGTTGGCCATATCCCAATGTGATACATTGAAACAAGTATTTGGTAGAGATCTTAGGGTTAATGTAGTATTTGAAAAAGAACTTGGGGTTCTCTGATAATGAGTGGTATGTATCACCGCAATTCCCTGCTCGCAAGAGCGCAATGGAAAGGCATGCTCGAGAATGACCGGAGGGCGGGTGGAACCTTGTAAAGATGGAGGGGCGCACCTCAATCGCCACTCGACCTGCAAGTCTCCAATGGATGCTGTGTGATTGGTTCTTCCTAGTAGTGATTCCCTGAGTAAATTCCAATGTGATACATCTCACTGATATTATCAGAGAACCGCGGTTTCTGTAGCGTGAGGCAGCTTGATGTACGAGTACACCCCCTGGACGCTAGTCTATCGCAGGGTCTTACCCCCAATTGATCGTCTTAATGCTGTGCCAAGCAGAGATGCATCAGGTTGCATTTTTACGGTCTTTTGGTATGACTTGGCCGGATATCGAATTCCCAACCTTCTAATCTCAGGGCAGACACTATAAACACAAAGCCACGGAGTTGGTTGCATTGCACACAATGAAGGCTTATTAGCAAAACATGCATCCGTCTTTGTGAAGTAAATGTATATTTAGAGTGCTGTCCATTTAATTTCCATACACAGTAATGAAGAAAAATGTTTAACCATTTTGAGTCTGGGGGAAAAAAAATCCCTCGATCCTGACTAGTCTCCCAGTCCCTTCTATTTTAATTAGCTATGTTCAATTGTATTCTTCATACTATAAAATAATGCCACGGAATTCTAAGCAAATCTTGTCTGCTAAATGAACTAGTGTAGCCCACAGCCATATGGCATAGCCAGATCAGGGCCTAACATAAGAACAACTGAGTATGCTGTTCTGTTCTTCTGAAATAGACTACATTTTCTTAATATATTGTTTCTTTAGACCCATCTGAAATAATGGATTTATTGTGATGGTGTAAATATTTTCATGGATATATTACTTTTTTTTTTAAATGTAGATGTTCCAAAGGTCTCCATCAGTGGCTTTTAGGCTATGCGTGGAAGCCAGGAGATGCTGAATGTGTTTGTTAATTAACGGTCAATTACAGTGAGACAGGCAGTTATTTTCGTGACAATCACCGGCTGACAATTTCATGACTGCCATAGCCCTACCCAAGACTACTGAAAAGTAACATGCATTACTGATTGATTTACTAATTGTGTCCTTAGAAACGGAGGGATTCAAGATTGACACCATGGGCACCTACCACGGCATGACACTGAAGTCTGTAACGGTAAGACCATCTTTCTTCTTTTGCTACCCTAGCTCGCTTATAGTTGAACACATATTTAGTCTATGCAGGAATGAAACACACAACCCCACAGTTGAATGTCCAATGTAAGGTTGGGTGGTATCCTGATTTTCATACCATTCCTTGCGGCGTGTGAGCGAGTGATATGGGGAGCGCGGAGGAGGGGGGGAGACTGAGACCAACCATACCAAGCAGACTCATACTAGTAGACTAACTTCTAGCTTGTCATAGCTAGGTTATGTATCATCCAGTTTGATTACTTAGTACCTGTCTTAATTGCATCCACCCGAAAGAAGCTAGTTAGTTAAGCTAGCTAAGTTGGCTGGCTAGCTAGCTAGGCTAATTGAGGCTGCATGCACTTTCTCCCTGTTCTACAGTAAAAAAATAACAACACCTCCATTAGGCTTGGGCGGTGTCCAGATTTCCGTACTGTTCTTCTGCCATCCTGAGATTAACGGTATTGTCGGCATAGGGATGCTAAAAGGGGGGGGGGGGAGCCCATTGTGGCGTTTATTACCAGAATGCTAACAAAACTGGCACAAGTAAAGCAAAGACACACAGACGCCATTAGCTAAATGCTAACGAGCGAAAACTAACAAACTAACTGCAACGACGGGCAAATTCAGCTCATAAAGTTATACAAGCATAGCTAGTAGCTACCGAATGTCATTTTTGGTGAGTGGACATTTACAAGCGAGAGAAATTGTGCTAATGAACAAAGTTGTGATGCATGCTTTTCTGAAGGAAGGGCAACAGGTGTACAAGGAGCAGAGGGGAGAAGAACAGAGGAGGAGAACTTTAGTAGGACTTCTCAAACACGGCAGAAAGCTGTTATAAGATATCTGATGGCAAACATTTAGTAACTTCATCACCTCGTGCGCTGCACAACAGACTCGCCAATAGATATAGAACGCTATGGACCCGCTTTCTCTCGTTGTGCTATTTACAAACAAACACGTGACTGACTCAACTGTTCTGGGGAACTACGGTAAGCGTTATAATGTAAAATAATGTGATTGGTGAAATAAAGAACGCAATCTGCTTTATCTCCTAATGTATTTTTTACAAGTTGACTGCAGGTATTAACTTCAAGTAGCTACAAATATTCACATGTATAGAAAAACGACAAATAGTTTTGACACTTGAAAAACCATCCCGTTGCTTTTTCCAAAT
This sequence comes from Coregonus lavaretus, assembly GCF_964263955.1. Classification (NCBI taxonomy): domain Eukaryota; kingdom Metazoa; phylum Chordata; class Actinopteri; order Salmoniformes; family Salmonidae; genus Coregonus; species Coregonus lavaretus. The sequence continues at coordinate 37,590,164 of NC_140010.1, read as the reverse complement.
ACCCCGGTATACGGTATACCACCCAAGCCTAACCTCCATTCAGATTCTTTAGTAGTCTATCAGTTCGCTCTTGGTCATTGTAGCATATCCTTCTCAATTAAAGCTGCAATATCTAACTTTTTGGGTGACCTGACCAAATTCACATAGAAATGTGAGTTATAGATCTGTCATTCTCATTGAAAGTAAGTCTCTAAGAAGCAGTATATTTGTTCTATGTGCGCTGTTTCTATGCTTCCTGTTTTTAAGTCTTGTTTTCATCTTTTACTATAGGTTTTGTACACCAGTTTCAAACAGCTGAAAATACAATATTTTTGGATATTGAAAAGATATTTCACAGCGGTTTAGATGGTACAATGATTCTCTACACCAGGGGTATTCAACTCTTAACCTACGAGGTCTGGAGCCTGCTGGTTTTCTGTTCTACAACCACCTGGTGTGCCAGGTCTAAATCAGTCCCTGATTAGAGGGGAACAATTGAAAACAAGCAGTGGAACTAGCTTCGCAGTCCAGAGTTGAGTTTAAGGGCTCTACATGTTTTGTCACACAAACTGAAATTAGGCGAACTATTCGAATTTTAGCATCCAGGAAATGGCCAAGCAATTTCTGTGTATTGCACCTTTTAACTTATAATTCCATCTTCCATTAGGTCTGGGCGGTATACCATATTTTACTATATACCTGTATTGATGCACAGACCGGTTTGACTTTTTACTTTACCTTCTGTAACGGTATTTCAATATTTGTTTTGTAAATGTTATACGCAACTCCGGCACGTATGTCAGTTTTTATAGTTCACTCCGTTTGCCACTTTAGTCGTCTCTCTCGCTCTCCTCCTGCTGCTGCATGCTGCTGACCACACCCAAGTCCTGCCCCCTGTCACTCAAGGAGGAGCAGTTGCTCGACCATGGCGTCACGAGCACTTTCTTGCCGTTCACTCTGCATGGTCAGATGGATGCAACAATGTTGGTGACATGCTGCTTTCCACAAACGTTCTATACACTTAGTTTGTATCTTACTGTCTGCAAACTACTATCTGCTAGTTTGTATTTTCTTAGCAAGGTGTTGCTAAAATCATTTTTGTTAGCCAGCTAACTAGCGATTAGTAGCTATGTAGTTTGCTAAATGTAGTAAGAGTCAGATCTAGCTAGCTAGCTAATACTGCCTGGTGCTGGTATAGGCCTAGATACACATGTTTGTGCAATGGTATCTTACCAGAGAGGAATAGCCGAAGCATGATTATGTTGACTGGCAAGCTACATGAAGTAAGAAAACAACATGTAATGTAACATCTAATTAGGGTCACCTGGAAACACTGACCAACACTTTGGGTCCTACCCTCTCAATAATTCCTCACTGGTTTATTACTTAGTTGTCATGTCAAACAACAATGTATTCAAGGTGCTGCCCACTATATTCCAATGATAGAATTATAATAATCATTATATTTCCATGATTCCAACAGTTCACCAATTAACTAAGCCTATATTTTTCTGCCCATAGCATGCTGTGTGGTACAGTGTGGAAATGATAAAAGTGCAGGAAATGTAGAAATTGGTCAAAATGATGAAAAATATTTTTTGTTTGGAGTTTTATTGAACAGTATAAATGTAGAAAGCCCCATTTTGAAATCACTTATTTGTGTTGCCACCCTAGGGTCATGAACTACTCATAAAGCATATTTAGAACTTTTATTATTCAAAAACATCAAATACCGTCAAATATTGTGACATATTTTGTCCATGTCGCCCAGCCCTATCTTCCATTTGACTAGATAATCTCTTTACTTGCTTTGCCACACACGGAGGCTCTATGATCGTAGTGCCGCGTTGATGACTTGTGATTAGCCAACAACAAGCTACATGCGCCACTCTACATCGGCTATTCTCATTGAGCAGTGGCGACATACTGTTAACGTTTTGTCCAAAACTTTGTCCATCGTCATTGTAATCAACTGTGAAGCTGTGGTTTATCGACCCCACCACTCGTCATCGTACAGAACAAAATATATATTTTTGATGTATTCATTCGAGTTCGCAGGCGGGCCAAACCGAGGTCCCTTTGCCGAACGGTTCTGTACTAATACGTGTACCGTTACACCCCTGGAACAATGCGACCATGTCTATGCAACTTTTAAAAAATGTTTGCTGTCCTTGATGAAAGGACCCTGTTCATGTAAAAATCACAATACACTGACTGTTTTAAAGCAAAACTATTTATTATGGAGAACCTGAATCTAAATAAATTCTGAATGTTTGAAAACCCCAATCAGCAGTTGGATGTGAGTTGTCCACTCCGGTAAAACACCATTCTCTACATTGGTTGTCATTTCACTAATAAAGCCTATGTTTTGACAGTGTGGAAGCCATTTTACAAGCATTTGAATGCTGAAGGTGCTGTGCAGATGTATGAATAGCCTATTAGAGGCTATTTACAAAATAGCCTCCAACACTCTACTCAGCAAATTGGATGTAGTCTATCACAGTGCCATCCGTTTTGTCTCCAAAGCCCCATATAATACCCACCACTGTGACCTGTACGCTCTTGTTGGCTGGTCCTCACTACATATTCGTCGCCAAACCCACTGGCTCCAGGCCATCTATAAATCACTGCTAGGCAAATCCCCGCCTTATCTTAGCTCATTGGTCACCATAGCAACACCCACCCGTAGTCTGCGCTCCAGCGGGTATATCTCACTGGTCATCCCCAAAGCCAACACCTCCTTTGGCCGCAATTCCTTCCAGTTCTCTGCTGCCAATGACTGGAACAAATTGCAAAAATCTCTGAAGCTGGAGACACTTATCTCCCTCACTAACTTTAAGCATCAGTTGTCAGAGCACCTTACCGATCACTGCACCTGTACACAGCCCATCTGAAATTAGCCCGCCCAACTACCTCATCCCTATATTGTTATTTATTTTGCTCATTTGTACCCCAGTATCTCTATTTGCACATCATCTCTTGCACATCTATCATTCCAGTGTTAATACTAATTGTAATTATTTTGCACTATAGCCTATTTTATTGCCTTACCTCCATAACTTGCTAAATTTGCACACACTGTATATTATATGTATTTCTGTTGTATTTTTGACTTTGTTTTGTTTTACCCCATATGTAACTCTGTGTTGTTGTTTTTATCGCACTGCTTTGCTTTATCTTGGCCAGGTCGCAGTTGTAAATGAGAACTTGTTCTCAACTGGTTTACCTGGTTAAATAAAGGTGAAATAAATAAATAAAATAAATAAATAAATAAAAATTAGAAGAGAGATAAGGCCTATCTCTCGTTGGCACAAGCAGCTGTCACTCTCACTGCACACTTATCTGACAGTCGTACGCAGTTACATGCATAAAAGTTTGATAGGCTACTGAAATGAAGGAGATAACGCATCAATTCAGCCAAAACAGATGAGGTATTTTTGGAATAAAACAATATGAGCTCCCATGGACCGATGCACTAGAATCTTAAACATTTGAACCTGGGATCGATGCATATCTGTGAATCATTGAGCTGGAGAGAAGAACGCAATTTGCTTTATCTATTAACCTACTGCACATTGTTGACTGCAGGTATTTATTTACACTGAACAAAAATATAAATGCAACATGTAAAGTGTTGGTCCAATGTTTTCATGAGCTGAAATAAAATATCCCAGGAGTGTTCCATATGTACAAAAAGCTTAGTTCTCTCATATTTTGTGCACAAATTTCTTTACATCCCGGTTAGTGAGCATTTTTCCTTTGCCAAGATAATCCATCCACCTGACAGGTGTTGCATATTTAAGAAGCTGAATAAACAGCATGATCATTACACAGGTGCACCTTGTGCTGGGGACAAAAGGACACTAAAATGTGCAGTTTTGTCACACAACACCACAAAGTCACAAGTTTTTAGGGCACGTGCAATTGGCATGCTGACTGCAGGAATGTCCACCAGAGCTGTTGCCAGAGAATTTAATGTTATTTTCAAAGTTGTTTTAGAGAATTTGGCAGTACATCCAACCGGCCTCACTACCGTAGACCATGTGTAACCACACCAGCCCAGGACCTCCACATCCGGCTTCTTCACCTGCGGGATCGTCTGTGACCAGCTACCCGGACAGCTCATGAAACTGTGGGTTTGCACAACTGATGAATTTCTGCACAAACTGTCAGAGACCGTCTCAGGGAATCTCATCTGCGTGTTCCAGTTCCTGCCAATATCCACCAACTTTGCACAGCCATTGAAGAGGAGTGGGACAACATTCCACAGGCCACAATCAACAGACTGATCAACTCTATGCGAAGGAGTTGTCGCGCTGCATGAGGCAAATGGTGGTCACACCAGATACTGACTGGTTTTCTGATCCACGCCCCTATCTTATTTTTAAAGGTGTCTGTGACCAACAGATGCAGATCTGTATTCCCAGTCATGTGATATCCATAGATTAGGGCCTAATGAATTTATTTAAAATGACTGATTTCCTTATGAACTGTAACTCAGAATCTTTAAAATTGTTCCATTTATATTTCTGTTAAGTATAAAAAATAAAATAATTTTCGGGGTTTTGAAAATCATACTTATCCAGAGCGACTTACAGTTAGTGAGTGCATACATTTTTTCATACTGTGGTTTCGTACTGTGGTTTTGAACTATTACATACCTTGGAGAATAACAGGTGCAAATCAGTTAAACACTTGGAAGTCCAGTTCCTACTCTACTGTTGTAATAGAGTTCATGTTCTTCTGATCGGCTTCCGTGACTAACTTATTACCCAAAGCTTGAGGTATATTGTTGTGCTGTGCCCAGCTCATTGAAGTGTAATGTTCACTCACTGCACCTCCGTGGTGACAGGTCTTTGGGTCCTGTGATCTGTGTCCAGAGGCTGCCCAGTCTATAATGAGATTGGGCTGCAGGTACTGGTTGTAGGGAACCACAGAGGACAGGGGAATGAGTCATGGCTCAGCGACGTCTCTGCAAATGGGCAAACCTGGGAAGGTCAAGCTGCTTTTGTCTTCCTCATACACACACTGCAGTGGTCTCATTTTAGTGTGTCTACCAACTTTATCATTCTGAAATTGAATACTGAAAATTGTACTTTGCCGTTGCTGCTGTTTTTAGTTTATCTCAAAGCTTAATTTTCATCAATGCTTCTGAAGAAGGTTAATTCACAAAGCGGAATACAATTACTCTGAATTACATGATGGAAGAAGGAACTGTACAATTCCTTCTTGAAGGAAAGCAGGAACTATAAAGTCAAAGCATCCTTTGGAGTCTTATGCGTAGGACTTAACTATGCTGAACTTTTTTGCAACATTTCTGTCAAGGCTGAACTTGATAGTCAATATATATTTTCAGTGCATTCCATTCTATTACAACATTGTGTTTTCAGTTATTTGTTATAGTATGCACAATGTAGTTGTAGCTATGTATCAATTAATAGCTATGTAACAACTGAACTGTAGAATGTTGGTGTTCTGTTTCTTCACTATTATACATGGTAATCTAGAAACACATTTCACACCAATGTTGGCTACACCCTTGAAGTTACCACAGTACTATGGACACCTTTTGGTAAGAATTATTAAATGTCAATCTAGTTAGGCTCCTCTCTGCTTAGCTGATTGTCAGGGATGGGGTGCTCTCAGTATCTCACAAGATGTATTGATTTGTCATCAATCATTGGGCTGAGCATTGAACAGGGAGGTTTCATTATTTTCCTCTGGAAATAGCTGAAAAATGTCTAACCTTATTAAATGTATTTGACCACTTGTGGTTTGTAGTGTACCACCCATATCGGCTTCCTCTTTCACCCACGTTCCCTCTTGCAGATTTCCTGCCCTTCATAATTCATGTAGATCAACTGGTACTTGTGAAATGATTCAATGTTCCTTTTGGTTTTGATACTGTACACTTTTTTATTTTTTTTTACTACTAAGCTATATGGAATTGTTTTAAGAAGGTCATACTAAAGATCATTTTGCTATTTTATTTTGAATTATAAGACCCCTTGAAGTATAAAGAAAATAAATGTATTACTGATCTTAGCCCATACAAACGCATGGAACAACAGATAGTCCCCCCCAAAAAATCTAAAGGAAGTTTGTTCTGTAGTCTGTCCTATATATGAGAAAAATCAGGAAGCATCTTTTTTTAAAAAAAACATGTATTTAACCCCTTATTTTTGGCAGTAAATGGTCTCCATATACAGTGCATTCAGAAAGTATTCAGACCCCTTCCCCTTTTCCAGATTTTGTGACGTTACAGCCTTATTCTACAATTGATTAAATTATATTTAATAATAAGACACAATATCCCATAATGACAAAGTGAAAACATTTTTAGAAATTGTTGCAAATTTATTAAAAATAAGGAACAGACATCTTAAAAGTATTCAGACCCTTTGCTATGAGACACAAAGTTGAGCTCAGGTGCATCCTGTTTTTTTTATCATCCTTGATGTTTCTACAGCTTAATTGGAGTCCACCTGTGGTAAATTCAATTGATTGGACATGATTTGGAAAGGCACACACCTGTCTATAGGTCCCACAGTTGACAGTGCATGTCAGAGAAAAAACCAAGCCATGAGGTCAAAGGAACTGTCCGTAGAGCTTTGAGACAGGATTGTGTCGAGGCACAGATCTGGGGAAGCGTACCAAACATTTCTGCAGCATTGAAGTTCCCCAAGAACACAGTGGCCTACATCATTCTTAAATGTAAGAAGTTTGGAACCTCCAAGACTCCTTCCTAGAGCTGGCTGCCTGGCCAAACTGAGCAATCGGGGGAGAAGGGCCTTGGTCAGGGATGTGACCAAGAACCCGATGGTCACTGACAGAGCTAAAGAGTTCCTCTGTGGAGATGGGAGAATCTTCCAGAAGGACAACCATCTCTGCAGCACTCCACCAATCAGGCCTTTATGGTAGTGGCCAGACGGAAGCCACTCCTCAGTAAAAGGCACATTACAGCCAAATTGCACCTAAAGACTCTCAGACCATGAGAAACCAGATTTTCTTGTCTGATGAAACCAAGATTGAACTCTTTGGCCTGAATGCCAAGCGTCACGTCTGGAGGAAACCTGGCAACATCCCTACGGTGAAGTATGGTGACGGCAGCATCCTGCTGTGGGGATGTTTTTCAGCGGCAGGGACTGGGAGACTAGTCAGGATCGAGGGAAAGATGAATGGAGCAAAGTACAGAGAGATCCTTGATGAAAACCTGCTCCAGAGTGCTCAGGACCTCAGACCAGGGTGAAGATTCACCTTCCAACAGGACAACAACCCTAAGCACGCAGCCAAGACAACGCAGGAGTGGCTTCGGGACAAGTCTCTGACTGTCCTTGAGTGGCACAGCCAGAGCCAGGACTTGAACTTGATCGTACATCTCTGGAGAGATCTGAAAACAGCTGTGCAGCGATGCTCCCCATCCAACCTGACAGAGCTTGAGAGGATCTGCAGAGAAGAATGGGAGAAACTCCCCAAATACAGGTGTGCCAAGCTTGTAGTGTCATACCCAAGAAGACTCGAGGCTGTAATCGCTGGCAAAGATGCTTCAACAAAGTACTGAGTGAAGGGTCTGATTACTTATGTAAATGTATATCGCCGTGTGGTATTGTGTATAGATTGATGAGGGAAAAAATAACAATTTAATCCATTTTATAATAAGGCTGTAACATAACAAAACGTGGAAAAAGTCAAGAGGTCTGAATACTGTCCGAATGCACAAAACATATAAACGTAACGTAACAACTTCAAAGGTTTTACTTAGTTACATTTCATATAAGGAAATCAGTCAATTGAAATAAATAAATTAGGCCTCCCCCAGACGATCCTGCAGGTGAAGAAGCCGGATGTGGAGGACCTGGGCTGGTTACGCGTGGTCTGCTGTTTTGAGGCCGGTTGGACGCATTGCCAAATTATCTAAAGCGACGTTGGAGGCAGTTTATGATAGAGAAATTAACATTCAATTCTCTGGCAACAACTCTGATGGACATTCCTGCAGGCAGCATGCCAATTGCATGCTCCCTCAACTTGAGACAATCTGTGGCATTGTATTGTGTAACAAAACTGCACATTTTAGAGTGGCCTTTTATCGTCCCCAGCACAAGGTGCACCTGTGTAATTAATCAGCTTCTTGATATGGCTGGATTATATTGGCAAAGTATAAACGCTCACTACAGGGATGTAAAGAAAATCATGCACAAAAGTTTTGTGTACATATGGAACATTTCTGGGAAGAAAAAAAGAATTCAGCTCATGAAACATGGGACGAACATTTACAGTACCACTCAAAAGTTTGGACACGCCTACTCATTCAAAGGTTTTTCTTTTATTTGTAAAATTTTCTACATTGTTGAATAATAGTGAAGACATCAAAACTATGAAATAACACATGGAATCATGTAGTAACCAAAAGTTTTTGTTTTTTTTTTATTTTTCAAATAGCCACCCTTTGCCTTGATGACAGCTTTGCACACTCTTGGCATTCTCTCAACCAGCTTCATTAGGTAGTCACATGGAATCCATTTCAATTAACAGTTGTGCCTTGTTAATTTGTGGAATTTCTTTCCTTAATATGTTTGAGCCAGTCAGTTGTGGTGTGACAAGGTAGGGTTGGTATACAGAAGATGGCCCTATTTGGTAAAAGACCAAGTCCATATTATGGCAGGAACAGCTCAAATAAGCAAAGAGAAACTAAAGTCCATCATTACTTTAAGACATGAAGGTCAGTCAATGCGGAACATTTCAAGAACTTTGAAAGTTTCTTCAAGTGCAGTCGCAAAAACCATCAAGTTCTATGATGAAACTGTCTCTCATGAGGACCGCCAGAGTTACCTCTGCTGCAGAGGATAAGTTCATTAGAGTTACCAGCCTCAAATTGCAGCCCAAATAAATGCTTCACAGAGTTCAAGTAACAGACACATCTCAACATCAACTGTTCAGAGGAGACTGCGTGAATCAGGCCTTCGTGGTCGAATTGCTGCTTAGAAACCACTACTAAAGGACACCAATAATAAGAAGAGACTTGCTTGCGCCAAGAAACACGAGCAATGGCCATTAGACCGGTGGAAATTTGTCCTTTTGGTCTGGAGTCCAAATTGGAGATTTTTTTGTGAGACAGAGTAGGTGAACGTGAAGCATGGAGGAGGAGGCGTGATGGTGTGGAGGTGCTTTGCTGGTGACACTGTCAGTGAATTTATTTAGAATTTGAAGACGCACTTAACCAGCATGGCTACCACATCATTCTGCAGCGATACGCCATCACCTCTGGTTTGGGCTTAGTGGGACTGTCATTTTGTTTTTCAAATGGACAATGACCCATAACACACCTCAAGGCTGTGTAAGGGCTATTTGACCAAGAAGAAGAGTGATGGAATGCTTCATCAGATGACCTGGCCTCCACAATCACCCGACCTCAACCCAATTGAGATGGTTTGGGACGAGTTGGACTGCAGAGTTAAGGAAAAGCAGCCAACAAGTGCTCAACATATGTGGGAACTCCTTCAAGACTGTTGGAAAAGCATTCCAGGTGAAGCTGGTTGAGAGAATGCCAAGAGTGTGCAAAGCTGTCATCAAGTTAAAGGGTGGCTACTTTGAAGAATCTAAAATTATATCCATATGTATTATTTCATAGTTTTGATGTCTTCACAAATTTTCTACAATGTAGAAAATAGTAAAAATAAAGAGAAACTCTTGAATGAGTAGGTGTGTTCAAACTTTTGACTGGTACTGTACGTGTCAGTCTCACCTTTGCCCAGAGGGGTCATATTCGTGTGTAGCCCAAACTGTTCGTACGCTACAGACTGAAGTTGGCAGATCAGCTGTACCGACTTCAGACGACTCCCAAGACGATTGTGGGGGTCGTAGAGCAAAACCGAGAACACCATCCTGTTCGTGAGAGTGATCTTTCCATAGAGGGGTCATAATAGTTTGTAGGCCAAACCGTTCGGACGCTACAAACGATTTTGTGAGAAGACCGATTTTTCTCAGTCTGACAAACACCGCTCTGTCACCTTTCACCGCAGATGCGGCGGATTGAGCTGCATCCAATGCACACAAAAAAAACATCTCTAGCTGAAACTGACAGATTTGTATGGGTATTTTTTATTATGCTAATTCGATTCAACCTTAAGGAAAAGTATTTAAACTCAAGTTGAACAAAATGGATACCAGACAGTGACAGTCCACCAACAGGTGAATATTTATCCTTATAATAAACAGCATCCACATTTCACACACAAGTAATGTCTTCCTCTGTACACCGATGCATATATTCTTTCAATCAATTAATGAATCAAAAATATGACCTGTAGTACAAAAAAAAAGACGGCCCTCAACCATTAGTTTGTCCAAAAACATGGGCTTGAATCGGTCACCTCTTGCCGAGTGACTCCTGCACAGGCCATGACTTAACATCACACTCGACCCTCTGTCACCAAATAGGCTGTACCCCCTGCAGTTTCCTCTGGCGAAACCTGCCCACCTTGTCTTTGGATGTGTTGATGCAGGCGTTGTGCTTGTTGCTCTGCAGGTGGTGCCAGTACTTGAGCAGTTCGTTGGGGTGAAACTGGTGGGAGGTTATAAGGTGGCTGTACTTGCAGCTGGAGTAGGACACCCGCCAGTGGTTGAACAGGAACTCGTTAGGCGGTGGCGTGGGTTCGATCCGCAGCTTGGCCAGGCAGATGCCCACGTAAACGTCCTCCAGATGCAGCCTGCGGATGCCTAGAGAGGCCCTGTAGATCTTCCCCGCCAGGTCCCCCGAGAACACATAGCCCGTTCCCGAGCAGAAAGTGGGGTACCTCTCGCTGGGGTACAGCTCTGGGGACATGTACCACTTGCTATTCTTGTTTCTGTTGGGTGCATAGCCCCTCATCAGGTAGCCCGTAAAGTAGTCCAGTTTGGGCTGCATCTCTGGCCGGAGCAGCTTGTGGACGAGATACTCTGTGTTGACAAACATGTCACTGTCTGTCTTCATGACGTATTTGGTGCCCGGGCAGTGCGCTGACACCCAGTGCATGCCCATCAGGGTTTTGATGGTCAGGTTGTTGTAAGTGTCCATGTAATCCTGCTGGATGATGTCACGGTGCCTCCGGCTCTCGGCCTCCAGGCTGCTCTGCTGCAGGCGACCCACCCTGCCCTCCTTCACACCCAGCAGGAAGAGGCGAACAAAGCCTAGGCCCGGGGCAATGCTCTCGTTCCCCCAGGTCTGCCGAATGGTCTCCCTGGCCTCCACCTGCTGGGCCTCCGTGGCTATCAGCAGCACCAGGAAGGGCACTGGGTTGCCCTCCCGGCACTTGTCGGGCTCGTTGATGATGTAAGGGTATGGCTCTGAGGTCAGCAGGCCCCTTAGCCTGACCTCTCCGCTCAAGCTAGCATTAGCCGCCACAGAGTTCTCCAGTCCCGTAACCCCCTGCGGTGAGGAGGAGTTCTGAGGGAAACTGAGGTTGGCTTTCATTTTCGGAGGCGCAGGGGGAACCGGTGCATCCCTCCATAGAATCTGTGAGGAGCTGTGATTCCCTTTGGAGCGTAGTCCTCCTCCGGCATAAGCCACTGGGTGCTCCCTCTGCCATGTTGGTCCCTTGAGGCCCGGCAGCCAGTCCTGATGGCCCAGGATGACCAGGAGTGAGAGGAGAGACAATAGGCCGGCAACGTGCGTGCAACAGTGGCGCCGCCTCCACTGCATGGTGGCTACGTGCACCACCTCACTCGGGCAGCGGTAACACCAAACTTTTATCGCTGATTATGGAGTAATTAGTCGGGGGGGGGGGGGGGGGGGGGGCTCCTGAGGGATCTACACCAGAGCTGGTGCATGCAGCACTGTACCGTACCATCCAAGTCACTGAATTGTTGGTCAGTGGTCAAACCTACCCGTATGTTTCAACCAGGTTCATGCTCAGGGATGAAGTGCAGTCTTCAGCAGAGGCCGACATTTTTATCTAGGAGGAAAAACAACAGTGATGATGTTAGCACAAGTTAAAACCATCAAACGCTTGGTGCATTTGGAAAGTATTCAGACCCCTTTACTTCTAAAGTGGATTAAATTCCCCCCCCACCCCCCCCAAACTACACACAATACCCCATAATGACAAAGCAAAAACAGTTTTTAGAAATGTTAGCAAATGTATAAAGCATCTTATTTACATAAGTATTCAGACCCTTTACTGAGTACTTTGTTGAAGCACCATGGGCAGCGATTACAGCCTTGAATCTTCTTGGGTGTCATGCTACAAGCTTGGAACACCTGTATTTGGGGAGTTTCTCCTATTCTTCTCTGCAGATCCTCTCAAGCTCTGTCAGGTTGGATGGGGAGCGTTGCTGCACAGCTATTTTCAGGTCTCTCCAGAGATGTTTGATCGTGTTCAAGTCCGGGCTCTGGCTGGGCCACTCAAGGAAATTCAAAGACTTGTCCCGCAGGCACTCCTGCGTTGTCTTGGCTGTGTGCTTAGGGTCGGTGTCCTGTTGGAAGGTGAACCTTTGCCCCAGTCTGAGGGGGCGAAGGTTCATCGTAGGGATGGTGCCAGGTTTCCTCCAGACGTGAAGCTTGGCATTCAGGCCAAAAAGCAATCTTGGTTTCATCAGGCCAGAGAATGTTGTTTCTCATGGTCTGAGAGTCTTTTGGTGCCTTTTGGCAAACTCCAAGCAGGCTGTCGTGCCTTTTTACTCAGGAGTGGCTTCCATCTGGCCACTCTACCATAAAGGCCTGATTTGTGGAGTGCTGCAGAGATGGTTGTCCTTCTGGAAGGTTCTCACATCTCCACAGAGGAACTCTGGAGCTCTGTCAGAGTGATCATCGGGTTCTTGGTCACCTCCCTGACCAAGGCCCTTCTCCCCCGATTGCTCAGTTTGGCCAGGCAGCTAGCTCTAGGAGGAGTCTTGGTGGTTCCAACTTTTTAAAGAATGATAGAGGCCACTGTGTTCTTGGACCTTCAATGCTGGAGAAATGTTTTTGTACCCTTTCCCAGATCTGTGCCTCGACACAATCCTGTCTTGGAGCTCTACGGACAATTCCTTTGACCTCATGGCTTGGTTTTTGCAATGACATGTACTGTCAACTGTGGGACCTTATATAGACAGGTGTGTGCCTTTCCAAATCATGTCCAATCAATTGAATTTATCACAGGTGGACTCCAATCAAGTTGTGGAAACATCTCAATGATGATCAATGGAAACAGGATGCACCTGAGCTCAATTTCAAGTCTCATAGCAAAGGGTCTGAATACTTACGTAAATAAGGTTTTTCTGTTTTAATTTTTTATAAATTTGCACACAAAACCAAAGTTTTTTGCTTTGTCATTATGGGCTATTGTGTGTAGATTGATGAAAAATATATTTAATCAATTTTAGAATAAGACTGTAACGTAACAAAAATTTGATAAAGTCAAGGGGTCTGAATACTTTCCGAATGCACTGTCAATCATTCATCGACTAGTGTTGAATTAACTGAAGTATACTCTTCAAAGCATATGAGCCCTGTTAAGTGTCATTTAGACTGGCTAATGAGCCTCCCCTGCTTTCTGAGAGAGTTGTTGGTACAGTAACTATCATTCACACTACAGAGTTTACAAAACATTAGGAACACCTGCTTTTTCCATGAGACTGACCAGGTGAATCCTATGATCCCTTATTGATGTCACCTGTTAAATCCACTTCAATCAGTGTAGATAAAGAGAAGACTGGTTAAAGAAGGATTTTTAAGCCTTGGGACACTTGAGAAATGGATTGTGTATGTGTGCCATTCAGAGGGTGAATGGGCAAGACAAAATATTTAAGTGCCTTTGGAGCGGGTATGGTAGTAGGTGCCAGGCGCACTGGGTTGAGTGTGTCAAGAACTGTAATGCTGCTCTGTTTTTCACGCTCAAGTTTCCCATGTGTATCATGAATGGTTTCACCACCCAAAGGACATCCAGCCATCTTGACACAACTGTAGGAAACATTAGTCAACATGGGCCAGCATCCCTGTGGAACGCTTTCGACACATTGTTAAGTGCATGCCCCAACGAATTGAGGCTGTTCTGAGGGCAAAAAGGCCCGCAACTCAATATTGGGAAGGTGTTCCTAATGCTTTGTACACTCAGTGTATGTAAAACTGTCCGAGTGTGAAACCTGGCTGGGTGTGAAAGTGTCTGGTCTTTGACAGAGAGAAAAGACAGTTGTAGATGCATTTCAACTCTCTCTCATCCACCACAACAGTGGTTTCTTTTTTGCCGTGGTGGCAACAATTAAGCGGCACAATACTGTCTTAAGACCTTAAAGGGATACTTTGGGATTTTGTCAATGAGGCCCTTTATCTACTTCCCCAGAGTCAGATGAACTTGTGGATACCATTTTTACACTACATGTTGCGTTGATATATTTTTGTCCAATATAAATACATGTTTTTTTGCGTCCAAAGATGTCCAAATACAGTGGGGGAAAAAAGTATTTAGTCAGCCACCAATTGCGCAAGTTCTCCCACTTAAAAATATGAGAGAGGCCTGTAATTTTCATCATAGGTACACATCAACTATGACAGACAAATTGAGAGAAAAAAATCCAGAAAATCACATTGTAGGATTTTTAATGAATTTATTTGCAAATTATGGTGGAAAATAAGTATTTGGTCACCTACAAACAAGCAAGATTTCTGGCTCTCACAGACCTGTAACTTCTTCTTTAAGAGGCTCCTCTGTCCTCCACTCATTACCTGTATTAATGGCACCTGTTTGAACTTGTTATCAGTATAAAAGACACCTGTCCACAACCTCAGTCAGTCACACTCCAAACTCCACTATGGCCAAGACCAAAGAGCTGTCAAAGGACACCAGAAACAAAATTGTAGACCTGCACCAGGCTGGGAACACTGAATCTGCAATAGGTAAGCAGCTTGGTTTGAAGAAATCAACTGTGGGAGCAATTATTAGGAAATGGAAGACATACAAGACCACTGATAATCTCCCTCGATCTGGGGCTCCACGCAAGATCTCACCCCGTGGGGTCAAAATGATCACAAGAACGGTGAGCAAAAATCCCAGAACCACACGGGGGGACCTAGTGAATGACCTGCAGAGAGCTGGGACCAAAGTAACAAAGCATACGCCGCCAGGGACTCAAATCCTGCAGTGCGAGACGTGTTCCCCTGCTTAAGCCAGTACATGTCCAGGCCCGTCTGAAGTTTGCTAGAGTGCATTTGGATGATCCAGAAGAGGATTGGGAGAATGTCATATGGTCAGATGAAACCAAAATAAAACTTTTTGGTAAAAACTCAACTCGTCGTGTTTGGAGGACAAAGAATGCTGAGTTGCATCCAAAGAACACCATACCTACTGTGAAGCATGGGGGTGGAAACATCATGCTTTGGGGCTGTTTTTCTGCAAAGGGACCAGGACGACTGATCCGTGTAAAGGAAAGAATGAATGGGGCCATGTATCGTGAGATTTTGAGTGAAAACCTCCTTCCATCAGCAAGGGCATTGAAGATGAAACATGGCTGGGTCTTTCAGCATGACAATGATCCCAAACACACCGCCCGGGCAACGAAGGAGTGGCTTCGTAAGAAGCATTTCAAGGTCCTGGAGTGGCCTAGCCAGTCTCCAGATCTCAACCCCATAGAAAATCTTTGGAGGGAGTTGAAAGTCTGTGTTGCCCAGCGACAGCCCCAAAACATCACTGCTCTAGAGAAGATCTGCATGGAGGAATGGGCCAAAATACCAGCAACAGTGTATGAAAACCTTGTGAAGACTTACAGAAAACGTTTGACCTGTGTCATTGCCAACAAAGGGTATATAACAAAGTATTGAGAAACTTTTGTTATTGACCAAATACTTATTTTCCACCATACTTTGCAAATAAATTCATTAAAAATCCTACAATGTGATTTTCTGGAAAAAAAATTCTCATTTTGTCTGTCATAGTTGACGTGTACCTATGATGAAAATTACAGGCCTCTCATCTTTTTAAGTGGGAGAACTTGCACAATTGGTGGCTGACTAAATACTTTTTTCCCCCACTGTACTTGTATTACATGTGTATCAGTATTTTAAACCCTCACTTTTAGATGTGTTATGAAGATGAAACCAACAACATCCTGTTAGAGCGAATTCACGTCTTAGCAAATCTTACATTTCCTTGTATTAAACCGCCCCTATTGAGGTTACTCTCTAATAGATGGGTGGACTAAATAAGTTAACTATGAGGATCTTCTCTGTCCTCAATTGTACCTTTAGACAATTGGAGGAAATTATACTTAGATAAGGTGTAAGCAAGAAGTGGGCACATTTGGCACAGCAACCCAAGCTAACTGAAAGAATGTATGTTCTATTTAGATTGCTGTGAAAGCACTGCACTGTTTTCACATTTTTGGGCAACTAGTCCCCTGGAGTGGTGTGGGTTCTCTCACATTCGACTAGATTACATGCTGCCCTCTTAAAATACCCCCCCCCCCCAGACAAAGGGTTGTTTGTGAGAGCGCACAAAAAGTGTTGAAAAGCCAAATCCCTCATGGAGGGCATCCTCAGGAATGCCAAGAAACATTACACACACACACACACACCCCAATGTGCTATCAGGTTCTAAACAAAAACTAGCTCTCAATGCTATACATTCCATCCTAACAGCCAGTAACTATGCATCACAGTGTGTACATGGCAGCTTTTACTACCAATACACTCTTGTAAGAGTGACGTGTGTGTGTGTTTTGGAGCTGTAATTAAGCACGCCGACCAGAAGACATACCTGTTCCCCAGTGCATGTCGTTTCAGGGCAGGACGGAGGGCTTGCTCCCCTCATCTCATCAACTAGGGCACAACAACCTACCCATGACTCTGCCCAGTGCTGCTACCAGCTTCAATGGTGTATCTATGTCCTCTTCTCCCTGTCCACCACACACCTTAGCTTAGCTCTCAGCTCCGTCGCACGGTTAGTTTTATCGCTGCTCTTCTCTCACTGTGTGGTTGGCCCAATCACGGTGTGACTGCTTCTATGGATCCCGTTTGTCCTTCTCTGCCATGTTTTTCAATGCATCTTGCTGCGAACGCACCCACACGCGCAGAGGGATCCCTCCCTTGGTTTTAAATATTACTCTTTGTCAAATTCACTTGAGCACACTGGCTCTTGGTGCCTGTGTGTGTGTGTAGAGCACCAGAGCTGCATTCTCTCCATCCACGGTGCTCTCTCTCAGCCTCGCTTATCTCATATCTGCCCCCACACGCTTCCTCTCCCTCGCTCCCGATCTCTCTTGCTCTGCTATCGCTCTTTCGCATCTGCTCCAGTAGGAAGAGGCTGGTGGGGGCTACTGAGGGGGGCAGGGCTGTTTCCTCTGTATGGTCTGATGGATAGCTGCAGGCTTGGTGACTGTACGCTAGTGTTGTCACGATACCAGTATCGCGATACTACAATACCAGATTTGAGTGTTGCACGGTATACCGGTACCACTGTAATATCAAGGTACCAAAAATGTCATGATAGTTATGATACCAACATTTTAGAATACCGTAGTACCGTGTCTTATGATGCTACCGACCTTTTCAGCCCTACCGATCTAAAGTATCTGCTGGCGCCTGTTTATAAACTGTTTATAAAGTCAGTTTTGTTTGTAAATTCAGTTGAATTTAAGCAACAGCCACTAGTCTCTTGTATGCGCGGGTCCAATAATATCCACTTCACTTTCATGCAGCTGTAATCAGCCAGCTGCATCCCCTACCATCCTTCACTCACCTGCTTCTCTGTCTGCTCTTCACGTGCGTCTATTCCTCTGTCAGTTAAAAAATATATATAATTTAGCTGTGATGGCAAGCGGGGATGCAGACCCTGATGAGGCTTCTGTTAGATTTGTACATTTGTTACATTGGAGCAGCGCGCAACGCGAGCAATATTGATACATTGTATCATTTCATCGCCTGTTATAACCAAGAGTACAGACCAGTCTGAGTAGACTTTGCAAGTTCACTGTCATGTAGCCGCTGAGTGTCAGCGAGTGAACATGGAGCACCGCTTCCTGACTGGAATGCTTGCAGCTTTACAGCAAAGAAAATGTCTTGTCTGTAGTCTAAACGGTTCAATATGACCCATATTACCAGAGGTCTTGTCTCTAGTCTAAACGGTTAAAATATGACCCATATTACCAGAGGTCTTGTCTCTAGTCTAAATGGTTAAAATATGACCCATATTACCAGAGGTCTTGTCTTTAGTCTAAACGGTTAAAATATGACCCATATTACCAGAGATGCCTTTTTTTTTTCTATCGGGATTTGTGCACATTTTATATCATTTCACAAACCATGTCACGGGCTGTTTTAAACTAATCACGGGTCGTTAATTATTACCTAGCTAGCTAACAACCTGGTAACTTGACAGTAGGTTTAGGCAAATTTGATTGGCACAGGAAGAAAGGAAAAGGGTCTGCTACTCATGAGAAAAAAGGTATGATTCATAGAGGCCTAATGTAAGCCTAAACTATATAAAACATACATTACTGGTGGTCTTTAAATTCTGTTTGGTGCCTAACATTTTAAAAGTTGGGAGCAGTGTGTGTTTGTGGGAGAGAGTGGTGTGTGTGTGTGTGTGTGTGTGTTTTATGAGAGTGAGGGATACGGAGCGTGTGTGTAAGGAAGGGAGGGAGAGTGTCTGTGTTAACTGAAGAGTAAAGAAGGTTTCATGCAGTGTTTTCCCCTTACTGACACAATGACATGCAGATCATTATGCATGTATATCACAGGAGGTTGGTGGTACCTTAATTGGGGAGGATGGGCTTGTTGTGATGGCTGGTGCGGAATGGTATCAAACACATGGTTTCTATGTGTTTGATGCCATTCCATTTGCGCCGCTCCAGCCATAATTATGAGCCGTCCTCCCTTCAGCAGCCTCCACTGATGTATTTTCATTCCTCCAGCCAAATCACAAGTAGGCCTTTGAAAATATGAGCAAATCAGCCATTCTATGCAGTATTCTATTATGCACTGAACAGTGTGACGTTAAATTCAATGTGTTGTATTGAGTAGAAGTGTGAATTTCAGTGACAGGTTTTTTGGAGAACATTTAAAAAACATGAACAAGCGTGCGAGGGACTGAGCGAACAGGATGCTAGGCCACAGATTTTTTTTTCCCACGTGGTATCGCGATACTCATCGGTATTGTGTTACTTGGCCTGGTATCGTATAGTTTGTAAAATGTTGGTATCGTAACAAGCCTACTAGATTTTCCTTGGCAAAAAAGAAAACACGAAGCAGACTAAACTCTATGGTCCTTTAAAACCTACTTTATGTAAAATATTGTGTGCTATAGCTTGCAAAATAAACATTGGGCGACAACATAAGGCTGTTTTTCCAACATTACGAGTGTTTTCCTCAAGAAATTTAGTCTGCTTCATGTTTTGTTACATTTGCTTCCTTACTTCCTAGAATCGCGATCCTGGTATCGTGGCAACACTACTACTCTACCCACCACCACATCACACACACCACCCGGGCTCTAAAGGAGTGGGAGGGCTGCTGACCTATTTGTATTCATTCCCACACCTCAGATGGAGGAAGAAAGGATTTATCTGATTCTGGGAGGGAGGGGAGGGGAGGGCTGGGCTGGGCTTCAGTGCTTCAGGGCATGTAGTCAGTCTCGGGAGATGATCTCCAAACCTTAAAGGAAAGGTTCACCCATTTAGAATATTATTGCTTTTTGTTCATGTTCTATCGATTTCCCTGGGTCATTTCATGTTTTCATGTGTGTCGGAGTTCATAGGAATACAACTTTTAGATCGCGGAAACATCTATCATAAGATTTCAATACTGGCCGATGTCATAACTCGGGAGGATGTTCTTTCAAATGAGCCATTGATCATATCTTTGCTATATTCCTACCTCGAAAAATGTGTAATTTAACGGAAGGTCTAAGACATTTTTCGAATTTGTCTTTAGTCCAGGGTGCATTGCATGGTGCCGTTGCCAGAGATATTATAGAAAGGAGATAGGAATCCAATGAATGAAGGAACGTATAACGCCCCACCCAGCAGACTGTCGACCAATCACATTCACGTTGTCATGCTGCGTCACGCAGTTGCTAAGCTAAACGTCACGCAATCCCTTCTGTTAGTGTATATGTCAAGAAAATCGCCTATTTTCCTCAAGTACGTAATATCACGATTCCAAAGCTATACGATATTACAGATAGCAAGTTAATTATCTCTGAAAATATTTCTAATGTCATACTTCTAGTTGACAAAATTCGTGCTAATCTTGTTTTTGCGCTGGCGCCCAATAGACCCATTCACTCCTTGAAGGAGAGCATTCCTTTTCCCAGAATCGCCCAGAATGCACCACGCGGCCCATTGATGTAGCTTGGGCAACATTTCCCATCTCCTCAAAAGTATATCTGCCATTGCGAATGTTAGACCCGACTCTGTGAGGTTAAACATGGTGAGATTGTAGACTCCTAAATTGATAGTGCCGTTTGTTTACACGATTTTACAGCTAACTTGCAACTTTGCATTCTGATATTGTCTTTGGTATTATTGTGTGTAGCTACGTTTGCTAATTAGCTACCTAGCCAGCCAGCCCATAGAGAGAGCATTGCATTGGGATTTTGTAGTCAACTTGAGCTGCAACAGTTTTCACAACGATTTTCCATGTTGCTATTATAACGCCAAAATCAAACATTTGTTCACCCAAATTTTTTTTTCTAACATATTAGTGTTTAACTCTGTAAATTAAAGGAATGAGTGGTTTTGGGTGAATTTTTTCCTTTAAGCTTGATGCCTTTGTTCCCTTTAATGGATTGGCAGTTAAATGTAGCATGTTCTCGCTGGAGCACAAAATGCTCTTTCGCCCTGCCACCCTTGCCCCAATTGTTAATTATCTTCTTTTTATGTGCAAGAGGGACGTGAGAAACTTAGTGGGCTGGAATAGGGTGGTAACTGGTGTTTTGAGGCTAAAATGCCACATGTTTCCCCCTGTGAAAGCGTGGTTGCGTGACTTAAGAGACAGCCCATGTGTGAGGCTGTCTGATTTATTCTAGGGATTTGCCGTTGGAATTAGGACACAGCCTGAATGTTGTTAGGGACTGAGGGAGACCCTTAAGTTTAAAGCTGGTTTATGACCCACTGACATGAAAGGGCGCCAATGCAGCTACGTGGTCCCTAGGGAGGTCGTTCGGATCAGGGCATAAAATGAACACCCGCCAAATGCGGGTCAATTTAGGTATTGGCGGGTAAGAATGTCTATTTCACCAGCCACGTTGGGGGTGGTCAATTTGCAAGGCTGTATAGTGCAGGCATTACATTCTCAATAAAAATTGTCAAAAGTCAAGTATGAGCATGTGCGAGTTAGGGTTAGAAAAATGCTGCAGTATCCCTTTACAAAGTACACTACATGACCAAAAGTATGTGGACACATGCTCGTCGAACATCTCATTCCAAAATCATGGGCATTAATATGGAGTTGGTCCCCCCTTTGCTGCTATAACAGCCTCCACTCTTCTGGGAAGGCTTTCCACTAGATGTTGGAACATTGCTGCAGGGACTTGCTTCCATTCAGCCACGAGCATTAGTGAGGTCGGGCACTGATGTTGGGCGATTAGGCCTGGCTCGCAGTCGGTGTTCCAATTCATCCCAAAGGTGTTCGATGGAGTTGAGGTCAGGGGTCTGTGCAGGCCAGTCAAGGTCTTCCACACCGATCTTGACAAACCATTTCTGTATGGACCTCGCTTTGTGCACGGGGACATTGTCATGCTCCTCCACCAAACTTTACAATTGGCACTATGCATTCGGGCAGGTAGTGTTCTCCTGGCATCCGCCAAACCCAGATTCGTCCATTGGACTGCCAGATGGTGAAGCGTGATTCATCACTCCAGAGAACGCGTTTCCACTGCTCCAGAGTCCAATGGCGGCGAACTTTACACCACGCCAGCCGATGCTTGGCATTGCTTATGGTGATCTTAGGCTTGTGTGCCGCTGCTCGGCCTTGGAAAACTATTTCATGAAGCTCCCGGCGAACAGTTCTTGTGCTGACATTGGTTCCAGAGGCAGTTTGAAAACTCTGTAGTGAGTGTTGCAACGGCGGCGGTCCCGTTCTGTGAGCTTGTGTGGCCTATGACTTCGCGGCTGACCCGTTGTTGCTCGTAGACGTTTCCACTTCACAATAACAGCACTTACAGTTGACCGGGGCAGCTCTAGCAGGACAGAAATTTGACAAACTGACTTGTTGGAAAGGTGGCATCCACGTTGGTGGCATCCTATGGAGATTTCATGGCTGTGTGCTCGATTTTATACACCTGTCAGCAATGGGTGTGGCTAAAATAGCCGAATCCACTAATTTATAGGGTGTCCACATACTTTTGTATACAGTACCAGTCAAAAGTTTGGACACACATACTCATTCAAGGGTCTTTCTTTATTTTTACTATTTTCTACATTGTAGAATAATAGTGAAGACATCAAAACTATGAAATAACACATGGAATCATGTAGTAACCAAAAAAGTGTTTTAGGTTCTTCAAAGTAGCCACCCTTTGCCTTGATGACAGCTTTGCACACTCTTGGCATTATGTCAACCAGCTTCACATGGAATGCTTTTCCAACAGTCTTGAATGAGTTCCCACATATGCTGAGCACTTGTTGGCTGCTTTTCCTTAACTCTGCAGTCCAACTCATCCCAAACCATCTCAATTGGGTTGAGGTCGGGTGATTGTGGAGGCCAGGTCATCTGACACAGCACTCCATCACTCTCCTTCTTGGTCAAATAGCCCTTACACAGCCTGGAGGTGTGTTGGGTCATTGTCCTGTTGAAAAACAAATGATAGTCCCATTAAGCCCAAACCAGATGGGATTGTGTATTGCTGCAGAATTCTGTGGTAGCCATGCTGGTTAAGTGTGCCTTGAATTCTAAATAAATCACTGACAGTGTCACCAGCAAAGCACCATCAAACAACCTCCTCCATGCTTCATGGTGGGAACCACCCATGCGGAGATCATCCGTTCACCTACTCTGCGTCTCACAAAGACACGGCGGTTGGAACCAAAAATCTCAAATTTGGACTCATCGGACCAAAGGACATATTTCCACTGGTCTAATATCCATTGCTCATGTTTCTTGGCCCAAGCAAGTCTCTTCTTCTTATTGGTGTCCTTTAGTAGTGGTTTCTTTGCAGCAATTTGACCATGAAGGCCTGATTCACGCAGTCTCCTCTGAACAGTTGATGTTGAGATGTCTGTTACTTGAACTCTGAAGCATTTATTTGGGCTGCAATTTCTGAGGCTGTTAACTCTAGTTAACTTATCCTCTGCAGCAGAGGTAACTCTGGGTCTTCCTTTCCTGTGGCGGTCCTCATGAGAGACAGTTTCATCATACCGCTTGATGGTTTTTGCAACTGCACTTGAAAAACGTTCAAAGTTCTTGAAATTTTCCAGATTGACTGACCTTCATGTCTTAAAGTAATGATGGACTGCCGTTTCTGTTTGCTTATTTAAGCTGTTCTTTCCATAATATGGACTTAGCCCTATTTGGTAAAAGACCATCTTCTGTATACCACCCCTACCTTGTCACAACACAACTGATTTGCTCAAATGCATTAAGAAGGAAAGAAATTCCACAAATTAACTTTTAACAAGGCACACCTGTTAATTGAAATACATTCCGGTGACTACCTCATGAAGCTGGTTGAGAGAATGCCAAGAGTGTGCAAAGCTGTCAAGGCAAAGGCTGGCTACTTTGAAGAATTTTGTTTAACACTTTTTTGGTTACTACATGATTCCAAATGTGTTATTTCATAGTTTTGTCTACACTATTATTCTACAAAAACCCTTGAATGAGTAGGTGTTCAAACCTTTGACTGGTACTGTATATAGTGTATTTCTGCTGTTTTTGTTTTATAGCTGCTAATTGCACAAAGCAATATGAATCCTATATCCCACCATGTGCAGCAACACTGCCTGGTAGGGGAGCTGTGTGCAATGAGTGAAGTGCTGATAGATTCATTTTTGGTGGCGCTGCGTATAGGCATAACAGTTGGTCTAATTTACACAAAAGTCTACAAAGTGAGACTTTGTCCTCGTGTTTCTTCATTGTTTTGTTCACAAGCTTGCTTGTTTTTCAACGTTAGTTTGACTCTGCTGCTTCAACTGATAGCGAAGAGACAGCTTAGTAATATCCCAAATGTCACATGCGCACACAGACACAGGTGACAGGACTGAGTGGCCACGTTACCATGGTAACCGCCCACCCTTAAAGGGGCAGCTGATTAAAAAAAAAACTCTGGTCACAAAAAAAATGTATGCACTTGAGCAATATACCACTACTTCTTACGAATATATTTTTTGTTTTAGAAACATTACAAAGCATGGTCATCTGTTTTTTCTGTGTGTGTTATGTAATTATGACAAAATATTTTGGCTGGTAAAAAATCTGAGCGGCTGGTAGATTTTGTTATCTACTTGCCACAGTGGCTGGTGGACCAAAAAGTTAATTTTAGGTCCTTGTTCAGATCATTACAATTTTTTTAATGTACTTTAGAAAAATAAACTATCCCTTTACAGCTATCACATAGACCTTGTAGAGAGCATGGCTCTTCTGTGGCATGTTGTGCAGGCCTATGACTGGCATTCCAGTCAGGCTAGTGTTGAGCTGTAGTTAAGCAGCTTGACTTCCACATAGACTATCCCAGCAAAGCTGCTGATTCACTAATCTGTCTGCGAGGCCAGAAGATCATGAACAGGAAAGACAAGACAGTGGGAAAGAGACTAGATGACAGGGAGATTAAGGGACGAGCTCTAGAGGGATAGACCGACAACAATTTTAGGGAGCAGAGGCCCCATACATTGAGGTTTACTTTCTTTTTGACTGGACTGGAGGACTATTGGCCTAGTATTGACTGATTTTGAGAGTCTAGGGGCAACTTCCTCACATTCCTAAATAATGTGTATGCCGTTGAGGTTCTGGAAATTGTTCCCTCAAATGTTTTTCGGCACTGAGCAAATGTCAGGTCTGCTGAGCGCAAACTTGAACGTTGTGAAAATTCTGTGCAACTTCCAGCAAGTGTTTACTGTGAACACTGAGGCTGTACCCGCTTTAAGTTACAGTTTCAGACAGTGGTCAAATAGGCTACTGTGGATGATCATAATGTAGGCCTACCAGAGTGGCCTACCATCAAAAACAAAATGCATCCCATAACATTTTAACATGGAAATGGCTGTTCTATCGTTCAGCCTACAATAGCAGCCAATGTGTGATGTTCAATGTAGGCCTACATTCCATGAGACTTTTGAAAAAAAACATGCAGGGCTTGACGTTAACCTGTTTATACGCTTGACCTTCAGACAAGAAGGTAACTGAAAATGTTGTTTGATGCAATAAACCAAATAAATTGATTATTATTCCCATACCATTATTACAGAGAATCAGACTATTTATGCTACCCTCTGCCTATTGGCTACTTAGGTTAGTCAAGCTTGTCTCAAAATACAACACTAAGACAAACCTAACTCGCTTATCAAAGATGTCTAGAAATGTACACGTTTTGTGCTCTTGTAAGAAGCTGACTACAAATGTATGTATAACTGGGCTAATAACTCAATAACTAGCAAAGGCTATGAACAAATGTGCACACGTGGCTACATGCAGCTCTTGCTTTGATCTCAAAACAAGCACATCTACTCACGATCCTCATGCTGTAACCGCTCATGCTGTAAACAGAGTCCAGTTCAAAGTGAATGGCACTGATCCATTATGGCAATGGTCTATTTGCATATAGGTCTACTGGAGGTTGCCGCACCGGTCTGTGTAGAGTACAGGCTGAGTCCTGCATGTCAATGCAATAGAATCAGACTCCGATGCGTTTTGCCTACAACAAAATCTCTTGCATAGTTAGTTTTGTAAACTAAGTCTTGCATAGTTTGTTTTGTTTCGGGATGTTGCATTGAAAGATGCTAATATTGCGTTGATTCAATCACAATTCCCATAGTAAAGCGAAGCATTGATCATGTTAACTAAGTGGGAAAACTCTAGAATGTTGTTCAATCTCGTGCTTCTCTGCGAGGGAACATTGGTTCTGGGTTAGTGATACAATCACTGGTTTGAGTCCCAGGCTCTGGCCGGATCGACAGTATTGAAAGCTCTGACAGTATCGACACTTAGAAACGACTCCCTGTAGATGTTTCTACAGCTCTTCTTTGAAGCTGAGCTCTGGGACTGTCATTGGATTATGAATTACCACTAGACCTTAGAGGGTGTGACCCTCAATACACCCCCATCAGACTAGACAGACAGACGCGTGCACACACATACACAAATACACACAACTTCCAGTGGGAATCAACCTGAGGGAGCAACAGTCATCATACACAACAGTGAGGCTCTTGATATGGACAAAATATATACAGTGCATTCGGAAAGTATTCAGACCCCTTCCCCTTTTCAAAATGTTGTTACATTAGTCTTATTCTAAAGTGTATTAAATAAATACAAAAATCCTCATCAGTCTACACACAATACCCCATACTGACAAAGTAAAAAGCGTTTTTTTGAAATTGTAGCATTTAAAAAAATAAACATACCTTGTTTACATACAGTACCAGTCAAAGGTTTGGACACACCTACTCATTTAAGGGTTTTTCTTTATTTTTACTATTTTCTACTTTATATTTGAGATTCTTCAAAGTAGCCACTCTTTGCCTTGATGACAGCTTTGCATACCCTTACACAGCCTGGAGGGGATGGCTGTTGTTTAAAGGGCTCTTAACCAACCGTGCTAATTTGTTTTGCTATTTCGCATTGTTTAACTTATTTTGTACATAATGTTGCTGCTACCGTCTCTTATGACCAAAAAGAGCTTCTGGGCATCAAAACAGCGATTACTCACCTTGAACTGGATGAAGAGTTTTTCTTTAATGAGTCGGACGAGAGGGATTTGCTCCAGACACCTGACAGGGCCCTCATCCCCGTCATTCGCAGTAGAAAGAGATGGAGATATCGCAGAAGGAGATCGGGGTGCCTGGTAAGGAGCCGGCGACGAGTGGATAATCTGCCTTTGCCATCGGTACTATTGGCCAACGTACAATCGCTTGATAATAAAGTGGACTTAACTACAAGAACGTATATCCTACCAACGGGACATTAAAAACTGTAATATCTTCTGTTTCACCGAGTCGTGGCTGAACGACGACATGAATAACATACAGCTTGAGGGTTATACACTGTATCGACAGGATAGAACAGCAGCCTCTGGTAAGACCAGGGGTGGCGCTCTATGTATATTTGTAAACAACAGCTGGTGCATGATATCTAAGGAAGTCTCAAGGTTTTGCTCGCCTGAGGTAGTGTGGTCTACAGCTTATCATGAGATACTCTATCTACCAAGAGAGTTTTCATCTATATTCTTCGTAGCTGTCTATTTACCACCACAAACCGATGCTGGCACTAAGACCGCACTCAATGAGCTTTATACGGCCATAAGCAAACAGGAAAACGCTCATCCAGAGGCGGCGCTCCTAGTGGCCGGGGACTTTAATGCAGGGAAACTTAAATCTGTTTTACCTCATTTCTACCAGCATGTTAAATGTGCAACCAGAGGGGAAAAAACTCTAGACCACCTTTACTCCACACACAGACACGTACAAAGCTCTCCCTCGCCCTCCATTTGGCAAATCTGACCATTATTCTAGACTCTAGATTCTAAAAAAGTGGTCAGATGAAGCAGATGCTAAGCTACAGGACTGATTTGCTAGCACAGACTGGAATATGTTCCGGGATTCTTCCGATGGCATTGAGGAGTACACCACATCAGTCACTGGCTTCATCAATAAGTGTATCGATGACGTCGTCCCCACAGTGACTGTACGTACATACCCCAACCAGAAGCCATGGATTACAGGCAACATCTGCACTGAGCTAAAGGGTAGAGCTGCTGCTTTCAAGGAGCGGGACTCTTATAAGAAATCCTGCTATGCCCTCCGACAAACCATCAAACAGGCAAAGCGTCAATCCAGATTGAATCGTGCTCGTCGGATGTGGCAGGGCTTGCAAACTATTAGACTACAAAGGGAAGCACAGCCGCGAGCTGCCTAGTGACACGAGCCTACCAGACGAGCTAAATTACTTACAGTGGGGAGAACAAGTATTTGATACACTGCCGATTTTGCAGGTTTTCCTACTTTAAAAGCATGTAGAGGTCTGTAATTTTTATCATAGGTACACTTCAACTGTGAGAGACAGAATCTAAAACAAAAATCCAGAAAATCACATTGTATGATTTTTAAGTAATTGATTTGCATTTTATTGCATGACATAAGTATTTGATCACCTACCAACCAGTAAGAATTCTGGGATGGGCTACAGGACAATAGGCAAGCAGCTTGGTGAGAAGGCAACAACTGTTGGCGCAATTATTAGAAAATGGAAGAAGTTCAAGATGACGGTCAATCAGCCTCGGTCTGGGGCTCCATGCAAGATCTCACCTCGTGGGGCATCAATGATCATGAGAAAGGTGAGGGATCAGCCCAGAACTACACGGCAGGACCTGGTCAATGACCTGAAGAGAGCTGGGACCACAGTCTCAAAGAAAACCATTAGTAACACACTACGCCGTCATGGATTAAAATCCTGCAGCGCACGCAAGGTCCCCCTGCTCAAGCTAGCGCATGTCCAGGCCCGTCTGAAGTTTGCCAATGACCATCTGGATGATCCAGAGGCGGAATGGGAGAAGGTCATGTGGTCTGATGAGACAAAAATAGAGCAGGGATGTAGCTCAGTTAGTAGAGCATGGCGTTTGCAACGCCAGGGTTGTGGGTTCGATTCCCACGGGGGGGCAGTATGAAAAATAAAAAATAAATAATGTATGCACTCACTAACTGTAAGTCGCTCTGGATAAGAGCGTTTGCTAAATGACTTAAATGAAAAAAATTAATAAACTCCACTCGTCGTGTTTGGAGGAAGAAGGATGAGTACAACCCCAAGAACACCATCCCAACTGTGAAGCATGGAGGTGGAAACATCATTCTTTGGGGATGCTTTTCTGCAAAGGGGACAGGACGACTGCACCGTATTGAGGGGAGGATGGATGGGGCCATGTATCGCAAGATCTTGGCCAACAACTTCCTTCCCTCAGTAAGAGCATTGAAGATGGGTCGTGGCTGGGTCTTCCAGCATGACAACGACCCGAAACACACAGCCAGGGCAACTAAGGAGTGGCTCCGTAAGAACCATCTCAAGGTCCTGGAGTGGCCTAGCCAGTCTCCAGACCTGAACCCAATAGAAAATCTTTGGAGGGAGCTGAAAGTCTGTATTGCCCAGCGACAGCCCCGAAACCTGAAGGATCTGGAGAAGGTCTGTATGGAGGAGTGGGCCAAAATCCCTGCTGCAGTGTGTGCAAACCTGGTCAAGACCTACAGGAAACGTATGATCTCTGTAATTGCAAACAAAGGTTTCTGTACCAAATATTAAGTTCTGCTTTTCTGATGTATCAAATACTTATGTCATGCAATAAAATGCAAATTAATTACTTAAAAATCATGCAATGTGATTTTCTGGATTTTTGTTTTAGATTCCGTCTCTCACGGTTGAAGTGTACCTATGATAAAAATTACAGACCTCTACATGCTTTGTAAGTAGGAAAACATGCAAAATCTGCAGTGTATCAAATACTTGTTCTCCCCACTGTACATATTACCTCGACTCGCTACAAACTTCTGTGGTAGCCATGCTGATTAAGTGTGCTTTGAATTCTAAATAAATCGCAGACAGTGTCACGAGCAAAGCACCATCACACCATCTCCTCCATGCTTCACGGTGGGAACCACACATGCGGAGATCATCCGTTCACCTACTCTGCGTCTCACAAAGACATGGCGGTTGGAACCAAAAAATCTCACATTTGGACTCATCAGACCAAAGGACAGATTTCCACCAGTCTAATGTCCATTGCTCGTGTTTCTTTGCCCAAGGAAGTCTCTTCTTCTTATTGGTGTCCTTTAGTAGTTGTTTCTTTGCAGCAATTCGACCATGGGCTCCCGAGTGGCGCAGTGGTCTAAGGCACTGCATCTCAGTGCTTGAGGCATCACTACAGACCCCCTGGTTCGATTCCAGGCTGTATCACAACCGGCCGTGATTGGGAGTCCCATAGGGTGGCGCATAATTGGCCCAGCTTCGTCCGGGTTTGGCCGGTGTAGGCCGCCATTGTAAATAAGAATTTGTTCTTAACTGACTTGCCTAGTTAAATAAAGATAAAATAGTAATAATCAAGAAAAACCCTGGAATGAGTAGGTGTGTCCAAACTTTTGACTGGTACTGTAAGTATTCAGACCCTTTGCTATGAGACTCGAAATTGTGCTCAGGTGCCTCCTGTTTCCATTCATCATCCTTGATGTTTCTACAACTTGATTGGAGTCCACCTATGGTAAATTAAATTGATTGAACATGATTTGGAAAGGCGCACACACCTGTCTATATAAGGTCCCACAGTTGACAGTGAATGTCAGCGCAGAAACCAAGCCATGAGGTCAAATGAATTGTCCTTAGAGCTCCAAAACAGGATTGTGTCGAGGCACAGATCTGGGGAAGGGGAACAAAACATTTCTGCAGCATTGAAGGTCTCCAAGAACACAGTGGCCTCCATCATTCTTAAATGGAAGAAGTTTGGAACCACAAAGACTCTTCCTAGAGCTGGCCACCAGGCCAAACTGAGCAATCGGGAGAGAAGGGCCTTGGTCAGGGAGGTGACCAAGAACCCAATGGTCACTCTGACAGAGCTCCAGAGATCCTCTGTGGAGATGGGGAAACCTTCCAGAAGGACAACCATCTCTGCAGCACTCCACCAATCAGGCCTTTATGGTAGACTGGCTATATGGAAGCCATTACTCAATAAAAGGCACATGATAGCCCGCTTGGAGTTTGCGAAAATGCACCTAAAGGACTCTCAGACCATGAGAAACAAGATTATCTGGTCTGATGAAACCAATATTTTACTCTTTGGCCTGAATGCCAAGCGTCACATCTGGAGGAAACCTGGCACTGGGGCAAAGGTTCACCTTCCAACAGGACAACGACCCTAAGCACACAGCCAAGACAATGCAGGAGTGGCTTTGGGACAAGTCTCTGAATGTCCTTGAGTGGCCCAGCCAGAGCCCGGACTTGAACCCGATCAAACATCTCTGGAGAGAACTGAAAATAGCTGTGCAGCGATGCTCCCCATCCAACCTGACAGAGCTTGAGAGGATCTGCAGACAAGAATGGGAGAAACTCCCCAAATACAGGTGTGCCAAGCTTGTAGCGTCATACCAAAGAACACTCGAGGCTGTAATCGCTGCCAAAGGTGCTTCAACAAAGTACTGAGTAAAGGGTCTGAGTACTTATGTAAATGTGACATTTCATTATAATATATGTTTTAGCAGAAATGGCTGAAACAGTTTTTGCTTTGTCATTATGGGGTATTGTGTGTAGATTGATTGAGAGAGGGAAAAAAAACAATTTGATAAATTTTAGAATAAGGCTATAACCTAACAAAATGTGGAAAAAGTCAAGGTCTGAATACTTTCCGAAGGCACTGTATACCATTGTCTAGCTCAGTCTCTACTTTTATCCAATATAACAATTAAACATTTAGCAACATAGGACCGAGCTGGCAATTATTAACAGGACTCCTTTTAATATCGCTTTGAAAACATTTGCATGTGGGTCATATAAGTCTAGGAACTGGAGCTAGTTACTTTCATGAGGTAATAAACCAAATGACTCTTAATGACATGCCACTGAATCTATTATTATACAGTGGGGAAAAAAAGTATTTAGTCAGCCACCAATTGTGCAAGTTCTCCCACTTAAAAAGATGAGAGGCCTGAAATGTTCATCATAGGTACACGTCAACTATGACAGACAAATTGAGGGAAAAAAATCCAGAAAATCACATTGTAGGATTTTTAATGAATTTATTTGCTTATGTATTATTATACTTATGTAAATGTGATATTTCAGTTGGATTATATATATATTTTTTGGCAAACATTTCTAAATCTGTTTTTTTGCTTTGTCATTATGGGGTATTGTGTGTAGATTGAGGGGAGGGGGGGGGGACAATTTAATCAATTTTAGAATGAGGCTGTAATGTAACAAAGTGGAAAAAGTCATCGGGTCTGAATACTTTACGAATGCACTGTAAATATGTTAGAGAGTCCGAGTTGGATGGAACTTACCTACCTTCTGCCAATATGTAGTGTTGGCTTTTCATTCATCAGGCTGTAGGTTGACCAGTGTGTTTCTGTTTGTGTGTTTCAGGAGGGAGCGTCTGCCAGGAAGGCCCAGACACCAGCCCTGCAGCCCGTCCCCAGACCAGGTCTGTATCTCTCACCACCAAAGCAGATGAAATGAAAACATGGTGTTAAAGTAGGCCTTTTGTAGAGACAGCTTTCCAAGTCATTCAAAATCCCTGTATCAGCAGTGACCACCAACCCTGGCCCTAAAAGTAACTTTTAGTGCTGGGCTGGAATAAAACCCTGCACGCCATGTCACGTTGAACTCCTAACGCAGTGTGCATGTTTTCATTACAGCACAGCACTCAAACACCTGATTCAAGACCTTTATTGGTTGAATCTCGTGTGTTCGTAATGGGCTGGCCTGCACACCCTGTTACTCTCGAGGACCAGAATTACCGTAATTTTCGGACTATAAGCCGCGCCATTTTTCGACCCTGCGGCTTATATAACGGTGCGGCTAATCTATGGATTTTTACAGCTAACGGCCACTAGAAGGCCTCCTAAATCTATGGATTTTACAGGTTACAGTCCACCAACTTTAACTCTATGGGCTCTATGACCGGTCCGCGCCCCCCACCAGGAAAAGCTGGAGGCCGGAAAAGAGTGAGACAGGTAGCGCGCAAAAGTAAAAGTGGAACCGAGAGTGGTACGAGAGACAGAACGAGAGACAGAACGAGAGCAAGACAGACAGACATTACGAGAGCGAGACAGTTTGTCTCTTTCCCGACAATCCCCTCTGTGCACGAACCCTTACATATGGTAATTAAACATTAAAACACCTGCGGCTTATAGTCCAGTGCGGCTTATATATGTACACATCATTCAATTTAGCTGCTGCTGCGGCTTATACTCCGGTGCGCCTTATAGTGCGGAAAATACGGTAGTGGTTGACTCAGTATATGTAGACAGCTTTCTATGTACTACTTCAACATGTTCTTGCCGTTTGAAACACTTTCAAAGTCTATCTCGGGATAACTGATGTTGCTTCAAGGTTGTGACCTTCGCCAAACGTTAGGGATGTAAAGATTCTCACACACGCATCCGTCCTAGGACCCCAAACCGATCCAAATTAAGCATGCATCAGTAAAGGCGCATAAAATTAACACCTGCCAAATGCGGGTCAATTTAGGTATTAGTGGGTAATAATGTCTATTTATATAAAGCAAGCAACAATTTCAAAGATTTTACAGACTTACAGTGCATTCGGAAAGTATTCAGACCCCTTGACTTTTTCCACGTTTTGTTACGTTACAGCCTTATTCTAAAAAAAGATTCAATAGTTTTTTTCCCTCATCCATCTACACACACTAACCCATAATGACAAAGCAAATTAGTTTTTAGACATTTTTGCAAATGTATTAATAAAAAATGGAAATATCACATTGACATAAGTATTCAGTCCCTTTACTCAGTTGAAGCACCTTTTGGAGCGATTACTGCCTCGAGTCTTCTTGTGTATGACGCTACAAGCTTGGCACACCTGTATTTGGGGAGTTTCTTCCATTCTTCTCTGCAGATCCTCTCAAGCTCTGTCAGGTTGGATGGGGAGCATTGCTGCACAGCTACACTACCAGTCAAAAGTTTGGACACCTACTAATTCAAGGGTTTTTCTTTATTGTTACTATTTTTTACATTGTAGAATAATAGTGAAGACATCAAAACTATGAAATAACACATGGAATCATGTAGTAACCTAAAGTGTTAAACAAATCAAAATATATTTGATATATTTGGGAGGGAACCTTCACTGCATCATGGCCTTCCAGAGGGTCAACTGGCAGAAGCTTGGCCCCTGGGCCCTCAACCTGGAGAACCTGAGGCATGACCTCCACCACCAGAGGTCTGAGAGGGCCCAGGGGGGCTTAGCAGAGGCCCAGGAGGACAGGGAGAAGACCTCAGGAAAACACCAGGCTTTGGCCCGGCTAGGCCGCTCCAACAGCACAGGCACCAGTAACCAGAAGGACGTAGCTTGGAAATGTCTGTCTAACACCACCGAGTACAGACACAGGAGCTCACCTGAGAGCGATCTCGAAGAAGATACCACAGATGACTGAGACTCAATGAGAAGGCTGTGGAATTAGTGCTGCTAAAATATGCTGGTTAGTATATCTAACATTCTCATGGTTTTCACCAAAAAAGAAAGCCAAAGTGTTCTTTTATCCCATCTAGCACACTTATAGCATCATCCAGATTCCCATCAAGGATTTTGCTGGATTATTCTGATGGAAAGTTCGTACAACATACAAGTTGATACACTTTAGTGTGAAAACGATGTTTAATCATCTAGCAAATGTATAGAGCGGCAGGTAGCTTAGTGGTTAAGAGCGTTGTGCCAGTAACCGAAAGGTCGCTGGTTCTAATCCCCCGAGCCGACTAGGTGAAAAATCTGTCGGTGCCCTTGAGCAAGGCACTTAACCCTAATTGCTCCTGTAAGTCGCTCTGGATAAGAGCGTCTGCTAAATGACTATAATGTAATGTAATAATATTTTATATTTGAGATTCTTTAAATAGCCACCCTTTTTGCCTTGATGACAGCTTTGCAGACTCTTGGCATTCTCTCAATCAGCTTCACCTGGAATGCTTTTCCAACAGTCTTGAAGGAGTTCATCAGTGGGTGATGGTGATTTCTGATAAGTGGGTGGACAAAAATAATAAATTGCCCCCACCCCTAACACTCTCACACACACACAAACGGAGGGCCACTCGACTTCGAGAAGTCATCCCATCAGCAGCAAATATGAATTTTAAAAAATGAATGTGTTCATGCTATAAATGTTAGTGCATCGAATCGCATCAAATCGCACCGAATTGTTTCAAACTAAAACGTATCGTTCCTGTATCGGAGCCCACGTATCTAATCGTTCATGAAAGGAGAGCTGCACATCCCTACCAAATGTCAACGTCCTAAACGTCCTGTCCATTCTGTGAGCGGCATCCTACACGGAACGCTGTCAGACAAGTGTTTAGCAGCTGTCATCAAGCGTCCGTCATTGTTCCCACACATGGCATTTATCGAGGAAATGAAAAGAGAACATGAGGTCCGGAGCTGAAGGTCAACCTTCCCCGCTCTTTGTGCAGCGTGATGAATTGCATGTCTGTTCTGCTATCCCGTTCTGACATTCGGCGTCTCTGTGGCTGTGTAGAGAAGTCACATTTTGTGTGTGTAGGGGTGTGTGTGTGTGTGACATGCACTATATATACAAAAGTATGTGGACACCCCTTCAAATTCATGGATTCAGCTATTTCTGCCACACCCATTGCTGGCAAGTGTATAATATCGAGCACACAGTCATGCAATCTCCATAGACAAACATTGGCCATAGAATGGCCTTATTGAAGAGCTCAGTGACTTTCAACGTGGCACCGTCATAGGATGCCACCGTACCAACAAATCAGTTCGTCAAATTTATTCCGTGCTAGAGCTGCCCCAGTCAACTGTAAGTGCTGTTATTGTGAGTTGGAAACGTCTAGGAGCAACAATGGCTCAGCCGTGAAGTGGTAGGCCATGCAAGCTCACAGAACGGGACCGCCGAGTGCTGAAGCGTGCAGCGAGTAAAAATTCTGTCCTCTGTTGCAACACTCACTACCGAGTTCCAAACTGCCTCTGGAAGCAACTTCACTACAATAACTGTTTGTCGGGAGCTTCATTAAATGTGTTTCCATGGCCGAGCAGCCACACACAAGCCTAAGATCACCATGCGCAATGCCAAGCGTCGACTAGAGTGGTGTAAAGCTCGCCTCCATTGGACTCTGGAGCAGTGGAAACGCTTCACCATCTGGCAGTCTGATGGACAAATCTGGGTTTTGTGGATGCTACCTGCCCTAATGCATAGTGCCAACTGTGACGTATGGTGGAGGAGGAATAATGGTCTGGGGCTGTTTTTCATGGTTTGGGCTAGGCCCCTTAGTTCCAGTGAAGGGAAATCTTAACGCTACAGCATACAATGACATTCTAGACGATTCTGTGCTTCCATCTTTGTGGCAACAGTTTGGGGAAGGCCCTTTACTGTTTCAGCATGACAATGTCCCTGTGCACAAAGCGAGGTCCATACAGAAATGGTTTGTCGAGATCAGTGTGGAAGAACTTGACTGGCCTGCACAGAGCCCTGACCTCAACCACATTGAACACCTATGGGATGAATTGGAACGCCGACTGCGAGCCATGCCTAATCGCCCAACATCAGTGCCCGACCTCACTAATGCTCTTGTGGCTGAATGGAAGTAAGTCCCCGCAGCAATGTTCCAACATCTAGGGGAAAACCTTCCCAGAAGAGTGAAGGCTGTTATAGCAGCAAAGGGGGGACCAACTCCATATTAATGCCCATGATTTTGAAATGAGATGTTCGAACGGGGGTCCACATACTGTTATGTAGTGTGCGTCCACGTTGTGAGCAATAGTGAAAGAGCGACTCTCCATTTGGGCTGATCTGTGACCCACTAGCACTTCCCCCGGTTAGAGGGGAATAAGGCAACCTCAAAGTTACACAGACAAGGGTACGTTATTGACACACACACAGATGAAATGTACATGGAACGGTAGTGGTTCTGAAACATGAGAAACCGAGGTGATGAATGCACTGTACACAATACAGTAACTGATAGCTCAAGTAGAGCAACAAGGCTATTAACAAGGGAAGGACTGTATGAAAATGTATACGCTACCTGCACATACAGGTATTACAATACAGCTATACACAAAGGCAGCATACACCAATGGTAACAACTGACTACGAAGAACAATATACAAATGTCACAACTCACTTTGTGCACGCACACCATCCCACAAGTCCAGAGATATGAGTCCAGCTGTTGTGCAGGACAGGGATGAGCTTACTGCACCCTCTGTGACTGCTTGAAGGAGACCGAGGGGGATGCAGGAATTGGAGAGTCGGGAATTGCCTGTGATTGGCTGAGCCCACGGTGTGACAAGGCCCCAGGCAACCATGACCCCTAGCAACCAATCTGTTTGGCTAGGGCCAGAGGTGTGAAGGGCCAGTTTACGACACCTAGCCTAGCCTGTTAAGCTCCTGAGAGGGAGGGGAGCCTACTGCAAGAGTTAGAAAGTTGCAGAGTTTGTGTCCCTGAGAGAGGTCTATGAGATGGTGTGCTAAGAGTCTCCGGCAGGGATTTCGTAACAGATAGCCTGACAGGCAGAATGTGACACATTTCCACTACTCCGCTGGTGTAGATTAATAGATGAGCTCAGTTTGATAAACTAGCAGACATCACAAACGCTGGCCTGGAGGAATGAAAGCTGAAACTCCACTATGGGTAAATTTGAGAAAATGCCTACAGTACATGTATTACCATGTTATTAGTTTAAACCAGTGTTCATTTTGGCAGCTTTTTTAGATTTAGTCTTAGTCACATTTTTGTCATTTCATCCTTTGTTAGTTTTAGTTATCGGTCGACTAAAACTCTGGACAATTTTAGTCACATAGTCGGTGCATTTTTTTCCTATTAAATAATGAATATTTAGGCTGCCTCTAACTTCCATCTTACACATTCAGATAGCCTTGTCCAACTAGGCCTACTAGCCCATCGTATACCTTAGCTGGCAACATTGATATTGTGGCAGATTGTAACCAATGCCAGCCATAATTAGCCAAATTGGCTATAAAGCCTTGGCTACAGGTTAAATGATTTAAAGCTCTGATTTTCTCCCCATCATAACCATCAAGGGGGTAAATAGGTGGTTTCTTTGAAAAGGGGGTAATTTGAATTTAGCGAAAAATGCCAGAAGTATTACTGTACTCCTAATATTCAACAAATAGCATTCGTTTTTTTCCCATTGGGGGGAAAAAAGCAACCGCAAGTCATTTGCGGACCGCGGCTTGA
This sequence comes from Coregonus lavaretus, assembly GCF_964263955.1. Taxonomy (NCBI): domain Eukaryota; kingdom Metazoa; phylum Chordata; class Actinopteri; order Salmoniformes; family Salmonidae; genus Coregonus; species Coregonus lavaretus. Next base: position 37,552,157 of record NC_140010.1, on the reverse strand, counting down.
GAGCAGCAACACAGTTGAATGAATAACAGTGCATATGGGAAACTAGAGCTTCTGATGTGATCAAAGCAAAAATAGCCTACATGAAAATTAGAGAGTAAACATTGTTTTTAGTTTAGTTACAAGTCAAGTGTTCTGGCTTTGCATCAGTTCAAAAGATTGCCGACTGACTAAAGTGACTGCCTGAGAGCCGGGCAGATCAGCTCAATCAGACCACGCAACTGAAAGATGTCAATGAGAGGATTGCATTAAATATTCTGCATGCGTGTATGCTTAGGATTGGACAAAACAGATTTTAAAAAAGGAGCTTCATGTCGAATTAAATGTGCATTAGTCTCACATGGAATTCTCATCTCGTCACATTTTCGTCGACTAAAATGAAAAGTAATTAGTAATAGTTATCGTTTTTCGAGGGCGTCTCATCGTCATAGCTTTAGTCAGGAAAACTAGGCCGTTGACAAGTATTTTGTCTGTTGTTGATGAAATTAACACTGGTTTAAAGGGACATTACTTTTTCTGGTCTGAACTTGGACATCATTTTATTTGACTGTAGTCTAATATGAAGTTGAGTCCACATCCCACGCCATTGATTGTGTAGACCCAGCTGCCTCCAATCCCAAATAAATGGAAAAGATAAGCACAGCAAATCTGGAAGTTACATGGTGCTTATCTTTTCCATTCATTTTGGATTGTGGGATGTAGCTGCATCTTTAAAAATTGCCTGGGTTGTGGACTCAGATGACCGCTTTTGAGTTATGACAATATCTGACACGTTTAGATTTTGGAGTGTTATGTCTATTTAATGACAATACGTGTTTCTTGACTTTGATTTGTGAACCCCACATTTCAATGTCCTTCCCTTTGGCTTATTATTGGTTTGTTTTTGCATTAATGCAACACGGTGTCTCATCTCTCATGTGAAGTAAGCTATTAATAATCGAGACCGCATCAATGCTGTTTTGTGTCCTTGGTGGAAAAAACGGTTGAAAAGCGATGTGAGCGTTAAAAACATAACAGCAAATCTATTTTTGTAAGTCTCACTACGCCTGTGACGTACTGTAGCTCACAAGGCTCTTCATATCACACCAATGGCTCTGTTAGATGAGATTTGGGTGGGAGTGCTCATATAGGATCAGATTTGCCTTTTAGATTATAATGAATAAGATTATATTGATGGGGTGGCCTGATCTCGGATCAGAACTCATACTTTCGGTACTCATATGCTTTGTGATTATCTGCCCTGATATCTGTGTTTTAACTACAAAAAAGACAGGAGCTTTGCTTCCGTGAAATATACAAAACATACAAAGAGTAGCTGCTCACTACTCATTGGATCCAATGGCTATAGCTTGTCTCGGAACCAGAGAAACTGACCTCGTTACAGCTGTATGAATGCATTAGCTTTACCTGGTTTATGGCTTTCCGTTTCACTTATTTCAAAACACAAGCCAGAGCTGTCATTTCCTCTGTTCAGTGTGTCTCATCTGTTGTCAAAGTTGATACTTTTTGCAGCACATAGCTAATAATGGGATATTGGTTCTTTCTGACACTTTTTGTGATTTATTTTTTTCTCCCTCCAGTTTCCCAAGCCAGACCCCCACCAAATCAAAAGAAGGGTATGTACTGCTACGACAGTGTGTGTGCGAGTGTTATTGATGAATGTTGATAACTGGTAATACATGAACTAAAACATATTGTGTTCCTGTTTCATTAAAGGCTCTCGGACCCCCATCGTCATCATCCCAGCGGCAACCACATCCCTCATCACCATGCTCAATGCAAAGGACCTACTGCAGGACCTCAAGTAAGTAGACTGTGTGTGCGTGCATGCGCCAGGGTTTCCTTTAGGAAAATTGGGCGTCTGACAACGTGACCGGGAAGATTTAAATTTACCAGCCATTTGAGAAATGTACTGGACTCATATGGATGCATAACCCATTAGGGTGTCCATCCATGGTGCTCAGAATGACATAAATCACATTTAGATTATGGTAATGCATCGTAACAGAACATGCAACTCATGTAATGAAGCAGCCAATAAAACATAATTTAATTGTAAACAGCACACCTGATAGCAGTTCCATATGTGACAGAGATGCAAATCTATGTTTAAAACTTAGAAAGAGGGTGGATCTAAAGACGCAACAACTAGGATGGGTTGCTAATATGACTAGGATTGTGCCTTTAGCTTCTGGACAACGAAAGAAAGTTAAGATGAAAACCAATAGAACAGGAGAGAAATGGCATAGCGGTGGGTCCAATAGGGAAGTAAATGGAAATAAATATGCCAAAATTATATAATTACTCCTGTCTATACAGAAATAAATAAAATAATTTGAAAATACTTAACCAGAAAGCATGACTTGGCCACAGAGGAATCAAGGATCATTAGCTTCTTCCATTTTTTTTGCTGTGGATTGTTTCAAACTATGCTTATTTGGGAAGCCCGCAATTTGGCCAGCGCGCCTGGCAATAGGCCTAGCTGATGATTGAGTTGTGGCTGTCAGTGAAAAGCATCTCATGTGTGACGATAATGTGTCTTGAATATAATTTTAAATGTTGAGAATAGAAGAAAGGGCGAAGATACAGGCGAGTCTTTCTCCAGAATGGCTCAGCTGTTTCCTGCCAATTCTTGCGCATCCATTGTTTCATTTTGTGAATTGTTTGCCCTTTAAAAAAAACACTAAAAAATCCAAATTACATATGTCACCATTAGTAAACGTACTGTTAATCCCCGTCATTTGGTTACATTCATTTAATTTATCATTCTCGGAGTGGAAACATTGTTTGCAGAGTTCACAACCTGCTACACTTGTGAGAAACAAGTTTAGGTTTATTTCATTAAATCATTTACGAGATTTGTTCTTATTTTTTTTCATTGTCTTTTTGTTTGGAGTGCTCCATGTGAGCAATGATTATTTGTATGGTTTCTCTGTCCTGATAGCGCACGCATAAAAGTACCTGGGCTGCTGCGCAGAAATGTGAGTTTTTTTTAAACATCCATTGCAAATGATAACACATTAAAATTATAGTTCCTCACAGTAAGTCATTTGAAAAATCTTTCCAACAATCTCCCCCTCGATAATCACCAATCCTGGGTGTGAAAGAGCAATGGAGGTTATAGGCCTACTGCTCCGTTGGCCTATAGGCTATGAGTTCCATGCACTATTTTCTTTAGCCGCCAATGATCACGTTTTATCAATGTGTCCATATGGCAGAGGCTGGTGATTTAGTTGATTTGTTTCACTTTAATTCAGATTTTAATGATTAACCACGTGACAATGATTTTGAGAAAGTAAAACGTTATTATTGAATTGAAACAGTTCCACGGAAATGCGCATATGAAAATCACAACTGGCACGCAGAATGGTAGAAATGGTAGGATAAATTGTAAACTTGAAACTCACGCGTTGCCTAAAGTATTTTTATAAAATAATTGCCTCATTTCCATGGTTGGATTTTGCCTATATGCTACTTTGAAGCAAGGTAAGACATGCGTCATAATATGAAATAAAACATTCAGGTTTTAAACAATTAACTATGTTTTTAAAAATGCATTCGGCCTCTGCTCACATTGTAAAAAGTGTTGGGTGACGAGTTTATGGCCTGTTGCCAGCGCTTGAATGGTGAATGGGAGGCGAGCTTCAATTACCAGTTGAGAAATAAAAATAGTAGCTCTTTTTAATTGTGCAGCAAAACAGTTTTTAACAGGCGATTGAATGTAGAATTGTTGCGCAATGAATGGGCTTATAAAAGCATGTTTTACTCCAGCAGCAATCAGCTGAGGAGCAGCAGGAGAAATCCTGCTCAAAATAGGCTCTGTGCTGTGTGATAGTTGTTGGATAAATAAGATTCATGATGACTAATGACAATACACCTATAGACTGATAAGCATGAAGGTCAAATGTATCTACATCGACTGGTAGCCTATTTCCATCAATGAATAACAATGGGATTTATTTTCTCCTAGACATTTTGGCTGGCAACAATTTTATTTATCGGCTTTTCATTTTTGGGGGAGGGGCTAAAAGCCGGCAATTGGCAGCTAATGGAAACCCTGGTGTGTTAGAGCCTATATGAAAAACACGGTGGATGAATCCTATTGGTGTTCAACCCTGGTAATTCAATATATCAATACATGCAAAGTATTTATGCTTCTGGGAGGCTGGGTGTTGGCAAGGTCATTATCAATGCATTGTCTTCTGCTTTTTACAAAAGCATAAAGTCCTAAACTGGAACCCGTGTTTAACTAAGCAAAACCCCTTCCGTTTGGAAGATATACAGGTATTTGTCTATGCCTCTAAGGTAGTGCTGAGCGATTTTATAAAAAATGTGGGTTATTTTTTGTTTTTTAAACCACTAATTGACCGCCGGTTCAATTATTTGAAGTCCATTTCATTGTTTTTTTCTGAGCTCAATGCGCACAGTTTCTCTAGAGATAAATCTGATCCAGCCTGAACTGTGCAATGTAGTAGGGAGTTGTAGTTTCCAACATGCCAATATTCTACATAGCTTAGTACACAAAACGTGGTAATTAACTACAATGACCATTGCGCATCTACTTGTCCGGTCTTTTTCTTTTACGACTGCTACAGAAGAGAGAAGAATGCGTGATCGTAAGGTGACATAGAGAGAAGCTGTTGCTCCGAGCGGTATCTCTACCTGAAAATACATGATCTTAAGTGATTGATACTTGGTATTCAGCAGTAATAAAAGTACACCTTATTTACTTTGAAGTACTACAAAATAGTGATTTTGTCAAACCGCTTAGGCAGCAGCTCTATAGAGATGAGATGACTTCGAATGAAATAATAGTCAACAAAAAACAAAATGTAATATACACAACTGAAATATTTTATTAAAGTGATGTTAATAAGTAATAAGCAGTAATGGGCAGTCACTACCATCATAGGACTTTTATTAATTGTTTTATTCTGTGTTACAGCATTCAACCCACATAGTGCATTTAATGTAAAAAATAATCTAAAACTGATATTATTTAATTGAACCGAAACCAAACCGCCCTCCAAAAAGCACTAATCGCTCAGCACTACTCTAATGTGATAAAAGTATATTTAGGCAAACGTACATGACCTCAAGTCGAGTTTTATCCGATACAAATACACATTCCTATTTGATTAATAATAAATACTGCAAGAGTGCAGCTTACGAAATGAAACCCCCGCCTCCACACCTCAAAGGTGAATTACACTGGCGTGTTCATTGAAGTTGCACACACGCACACGAGTGGTGTAATTGCTATTTTGCTGTTTTAATTGGAGTCATAAATCACTGGACGTCCTAAGATGGTGGCAGTGACTCTGGTTGTGTGGATGAGCAGTAGCAGCATGGAGATGGAGGGGGAGATATTACCAGGCAGAGAGCCCTGAGGGCAGAATACAGGGCCCAGCTACCCACCCTCTGCTCTGTGAACACATGACAGCTCCTCATAAACATTGCTACCATAGCTGCACATACAGTGGGGAGAACAAGTATTTGATACACTGCCGATTTTGCAGGTTTTCCTACTTACAAAGCATGTAGAGGTCTGTAATTTATATCATAGGTACACTTCAACTGTGAGAGACATAATCTAAAACAAAAATCCAGAAAATCACATTGTATGATTTTTAAGTAATTCATTTGCATTTTATTGCATGACATAAGTATTTGATACATCAGAAAAGCAGAACTTAATATTTGGTACAGAAACCTTTGTTTGCAATTACAGAGATCATACGTTTCCTGTAGGTCTTGACCAGGTTTGCACACACTGCAGCAGGGATTTTGGCCCACTCCTCCATACAGACCTTCTCCAGATCCTTCAGGTTTCGGGGCTGTCGCTGGGCAATACGGACTTGCAGCTCCCTCCAAAGATGTTCTATTGGGTTCAGGTCTGGAGACTGGCTAGGCCACTCCAGGACCTTGAGATGCTTCTTACGGAGCCACTCCTTAGTTGCCCTGGCTGTGTGTTTCGGGTCGTTGTCATGCTGGAAGACCCAGCTACGACCCATCTTCAATGCTCTTACTGAGGGAAGGAGGTTGTTGGCCAAGATCTCGCGATACATGGCCCCATCCATCCTCCCCTCAATACGGTGCAGTCGTCCTGTCCCCTTTGCAGAAAAGCATCCCCAAAGAATGATGTTTCCACCTCCATGCTTCACAGTTGGGATGGTGTTCTTGGGGTTGTACTCATCCTTCTTCTTCCTCCAAACACGGCGAGTGGAGTTTAGACCAAAAAGCTCTATTTTTGTCTCATCAGACCACATGACCTTCTCCCATTCCTCCTCTGGATCATCCAGATGGTCATTGGCAAACTTCAGACGGGCCTGGACATGCACTGGCTTGAGCAGGGGGACCTTGCGTGCGCTGCAGGATTTTAATCCATGACGGCATAGTGTGTTACTAATGGTTTTCTTTGAGACTGTGGTCCCAGCTCTCTTCAGGTCATTGACCAGGTCCTGCCGTGTAGTTCTGGGCTGATCCCTCACCTTCCTCATGATCATTGATGCCCCACAAGGTGAGATCTTGCATGGAGCCCCAGACCGAGGCTGATTGACCGTCATCTTGAACTTTTTCCATTTTCTAATAATTGCGCCAACAGTTGTTGCCTTCTCACCAAGCTGCTTGCCTATTGTCCTGTAGCCCATCCCAGCCTTGTGCAGGTCTACAATTTTATCCCTGATGTCCTTACACAGCTCTCTGGTCTTGGCCATTGTGGAGAGGTTGGAGTCTGTTTGATTGAGTGTGTGGACAGGTGTCTTTTATACAGGTAACGAGTTCAAACAGGTGCAGTTAATACAGGTAATGAGTGGAGAACAGGAGGGCTTCTTAAAGAAAAACTAACAGGTCTGTGAGAGCCGGAATTCTTACTGGTTGGTAGGTGATCAAATACTTATGTCATGCAATAAAATGCAAATGAATTACTTAAAAATCATACAATGTGATTTTCTGGATTTTTGTTTTAGATTCCGTCTCTCACAGTTGAAGTGTACCTATGATAAAAATTACAGACCTCTACATGCTTTGTAAGTAGGAAAACCTGCAAAATCGGCAGTGTATCAAATACTTGTTCTCCCCACTGTAGCTAGTTGCATTTAATAATAGGATTTTCATTAGGAGAAAATTAGCGTTTCTAATTGGCCTTATCGTCAGAGAATAAACATAGAGGTCCAAAAACGTTCTCCAATAGAAATCCCCGATCACACTTGTAGGCGATGTCATGACAATGTTAGCAAGCTAAGCTCATGGGCAGAAATGCGTCATTGGGTCTAACGGTCGTGTTGACCCGAACTGCCTATGTGCAGGCCGTCAAATCAAAGGCACTCTTTCAAAATAAAGCAGTTGCTGTTCTTTTGGACGGTTGTAGTAATGACATGTTCAGCTATTTAAAGGAAATGATTGTGGACTACAGGAAAAAAAAGAGGACTGAGCACGCCCCCATTCTCATCGACGGGGCTGTAGTGGAACAGGTTGAGAGCTTCAAGTTCCTTGGTGTCCACATCACCAACAAACTATCATGGTCCAAACACACCAAGACAGTCGTGAAGAGGGCACGACAAAGCCTATTCCCCCTCAGGAGACTGAAAAGATTTGGCATGGGTCCTCAGATCCTCAAAAAGTTCTACAGCTGCACTATCGAGAGCATCCTGACTGGTTGCATCACCGCCTGGTGTACGGCCCAGTACATCACTGGTGCCAAGCTTCCTGCCATCCAGGACCTCTATACCATGCGGTGTCAGAGGAAGGTCCTAAAAATTGTCAGACTCCAGCCACCCTAGTCATAGACTGTTCTCCCTGCTACCGCACGGCAACTGGTACCGCTAGTGCCAAGTCTAGGTCCAAAAGGCTTCTTAACAGCTTCTACCCCCAAGCCATAAGACTCCTAAACAGCTAATCATGGCTACCCGGACTATTTGCAAACCGCTCTTACCCTAAAAGGACATAATTTTAACAATTTCAGTATTATTCAAACCTTGTAGTGTGAAGAAAAAAAAATATATATATATATATCTATATATATATATATATATATATATATATATATATATATATATATATATATATATATATATACACACACACACACAGTGAGGGGAAAAAAGTATTTGATCCCCTGCTGATTTTGTACCTTTGCCCACTGACAAAGAAATGATAAGTCTATAATTTTAATGGTAGGTTTATTTAAACATTGAGAGACAGAATAACAACAACAAAATCCAGAAAAGCACATGTCAAAAATGTTATAAATTGATTTGCATTTTAATGAGGGAAATAGGTATTTGACCCCCTCTCAATCAGAAAGATTTCTGGCTCCCAGGTGTCTTTTATACAGGTAACGAGCTGAGATTAGGAGCACACTCTTAAAGGGAGTGCTCCTAATCTGTTTGTTACCTGTATAAAAGACACCTGTCCACAGAAGCAATCAATCAATCAGATTCCAAACTCTCCACCATGGCCAAGACCAAAGAGCTCTCCAAGGATGTCAGGGACAAGATTGTAGACCTACACAAGGCTGGAATGGGCTACAAGACCATCGCCAAGCAGCGTGGTGAGAAGGTGACAACAGTTGGTGCGATTACTCGCAAATGGAAGAAACACAAATTAACTGTCAATCTCCCTCGGCCTGGGGCTCCATGCAAGATCTCACCTCGTGGAGTTGCAATGATCATGAGAACGGTGAGGAAACAGCCCAGAACTACACAGGAGGATCTTGTCAATGATCTCAAGGCAGCTGGGACCATAGTCACCAAGAAAACAATTGGTAACACACTACGCCGTGAACCACTGAAATCCTGCAGCGCCCGCAAGGTCCCCCTGGTCTAGAAAGCACATATATTGGCCCGTCTGAAGTTTGCCAATGAACATCTGAATGATTCAGAGGAGAACTGGGTGAAAGTGTTGTGGTCAGATGAGACCAAAATGGAGCTCTTTGGCATCAACTCAACTCGCCGTGTTTGGAGGAGGAGGAATGCTGCCTATGACCCCAAGAACACCATCCCCACCGTCAAACATGGAGGTGGAAACATTATGCTTTGGGGGTGTTTTTCTGCTAAGGGGACAGGACAACTTCACTGCATCAAAGGGACGATGGACGGGTCCATGTACCGTCAAATCTTGGGTGAGAACCTCCTTCCCTCAGCCAGGGCATTGAAAATGGGTCGTGGATGGATATTCCAGCATGACAATGACCCAAAACACACGGCCAAGGCAACAAAGGAGTGGCTCAAGAAGAAGCACATTAAGGTCCTGGAGTGGCCTAGCCAGTCTCCAGACCTTAATCCCATAGAAAATCTGGAGCTGGAGCTGAAGGTTCGAGTTGCCAAACGTCAGCCTCAACCTTAATGACTTGGAGAAGATCTGCAGAGGAGTGGGACAAAATCCCTCCTGAGATGTGTGCAAACCTGGTGGCCAGATACAAGAAACGTCTGACCTCTGATTGCCAACAAGGGTTTTGCCACCAAGTACTAAGTCATGTTTTGCAGAGGGGTCAAATACCTATTTCCCTCATTAAAATGCAAATCAATTTATAACATTTTTGACATGTGCTTTTCTGGATTTTGTTGTTGTTATTCTGTCTCTCGCTGTTTAAATAAACCTACCATTAAAATTATAGACTGATTTCTTTGTCAGTGGGCAAACGTACAAAATCAACAGGGGATCAAATACTTTTTTCCCTCACTGTATATACACTGCTCAAAAAAATTAAGGGAACACTAAAATAACACATCCTAGATCTGAATGAATGAAATAATCTTATTAAATACTTTTTTCTTTACATAGTTGAATGTGCTGACAACAAAATCACACACAAATTATCAATGGAAATCAAATGTATCAACCCATGAAGGTCTGGATTTAGAGTCACCCTCAAAATTAAAGTGGAAAACCACACTACAGGCTGATCCAACTTTGATGTAATGTCCTTAAAACAAGTCAAAATGAGGCTCAGTAGTGTGTGTGGCCTCCACGTACCTGTATGACCTCCCTACAACGCCTGGGCATGCTCCTGATGAGGTGGCAGATGGTCTCCTGAGGGATCTCCTCCCAGACCTGGACTAAAGCATCCGCCAACTCCTGGACAGTCTGTGGTGCAACGTAGCGTTGGTGGATGGAGCGAGACATGATGTTCCAGATGTGCTCAATTGGATTCAGGTCTGGGGAACGGGCGGGCCAGTCCATAGCATCAATGCCTTCCTCTTGCAGGAACTGCTGACACACTCCAGCCACATGAGGTCTAGCATTGTCTTGCATTAGGAGGAACCCAGGGCCAATCGCACCAGCATATGGTCTCGCAAGGGGTCTGAGGATCTCATCTCGGTACCTAATGGCAGTCAGGCTACCTCTGGCGAGCACATGGAGTGCTGTGCGGCCCCCCAAAGAAATGCCACCCCACACCATGACTGACCCACCGCCAAACCGGTCATGCTGGAGGATGTTGCAGGCAGCAGAACGTTCTCCACGGCGTCTCCAGACTCTGTCACGTCTGTCACATGTGCTCAGTGTGAACCTGCTTTCATCTGTGAAGAGCACAGGGTGCCAGTGGCAAATTTGCCAATCTTGGTGTTCTCTGGCAAATGCCAAACGTCCTGCACGGTGTTGGGCTGTAAGCACAACCCCCACCTGTGGACGTCGGGCCCTCATACCACCCTCATGGAGTCTGTTTCTGACCGTTTGAGCAGACACATGCACATTTGTGGCCTGCTGGAGGTCATTTTGCAGGGCTCTGGCAGTGCTCCTCCTTGCACAAAGGCGGAGGTAGCAGTCCTGCTGCTGGGTTGTTGCCCCCTCCTACGGCCTCCTCCACGTCTCCTGATGTACTGGCCTGTCTCCTGGTAGCGCCTCCATGCTCTGGACACTACGCTGACAGACACAGCAAACCTTCTTGCCACAGCTCGCATTGATGTGCCATCCTGGATGAGCTGCACTACCTGAGCCACTTGTGGGGGTTGTAGACTCCGTCTCATGCTACCACTAGAGTGAAAGCACCGCCAACATTCAAAAGTGACCAAAACATCAGCCAGGAAGCATAGGAACTGAGAAGTGGTCTGTGGTCACCACCTGCAAAACCAGTCCTTTATTGGGGGTGTCTTGCTAATTGCCTATAATTTCCACCTGTTGTCTATTCCATTTGCACAACAGCATGTGAAATTTATTGTCAATCAGTGTTGCTTCCTAAGTGGACAGTTTGATTTCACAGAAGTGTGATTGACTTGGAGTTACATTGTGTTGTTTAAGTGGTCCCTTAATTTTTTTGAGCAGTGTATATACAGTACCAGACAAAAGTTTATCTTGAATCTACTCATTCAAGGGGTTTTCTTGATTTTTACTATTTTCTTCTTTGTACAATAATAGTGAAGACATCAAAACTATGAAATAACACATGGAATCATGTAGTAAACAAAAGTGTTAAACAAATCAAAATATTTTAGATTTTAGATTATTTAAAGTAGCCACCCTTTGCCTTTGACAGCTTTACACAATCTTGGCATTCTCTCAACCAGCTTCATGAGGAATGCTTTCAAACAGTCTAGAAGGAGTTCCCACATATGCTGAGCACTTGTTGGCTGCTTTTCCTTCACTCTGCGGTCCAACTCATCCCAAACCATCTCAATTGGGTTGAGGTCGGGTGATTGTGGAAGCCAGGTCATCTGATGCAGTACTCATCACTCTCCTTCTTTGTCAAATAGCCCTTACACAGCCTGGAGGTGTGTTGGGTCATGATAGTCCCACTAAGCGCAAACCAGATGGGATGGCGTATCGCTGCAGAATGCTGTGGTAGCCATGCTGGTTAAGTGTACCTTGAATTCTAAATAAATCACTAACAGTGTCACCAGCAAAGCACCCCCACACCATAACACCACCACCTCCATGCTTCACGGTGGGAACCACACATGCAGCGATCATCCGTTCACCTACTCTGCGTCTCACAAAGACACGGCGGTTGGAACCAAAAATTGCAAATTTGGACTCCAGACCAAAGGACACATTTCCACTGGTCTAATGTCCGTTGCTCGTGTTTCTTGGCCCAAGCAAGTCTCTTCTTATTATTGGTGTCCTTTAGTACTGGTTTCTTTGCAGAAATTCGACCATGAAGGCCGGATTCACGCCGTCTCCTCTGAACAGTTGATGTTGAGATGTCTGTTACTTGAACTCTGTGAAGCATTTATTTGGGCTGCAATTTCTGAGGCTGGTAACTCTGAGCTTATCCTCTGCAGCAGAGGTGACTCTGGGTCTTCCATTCCTGTGGCGGTCCTCATGAGAGCCAGTTTCATAGCGCTTGATGGTTTTTGCAACTGCACTTGAAAAACTTTCAAAGTTCTTGAAATCTCCGTATTGACTGACCTACATGTCTTAAAGTAATGATGGACTGTCGTTTCTCTTTGCTTATTTGAGCTGTTCTTGCCATAATATGGACTTGGCTTTTTACCAAATAGGGCTATCTTCTGTATACCAACTATCTTGTCACAACACAATTAAACGCATTACGAAGGAAAGAAATTCCACAAATTAACTTTAAGAAGGCACACCTGTTCATTGAAATGCATTCCAGGTGACTACCTCATGAAGCTGGTTGAGAGAATGTCGATTGTGCAAAGCTGTCGTCAAGGCAAAGGGTGGCTACTTTAAAGAATCTCAAATATAATATATATATATTGATTTGTTTAACACTTGGATACTACATGATTCCATATGTGTTATTTCATAGTTTTGATGTCTTCACTATTTATTCTACAGAAAATAGTAAAAATCAAGAAAAACCCTGGAATGAGTAGGTGTCCAAACTTTGACTGGTACTGTATGTACAGTGCATTCGGAAAGTATTCAGACCCCTTGACTTTTTCCACATTTTGTTATGTTACAGCCTTATTCTAAAATGGATTCAATTGTTTTAATTTTTTTCATCAATCTACACAAAATACCCCATAATGACAAAGCAAAAACAAGTTTTTAGACATTTTGCAATAAGTATTCAGACCCTTTACTCAGTACTTTGTTGAAGTACCTTTGGCAGCAATTACAGCCTCAAGTCTTCTTGGGTATGTCGCTAGAAGCTTGGCACACCTGTATTTGGGGAGATTATTCCACTCTTCTCTGCAGATCCTCTCAAGCTCTGTCAGGTTGGATGGGGAGCGTTGCTGCACAGCTATGTTCAGGTCTCTCCAGAGATGTTCGATGGGGTTCAAGTCCGGGCTCTGGCTGTGCAACTCAAGGACATTCAGAGACTTGTCCCGAAGCCACTCCTGCGTTGTCTTGGCTGTGTGCTTAGGGTCATTGCCCCAGTCTGAGGTCCTGAGCACTCTGGAGCAGGTTTTCATCAAGGATCTCGCTGTACTCGTAGTCACACTTATTTTTTTTGCCTTGCCCGCCATTCTAAAGAACTGTTGCTAACAGTAATGCATTCTTGATGGAGGTTTTGTATCGTATGCATTAGCCATTATTCGCCTCCCTCCCCTCTCCGTAAGGTTTGTAACGCCGGAGGAGAAGAAGAAGCAGGGCATCCAGCGGGACAACGAGGTGCTGCTCCAGAGACGCAAGGACCAGATCCAGCCCGGGGGGGCCACGCTCAGCGTCACCGTGCCCTACAGGGTCATCGACCAGCCCCTCAAACTAGCTCCGCAGGACTGGTGAGTCACCACCACCGTACATGACCATTTGGCATCTTCAATACATACATTCCACTTCGTATCATTGACCGTCACCAGGACCGTACATGACCCTACTACATAACCATTTATGAACTTCCATACATACACTCCACTTAGAACTGGCGAGTCTCCAGGACCATACATGATGATACATGACCACATTATGAACATACATGACTGTTCATGATCTTCCATATACAGTGGGGAAAAAAAGTATTTAGTCAGCCACCAATTGTGCAAGTTCTCCCACTTAAAAAGATGAGAGAGGCCTGTAATTTTCATCATAGGTACACGTCAACTATGACAGACAAATTGAGGAAAAAATATCCAGAAAATCACATTGTAGGATTTTTTATGAATTTATTTGCAAATTATGGTGGAAAATAAGTATTTGGTCACCTACAAACAAGCAAGATTTCTGGCTCTCACAGACCTGTAACTTCTTCTTTAAGAGGATCCTCTGTCCTCCACTCGTTACCTGTATTAATGGCACCTGTTTAAACTTGTTATCAGTATAAAAGACACCTGTCCACAACCTCAAACAGTCACACTCCAAACTCCACTATGGCCAAGACGAAAGAGCTTTCAAAGGACACCAGAAACAAAATTGTAGACCTGCACCAGGCTGGGAAGACTGAATCTGCAATAGGTAAGCAGCTTGGTTTGAAGAAATCAACTGTGGGAGCAATTATTAGGAAATGGAAGACATACAAGACCACTGATAATCTCCCTCGATCTGGTGCTCCACGCAAGATCTCACCCCGTGGGATCAAAATGATCACAAGAACGGTGAGCAAAAATCCCACAACCACACGGGGGGACCTAGTGAATGACCTGCAGAGAGCTGGGACCAAAGTAACAAAGCCTACCATCAGTAACACACTACGCCGCCAGGGACTCAAATCCTGCAGTGCCCCCCTGCTTAAGCCAGTACATGTCCAGGCCCGTCTGAAGTTTGCTAGAGTGCATTTGGATGATCCAGAAGAGGATTGGGAGAATGTCATATGGTCAGATGAAACCAAAATATAACTTTTTGGTAAAAACTCAACTCGTCGTGTTTGGAGGACAAAGAATGCTGAGTTGCATCCAAAGAACACCATACCTACTGTGAAGCATGGGGGTGGAAACATCATGCTTTGGGGCTGTTTCTCTGCAAAGGGACCAGGACGACTGATCCGTGTAAAGGAAAGAATGAATGGGGCCATGTATCGTGAGATTTTGAGTGAAAACCTCCGTCCATCAGCAAGGGCATTGAAGATGAAACGTGGCTGGGTCTTTCAGCATGACAATGATCCCAAACACACCGCCCGGGCAACAAAGGAGTGGCTTCGTAAGAAGCATTTCAAGGTCCTGGAGTGGCCTAGCCAGTCTCCAGATCTCAACCCCATAGAAAATCTTTGGAGGGAGTTGAAAGTCCGTGTTGCCCAGCGACAGCCCCAAAACATCCCTGCTCTAGAGGAGATCTGCATGGAGGAATGGGCCAAAATACCAGCAACAGTGTTTGAAAACCTTGTGAAGACTTACAGAAAACGTTTGACCTGTGCCATTGCCAACAAAGGGTATATAACAAAGTATTGAGAAACTTTTGTTATTGACCAAATACTTATTTTCCACCATAATTTGCAAATAAATTCATTAAAAATCCTACAATGTGATTTTCTGGATTTTTTCTTCTAATTTTGTCTGTTATAGTTGACATGTACCTATGATGAAAATTACAGGCCTCTCTCATCTTTTTAAGTGAGAGAACTTGCACAATTGGTGTTTGACTAAATACTTTTTTTCCCCACTATACAGTGCTTTCAGAAAGTATTCACACCCCTCAACTTTTTCCACATTTTGTTGTTACAGCTTGAATTAAAAATTGAGATTTTTTTTCACTGGCCTATACTCAATTCCACTTTGTCATTATGGAGTATTATGTTTTCCAAATTTTTTACAAAATAATTACAAATGAATAGCTGAAATGTCTTGTCAATAAGTATTCAACTTCTTTGTTATGGCAAGCATAAATTGTGCTTAACTAGTCACATAATAAGTTGCATGGACTCACTGTGTGCAATAATGGTGTTTAACATGTTTTTGAATGACTACCTCATCTCTGTAGCCCACACATACAATTATCTGTAAGGTCCCTCAGTCGAGCAGTGAATTTCAAACAGATTGAACCACAAAGACCAGAGAGGTATTCCAATTCCTCGCAAAGAAAGGCACCTATTGGTAGATAAAAATAAAATAAAAAAGCAGACATTGAATATCCCTTTTGAGCATTGTAAAGTTATTAATTATACTTTGGAAGGCGTATTCATACACCCAGTCACTACAAAGATACAGGCATCCTTCCTAACTGTTGCTGTAGAGGAGGAAACCGCTCAGGGATTTCACCATGAAGCTAATGGTGACTTTAAAACAGTTACGAGTTTAATGGCTGCGATAGGAGAAAACTGAGGATGGATCAACAACATTGTAGTTACTCCACAATACTAACCTAATTGACAATGAAAAGGAAGCCTGTACAGAATAAAAATATTCCAAAACATGCATCCTGTTTGCAACAATGCACTAAAGTAATACTGCAAAAAAATGTGGCAAATCAATTAACTTTTTGTCCTGAATACAAAGTGTTATATTTGGGGCAAATCCAATACAACACATTATTGAGTACCACTCAACATTTTCAAGCATAATGGTGGCTGATCATGTTATGGGTATGCTTGTAATCGTTAAGGACTGGGGAGTTTTTCAGGATAAAAAATAAACTAAATGGAGCTAAGCACAGGCGAAATCCAAGAGGAAAAACCAGGTTGTCTGCTTTCCACCAGACACTGGAAGATGAATTCACCTTTCAGCAGGACAATAACCTAAAACACAAGGCCAAATATGCATTGGAGTTGCTTACCAAGAAGACAGTGAATGTTCCTGAGTGGCCGAGTTACAGCTTTGACTTAAATATACTTGAAAATCTATGGCAACACCTGAAAATGGTTGTCTAGCCATGATCAACAACCAATTTGACAGAGCTTGAAGAATTTTGAAATGAATAATGGGCAAATGTTGCACAATCCAGGCATGGAATGCTCTTAGAGAGCAATATGTGATTGTTCATGAGTGTGTGTAGACACAATAGTACTACATGATCGACAGTACCTGACGATATTGTGTTAATGGCCGGCTGTACATGTCAGTACTTGACCCTACATCCACATACTACTACACCACTTTAGCAACCCTCCCCTCAAAACATGCCCCATGGCCACAAATGACTATACATCCTCTCTAAATCTGGCTTAGAATGTGACGATTGTGCAAATTGTACTCCCATTTTACTGTACCACACATAAAAACATATTGTAAAGTGGTTATCCCACTGGCTATAAGGTGAATGCACCAATTTGTAAGTCGCTCTGGATAAGAGCGTCTGCTAAATGACGTAAATGTAATGCAAAACGGTCTCATTTTGTATGAATTGTTTTTGCAGTAGAGGTTGATGTTGACTGTGTGTGTTGTGCAGGGATCGCGTGGTGGCCGTGTTTGTGCAAGGCCCTGCCTGGCAGTTCAAGGGCTGGCCTTGGCTGCTGCCTGACGGATCTCCTGTGGACATTTTCGCTAAAAGTGAGATTCCTCCCACTTGCTCTTATACATACAGGGGTTGCACTTTACTTTCGACGATGTAATTGAATGTCGTTCTTGTTACAGATAACTAGTTACCCAGTTATTTCAAACTGTAAAGTGCCACCCATACAGTTCTTTGGCTCCAAACCTGTGATACCTTAAGATGGACTTAAGTTCATGTATTTGAGCTAACCTGTCCAACCCATGTCTCGAAACGAGTATTGGTCCTACCTAATTGACTGTGTGTGGTTGTGGTCGCCCTGCAGTCCGAGCCTTCCATCTGAAGTATGACGAGCAGAAGATGGACCCCAATGTGCAGAAGTGGGACGTGACCGTGCTGGAGCTGAGCCACCACAAGCGCCATCTCGACCGGCCCATGTTCCTGAAGTTCTGGGAGACCCTCGACAGGTGTGTTTTGATAGCATATTTGTGCACATGTATGTTCGTGACGCAATGGGGTCGATACCAAGCCCACCTATACTTTGTTAGGGACCCTCGTCTCCCTTCCCTCTTTCTATACTGGTCTATCTTTTCAATGAAATTACTTGAAAAATACTTCAGAAAACATTTAAAATTCATTCTGGAAGTGCACTGAATTCCAATTATCTTCAATTGACCCCAACCCTGGTAGATACGTTTTATTGTATGTGTTAGCACTCATGTACATTGAGTTAAATAATAATCTATCTGTAAAAGTGTATACTTCATATACTCTGGGGTTATAGAAAGATTTGGGATTTATATTTGAATGGGGTGACAGTAGAATGCATGAGCTCCTTCTGACCACATATGACATCTTCTTTTCCTGTTCCCTCTACAGATACATGGTGAAACACAAGTCGCACCTGAGGTTCTGAGCCTGGAACGTGGCCTCCTTCCTCCACAGGTCCCGCCCCAAACCTAGCCCTCCTCCTCCCCACCAGGACTACTACTAGAAGAGAAAGGACACACACGGGCCCACAACACCCCCCACAAGTACTTTGGGGACCCAGAATAGACCCCTGTGTTCAGATGCAGTCCTTCAGGAAAATACCTTCTACCTGTTTTTCATAGATAGAAGCAGCAGGCACAGTATGTCACTAGACATTGGGAAGGGGAGGTTGGAGCTTCCCATGTTTTTTTCAAGTTCTTATGTACAAAACAATATACCAAAACTATATTTTCTAACAGCATAGCGTTTTACTGTGGAGACAGAGATTGAAGAGCGAGTGAGATGGAGAGAGCGGAAGGGGGATGGATAGATGGAGGTGGGGAAAACAACTTCCCATATTATTTCCTTTGTGAAATGGATCTTATAAATTCCATGTGAAACATGAGCTGGATAAGAAGCCCTTTGGAAATCTGGTGGTACAAATAAAAATCACTGCTGGGAATAAGGGATACGAGACCTCAGTCAGTTTCATTTTCCAATGTTACGAAAGGAACATTTGTGTCTACTTTTTTCCTAGCTGCGTCTGAAATGGCACCCCATTTCCTAAATAGTGCACTACAGTGCTCTATGAAGGGAATAGGGTGCCATTTGGGACAGAATCCTAGTGTGAAAGAGCGTAGGTATGCAGTCTTATAGCCAAGGAGCATCTGAGCGATGTTCCAATGCGATCCAAATGTGATGATAAATATAAGAGCCAAACTTTCTGAACAGACTTTGAAGATCAAATAAGCTAGTCTCTTATTCTTGATGCATTACAAAGCTATTTATGATTCAGTGATTTAGATTGGTACAAATTTTCCAGACAGTAAATCCCAATATTTGCGCGTTTTTTTATTTTATTTTTTGCAACTGCACACCACTTTTGTTACTATGTGAAGATGTATAGTGTTTTTTTTTTGTGGTGGGGGGTGTGGGTGGGGGGGAGGGGTGCAAATGAAAGGAATGTTGACGACATTGCTTTATTTGATGTGTTCACAGTGCAAATGGATAATAAAAGTTGGTAGAGGGGGAAAAGTGTCTTGTCTGTGTTGCAGTTTAAATCTCCTTTGGCTTTCTTTCCCATGCAGAGTTGGGTTTCTATTTGGACCAGGAGTTTTTCCTGCCCTCATGATCTTATCAGGAAAAACTGTGGGTACTACAGTAGTTATTCCTGGTAAGGTCATAACGATAGGAAAACTTCCTATAAACACAAATACAGCAAAAACATAAGGTTTTTCATTGAGCTGTTTTTTTTCTTCCATTAGGTCAGAGGATGAGTGAGTCTATCAGTTACTTTTACCCATTGTACATTTTCTGTTATAAAACTGACGATTGTATTTTTGATTTAAATTATGAATTATAGGTGTAACTGTTAGGCTACTGTTGCTTCATGCGTTGTATGCGTGTACTTACTGTCACTCTGGGTAGCTACTTCCCATACCGTTACCGGTGCTTGCCAAGCGGGAGCAAAGGGCACTGTGTTCCGGTTGTTGCCGTAGTAGACTATGTATTACAGTATTAAGGTGACATCTAGATGGTTATCAATATTAGTTATTTATTGTGTAGGCTTCTATCCTACTTTAAATAAAATCATGTGAGAGAAAATGGCCACGTAGCTAACGTTACCACCGCACAGGCGACACGACCATGAATTATACCCAGTAGGAAACACTTCAAATCGGCAGGCACAACTCCGGAGCGTTGAGTACTGATCGCCGGGTTATTGACAAGTGCATCAGCCACTAGTAAATAACCCGTCTTGAGAGGCAACAAATCGGCCCAATTAGCTGATTCGCTTTCCATACACTCACTTATTTCGACTCGCCCGTTCTCCGGCCGCCATATTGGGATGCAGATACCCCCTCCTCGAATATAATCTAGCTAGCTAGCTAGGTCAATTAATGCTGCAGTGCATTCGCTTTCTCATCCTACGGTTACAAATAACAACTCCAGTCAGAATATTAAGTAGGAGCCTACCTGTTGGCTCGTGGTCGTTGTATCTTATCCTTCTCATTTAACTTAGAATTATGTCATTTTAATTCCATTCTACATTGATTAGATATCTCCTAACATTTGCCACACACTGAGGCTCTATGCATGTAGCCTATTGCCGCTTTGATTACTTATGATTGGCCAACAACAAGCTACACGCGCCACGAACCACTTGTGAAAAGCAAAGACCATCTGCACAGGAAATTCTTCTGGAATGCATTTATTACTGAAATTGAATGGAAGAATGCTTGGTTGCTCCTTCACAAATGTTGTATATCAAATAAAGTAAAATAAATTCACTTTAAAATCTTGCACAAAATGTACCCTTGCAATAACTTGTCTAAATTCATGGACTTCGAGGACATATGCCTTTTCTGTGATAAAGAAGGGGAAACTATTATACACATTTTTTATGAGTGTGACTCTGAAGTGAAGTATCTACATTTTTTATTTCATTAATAAGACCCATGTATTTACAATGAAATATGTAATATGTTATTATTCAAATGAAAATAAAAATACTGAATTAGTCGTTAATTTCTTAATTCTCTGGTAAATTTTATACACAAAAACAAATATTTGAAGTCTGTCCCCAAATGCAATATATTTTTACATGAAATCCAATATTTAATAAACTCTCGAATTAATCAATAACAAAAAAACAACACTATTCTTACAACTCTATCATAGGTTTGTACATTTATAACCCCTGACCTTATTTTATTTTTGGTACTTTAACTTTTGAAACTCAATTCATGTGTAGTGGTTTTATTATTTTACTTCAATGTTATTTTATGTTTCTTCAGATAAAATATGTGTAGTGATGTCCTATGTTTTTTTGTTATTGTATTGTAATTTGAAATGTAATAAAAAATACAATAAAAAGAGCAGCAGCATAAATGATACAATTTCTCTCTCTCTTGGCCCTTCCAGACAAGTCAGTAAAAATGAAGCATACCCGAGACCCATGACGATCATATCAGTTCTGACCCAGACCCGTGACATTGTTTAGAATTCTGGATCTGGACCCGCTAGGATCCCGGGTCTGAGGTATTCAGGTTCAGGTGGATCCTTGATGACCTCTAGTTTCCACCAAACGGACTTGTTGCAGAGGTAAATCAGTGCGTGATGATGTAGTGCACACAAAATGTAATATTTCGCTGAAGTTTTCATGTACCGAATAAAAATCTCAAATTCAATGTGTTTCCATCGCATTTTCATCTCTACCGATAGTTTTGTATGTTTTGTCCCAAAAACTTGAGTTAAATAGCAAATGTGCCTACTCTGGTCTTGGCACATGCGCTCTAGCCAACAGCTCACAGATACAGTGCAGGTAGGCTAGTCTACATGATGAGATTATTATGGATAAGAGCGAGAATATTTGTATTTGTCAAACAGTAGTCAATCATCTATCTTCATGTCACCAGAATAAGACCCTCAATATGTATTGGATAGGAGCATCAAGCTCATAGCATGCACTTTCAACACCCTGTGAAATTCAAAATAATGTATTTCATCTGTAGCCTAATAAACTGCATGGTTTCCCAAGTTTTAGTGGGAGAATGACACACCATATAATTGCGTGACTTCAAGTTTCCTTTGATTGTTATTATTTCAGTATTTGCGCATAAAGGCGTTTCCACCGCCATTTCTCACAAATTCATTTTACAGACACAAAAAGATCCCACTACGTCGAATGAACAAATTATCTGTAGGCATTAATAAAATTGTACCGAAACTTCCTGTAATTATTTTTTTTTATACGGTATAACTTTACTCGCATGAAAACTGTGAACTGAAACGTGGTTAGTGTCCAAAATGTGGTATGAAATAGACATGGTATGAGTCAACCAATTGTTGCCCTATGAGTCAGACTACTCATTCACACTGTGTTTTACAGTATCCTGAAATAGAACCTGGTCCACTTATCAGAACATAGCCAGCTAGTAGTGTGCTGTGCTCTTCAGGCTTCAGACAGCAGATCAGTCTTCCTTTAAGATCAGAGCCGACTCTCTGTCGTGTTTATTAGTAACCAAACAGAAGAACACAGACTAAAACTGGGAGGGACTGTGCTATAGACGGTTTAGCAAAGGGGCCAGAAGGCTGTGTGTTATGGTTCTGGATGGCCAGAAGTGGATCATAAGTGGCTCATTTCAGCTCTTTTGATCTTGTTCTTGATACCTTGTTTTTAGGTGTTTTGACTGATGTCACGTCTATGCTAATATGGCAAAAAAAAAATGCTAGCTAACCAACAACTGTAACAATGTATTTCAGAGAAGTGCTCATTGTGCAACTTTATGATTTCAAAAAACTTTGGAGACGAAATATAGTTTACACGTTATCAACAATCTAAGCCAACCCCATCTGTTTTACCCCATAGTTGTGCACATGTCGGTTTTGTTGCTAAATAACCAACCTGTCTATAAGAAGTGCTTGCTTCCGTTGCAAAACGTTTTGGTACGATTTGCATTAATTAATACAACCCTGGTGTGATAGATGACCGGTAACTCTCTCTGTGGTTATTTTGTTAATGTGGGATGTGATCCTCCTGTGAAGGTGACCTGACTTAATCAAGATTTATTGACTCAGGGGAGTTGTGTCGAAATTGGCTATCTGACCTGAGCTATTTTCTATCCATCCTTCAAGCTTCGATTGATCGTCCTGGCTTCAAGCTTTGATTGTGTTGGAGGTGAGCAGGTGGAGGTTTTGGCTTGATAAAGGGCTCTGCTTTGGAGCAGGCTTGGCTACCCCACCAGTGCAGGGGTGTAATTATTAGTCCACACCGTAGCAAACCGTTAAGTAGGAAAATGTTCTGCAACAAAAACAGGCATTTCTTATTGAACAAGTTCAGGTTGGTCGTTTCCTTCCATTTGACATTGGGAAAAGAGGGTGGACTATCAGCTGATCTTTGACGTTGTTGCTGATGTACAGGTCACTGCCAAAATAAAGGAATACAAAGTGTCTTAAAGAGAAACTACCCCTAAAAACCAACTCATCCTTTTGAAAACGGCCTATGTGGCATCGATATGAGTCAAACTTTTATTATAGTGTCAAATTGACTACAAAGTGAAAATAGGACCATTTTGGTCATAAAGTCAGTCTCGTCTAAAACGGCGTTTGGAACCTCAGTGCGTCACAACGAGTAAATGAAGGTTGTGTTTGGATTACGATTGTCAACAAATCATGCCCTCTTTTGCCAAGCTCCACGTGTAAATCGCCCCTCCGCTTCCCTTCATTGAATGGGGCTCCGTTGTTTCATCGCCCCCAACACGTTCAAAGGTCACAGCCGTAGCTATGCGGATTGACCAACTATGGTTTGCATGCCCTGCCGAAGGACCCTATCTTTTGGAATAGGTGGTTGGAGTTCGTTGGTCCCCAATGGTGGTGAGTATACCGGTAGCTAAACCATAGACTACTGGTTATGTATCTGGTTATGTATATTTTGATAGTCATCGCTAGCATAGCTGACGTTAGCTAGCTAGCTGGCTAACATTAGCCTACCTCAATACAACTCTGATTTGGCTTGAAAACACAATAACATTTAAAAAGAAGGCAAATAATTAGTAGGAAACCTTTTGTCATGATTGTGGTGTCGCCAGATTGACTTTAGATGCCAGTCAACTAAGATTGAGGGGACAACCATATTTTAGCTAGCTAACATTAGCATTTCTAGCTATTTTTGACGTACTTTGCTAGTAACAGTAATGGCAAAATTGGCATCTCTCTAAAGTAAATTTGACGACGTCATAATATGGCAAAGATGTTTCCTACTAATGTTTTGCCTACTTTAGCAATGTCATCGTATTTCCATGCCACTCTAAGTTAGTATAATTTTGACAAAATTCACATTAGCCTCCGAGGTCCAACCCATGTCTAGGGCACAAGTAAATATTGGATGCAGCTATGGTGGTACTAGCTAACTCATGTCTGACTACAACAGTGTACTAACTAGCAGCAACAAACTAAAAACAACCCAGGGCCGTAGCAAAACATGTCACAGTTGGATACAAAGTGTAACGGCGTCACTGGCCTGAATCTAATCCAATCTGGAGCCAGTCAGTCTACACCTGTAAACCACAGAATTTGCTCCAAACAAGATTACATTATTTCTCGAGTTATGTTTATAATTGAGGGATGATGAAAATCGTGGACCCTGTTTTTCTGTTAGACATAGTGCACAACTGGGTGCCAGACTGATCCCCTGGTCATGAAGGGATGCCGGGACCTACCAGAAGGAGCAAAGCTGGGTATCATGTCCAGCAATGTGATTGTAATGGTTTAGCGACCTCCAAAAATCATTTAATTCACTGTTCACTATCTATTTTGACAGTTTGTCAGACCTCAGAATAAAAGTGTATCATGTGACACAAGTACCCTTGTGACACCTCCTCCGTTGTTGCCAGTCTCCCTCGACTCCTATGAAAAGGACACCATCATGAGGCCTCTGATAGTGACCTAAGTTACTGCCCTGATAACACAGACGGCTTCATCAACAACGACAGGTAATGTGTGTTATGTAAAATGTGAAAAGTTGTATTAAAAAATACCCGGCTTGATAAACTAGTAGGCTAATTCCCCAGCCAAGCAGATACAAGTAGTAGAGTCATTTTGGTTGTGAAGTTCTTTGTTCTTTCTTTAGAAGAAAATGCAATTTACCACTTGACTGTCTATTACGTCACCCTGTCACAGGCCCTCCCAGTCAACACCACCTCATCAGATTGCCTGCTGCAGTTGTTCGAGAGATGTCCAGTTTGCAGCTGAACATGCAGCATAGAGAAGACCAGGAAGGGGGCCCTCATCAGCATCATGCAGACATGCCCTCGCTGTGACCATTAATATGAATGGAACAGTTAGCCACATATTGGCAAGTATCCGGCCAGCAACCTTCACCTGTCAGCGGCAACAGCTTTTACAGGCTCATCATTTGTACAAATACAGAAGGTAACCCACTTCATTACTTTGAGACATTTGATAACCCAATTGTGAAACATAATTTATGTAAACTGACATTATTTGTTGCTTATTTTCTACTTCTTAGATGCATATAATGTCCAGGGCATAACGTAACCTGGTTGAACCAGCCTGATCGCTGTGTTCACCATTCTATTTCACTTTACATTTGATGACATCAATTGAAATAAATTCATTAGGCCCTAATCTATGGATTTCACATGACTGGAAATACAGATATGCACCTGTTAGTCACAAAAAAAGGTAGGGGCGTGGATCAGAAAACCAGTCAGTATCTGGTGTGACCACCATTTGCCTCATACAGTGTGACACATCTCATTTGTTGATCAGGCTGTTAATTGTAGCCTGTGGAATGTTGACCACTCCTCTTCAATAGCTGTGCGAAGTTGCTTGATATTGGCAGGAACTGGAACACGCTGTCGTACACGTCGATCCAGAGCATTCCAAACATGCTCAATGGGTAACGTCTGGTGAGTATGCAGGCCATGGAAGATATAGGACATTTTCAGCTTCCAGGAATTGTGTACAGATCCTTGCGACATGAGGCCATGCATTATCATGCTGAAACATGAGGTGATGGTAGCGGATGAGTGGCACGACAATGGGCCTCAGGATCTCGTCACGGTATCCCTGTGCATTCAAATTGCCATCAATAAAATGCAATTGTGTTCGTTGTCCGTAGCTTATGCCTGCCCATACCATAACCCCACTGCCACCATGGGGCACTTTGTTCACAACGTCGACATCAGCAAACCGCTCGCCCACATGACGCCATACACGTGGTCTGCGGTTGTAATGCCGGTTGGACGTAATGCCGGTTGGACGTACTGCCAAATTCTCTAAAACAACATTGGAGGCAGCTTATTGTAGAGAGATGAACAGTCAATTATCTGGCAACAGCTCTGGTGGACATTCCTGCAGTCAGCATGCCAATTGCACGCTCCCTCAAAACACATCAGTGGCATTGTGTTGTGTGACAAAACTGCACATTTTAAAGTGGCCTTTTATTGTCCCCAGCACAAGGTGCACCTATGTAATGATCATGCTGTTTAATCAGCTTCTTGATATGCCACACCTGTCAGTTGGATGGATTATCTTGGCAAATGAGAAATGCTTACTAACAGGGATGTAAATACATTTGTGTAAAACATTTTAGAGAAATAAGCTTTTTGTGTGTATGGAACATTTCTGGGATCTTTTATTTCAGCCCAAGAAACATGGGAACAACACTTTATATGTTGCATTTATATTTTTGTTCAGTGTAGAAAGGTGAATGCAGCAATCCAGCCTGGTCTCAGAGCATTTCGTATTATTCTGAATGTAAATCCGAGACACTCCATTTCATATGATATGTTAAGTTTTGTATCATATCATACGAAATGATGATGGACATCCACAAATTAATAAATACCATATGAAACGTAACATATCATACTACATTTAGTGTCTCATATTTACATACAGAATAATACGAAATGCTCTAAGACCAGGTTGAACGATCAGGTTGGTTCCACCAGCCTAATCATAACCACCATTGATACTGTAATCAGTGCTCTCTCTCTGTGTGTGTGTGTGTGTGTGTGTGTGTGTGTGTGTGTGTGTGTGTGTGTGTGTGTGTGTGTGTGTGTGTGTGTGTGTGTGTGCGCGATTGTGTGTGACCGAACAGTATCTTTGATGAGGGGCTTTGTGGTGGCCAAAAAACAAGGCCAAATCAGCGGGTGAAGTTCCTCTTTAATAAGGCGTTGGGCCACTACGAGCCACCAGAACAGCTACAATGTGTCTTGGCATAGATTCTACAAGTGTCTGGACTTCTACTGGAGGGATGCAACACCATTCTTCCACGAGAAATTTCATAATGTGGTGTTTTGTTGATGGTGGTGGAAAACACTGTATCAGGTGCCGCTCCAGAATCTCCCATAAATGTTCAATTGGGTTGAGATCTGGTGACTGACACACAAACACACTTTAAACACCCTAGGCTCCTTTGAGACCCCTCTTTCAAAGTCACTGAGATCTCTTCTTCTAGCCATGGTAGCCAAAATAATGGGCCACTGGGCATTTTCTATGCATATTCCTAAGCATGATGGGATGTTAATTGCTTAATTAACTCAGGAACCACACCTGTGTGGAAGCACCTTCTTTCAATATAATTTGTATCCCTCATTAACTCAAGTGTTTCCTTTATTTTGGCAGTTAACTGAAAACCTGCTACTTAGCTAGCTTGATATTTTTTAAACTGATTTTGATATATCTTCAATGCGCTTAAATTCTTAAATAATAAATTCACAATATGGCGAACTTGACGATGTCCCGACCACTTGCGTGCAGTGGCGACAAAAACTGTATACCAAAAATATACACTACCAGTCAAAAGTTTGGACACACCTACTCATTCAAGGGTTTTTCTTTATTTTTACTATTTTCATTGTATTACATTGTAGTATAATAGTGAAGACATCAAAACTATGAAATAACACATATGGAATCATGTAGTAAACAAAAAAGTGTTTAACAAATCAAAATATATTTGAGATTTGAGATTCTTCAAATAGCTACCCTTTGCCTTGATGACAGCTTTGCACACTCTTGGCATTCTCTCAACCAGCTTCACCTGGATTGCTTTTCCAACAGTCTAGAAGGAGTTCCCACATATCCTGAGCACTTGTTGGCTGCTTTTCCTTCACTCTGCAGTCCGACTCATCCCAAACCATCTCAACTGGGTTGAGGTCGGGGGATTGTGGAGGCCAGGTCATCTGATGCAGCACTCCATCACTCTCTTTCATGGTAAAGTAGCCCTTACACACCCTGGAAGTGTGTTGCGTCATTATCCTGTTGAAAAACAAATGATAGACCCACTAAGCCCAAACCAGATGGGATGGTGTATCGCTGTAGAATGCTGTGGTAGCCATGCTGGTTAAGTGTGCCTTGAATTCTAAATAAATCACAGACAGTGTCACCAGCAAAGCACCCCCACACCATAACACCTCCTCCTCCAAGCTTTACGGTGGGAAATACATATGCGGAGATCATCCGTTCACCCACACCGCGTCTCACAAAGACACAGCGGTTGGAAACAAAAATCTCAATTTTGGACTCCAGACCAAAGGACAGATTTCCACCGGTCTAATGTCCATTGCTCGTGTTTCTTGGCCCAAGCAGGTCTCTTCTTCTTATTGGTGTCCTTTAGTAGTGGTTTCTTTGTAGCAATTCGACCATGAAGGCCGGATTCACACAGTCCCCTCTGAACAGTTGATGTTGAGATGTGTGTTACTAGAACTCTGTAAAGCATTTATTTGGGCTGCAATTTCTGAGGCTGGTAACTCTAATGAACTTATCCTCTGCAGCAGAGGGAACTCTGGGTCTTCCATTCCTGTGGCAGTCCTCGTGAGAGCCAGTTCATCATAGCGCTTGATGGTATTTGCGACTGCACTTGAAGAAACGTTCAAAGTTCTTGAAATGTCTGTATTGACTGACCTTCATGTCTTAAAGTAATGATTGACTGTCGTTTCTCTTTGCTTATTTGAGCTGTTCTTGCCATAATATGGACTTGGTCTTTTACCAAATAGGGCTATCTTATGTATACCATCCCTACCTTGTCACAACACAACTGATTGGCTCAAACGCATTAAGAAGGATAGAGATTCCACAAATTAACTTTTAACAAGGCACGCCTGTTAAATGAAATGCATTCCAGGTGACTACCTCATGAAGCTGGTTGAGAGAATGCCAAGCGTGTGCAAATCTGTCATCAAGGCAAAGGCTGGCTACTTTGAAGAATCTCAAATATAAAATATATTTTGATTTGTTTAACACTTTTTTGGTTACTACATGATTCCATATGTGTTATTTCATAGTTGTGATGTCTTCACTATTATTCTACAATGTAGAAAATTAGAAAAACCCTGGAATGAGTAGGTGTGTCCAAACTTTTGACTGGTACTGTATATTATACCACCACCACCCAAAAGGGATGGGGAAGGGAAGAGGGCAAAGGGGCATGTGCTCGGCACATGAATATTTTGTGTTCAAAGAATTTCGGATGAAGCCAATGCTTTTTAAATGGGAGTCATCCATTACCGGATGAATGAAAATGGATGACAATGGAGGATGATTGTCAGACAAAAAACTCACAAACGGTCCGTCTTTTTATGTACAGTGCTTTCAGAAAGTATTCATACCCCTTGACTTACTCCACATGTTGTTGTGTTACAGCCTGAATTCAAAATTGATTAAATATATTTGTTTTTCTCACCCATCTACACACAATAACCCATAATGACAAAGTGAAAAATGTTTGTAGATTTTTTTGCAAATTTATTGAAAAAGAAATACAGCAATATCTCATATACATACAGTGAGGGAAAAAAGTATTTGATCCCCTGCTGATTTTGTACGTTTTGCCCACTGACAAAGAAATGATCAGTCTATAATTTTAATGGTAGGTTTATTTGAACAGTGAGAGACAGAATAATAACAAAAAAAAAAAAAAAAAACGCATGTCAAAAATGTTATCAATTGACTAGCATTTTAATGAGGGAAATAAGTATTTGACCCCCCTCTCAATCAGAAAGATTTCTGTCTCCCAGGTGTCTTTTATACAGGTAACGAGCTGAGATTAGGAGCACACTCCTAATCTCAGCTTGTTACCTGTATAAAAGACACCTGTCCACAGAAGCAATCAATCAATCAGATTCCAAACTCTCCACCATGGCCAAGACCAAGGAGCTCTCAAGGATGTCAGGGACAAGATTGTAGACCTACACACGGCTGGAATGGGCTACAAGACCATCGCCAAGCAGCTTGGTGAGAAGGTGACAAAAGTTGGTGCGATTATTCGCAAATGGAAGAAACAAAAGAACTGTCAATCTCCCTCGGCCTGAGGCTCCATGCAAGATCTCACCTCGTGGAGTTGCAATGATCATGAGAACGGTGAGGAATCAGCCCAGAACTACACGGGAGGATCTTGTCAATGATCTCAAGGCAGCTGGGACCATAGTCACCAAGAAAACAATTGGTAACACACTACGCCGTGAAGGACTGAAATCCTGCAGCGCCCACAAGGTCCCCCTGCTCAAGAAAGCACAGATACAGGGACTTCTGAAGCTTGCCAATAAACATCTGAATGATTCAGAGGAGAGCTGGGTGAAAGTGTTGTGGTCAGATGAGACCAAAATCGAGCTCTTTGGCATCAACTCAACTCGCCGTGTTTGGAGGAGGAGGAATGCTGCCTATGACCCCTAGAACACCATCCCCACCGTCAAACATGGAGGTGGAAACATGCTTTGTGGGTGTTTTTCTGCTAAGGGGACAGGACAACTTCACCGCATCAAAGGGACGATGGACGGGCCATGTACCATCAAATCTTGGGTGAGAACCTCCTTCCCTCAGCCAGGGCATTGAAAATGGGTGTCACGATCGTCTAAAGGAGCGGACCAATACGCAGCGCGTGGAGTGAACATGATGACTTTATTAAATAAAGCACAACACGAGAAAACAAAACAAATGACGATACGTGAAGTCCTCTGACACCGACAGAAACACTGGAACAGGAACAATAACCCACAAAACAAAGGTGAAAACTGACAGTTTAAATATGGCTCCCAATCAGAGATAACGAGCCGACAGCTGACACTCGTTACCTCCGATTGGGAGTCATTGACTACAACATACAACCACCTAGAAAAACAACCCACAGACCTGCAAACATAGAAATACACCCGACAGAACTACCAACATAGAAAAACACCCAAATCCCCAACCAAAACAACATACACTCTAGCTCACATACAAAAGTCCTAGAGCCAGAGTGTCACAGTACCCCCCCCTAAAGGTGCGAACTCCGGGCGCACCAACATCAGGACTAGGGGAGGGTCTGGGTGGGTGTCTGTCCACGGTGGCGGCTCTGGCCCCGGTCGTGATCCCCACCCCACCACAGTCACAACCTGCTTCGGTAGCCTCCTCCCAATGACCACCCTCCAACTAATCCCACCTGGACTAAGGGGCAACACCGGACTAAGGGGCAGCACCGGGATAAGGGGCAGCACCGGACTAAGGGGCAGCACCGGACTACGGGACAGTACCGGACTAAGGGGCAGTACCGGACTAAGGGGCAGTACCGGACTAAGGGGCAGCACCAGGATAAGGGACAGCACCAGGATAAGGAGCAACACCGAGCTAAGGGGCAGCACCTGACTAAATGGCGGATCCTGGCTGGCTGGCTCTGGCGGATCCTGGCTGGCTGGCGGATCCTGGCTGGACGGCTCTGGCGGATCCCGGCTGGACGGCTCTGGCGGATCCCGGCTGGACGGCTCTGGCGGATCCCGGCTGGACGGCTCTGGCGGATCCTGGCTGGACGGCTCTGGCGGATCCTGGCTGGACGGCTCATGGCTGGCTGACGGATCTGGCTGCTCATGGCTGGCTGACGGATCTGGCTGCTCATGGCTGGCTGACGGATCTGGCTGCTCATGGCTGGCTGACGGATCTGGCTGCTCATGGCTGGCTGACGGATCTGGCTGCTCATGGCTGGCTGACGGATCTGGCTGCTCATGGCCGACTGACGGATCTGGCTGATCCTGTCTGGCAGAAGGCTCTGGCTGATCCTGTCTGGCAGAAGGCTCTGG
This sequence comes from Coregonus lavaretus, assembly GCF_964263955.1. Taxonomy (NCBI): domain Eukaryota; kingdom Metazoa; phylum Chordata; class Actinopteri; order Salmoniformes; family Salmonidae; genus Coregonus; species Coregonus lavaretus. The sequence continues at coordinate 37,520,406 of NC_140010.1, read as the reverse complement.
CTGATCCTGTCTGGCAGAAGGCTCTGGCTGATCCTGTCTGGCGGAAGGCTCTGGCTGATCCTGTCTGGCGGAAGGCTCTAGCGGCTCCGGTCTGGCGGACGGCTCTGATGGCTCATGGCAGACGGGCGGCTTTGCAGGCTTTGGGCAGACGGGCAGTTCAGGCCCCGTTGGGCAGACGGCAGACTCTGGCCGTCTGAGGCGCATCGTAGGCCTGGTGCGTGGTGCCGGAACAGGAGGTACCGGGCTGAGGACACGCATCTCAGGGCTAGTGCGGGGAGAAGCAACAGGGCATGCTTGACCCTGGGGACGCACCGTAGGCCTGATGCGTGGTGCCGGAACTGGAGGTACCGGGCTGAGGACACGCATCTCAGGGCTAGTGCGGGGAGTCGGAACAGGGCATGCTGGACCCTGGGGACTCCCATAACGCCTAGTGCGGGGAGCCGGAACAGGGCATGCTGGACCCTGGGGACTCACCTCACGCCTAGTGCGGAGAGCAGGAACAGGCCGGGCTGGGCTGGCGATGCGCACCATATCCCTGGTGCGAGTGGCCGGAACAGGCCGGGCCGGGCTGGCGAAGCGCACCGTATCCCTGGTGCGTGGAGTAGGAACAGGCCGGGCTGGGCTGGCGAAGCGCACCGTATCCCTGGTGCGTGGAGTAGGAACAGGCCGGGCTGAGCTGGCGACGCGCACCGTATCCCTGGTGCGAGTGGCCGGAACAGGCCGGGCCGGGCTGGCGACGCGCACCGCATCCCTGGTGCGAGTGGCCGGAATAGGCCGGACCGGACTGGCGTAGCACACCGTGGACCTGGTGCTTGGAGTAGGAACAGGCCGGTCCGTACCGGGAACACACACCACTGGCCTCAACCGAGGATCAGGAACGGGCCGGACCGGACTGGCAACACACATCAGTCCTTCACGCCGTGCCACACACACTTCCCTCCTTCTACTCGCCAATGACTCCCGTACTCCGTTAGCCTTCTCTCCTTTTCTCCCTGTGGCAGCCTCCTGCTGCCCAGCTGCCCAAGCCATGTGCCCCCCCCCAAAAATTTCTTGGGGTTGCCTCTCGTCCTTCCGACGAAAAACCTGCTGCCGCCGATGCTCCTCTCTCGCCAGGGCCTTGATCTTCCCCCAAGGTCCCTTGCCCCCGAGCATGTCCTCCCAGGACCACGATTTGCCCACCTGGGCCATCGCCAGCCTCTCGATCTCCTTACCCGGCGCCTCCACCCATGTCCAGTCTCTTTGCTCCTGTACACGCTGCTTGGTCCTTTTATGGTGGGTTATTCTGTCACGATCGTCTAAAGGAGCGGACCAATACGCAGCGCGTGGAGTGAACATGATGACTTTATTAAATAAAGCACAACACGAGAAAACAAAACAAATGACGATACGTGAAGTCCTCTGACACCGACAGAAACATAGAAACACTGGAACAGGAACAATAACCCACAAAACAAAGGTGAAAACTGACAGTTTAAATATGGCTCCCAATCAGAGATAACGAGCCGACAGCTGACACTCGTTACCTCCGATTGGGAGTCATTGACTACAACATACAACCACCTAGAAAAACAACCCACAGACCTGCAAACATAGAAATACACCCGACAGAACTACCAACATAGAAAAACACCCAAATCCCCAACCAAAACAACATACACTCTAGCTCACATACAAAAGTCCTAGAGCCAGAGTGTCACAATGGGTCATGGATGGGTATTCCAGCATGACAATGACCCAAAACACACGGCCAAGGCAACAAAGGAGTGGCTCAAGAAGAAGCACATTAAGGTCCTGGAGTGGCCTAGCCAGTCTCCAGACCTTAATCCCATAGAAAATCTGTGGAGGGAGCTGAAGGTTCGAGTTGCCAAACGTCAGTCTCGAAACCTTAATGACTTGGAGAAGATCTGCAAAGAGGAGTGGAACAAAATCCCTCCTGAGATGTGTGCAAACCTGGTGGCCAACTACAAGAAACGTCTGACCTCTGTGATTGCCAACAAGGGTTTTGCCACCAAGTACTAAGTCATGTTTTGCAGAGGGGTCAAATACTTATTTCCCTCATTAAAATGCAAATCAATTTATAACATTTTTTACATGCATTTTTCTGGATTTTTTTGTTGTTATTCTGTCTTTCACTGTTCAAATAAACCTACCATTACAATTATAGACTGATCATGTCTTTGTCAGTGTGCAAACGTACAAAATCAGAAGGGGATCAAATACTTTTTTCCCTCACTGTAAGTATTCACACCACTGAGTCAATACATGTTAGAATCACCTTTGGCAGCAATTACAGCTATGAATATTTGTGGGTAAGTCTCTAAGAGCTTTGCACGCCTAGACTGTACAATTGCACATTATTCTTTTTTTAATTCTTCAAGCTCTGTCAAGTTGGTTGTTGATCATTGCTAGACAGCAATTTTCAAGTCTTGTCATAGATTTTCAAGTAGATTTAAGCCAAAACTATAAGTAGGCCACTCAGGAACATTCAATGTCATCTTGGTAAGCCAGTGTATATTTGGCCTTGTGTTTTATGTTATTGTCCTGCTGAAAGGTGAATTTGTCTCCCAGTGTCTGTTGGAAGGCAGACTGAACCAGGTTTTCCTCCAGGATTTGCCTGTGCTTAGCTGTATTATGTTTCATTTTATCTTACAAAACTCCCTTGCTGATGACAAGCATACCCATAACATGATGCAGCCACCACCATGCTTGAAAATATGAAGAGTGGTAACCAGTGATGTGTCGTGTTGGATTTTCCCCAAACATAATGCTTTGTATTAAGGACATCAAGTTAATTTCTTTGCTTCCTTCTTTTCACTCTGTCATTTAGGTTAGTATTGTGGAGTAACTACAATGTTGTTGATCCATCCTCAGTTATCTCCCATCACAGCCATTAAACTATGTAACTATTTTAAAGTCACCATTGGCCTCATGGTGAAATCCATGAGCGGTTTCCATTCTCTTTGTCAACTGAGTTAGGAAGGACGCCTGTATCTTTGTAGTGCTCAAAGTGAGCAGGTGCCCTGCTTTGCGAGGCATTGGAAATCCTCCCTGTTCTTTGTGGTTGAATCTGTGTTTGAAATTCACTGCTCAACTGAGGGACCTTACAGATAATTGCATGTGTGGGGTACAGAGATTAAAAAATAAAGTTAAACACTAGTATTGCACACAGAGTGAGTACATGCAACGTATTATGTGACTTGTTAAGCACATTTTTACTCCTGAACTCATTTAGGCTTGCCATAACAAAGTGGTTGAATACTTATTGACTCAAGACACTTCAGCTTTAATTTTTAATTAATTTGTAAACATTTCCAAAAACATAATTGCACTTTGTCATTACGCCAGTGATAAAAAATAAAAAAAATCTCAATTTAATCAATTTTAAATTTAGGCTGTAAAACAACAAAATGTGGAAAAAGTCAAGGGGTGTGAATATTTTCTGAAGGCACTGTAAATCCTTAAAATGTTAATATTTGGTTGCGTTGTCAACCAAACATAATTAAATATTGATTTTGTAATACAGTAAATAGCCTAAAGTTAAGGCTATCTTACAAACTAATGTAGGCTAACAGTATTTATTCAACCTTAAAACGGGTAACACATCCATGGCCACATTTTGAGGTTACTGTAACTATAATTGTCTTCTTATGTAATCATAGAAAGCATGTATGTTCAAGATAGCATGCAAAGTCGCAGATCTGTGGAGATCTTTACAATCGCTCTAATAATCTGTGCAGAATCTCGAACGGCAATAATCACTTGCACTGTGTACTTTTAATGTAATCTCAACTGCAATCCAGGTCATTTGGTTGTGCTATTACATTTACATTTGAGTTATTTAGCAGACGCTCTTATCCAGAGCGACTTACAGTAAGTGAGTGCATACATTATTTTATTTTTTTTCATACTGGCCCCCCGTTGGAATCGAACCCACAACCCTGGTGTTGCAAACGCCATGCTCTACCAACTGAGCTACATCCCTGCCGGCCATTCCCTCCCCTACCCTCAACAACGCTGGGCCAATTGTGCGCCGCCCCATGGGTCTCCCGGTTGTGACCGGCTACAACAGAGCCTGGATTTGAACCAGGATCTCTAGTGGCACAGCTAGCACTGCGATGCAGTGCCTTAGACCACTGTGCCACTCGGGAGTCATTAGATGAAAAAACATAAATGTGAAAAATGTGTGGATATAGCGTTTTTATTTCCAAACTAAGTTTATCACTGTGCTTCATCTACATCGACTTCTCCCACATGCTGAACTCTGTCACCTACTAAGAAAATTACCTTGATAACAGCATTTTCGGCAGTTAAATGCAACAAAACCTTATTTATACAAAGCAATCTATTAATATGGTTTTTGAACACTATAATTTGTTCATAAGCATGAAAGCTGTACTTTTAGTTTATGGTTGACACAGCTTGTTTGCTATTAACCAATCAGCGTTTTGTAGCGAGTTCAAAGCATGTGAATGCATCCAACTGGTATTTACAACTTCACAACTGGTAATCAACACCTTCCCACTTGGTCGAACACAGCATAATTAGCAAGACTTGATTAGATGTCAAGGCAAGGAATTTGACCAGGTTGTGACTAGCCTTAAAACGGTAAACGACTGTCAAAGGAGTGTGTTGTCATGGTCTCATGTTTAGATGAGATTACTCTTGGTTGACCAGACAAAATATTCGGTATCTGCTTTTTAGCAATTCCTCTCTCTCTCTCCTTTAGAAACATCTACTTAAAACAGAAAAATATTAGAAGAAGCCAGCTAGCTACTCCTTCCTTTAAAGAGGCCCCCTGTGTGTTTATATAATGTTTTAAATATTCATGCTCTCCCCCTAGTTCCCGGACACTGTTTTAATAATGGGCTCCAAGTCTGATTTACGACTCAAATTAATGAAGCTGCTAGGAGTGGGGCAAACATCAACGCTAAAGCCTGGTGACCCTTTAAAGAAAAGGAACAGGAAATCTATGTGCTGTGACTCAGAGAAGGTTACTGCAGTACCTTGTAATTGGCCCATGGAGAATTGCCCTTTTCTAGTCAGGACGGAGTGACAGTTTTAAAGGCACAATCTGGGATATCTGGGATGTTTTTTTATGGTAATTTCCATTATTGATTTATACCCATTGCTTCTTGAAGAATATAGGTTAATGCCTCATGAGTTTAGAACGGTCTCTTACCCTATCATTCCCCAAAATATAAGGTACGATTAGTTCCATTACCCCATTGATTAGCTCCATCTATGAATTTGAGTGGTTACAATTCCCCAGCCCAATTCCTCAGCTTTAAACCAAACCAAGTGGCGGGGCTGTCATGTAAAAGAGTAAAACTACACTTTATGGAACAGCGCGGATAGTGAAGAGACACACACACACACACACACACAGCATTCGCAAACACACTCTACACACACACATTTTAATATTGTTATTTCGCTGTATTATTGATTTTGTATTGTAAATATGTTATGGTAGAGTAGTGTGTAATAATATGTTGTGTTATGTATTGTTTTATTGTATGTCAATTGTGATTGGACCCCAGGAAGAGTAGCTGCTGCCTTGGCAGCCGCTAATGGGGATCCATAATAAATACAAATACAAGGATGTCTGGGCTGAAACACAAACTAAGGACTGTGTCTTTAAAACTACTCTGCATGTTGATGCTGTGTTTTATCTCTTTGAATTCAGATTTATGCATGCATGTTGTTGGCAGCTATTCTCATTGGTAGACACCCTACTGCTAAGTCTGATGTATGATAAATAGGAAATGTTCATCAGATCAAATTAACACTTGCAAGTATAAAGCATTACATTCATCTCCTGTGGTTGTTAACAAGGTTGAGCATTTCACTTGACATCTGTAAGTTTCAGTCCAAGAAGGCTGGAGAATCATTGAGATATAGAGGAGAATGCCTATCAATGACAACAGTCACCCATGTGCTACGCTCAGTACACATGATTCTATAGTTACATCATCAATCTTCATCATTTATTAGACATGGGTGGTGGTTGTGGTTACACAAAATCATATACAGTTGCTGGAACAAAGAAATCCCCCTTAATCTATTTACAAGGATGATTCAGGAGGACCACCGACCATTTCCTACCTGGACGAGCCTCCTCTGGATAGTGATATTTCATTATGGGAAAAATTATTGGCTCACTGATTCCTCTCACAAGGTCACCTTGTTTCAATAGTGTGATTGTGAGCGGTTGTAGTGTGAAAAATCCCCCTTCCTTGTGTCTGTAGGGTACATCAAAACTATGATGAATATCAAACACATGACCAGACTGACCCGACAGATAGTTTCAGGACCGTTCTCCCTCCACAATTGATTGGACAGCTTTGAGCAGGGAACGATCGTAGAGGCTTGTGGTGGGTGATGGGAGCATTCTAATGTACTCATACAGAGGCTGACATATACAGGAGTCACCATATCATCTCATTTGTATCACATGCGATGGACAGAAATCAGGAGTAGTTGTTGTGGTGGAGCGAATCAACGTGTATTGGTCACATGCACAGTCTAGCAGATAGCGGGTGCAGCGAAATGCTTATGTTACTAGCTCCTAACAATGCAGTAAAATGTCAAACAGGTACACAAATAATAAATTTAAAAACTGAAAAAACAACAAGAACCAATCCAATTAACAACCCAAATAGAACTAACAGTAATCCAAATGCAATCTATACAGTGCATTCGGAAAGTATTCAGACCCCTTGACTTTTTTCACGTTGTTACGTTACAGCCTTATTCTAAAATGGATTAAATAAATAAAAATACTCAGCAATCTACACACAATTACCCCATAATTACAAAGCAAAAACAGGTTTTTAGAAATCTTTGCTAAAAAAAAAAAAAAAAAAGAAAGAAATATCACATTTACATAAGAATTCAGACCCTTTACTCAGTACTTTGTTGAAACACCTTTGGCAGCAATTACAGCCTCGAGTCTTCTTGGGTATGACGCTACAAGCTTGGTACACCTGTATTTTGGGAGCTTCTCCCATTCTTCTCTGCAGATCCTCTCAAGCTCTGTCAGGTTGGATGGGGAGCGTTGCTGCACAGCTATTTTCAGCTCCAGACTTGTTAGATCGGGTTCAAGTCCGGACTCTGGCTGGGCCACTCAAGGACATTCACAGACTTATGCCGAAGCCACTCCTGCGTTGTCTTGGCTGTGTGCTTGGGGTCGTTGTCTTGTTGGAAGGTGAACCTTCGCCCCAGTCTGAGGTCCTGAGCGCTCTGGAGCAGGTTTTCATCAAGGATCTCTCTGTACTTTGCTCCGTTCATCTTTGCCTCGATGCTGACTAGTCTCCCAGTCCCAGCCGCTGAAAAACACCCCCACAGCATGATGCTGCCACCACCGTGCTTCACCGTAGGGATGGTGCCAGGTTTCCTCCAGACATGACGCTTGGCATTCAGGCCAAAGAGTTGAATCTTGGTTTCATCAGACCAGAGAATCTTGTTTCTCATGGTCTGAGAGTCCTTTAGTTGCCTTTTGGCAAACTCCAAGCGGGCTGTCATGTGGCTTTTATTGAGGAGTAGCTTCCGTCTGGCCACTCTACCATAAAGGCCTGATTGGTGGGGTGCTGCAGAGATGGTTCTCCTTCTGGAATGTTCTCCCATCTCCACAGAGGAACTCTAGAGCTCTGTCAGTGACCATCGGGTTCTTGGTCACCTCCCTGACCAAGGCCCTTCTCCCCTGATTGCTCAGTTTGGCCAGGCGACCAGCTCTAGGAAGAGTCTTGGTGGTTCCAAACTTCTTCCATTTAAGAATGATGGAGGCCACTGTGTTCTTGGGGACCTTCAATGCTGCAGAAATGTGTTGGTACCCTTACCCAGATCTGTGCCTCGACATAATTCTGTCTCGGAGCTCTACGGACAATTCCTTCGACCTCATGGCTTGGTTTTTGCAATGACATGTACTGTCAACTGTGGGACCTTATATAGACAGGTGTGTGCCTTTCCAAATCATGTCCAATCAATTGAATTTACCACAGGTGGACTCCAATCAAGTTGTAGAAACATCTCAAGGATGATCAATGGAAACAGGATGCACCTGAGCTCAATTTCGAATCTCATAGCAAAGGGTCTGAATACTTAAGTACATTTGATATTTCTGTTTTTTATTATTAAGAAATTAGCAAAAATGTATAAAACCTTTTTTGCTTTTTCATTATGAGGTATTGTGTGTAGAAGGATGAGGATTTTAATTTATTTAATCCATTTTAGAATGAGGCTGTAACGTAACAAGATGTGGACAAAGGGGGTCTGAATACTTTCCGAAGGCACTGTATATACACCCTGGATGAATTTACACAGGATATATTAGGAATGATATGTACAGCAGTAGATTTATTAGAGAGAGCTATGTCAAGAATCCAGTGAGCTCCAAAAGGTATTGGGACAGTGACAATTTGTGTTGTTGTTTTGGCTCTGTACCCCAGCACTTTGGATTAGAAATGATACAATCAATCAAATCAATCAATTTGAATTATAAAGCCCTTTTTACATCAGCAGTTGTCACAAGCCTAAAACCCCAACTTCACCAAGACATGCTAACCTCTCACCAATACAATAACATGGAGGTTAGTAAAAAAAAAGCATGATACTTGTGCGTCTTTAACTTTCTCACTCAACATTTTTTGACAATTCAGGATTATCCGTAATCATGGTAGCATCTACATTAATGTAGAAGTGTTTAGAAACATATTTCTTATTTAAAATAAAAGTGATTCCAAACTGACACAATACAGTATTTACCATACATTTCTATTGAGCACAAAATGATCAGAAACACAACAAAAACCAACAGCAAATGCATCAAAAAAATGTGTAGAGTCACAAGCTTGGTGTAATCATTGCGTGCTATGAACAAGGGTCCAAATACTTAACATTTTACTACTTTAATACACATATAAGTGAATTTGTCCCAATACTTTTGGTCACCTAAAATGGGGGGACTATGTACAAAAAGTGCTATAATTTCTAAACAGTTTACCCGATATGGATGAAGATACCCTCACATTAAAGCTGATAGTCTGCACTTTAACCTCATAGGGATGTAGCTCAGTTGGTAGAGCATGGCATTTGCAACGCCAGGGTTGTGGGTTCGATTCCCACGGGGGGCCAGTATGATTTTTTTTTTTTTAAATGTATGCACTCACTAACTGTAAGTCGCTCTGGATAAGAGCGTCTGCTAAATGACTAAAAATGTAAAATGTAATAGTCATTGTATCATTTCAAATCTAAAGTGCTGGAGTACAGAGCCACAACAACAAATATCACTGTCCCAGTACATTTGGAGCTCACTGTATAAGTAAATATGTGTGTGTATAAACAGTGTAACTAAAATGCAATGTAAAGTAGTAGAAATATTAGAATGTGCTGTGTCGAGAATGTTTTTGTAATGGTGAGAGGTTAGCATGTCTTGGGGGTATGATATCATTATTAAAGTGCTGAAATGCTTTTTCTCCCCTTCTATCCCTTCCCTTCCCCATAGTGTGCGTATAAAATGGCACCCTATTCCCTATATAGTGCACTACTTTTGACCATAGGGCTCTGGTCAGGAATAGGGTGCCATTTGGGAGGCACAAAATGGGCTTTCAGCTTTGATATGAATGTACATCTCTGCAGTGTCACCCTCAGGTCCATCCTGGGGTTAATTGAATGCGCTTGTCCAAATCCGTGGCTTTAGTGTTTCAGTCAGAGGAAGTATTTGTTCTGGAGGTGCTGCTGTGCTCACGTCCTTCCCCCAGGCAGGGAGGCATATATTCAGGCAGACAGGCTGTTCCCATGACCCCTCCCCTGGTTCCCAGGCCCCAGGGCTCCAGACAGGGCCAGGAGGATTTGCCGTGCTGACTGGGGGCTAACCTCCTTCACACCGCAGCCAGGCTCACTGGAAATCTCAGACACAGCACTCATCAGACACATCACACTAGCAAGGCTAAAGTCACGGCAACCTGAGATTACACCTCTGTTCAGTTTTCATTTGGCTGTATTTGAGAAGTGGATCATCTATTTGTCAACTAATTGTCACTTCACCGATTGCTTCATCGATAGCTTTCAAAATAGAAACTGACAATATTCATATAATTACCTGAGCTAACCACTTTTTCTCCTGGACTTTACTTTTGGGAAAAAGTGTGAAACGATGTCTAAAAAAAATGAGGGTTTCATCAGAAATCATAGACATGGGACAAAAAACTTTTGACCCATGTTTTTACCAACATTTCCGCTTTGTGTTTAATATTCTAGAAAACATTAATCATGAATAAGGAATGTCACATCTTTTGGTAAAAGCTATGGTGAAAGTTGACGGGAGATTGTAAGGGGGGCAGTACTGTTAAAAATATATATTTCACATTCAATTGATTACCTGAAATCCCACCAAAATGTCTGGATTCCATGGATTTTCGGTCTCTCATTATACAATTGTTTATGTGCTATAATACAGTCAATATTAGATGGATTTTTTATTATTAAACAAGAGTTGAGTATCTTACTCCATCATGCAGATGTTACATTTATCAGAACTGTATTTTTGACCTTTTTCAAAGGTATACACGTCAGCAGTAGAATCAACACATGAAATGAGACTGAAATGTCCGGATGTTTTTCGGATCCTTGTCAAGATTTATAACCAGGTACTTATAATTAGGGTCCGGAGATATTCCAGGTTGTTTTTTGAAGATGTTAATTATGGTGAATATTAGAAGAGAGGCGCGCGTGTGCGCGTGTGCGCGTCCGTACAGTGCTTGTGATAGAGATAGAGACAGGGACAGAGATAGAGGGAGAGGAATGATATGTAGTGCAGATGAAAATACTCACCTTATGATTGTGTATATGCAGTGCTCTACAGCAGTGGCTCACACAGTCGAGCTGATGTTCTGCTGTGAGATTATTGGAATAGATTGGGAGATTTGGACTTTTACAGAGACGACCAAATCCAATTCCTCAACTTTTCAAATGACATTTGCTTGGCAGCAATATCTCCAAGAATGTGAGGAAAACATGATTAATTTTTGATCAATTGATTCAGCTGTGATACCCTCAAGGTCAACTCATCTTGTCTGAGGGAAGTTGACAGTTTCAGAATTCTGAGTCACATCCCAGCTAGCACATAAAGTTCTGAGAACTATATGTTTCTTTGAGCTTGGTTGCCCTATGGTTATTTGGCATACAACCTTCCCACAACATTCTGGGAATGGTGCAGGATAGTTTCTTGGCTTTGGAACATTCTCAACACATTTAAGGAACTTGACCAACATTTTTATTTTATTTTTAATTACAGAACGTTTTCTATAAGTTCCTCAAACATGATTTCATTTCATTTCGGTAATGGCCTAGGAAAGTTCTCCAACTGGTTTTACATTGAGAATATTCTCAAATAGTTCAGAGAACGTTAAGAAACAACATTCTTCTCTCTGAATTTCAGTACTTCAGCTTACAATGAGTGTACAAAATATTAAGGTCACCTGCTCTTTCCAGTGTAGTTTCCTACAGGTTTCCTCATGGTTCTATTTAAAGTAGTGTTCTCAAATTGCTCTGAGAACGTTAAGAAAACTTTCCATAAAAACCACAAGAAAACTTTAACGTTCAGAGAATGTTATTTAAAAACACAGTTTTCAGCATCAACAAGACTCTCTTTATCCTCTATCTTTTTAAGTGTGTTCAGGTGTGTTGGCCATGCCCACTAATTGGCCACACCTGATCTTAATAAGTTTCCTATGAAATGGGCTCTGTTTGAACAGACTAAAATTAACAGCTTTGTATGCATATCCATGGATAAAGTACAGAAGATTATACAGTAGGTTCTAATCTCACTGATGCTGTAAATAATAAAAAAGAAATGTGTTTGCATGATTAGTGCCTAAGGAAATTAATTTCCATGTGTCCTATCTGTGCTTGGAGTTCAAAAAAGTTAACCCAAAATAAGTTAGCAGTGTTATTAAGGCTGAAATGACATTTTTGCATCTACTTATCAATTTTGAAAAGAAAATGTATTTTCACAAACTTGATAAATTTTTTATATTTTCTATAGTTTATCATACTACCGTCATCAACATTTTAATTAATTCTAATCACTTTAAAATGGACACATCAATAACTTCAAAGCTCACTACATTACACAATTTCAAAGCCCATTTCATAGAGAATGTTACAAACTGGACTATATTTAGTAACTTACTTTGAAGAGATGGTGATTGGGTCTAAATAGGTGTTTGGCGTTTGGTAGTCTAAATTCAGTGTATTTCTCTTTAACTGCCATTTCCCCGAAAGTCAGACTCTTCCCACACACCAGCTCATTATTCTCAGCTTCAGAAGCACCTGCTATCACCACATTTTGTGTGGTTATCCTTAGATATATTCTCCAGACTTGCCCAGAGGGAATTGTTCATATGTTCTCAATTTTTTATTCGAAATAACATTTTCTTTGTAAAAATTGGACAAAAATGCATTTTACGTGCATGTCTTTTTAGTATTTTACAGATAGAAAAATGAAAAAAGTATTTATCCACAATCTGATCTGGATAGCCCGGTCCTGCAGTGTCTTAACAAAATGAAACCAAAATATTTAGACTGCTTCATCCAGTGTCCAGAAAAATGGATTTGCGCGATATGCAAATATGTACATATTTAATGAGTTATTGAGAAGTAAAGATACCTCTGTGTGCAATAATAGTGTTCAACATGATTTTTGAATGACTACCTCAGTCGAGCAGTGAATTTCAAATACAGATTCAACCACAAAGACCAGGGAGGTTTTCCAATGCCTCGCAAAGAAGGGCACCTATTGGTAGATGGGTGATGGGGAAAAAAAAGAAGCAGATATTGAATATCCCTCTGAGCATGGTGAAGTTATTAATTACACTTTGGCTGGTGAATCAATACACCCAGTCACTAAAAAGATACAGGCATCCTTCCTAACTCAGTTGCTGTAGAGGAAGGAAACCGCTCAGGGATTTCACCATGAGGCCAAAGGTGACTTTAAAACAGTTACAGAGTTGAACGGATGTGATAGGACAAAACTGAGGATGGCTCAACAACATTGTAGTTACTCCACAATACTAACCTAAATGACAGAGTAAAAAGAAGGAAGCCTGTACAGAATACAAATATTCCAAAACATTCATCCTGTTTGAAATAAGGCACTAAAGTAAAACTGCAAAAAATGTACTTTACGTCCTGAATACAAAGCGTTATGTTTGGGACAAATCCAACATAACACATCACTGAGTACCACTCTTCATATTTTCAAGCATGGTGGAGGCTGCATCATGTTATGGGTATGCTTCTCATTGCCAAGGACTAGGGAGTTTTGTTTAGGATAAAAATAAATGGAATAGAGCTAAGCACAGGCAAAATCCTAGAGGAAAACCTGGTTCAGTCTGCTTTCTAACAGACACTGGGATACAAATTCACCTTTCAGCAGGACAATGACCTAAAACACTAAGGCTAAATATACACTGGCTTACCAAGATGACATTGAATGTTACTGAGTGGCCTAGTTACAGTTTTGACTTAAATCGGCTTGAAAATCTATGGCAAGACATGAAAATGGCTGTCTAGCAATGATCAACAACCAACTTGACAGAGCTTGAAGAATTTAAAAAAGAATAATGTGCAATCGTACAATCCAGGTGTGCAAAGATCTTAGAGACTTACCCACAAAGACTCATATCTGTAATATTGCTGCCAAAGGTGATTCTAACATGTATTGACTCAGTGGTGTGAATACTTATGTATATGAGATATTGCTGTATTTCATTTTCAATAAATTTGCAAAAAGGTCTACAAACATATTTTTGGATTGCAAATATTGTACAATCCAGGTGTGCAAAGCTCTTAGAGACTTACCCAGAAAGACTCACAGCTGTAATCGCTGCCAAAGGTGATTCTAATGCTTACTTTTGTCAGTTAGATACTAATGTATTTCATTTTCTATAAATGTGCAAACATTTCTAAAAACATGTTTTCACTTAGTCATTATGGGAGATTGTGTGTAGATGGGTGAGAAGAAAGTATATTTAATCCATTTTGAATTCAGGCTGTAACACAACAAAACGTGGAATAAGTCAAGGTGTATAAATACTTTCTGAAGGCCCTGTATTGGCCCTGTTCAAAATGCATCTGTCTTTCCTTGTTTTCTTGAGGTAATCACAGAGAACTGCAAGTGATTGGATAGCTGTAAGTGAGGTTACCATCCTATTACGTGCACCAATCCAACCAATTCAGATCTGTGATTACTTCAAGGAAGGTACGAAGGAAGGATGCATTCCTGGAGTATTGGAACATAGTAATTGAATGAATTATAGCCTTCATTAGCTTGTGTATTTCCAATCCAGTTAGAGGGAGAATAGCGTGGCAGGAAAATGTGCAGAGCATCATCATCATCAGCCGAGGGAAAGGAAAACAACGATGGAGGAAGATGGAGTGCAAAAGGACGGAGGAGAGATGAGAGGAGCCTAAGTAAAAATTGATGGGAAGGCAATTGAGCTTCCCCATTAATCAAAACGGGCCAGGAATGAGATCGTTTTCTTTTCAAAAATCCGCCTCACTCTCAGAGAAATAAGTAGTACTGCTAGGTTTTACACAGTCAAATGTAACAAATAACTAAACATTTTATAAAGAACTGTACAAATTATACATTTGTGACATCAATATTTAAATAAATACAAAAATATACATAATTCGATACAGTAATATGAGTTTAATATCTGTTTGTAAAACATTAACATTTTACATTTTAGTCATTTAGCAGATGCTCTTATCCAGAGCAGCTTATAGTAAGTGCATTCATCTTAACCTTTTACCATGGTGGGCACAAACAGGGGTCCACACAGAGCGTTTCTGGTAGTCTTAAACAAATCTACTTTTAGACAAAAGTTCACACACACACACGTTTATGGTCTTACATTGAAGAAGACACCTGTACCATATATGATAGAATTTAAATTGATTCAAGTTTGAGTTTGCATCCCTATATTACACTTTATATACAGTGGGGAAAAAAAGTATTTAGTCAGCCACCAATTGTGCAAGTTCTCCCACTTAAAAAGATGAGAGAGGCCTATAATTTTCATCATAGGTACACGTCAACTATGACAGACAAATTGAGGAAAAAAATTCCAGAAAATCACATTGTAGGATTTTTTATGAATTTATTTGCAAATTATGGTGGAAAATAAGTATTTGGTCACCTACAAACAAGCAAGATTTCTGGCTCTCACAGACCTGTAACTTCTTCTTTAAGAGGCTCCTCTGTCCTCCACTCGTTACCTGTATTAATGGCACCTATTTGAACTTGTTATCAGTATAAAAGACACCTGTCCACAACCTCAAACAGCCACACTCCAAACTCCACTATGGCCAAGACCAAAGAGCTGTCAAAGGACACCAGAAACAAAATTGTAGACCTGCACCAGGCTGGGAAGACTGAATCTGCAATAGGTAAGCAGCTTGGTTTGAAGAAATCAACTGTGGGAGCAATTATTAGGAAATGGAAGACATACAAGACCACTGATAATCTCCCTCGATCTGGGGCTCCACGCAAGATCTCACCCTGTGTGGTCAAAATGATCACAAGAACGGTGAGCAAAAATCCCAGAACCACACGGGGGGACCTAGTGAATGACCTGCAGAGAGCTGGGACCAAAGTAACAAAGCCTACCATCAGTAACACACTACGCCACCAGGGACTCAAATCCTGCAGTGCAAGATGTGTCCCCCTGCTTAAGCCAATACATGTCCAGGCCCGTCTGAAGTTTGCTAGAGTGCATTTGGATGATCCAGAAGAGGATTGGGAGAATGTCATATGGTCAGATGAAACCAAAATAGAACTTTTTGGTAAAAACTCAACTCGTCGTGTTTGGAGGACAAAGAATGCTGAGTTGCATCCAAAGAACACCATACCTACTGTGAAGCATGGGGGTGGAAACATCATGCTTTGGGGCTATTTTTCTGCAAAGGGACCAGGACGACTGATCCGTGTAAAGGAAAGAATGAATGGGGCCATGTATCGTGAGATTTTGAGTGAAAACCTCCTTCCATCAGCAAGGGCACTGAAGATGAAACGTGGCTGGGTCTTTCAGCATGACAAGGATCCCACACACACCGCCCGGGCAATGAAGGAGTGGCTTCGTAAGAAGCATTTCAAGGTCCTGGAGTGGCCTAGCCAGTCTCCAGATCTCAACCCCATAGAACATCTTTGGAGGGAGTTGAAAGTCTGTGTTGCCCAGCGACAGCCCCAAAACATCACTGCTCTAGAGGAGATCTGCATGGAGGAATGGGCCAAAATACCAGCAACAGTGTGTAAAAACCTTGTGAAGACTTACAGAAAACGTTTGACCTGTGTCATTGCCAACAAAGGGTATATAACAAAGTATTGAGAAACTTTTGTTATTGACCAAATACTTATTTTCCACCATAATTTGCAAATAAATTCTTTAAAAATCCTACAATGTGATTTTCTGGATTATTTTCTCTCATTTTGTCTGTCATAGTTGACGTGTACCTATGATGAAAATTACAGACCTCTCTCATCTTTTTAAGTGGGAGAACATGCACAATTGGTGGCTGACTAAATACTTTTTTTCCCCACTGTACATAAAGATAAATATTTATAGACTGAAATATAACAAAATATAACAAGCTGTACACTGAGGTGCTCAGCTGGTCAATATTCCCCTCCAGTGATTCCGCAACATCTTGTCAACATGTGCCCTGAAAATGGAGCAGATATTTTATACCAATCTGACTGTATGTGCTTTTATCCATAACAAGGCCTAGACGTCTTTTAGGTGTCAAAAACTTCTCCAAAATGTCAAATTGTGTAAATTCTTTCTATTAATTCCTACAATTTATATGACAGCATTTTTATGACCAAAATGACATTCTTTGATGTAGACAATAATTTGTTCATGTTTTCATGATTGTTTGGGTTTAGGCTCATAAGTGGCCAAAAACCTCTCCAAATATATTTATGGTTTTAGACCTATTCACAAAATATCTTACAGATATCTTACATGCCCTCTCTCACTCTTTCTCATTCGCAACATCTCAAAACCAATATCCTGACTGGCCAGTTTTTAGCAACTGCTAAACATTCGGAATGTTTGCTCAGGCAAAGGACATGACACTACCAGAGGATATTATAGTTCAATTATCTAGCGCACCTACCTCTGGGCTCGGGACATGCCCAGACTCACTTCTAGCTCAGAAGCCCCAAAAGGACAGCGCGTCAAGGCTATGCTTTGTAAAAGACTTCAATCATTGCTCAAACAAAATCAAAAGTGCAATCCTAAAACACTGACCTTCAACAAACAGAAACGATGCTCCAGTCTCTAGCGGAAAATCCCTGTCTGTTTTCAGACAGACGGGCACGCACGATCAGGGACATGCTAGTTCATTCTTTACAAAAGCCTGACCGTTCAAACTGGTTATCATTACTAGGGAACTATAAGTGTGGAAGATGTACTCAATGTAACAACACTGGGAGCAGCCCTCCTATTACGGTAGGGTTTGAGCATAGCCTGAAGGTAGGGAGGGGCAGTTTCTCTTGCTGCTCCTTAGGCAAGTACCATGGTCATGTAGTGGATGCGAGCTTCGACTGGAAGCCAGTGGAGTGTGCGGAGGAGCGGGGAGAACTTGGGAAGGTTGAACACCAGGCGGGCTGCAGCATTCTGGATAAATTGCAGGGCTTTGATGGCATAAGCGGGGCGCCCAGCCAACAGCAAGTTGCAGTAGTCCAGACGGGAGATGACAAGTACCTGGATTAGGACCTGTGCCACATCCTGTTGTAGATCATGAACCTGCAGGAGCGAGTCACTGCTTTGATGTTTGCAGAGAGCGACAGGGTGTATGATAATGGCGCCGAAGGAGATGGCTGCCGTTTTACGGGCTCCTAACCAATAGTGCTATTGTGTGTGTTTTTTCACGTTATTTGTAACTTATTTTGTACATAATGTTACTGCCACCGTCTCTTATGACCGAAAAGAGCTTCTGGGTATCAGCACAGCAATTACTCACCTCGTACTGGATGAAGATTTTTTCTTTAACGGGTCAGACACAAAGGATTTTCTTCAAACACCCGACAAGGCCCAAATCCCTGTCATTCGCATGAGAAAGAGACGGAGATATCAGGGTCGTAGGTCGGGGTGCCTTGTAAGGATCCGACAGCGAGTGTGTAATCTGCCTCTACCATCAGTCCTATTAGCCAACGTACAATCATTGGATAACAAAATAGACAAACTAAGATCACGGATATCCTACCACCATGACATTAAAAACTGTAAAGCTTATGTTTCACCGAGTCGTGGCTGAACGATGACATGACATACAGCTGGCGGGATATACGCTGCATCTGCAAGATTGAACAGCTGCCTCCGGTAAGACTCTCCCTCGCCCTCCATTTGGCAAATCTGACCATGACTCTATCCTCCTGATTCCTACTTACAAGCAAAAACTAAAGCAGGAAGCACCAGTGACTCGGTCAATAAAGAAGTGGTCAGATGACGCAGATGCTAAGCTACAGGACTGTTTTGCTAGCACAGACTGGAATATGTTCAGGGATTCTTCCGATGGCATTGAGGAGTACACCACATCAGTCACTGGCTTCATCAATAAGTGCATCGATGACGTCGTCCCCACAGTGACCGAACGTACATACCCCAACCAGAAGCCATGGATTACAGGCAACATCCGCACAGTGCTAAAGGGTAGGGCTGCCGCTTTCAAGGAGCGGGACTCTAACCCAGATGCTTATAAGAAATCCCTCTATGCTCTCAGATGAACCATTAAACAGGCAAAGCGTCAATACAGGACTAAGATTTAATCATACTACACCGGCTCCGACGCTCGTCGGATGTAGCAGGGCTTGCAAACTATTACAGACTACAAAGGGAAGCACAGCCGTGAGCTGCCCAGTGACACGAGCCTACCAGACTAGCTAAATTACTTCTATGCTCGCTTCGAGGGAAGCAACACTGAAGCATGCATGAGAGCATCAGCTGTTCCGGACGACTGTGTGATCACGCTCTCCGTAGCCGATGTGAGTAAGACCTTTAAACAGGTCAACATTTACAAGGCCGCAGGGCCAGACGGATTACCAGGACGTGTACTCCGAGACCAACTGGCAAGTGTCTTCACTGACATTTTCAACCTGTTCCTGACTGAGTCTGCAATACCAACATGTTTCAAGCAGACCACCATAGTCCCTGTGCACAAGAACACAAAGGTAACCTGCCTAAATGACTACCGACCCGTAGCACTCATGTCTGTAGCCATGAAGTGCTTTGAAAGGCTGGTCATGGCTCACATCAACACCATTATCCCAGAAACCCTAGACCCACTCCAATTTGCATACCGCCCCAACAGATCCATAGATGATGCAATCTCTATTGCACTCCACACTGCCCTTTCCCACCTGGACAAAAGGAACACCTGCGTGAGAATGCTATTCATTGACTACAGCTCAGCATTCAACACCATAGTGCCCTCAAAGCTCATCACTAAGTTAAGAAGCAAAGTCTAGGTCCAAAAGGCTTCTTAACAGCTTCTACCCCCAAGCCATAAGACTCCTGAACATCTAATCAAATGGCTACCTAGAATTTTTGCATTGTCCCCACTCTTTTACGCTGCTGCTACTCGCTGTTTATTATCCATGCATAGTCACTTTAACTCTACCTACATGTACATATTACCTCAATTACCTCAACTAACCTGTGCCCCTGCACATTGACTCTATACCGGTACCCCCTGTACAGTGGGGGAAAAAGTATTTAGTCAGCCCCCAATTGTGCAAGTTCTCCCACTTAAAAAGATGAGAGAGGCCTGTAATTTTCAGCATAGGTACACGTCAACTATGACAGACAAATTGAGGAAAAAAATCCAGAAAATCACATTGTAGGATTTTGAATGAATTTATTTGCAAATTATGGTGGAAATTAAGTATTTGGTCACCTACAAACAAGCAAGATTTCTGGCTCTCACAGACCTGTAACTTCTTCTTTAAGAGGCTCCTCTGTCCTCCACTCGTTACCTGTATTAATGGCACCTGTTTGAACTTGTTATCAGTATAAAAGACACCTGTCCACAACCTCAAACAGTCACACTCCAAACTCCACTATGGCCAAGACCAAAGAGCTGTCAAAGGACACCAAAAACAAAATTGTAGACCTGCACCAGGCTGGGAAGACTGAATCTGCAATAGGTAAGCAGCTTGGTTTGAAGAAATCAACTGTGGGAGCAATTATTAGGAAATGGAAGACATACAAGACCACTGATAATCTCCCTCGATCTGGGGCTCCACGCAAGATCTCACCCCGTGGGGTCAAAATGATCACAAGAATGGTGAGCAAAAATCCCAGAACCACACGGGGGGACCTAGTGAATGACCTGCAGAGAGCTGGGACCAAAGTAACAAAGCCTACCATCAGTAACACACTACGCCGCCAGGGACTCAAATCCTGCAGTGCCAGATGTGTCCCCCTACTTAAGCCAGGCCCGTCTGAAGTTTGCTAGAGTGCATTTGGATGATCCAGAAGAGGATTGGAAGAATGTCATATGGTCAGATGAAACCAAAATATAACTTTTTGGTAAAAACTCAACTCGTCGTGTTTGGAGGACAAAGAATGCTGAGTTGCATCCAAAGAACATCATACCTACTGTGAAGCATGGGGGTGGAAACATCATGCATTGGGGCTGTTTTTCTGCAAAGGGACCAGGACGACTGATCCGTGTAAAGGAAAGAATGAATGGGGCCATGTATCGTGAGATTTTGAGTGAAAACCTCCTTCCATCAGCAAGGGCATTGAAGATGAAACGTGGCTGGGTCTTTCAGCATGACAATGATCCCAAACACACCGCCCGGGCAACGAAGGAGTGGCTTCGTAAGAAGCATTTCAAGGTCTTGGAGTGGCCTAGCCAGTCTCCAGATCTCAACCCCATAGAAAATCTTTGGAGGGAGTTGAAAGTCTGTGTTGCCCAGCAACAGCCCCAAAACATCACTGCTCTAGAGGAGATCTGCATGGAGGAATGGGCCAAAATACCAGCAACAGTGTGTGAAAACCTTGTGAAGACTTACAGAAAAAGTTTGACCTGTGTCATTGCCAACAAAGGGTATATAACAAAGTATTGAGAAACTTTTGTTATTGACCAAATACTTATTTTCCACCATAATTTGCAAATAAATTCATTAAAAATCCTACAATGTGATTTTCTGGATTTTTTTTCCTCATTTTGTCTGTCATAGTTGACGTGTACATATGATGAAAATTACAGGCCTCTCTCGTCTTTTTAAGTGGGAGAACTTGCACAATTGGTGGCTGACTAAAATACTTTTTTCCCCCACTGTATATAGCCTCACTACTGTTATTTTACTGCTGCTCTTTAATTATTTTAATTTTTAATTTTTTACTTATCTATTTTTTACGTAACACTTATTTTTCTTAAAACTGCATTGTTGGTTAAGGGCTTGTAAGTAATAATTGCACTGTAAAGTCTACACCTGTGTATTCGGCGCATGTGACAAATAATATTTGATTTGATTTGTGGTCCACGGGATCGGTGTCCTGTATATGGGACGGTTGAGCTAATATGTGCTAATGTGATTAGCATGACTGTTGTAAGTAACAAAATACTTTCCAGGACATAGACATGTCTTATATGTGCAGAAAGCTTAAATTCTTGTTAATCTAACTGCACTGTCCAATTTACAGTAGCTATTACAGTGAAAAAACACCATGCTATTGTTTGAGGAGATTGCGGTACAACAAAAAACATATCATGGCAACTGGTTTGATACATTCACCTCTGAAGGTAAATAATGTACTTAGGTTCTCTGTAGCTCAGCTGGTAGAGCACGGCGCTTGTAACGCTAAGGTAGTGGGTTCGATCCCCGGGACCACCCATACACAAAAAAAAATGTATGTACGCATGACTGTAAGTCGCTTTGGATAAAAGCCTCTGCTAAATGGCATATTATATTATATTATATTATATTCAGTAATCTTGCTCTGATTTGTCATTCTAAGGGTCCCAGAGAAGAAATGTAGCATAGTTTTGTTTGATAAAATCCATTTTTACATTCAAATGTAGGACCTGGGTTCTACAGTTTGAACCCCTGCTGTCTCTGGCTCCGCACCCACCCCGCCCGGCCATCTAGATGTGTGAAAGTTAGTGTATAAGCTAATGATCCATCCATCAAATTTCCATCCCCAACTACAACATTTTCAGTCTAGATAGAACTGCCAAAGGGGGTGGAGTTGCAATCTACTGTAGAGATAGCCTGCAGAGCTCTGTCATACTATCCAGGTCTGTGCCCAAACAGTTTGAGCTTCTACTTCTAAAAATCCACCTTTCCAGAAATAAGTCTCTCACTGTTGCCCCCCTCAGCCCCCAGCTGTGCCCTGGATACCATATGTGAATTGATTGCCCCCCATCTATCCTCAGAGTTCGTACTGCTTGGTGACTTAAATTGGGATATGCTTAACACCCCGGCCATCCTACAATCCAAACTAGATGCCCTCAATCTCACACAAATTATCAACGAACCTACCAGGTACAACCCTAAATCCGTAAACATGGGTATCCTCATAGATATCATCCTGGCTAACTTACCCTCTAAATACACCTCCGCTGTGTTCAACCAGGATCTCAGCGATCACTGCCTTATTGCCTACGTCCGTAACGGGTCCGCGGTCAAACGGCCACCCCTCATCACTGTCAAACGCTCCCTAAAACACTTTAGCGAGCAGGCCTTCCTAATTGACCTGGCCCAGGTATCCTGGATGGATATAGATCTCATTCCGTCAGTAGAGGATGCCTGGTTGTTCTTTAAAAGTAATTTCCTCTCAATCTTAAATAAACATGCACCATTCAAAAAATTCAGAACTAAGAACAGATATAGCCCCTGGTTCTCCTCAGACTTGACTGCCCTTGACCAGCACAAAAACATCCTGTGGCGTACTGCATTAGCATCAAATAGCCCCCGCGATATGCAACTTTTCAGGGAAGTCAGGAACCAATATACACAAGCAGTTAGGAAAGCAAAGGCTAGCTTTTTCAAACAGAAATTTGCATCCTGTAGCACTAACTCCAAAAAGTTTTGGGACTCTGTAAAGTCCATGGAGAATAAGAGCACCTCCTCCCAGCTGCCCACTGCACTGAGGCTAGGAAACACTATCACCACCGATAAATCTACAATAATCGAGAATTTCAACAAGCATTTTGCTACGGCTGGCCATGCTTTCCACCTGGATACCACTACCCCGGCCACCAGCTCTGCACCCTCCGCTGCAACGTGCCCATGCCTCCCCCGCTTCTCCTTCACACAAATTCAGACAGCTGATGTTCTGAAAGAGCTGCAAAATCTGGACCCCTACAAA
Organism: Coregonus lavaretus; assembly: GCF_964263955.1. NCBI lineage: Eukaryota > Metazoa > Chordata > Actinopteri > Salmoniformes > Salmonidae > Coregonus > Coregonus lavaretus. Next base: position 37,497,019 of record NC_140010.1, on the reverse strand, counting down.
TCATCTGGGCTAGACAATCTGGACCCTTTCTTTCTAAAACTAGCCTCCGAAATTGTCGCAACCCCTATTACTAGCCTGTTCAACCTCTCTTTCGTAACGTCTGAGATCCCCAGAGATTGGAAAGCTGCCGCGGTCATCCCCCTCTTCAAAGGGGGTGACACTCTAGATCCAAACTGTTACAGACCTATATCCATCCTGCCCTGCCTTTCGTTATATCCATCCTGCCCTGCCTTCAAGTTTTTGAAAGCCAAGTTAACAAACAGATCACCGACCATTTCGAATCCCACCGTACCTTCTCCGCTAATCAATCCAGTTTCCGAGCTGGTCATGGGTGCACCTCAGCCACACTCAAGGTCCTAAACGATATTATAACTGCGATCGATAATAGACAGTACTGTGCAGCCGTCTTCATCGACCTGGCCAAGGCTTTCGTCTCTGTCAACCACCGCATTCTTATTGGCAGACTAAATAGCCTTGGTTTCTCAAATGACTGCCTCGCCTGGTTCACCAACTACTTCTCAGATAGAGTTCAATGTGTCAAATCGGAGGGCCTGTTGACTGGACCTATGGCAGTCTCTATGGGGGTGCCAAAGGGTTCAATTCTTGGGCCGACTCTTTTCTCTGTGTATATCAATGATGTCGCTCTTGCTGCTGGTGACTCTCAGATCCACCTCTACGCAGACGACACCATTTTGAATACATCTGGTCCTTCATTGGACACTGTGTTAACAAACCTCCAAATGAGCTTCAATGCCATACAACACTCCTTCAGTAGCCTCCAACTGCTCTTAAACACTAGTAAAACTAAATGCATGCTCTTCAATCGAACGCTGCTGGCACCTGCCCACCCGACTAGAATCACTACTCTCGACGGGTCTGACCTAGAGTATGTGGACAACTACAAATACCTAGGTGTCTGGTTAGACTGTAAACTCTCCTTCCAGACTCACATTAAGAATCTCCAATCCAAAGTTCAATCTAGAATCGGCTTCCTATTTCGCAACAAAGCCTCCTTCACTCATGCTGCCAAACATGCCCTCGTAAAACTGACTATCCTACCGATCCTTGACTTCGGCGATGTCATTTACAAAATAGCCTCCAACACTCTACTCAGCAAATTGGATGTTGTCTATCACAGTGCCATCCGTTTTGTCACCAAAGCCCCATATACTACCCACCACTGTGACCTGTACGCTCTTGTTGGCTGATCCTCACTACATATTCGTCGCCAAACCCACTGGCTCCAGGCCATCTATAAATCACTGCTAGGCAAATCCCCGCCTTATCTTAGCTCATTGGTCACCATAGCAACACCCACCCGTAGTATGCGCTCCAGCAGGTATATCTCACTGGTCATCCCCAAAGCCAACACCTCCTTTGGCCGCCATTCCTTCCAGTTCTCTGCTGCCAATAACTGGAACGAATTGCAAAAATCTCTGAAGCTGGAGATTCTTATCTCCCTCACTAACTTTAAGCATCAGTTGTCAGAGCACCTTACCGATCACTGCACCTGTACACAGCCCATCTGAAATTAGCCCACCCAACTACCTCATCCCCATATTGTTATTTATTTTGCTCAGTTGCACCCCAGTATCTCTATTTGCACATCATCTCTTGCACATCTATCATTCCAGTGTTAATACTAATTGTAATTATTTTGCACTATAGCCTATTTATTGCCTTACCTCCATAACTTGCTACATTTGCACACACTGTATATATATTTTCTGTTGTATTTTTGGCTTTATTGTTTTGTTTTACCCCATATGTAACTCTGTGTTGTTGTTTTTATCGCTCTGCTTTGCTTTATCTTGGCCAGGTCGCAGTTGTAAATGAGAACTTGTTCTCAACTGGCCTACCTGGTTAAATAAAGGTGAAATAAAATAAATAAATGTATGATATTCCTGGGAGTGTGTAAACTTACATTTTGTATTACCATATTATTTTTATATGTTCTCTATAGTTATGTACTTGAAAATGTATCAATTGACCAATTCGGCACATTTGGGCAGACTTGATTCAAAACAGTCCAGTATTGCAATGCTTCACTGGATCAATCTGAAACTTTGCACACACACTGCCATCTAGTGGCCAAAATCTAAATTGCGCCTAAAATGCAAAATTATATTGTAGCCTTTCTCTTGCATTTCAAATTGATGGAACAACAAAAGTAATAGAAAACGCATGTCTTTTTGTTTGTATTATCTTTTACTAGATCTAATGTGTTATATTCTCCTACATTAATTTCACATTTCCACAGAATTCAAAGTGTTTCCTTTCAAATGGTGTCAAGAATATGCATATCCTTGCTTCAGGTCCTGAGCTACAGGCAGTTAGATTTGTGTATGTCATTTTAGGCGAAAATTGAAAAAAAGGGTCTGATCCTTAAGAGGTTAAGGGCTTGTAAGTGAGCATTTCACTGTAAAGTCTACACCTGTTGTTTTTGGCGCATGTGACAAATAATATTTTTTAAAATTTGTTGTCCAGGGTCAATCCAAGGTTCTTTGCACTCTGGGAGGGGGACACTGTGGAGTTGTCAACCGTGATGGAGAGGTCTTTGAGCGGGCAGGCCTTACCCGGGAGGAAGAGCAGCTCTGTCTTGTCGAGGTTGAGCTTGAGGGGGTGGGCCAACATCCAACCTGAGATATCTTCCAGGAATGCAGAGATGCGTGTCACCACCAGGGTGTCAGAAGTGGGGAAGGAGAAAAGTAGTTGAGTGTCAGAACAACAGAACATGTTGTTAATTTCACTGTGGTCCCAGTTGTTCGGTCCATGTCCTCTTCTTGATTTCATGCACAAACTCAAGCAGCTGGTGATTGAATTCCTCCCAGAGTTTTGGTGATAGTTCATCCATGAAATCAGCTATAGGTGACAGTGCCCTGTGGAGAGGATGAGAAGAAGTTCCATATTCTACATGTCAGTGTTCTATAATATATTTCAATCTGAACGTTTTGTTCTCATTATTTGTTTGATGTAGCTACCGCTCGATTATCCCTTTGTTTAGGCTAGGCAACTAGCTACACAGAGGCTGCTAGCTACACAGAGGCTACAATGCCGTTATATGAAACCTGAACGCACTAGCATGTGTTCTATAATACAGTGCCTTGCAAAAGTATTCATCCCCCTTGGCATTTTTCCTATTTTGTTGCATTACAGCCTGTAATTTAAATGGATTTTTATTTGGATTTCATGTAATGGACATACACAAAATAGTCCAAATTGGTGAAGTGAAATGAAAAAAATACCTTGTTTCAAAAAATTCTAAGAAATAAATAACGGAAAAGTGGTGCGTGCATATGTATTCACCCCCTTTGCAATGAAGCACCTAAATAAGATCTGGTGCAACCAATTACCTTCAGAAGTCACATAATTAGTTAAATTAAGTCCACCTGTGTGCAATCTAAGTCACATGATCTGTCACATGATCTCAGTATATATACACCTGTTCTGAAAGGCCCCAGAGTCTGCAACACCACTAAGCAAGGGGCACCACCAAGCAAGCGGCACCATGAAGACCAAGGAGCGCTCCAAACAGGTCAGGGAGAATTACAGATCAGGGTTGGGTTATAAAAAAATATCAGAAACTTTGAACATCCCACGGAGCACCATTAAATCCATTATTAAAAAATGGAAAGAATATGGCACCACAACAAACCTGCCAAGAGAGGGCTGCCCACCAAAACTAACGGACCAGGCAAGGAGGGCATTAATCAGAGAGGCAACAAAGAGACCAAAGAAGGAGCTGCAAAGCTCCACAGCGGAGATTGGAGTATCTGTCCATAGGACCACTTTGAGCCGTACACTCCACAGACCTGGGCTTTACGGAAGAGTGGCCAGAAAAAAACCATTGCTTAAAGAAGAAAATAAGCAAACACGTTTGGTGTTCGCCAAAAGGCATGTGGGAGACTCCCCAAACATATGGAAGAAGGTACTCTGGTCAGATGAGACTAAAATTGAGCTATTTGGCCATCAAGGAAAACGCTATGTCTGGCACAAACCCAACACCTCTCATCACCCCGAGAACACCATCCCCACAGTGAAGCATGGTGGTGGCAGCATCATGCTGTGGGGATGTTTCCATTGGCAAGGACTGGGAAACTGGTCAGAATTGAAAGGAATGATGGATGGCACTAAATACAGGGAATTTCTTGAGGGAAACCTGTTTCAGTCTTCCAGAGATTTGAGACTGGGACGGAGGTTCACCTTCCAGCAGGACAATGACCCTAAGTATACTGCTAAAGCAACACTCGAGTGGTTTAAGGGGAAACATTTAAATGTCTTGGAATGGCCTAGTCAAAGCCCAGACCTCAATCCAATTGAGAATCTGTGGTATGACTTAAAGATTGCTGTACACCAGTGGAACCCATCCAACTTGAAGGAGCTGGAGCAGTTTTGCCTTGAAGAATGGGCAAATATCCCAGTGGCTAGATGTGCCAAGCTTATAGAGACATACCCCAAGAGACTTGCAGCTGTAATTGCTGCAAAAGGTGGCTCTACAAAGTATTGACTTTGGGGGGGTGAATAGTTATGCACGCTCATGTTTTCAGTTTTTTTGTCTTATTTCTTGTTTGTTTCACAATAAAAACTATTTTGCATCTTCAAAGTGTTAGGCATGTTGTGTAAATCAAATCATACAAATCCCCCCCAAAATCAATTTTAATTCCAGGTTGTAAGGCAAAAAAATAGGAAAAATGCCAAGGGGGGTGACTACTTTCGCAAGCCACTGTATATTTCAATCTGAACGTTTTGTTCTCATTATGTGCAATTACTACACATTCTAGCTATACCAATAACACCAATAATCAATACAAATATCAAATTTTGCTACTTACAACTCATGTTCAGCAGCGGTAAGTCCATCTCTTGCTTGCTCGAATGCATCTTCCACCAAAAAACACAGGTCCGTGGGCTGAACAGTAACAAGCCAATGTTGGGTCCAAGCATTTCGGTGGGGGGTGGGCAGTGCTGGCTATGTATATGTGACTCAAATACCATCAAGATCGACTGAAGGTGATGCCATTGAATGACACAGACCTATCCAGATCTTTACCAGATCGATACAAAAGCGCAGCGCACCGGTAGCTCACGTGTGCCTACCATACAAGCCATGCGCAACACTGTGCTGTCTGAGAGGCACGAGCTGAGTCACTGCATAGGGAGGAATGTGCATACATTCTATGTCATGATACATCAACTGAATAGGACAAGTTATATCTCAGTGGAAAGCTCAAAGGATATAGAAACCAAATGTGCATAGGTGCTGCACAGAATATTTGCGCATTGTTCCAAGAAATGGATTTACACATTGCCAAAACTTCAATATATTAGGCTAGCCATTTTGGACAATGCAAATGAGGACACATTTTCTGGTAAATCTGAAAGGAATTACAAAAAGTCTCCATGGATTAATTACATAACAACCAAAGCTTCAATTAAAGGTTAGTGAAGTAGTTTTTTATCCAATGGCTTATTGGTGGTTTATTGGTTTAATGGCTGACATAAGCAGAGAAAATATATAATATGGAGTTGTTTATTCCACTTTTAAAGTTGGCAACTTTGTTTGTATATTGGAAAATAATTTATCAGAGTTGAGGTTCTCTGTTTTAGGGCGCTTTTGATGTGTAGGTGTGAGGGAGACTGAGGAGGGCCGGCAGCTGGTGATGTATGGCCCTGCTGACAGCTGTTGATTTATGACCATGTGTCAGAGGGGAGAGAGATAAAGATCTCATCTGGTGATTTAGCTGGCTGAGGGCCAGATACACCAGATTTTCTGTGGGTTTTGTAATACAGTTGATGAATTATGAAAATATGAAAAAATATTAATAAATGGATGCCTGGGGGGCTAGAGGGCGCTAGAGGGCGCTAAAGCAGGATCAGATTTACATTCACATTTACATAATTTAGCAGACGCTCTTATCCAGAGCGACTTACAAATTGGTGCATTCAACTTATGATAGCCAGTGGGACAACCACTTTATTTATTTATAATACTTTTTTTTATGGGTGGGTGGGGGAAGAAGGATTACTTTATACTATTCCAGGTAGTATATAAAGATAGCTAGGTGAGACAACTACTTATCACAGTCAAATATACAGGATACGAACATACCATTCCAGCTAAGCAATGGATATACAGTGGGGAGAACAAGTATTTGATACACTGCCGATTTTGCAGGTTTTCCTACTTACAAAGCATGTAGAGGTCTGTAATTTTTATCATAGGTACACTTCAACTGTGAGAGACGGAATCTAAAACAAAAATCCAGAAAATCACTTTTTTTTTCAAAGTAATTAATTTGCATTTTATTGCATGACATAAGTATTTGATCACCTACCAACCAGTAAGAATTCCGGCTCTCACAGACCTGTTAGTTTTTCTTTAAGAAGCCTTCCTGTTCTCCACTCATTACCTGTATTAACTGCACCTGTTTGAACTCGTTACCTGTATAAAAGACACCTGTCCACACACTCCATCAAACAGACTCCAACCTCTCCACAATGGTCAAGACCAGAGAGCTGTGTAAGGACATCAGGGATAAAATTGTAGACCTGCACAAGGCTGGGATGGGCTACAGGACAATAGGCAAGCAGCTTGGTGAGAAGGCAACAACTGTTGGCGCAATTATTAGAAAATGGAAGTTCAAGATGACGGTCAATCACCCTCGGTCTGGGGCTCCATGCAAGATCTCACCTCGTGGAGCATCAATGATCATGAGGAAGGTGAGGGATCAGCCCAGAAATACACGTCAGGACCTGGTCAATGACCTGAAGAGAGCTGGGACCACAGCCTCAAAGAAAACCATTAGTAACACACTACGCCGTCATGGATTAAAATCCTGCAGCGCACGCAAGGTCCCCCTGCTCAAGCCAGCGCATGTCCAGGCCCGTCTGAAGTTTGCCAATGACCATCTGGATGACCCAGAGGCGGAATGGGAGAAGGTCATGTGGTCTGATGAGACAAAAATACAGCTTTTTGGTCTAAACTCCACTTGCCGTGTTTGGAGGAAGAAGAAGGATGAGTACAACCCCAAGAACACCATCCCAACCGTGAAGCATGGAGGTGGAAACATCATTCTTTGGGGATGCTTTTCTGCAAAGGGGACAGGACGACTGCACCGTATTGAGGGGAGGATGGATGGGGCCATGTATCGCGAGATCTTTGCCAACAACCTCCTTCCCTCAGTAAGAGCATTGAAGATGGGTCGTGGCTGGGTCTTCCAGCTTGAAAACGACCCGAAACCCACAGCCAGGGCAACTAAGGAGTGGCTCCGTAAGAAGCATCTCAAGGTCCTGGAGGGGCCTAGCCAGTCTCCAGATCTGAACCCAATAGAAAATCTTTGGAGGGAGCTGAAAGTCCGTATTGCCCAGCGACAGCCCCGAAACCTGAAGGATCTGGAGAAGGTCTGTATGGAGGAGTGGGCCAAAATCCCTGCTGCAGTGTGTGCAAACCTGCAAAGACTTACAGGAAACGTATGATCTCTGTAATTGCAAACAAAGGTTTCTGTACCAAATATTAAGTTCTGCTTTTCTGATGTATCAAATACTTATGTCATGCAATAAAATGAAAATTAATTACTTAAAAATCATACAATGTGATTTTCTGGATTTTTGTTTTAGATTCCGTCTTTCACAGTTGAAGTGTACCTATGATAGAAATTACAGACCTCTACATGCTTTGTAAGTAGGAAAACCTGCAAAATCGGCAGTGTATCAAATACTTGTTCTCCCCACTGTAGAGCGGTTTGCAAAAGAACACATTTTCATATACATCTCAAATCTATTAATAAAAAAGTCTGTGAACAGTAATATTTTACACACACATGAAGGTACCCATAAGCTACAATTTCTGATGAAAAAAATTATAATAATGTGAAAAATTGGTGGATATAGTGTTTTGGAAATTAAGTCTTCATGTGTTACTCATTTTAAGGTTGAATAAATACTATTACATTAGTTTGTAAGATAGCCTTAACTTTAGGCTATTTACTCTATTACAAAAGTTAAATTGAATTGTGTTTGGTTTACCATGCAACCAATTATCAACATTTAGTAGAGCTCCATCTCAACCAAAAATCTAAATGAAAGAATAGGACTAAATTAAATAAAACTTTATTTAAAGTGCATTGAAAGTTTGATTTGATTTAGTCATATTCTTGAACTTTGATGGAGACGTGAATCCGACATATCAATTATAGTAGAATTAACGACTGGGTCAAAAAACTAATTTACTCGTTAAATTAATATTTGTTGTGAAAAAATGTCATGAATATTTATATATATATGTATATTTTGGCAACCGTTTTATAAAAGCAATAATCCCTAAAACCATTTGTCAATTTTTTTTATATAAAAGTCAGATTCTTTGTAAGAGAGGACCTCGCATTTGTATTTGATAACTTTGATGTTGAATCGCTTTTCATAGAAATTCCCTCCTGTAAATGTTTTGGTCATAAAAAGTTATAATTAGTTTAATCACATTTTTATTTCATTTTAATTTACATTGACAAAGTGGATACAAAGAAAACAAAAAGTAATCACATTAACCTTCCGTCCCCCACCCCTCCCCCCGCCCACAGTCAGTCAATCACTCCTGAGTGGCGCAGTGGTCTAAGGCACTGCATCGCAGTGCAAACTGTGCCACTAGAGATCCTGGTTCGAATCCAGGCTCTGTCGCAGCCGGCCGCGACCGGGAGGCCCATGGGGCGGCGCACAATTGGTCCAGGGTAGGGGAGGGAATGGCCGGCAGGGATGTAGCTCAGTTGATAGAGCATGGCGTTTGCAACGCCAGGGTTGTGGGTTCGATTCCCGACTGTAAGTCGCTCTGGATAAGAGCGTCTGCTAAATGACTAAAATGTAAATGTATATATATATATTTTTTATAACAAAAGGAGCAGGATGGAACCTTTACCCTTACACCCTCTCGCCCACCCTGGTTGGATGTATTTTCATTTGGAATGATGCGCGGGGTAAGATAAGATCTGAGGACAAAATTAAGATGGATATTCTGATTATTAAGATTTCTAGAAGAGAGAATTTCATTGGACCATACAGTTTGCCAGTTCGTTTCAGTGACTGAAGGTGAAAGGTCAATTGACAGGGGCTTCTGAGATGCTTTAAAACAATTCAAGTATAGATCAGAAACCAATCCCCTTGGTTTAGGCCGATTCTGAAATTTTTTGCAAAGGCGGTGAATTAGTAATGTTTCGCCCCAGGGGACACCATCAACACGCAATGGTAGAGCGAAGGTGTAAACAAAAGAAGAAGGATTTGCCCTGTATATTAAAAGTTGTTTGTAAATCCTGGAATGCATGGAGCCCTGCCTCATCGAGAAAATCAGCTGGGATGTATACACCCTTGTCACTCCACTGGGGTAAGGACATAGGGCGCCAGGATATAATTTACAGCGGGGAATGGGATGTTCATTTTGATAATAGAAATTCGTGATTGGAATGAATTGGGAAATGTAGTCCATCTTTCCAGGTCTGAAACCACATCTTTGAGAATCTTGTTGCAATTACTTGTAACTATGGATTGGATTGTGGGGTGGATATCAACTCCCAGGTATCTAAAATGTTTTACTAAAGGTGAACCAAGGGTTGCTATTGGATAATCACCAATATTAATTAGAGGTAAAAGGGCAGACATGCTCCAGTTGATTTTATAGCCTGAAATTTGGCTGAATTAATAAACATTTTTGAATGTGAGGTAGAGATTGCTGTGTATTTTGTAGGAATAGCAGGATATCATCTGCATATAGGGATATGTAATGCTTGGTGTCATGTTCAGTGATTTATGTGTGAATAGTGGATTGGTGGACCGTCTGGGCAACATGTTCCAAGGACAAGGCAAATAACAGAGGAGAGAGCGGACAGCCTTGCTGTGTGCCACGGAACAGAGCGAAATGGGAGAAGTTGGCATATAAAAGTTGAATCATGTCTATGAAACATTTTCCGAGACCCATATGCCGCAAAACTGTCCACAAGTACTGCCAATCGAGGCGATCGAAAGCCTACATTGGTCGTTTTATTGATATCCTTGCATCAACCTTGGATTTGGTGACTACAACTTTAATTTATTTAAAAGTGAGGACCACATAATGACATCTGATTTTTGAATACTTTATACTCTAGCTATCTATATCTCCTCATCTACAAGCCCACAAGAGTGATCAGTTCATCTGCCACCCTTATTGATAATATTTTTACTAATTATTTGAATAATATGGCTAAAACAGGTATACTTTCTACTGACATTTCTGACCACTTTACAATATTCAACTTCTCTTTGGCTGCTGGAAATGAACAGGTGGGAATGATTAGTAGCATTACATTTAGAATATTTGACAAAAGTAAATACTGAGCACTATATGATGTTGATTGATGATATTTCATGGGAAATGTGTATAATCATGCCAATGTGGAGTCTGTTTACCACACTATCCTCACATCCTTCAATTTTGTATTCCACTGCTTTCCCTTAGTCAGACCTCATAAGAGAAGAGCAAATGGGTTTTGGAAACCTTGGTCTACAACCGGTCAAAAAATAGATCCTCACTTAAAAAAAAACAAGTTATATAAAGAGTTTCTCACAAATCCCACCACACTGTATTCTACCAATTACAAAAAGCATAAGAACAAATTTACCCATCTACTTCGGATGTCCACAAATATATATTTTACTAGCAATTTCCAAGAATCTTCAAAAAATATAAAGTCAACTTGGAAAATCATCAATCAACTGTTGAATGACAAGAAAGCTTCTTCTGCTCTCCCATCTCAATTTAATGTTGGAAGTAAGACCTACAGTGATCCTGTTATTTCATGTTGATAACATTTTTGTGAATGTGGGTTCCTGTCAAAGAAAACTGATGGAAATCCCTTGGATTACATTAAGGGACATTTCCCTTCTCTGTTTCAGTTTGATCCACCAGATGTTGCTAGGTGACCAGGGACAATAGTTTGGTTAAAAAGTACAAATACGATCTACGCAGACTGACCAAGATGACGAAACACATGTATAGGGACACATTGGAGGAGCAATTCAGCGGGTCAGACATGAGATGTATGTGGCAGGGGCTCCTAACGATCACGGATTGCAAAAAGAAAGCCAGACACGTCACGGACACCAACGCCACCCTACCAGACGAGCTACACACCTTTTTCACACACTTCGAGCACAACGACAACTCTGAGCGGCCGAGGAGAGCCCCTGAGGACAACCAGGGCTATGTACTTACAGTCTAGGACGAAGGACGTTTGTAAGTCATTTAAATGTGTTAAAAATATCAGCAGCTGGCCTTGATGAGATTGGTGTCTCTTTGGTGAAATCACTGTCTTCCTCGATTATTGACCCTCTAATGTACAGTACCAGTCAAAAGTTTGGACACACACTCATTCCACCGGTTATTTCATAGTTTTGATTTGTTAACACTTTTTTGGTTACTACATGATTCCATGTTATTTCATAGTGTTGATGTCTTCACTATTATTCTACAATGTAAAACATAGTAAAAATAAAGAAAAACCCTTGAATGAGTAGCTGTGTCCAAACTTTTGACTGGTAGTGTATATCTTCACCAAATCAATGCAAACTGGTATTGTTCCTAAAGATTTGAAAGTTGCCAAAGTTATCCCCCTATATAAATCTATGGATACAATATATTTCACAAATTATCGCCCCATACTGTATATGTACTGCTAATCTTTGCAAATGTTTAAAGAAATAATAAAAAATATATAACATTTACATAAGTATTCAGACACATTACTCAGTACTTTGTTGAAGCACCTTTGGCAGCGATTACAGCCTAGAGTCTTCTTGGGCATGATGCTACAAGACTGGCAAACCTGTATATGGGGAGTTTCTCCCATTCTTCTTTGCAGATCCTTTCAAGCTCTGTCAGGTTGGATAGGGAGCGTCACTGCACAGCTATTTTCAGGTCTCTCCAGAGATGTTAGATCGGGTTCAAGTCCGGGCTCTGGCTGGGTCACTCAAGGACATTCAGAGACTTGTCCCGAAGCCACTCCTGCGTTGTCTTGGCTGTGTGCTTAGGGTTGTGGTCCTGTTGGAAGGTGAACCTTCACCCCAGTTTGAGGTTCTGAGGGCTCTGGAGCAGGTTTTCATCAAGGATCTCTCTATACTTTGCTCTGTTAATCTTGCCCTCGATCCTGACTAGTCTCCCAGTCCCTGCCGCTGAAAAACATCCCCACGGCATGATGCTGCCACCACCATGCTTCACCGTAGGCCAGGTTTCTTTCAGATGTGATGCTTGGCATTCAGGCCAAAGAGTTCAATCTTGGTTTCATCAGACCAGAGAATCTTGTTTGTCATGGCCTGAGAGTCTTTAGGTGCCTTTTGGCAAACTCCTTTTGGCAAACTCCTTTTACTGAGGAGTGGCTTCCGTCTGGCAACTTTACCATAAAGGCCTGATTGGTGGGGTGCTGCAGAGATGGTTGTCCTTCTGGAAGGTTCTCCCATCTCCAGAGAGGAACTCTGGAGCTCTATCAGAGTGACCATCGGGTTCTTGGTCACCTCCCTGAACAAGGCCCTTCTCCCCCGATTGCTAAGTTTCGCCGGGCAGTTGGCTTCAGGAAGAGTCTTGGTGGTTCCAAACTTCTTCCATTTAAGAATGATGGAGGCCACTGTGTTCTTGGGGACCTTCAATGCTTCAGACATTTTTTGGTAGCCTTCCCACAATTTGTGCCTCGACACAATCTCGGAGCTCTACAGACAATTCCTTCGTCTTCATGGCTTGGTTTTTGCTCTGACATGCACTGTCAACTGTGGGACCTTATATAGACAGGTGTGTGCCTTTTCAAATCATGTCCAATCAATTCAATTTACCACAGGTGGACTCCAATCAAGTTGTAGAAACATCTCAAGGATGATCAATGGAAACAGGATGCACCTGAGCTCAATTTCAAGTCTCATAGCAAAGGGTCTGAATTCTTATGTAAATAAGGCATTTTGCTTTGTCATTATGTGGTATTGGTGTGGTATGTAGATTGATGAGGAACATTTATTATTTAATACATTTTAGAATAAGGCTGTAACTTAACAAAATGTGGAAAAAGTCAAGGGGTCTGAATACTTTCCGAATGCACTGTATACAGTGGGGAAAAAAAGTATTTAGTCAGCCACCAATTGTGCAAGTTCTCCCACTTAAAAAGATGAGAGAGGCCTGTAATTTTCATCATAGGTACACGCCAACTATGACAGACAAAATGAGAAAAAAAAATCCAGAAAATCACATTGTAGGATTTTTAATGAATTTATTTGCAAATTATGGTGGAAAATAAGTATTTGGTCAATAACAAAAGTTTCTCAATACTTTGTTATATACCCTTTGTTGGCAATGACACAGGTCAAACTTTTTCTGTAAGTCTTCACAAGGTTTTCACACACTGTTGCTGGTATTTTGGCCCATTCCTCCATGCAGATCTCCTCTAGAGCAGTGATGTTTTGGGGCTGTCGCTGGGCAACACAGACTTTCAACTCCCTCCAAAGATTTTCTATGGGGTTGAGATCTGGAGACTGGCTAGGCCACTCCAGGACCTTGAAATGCGTCTTACGAAGCCACTCCTTCGTTGCCCGGGCGGTGTGTTTGGGATCATTGTCATGCTGAAAGACCCAGCCACGTTTCATCTTCAATGCCCTTGCTGATGGAAGGAGGTTTTCACTCAAAATCTCACGATACATGGCCCCATTCATTCTTTCCTTTACACGGATCAGTCGTCCTGGTCCCTTTGCAGAAAAACAGCCCCAAAGCATGATGTTTCCACCCCCATGCTTCACAGTAGGTATGGTGTTCTTTGGATGCAACTCAGCATTCTTTGTCCTCCAAACACGACGAGTTGAGTTTTTACCAAAAAGTTCTATTTTGGTTTCATCTGACCATATGACATTCTCCCAATCCTCTTCTGGATCATCCAAATGCACTCTAGCAAACTTCAGACGGGCCTGGACATGTACTGGCTTAAGCAGGGGGACACGTCTGGCACTGCAGGATTTGAGTCCCTGGCGGCGTACTGTGTTACTGATGGTAGGCTTTGTTACTTTGGTCCCAGCTCTCTGCAGGTCATTCATTAGGTCCCCCCGTGTGGTTCTGGGATTTTTGCTCACTGTTCTTGTGATCATTTTGACCCCACGGGGTGAGATCTTGCGTGGAGCCCCAGATCGAGGGAGATTATCAGTGGTCTTGTATGTCTTCCATTTCCTAATAATTGCTCCCACAGTTGATTTCTTCAAACCAAGCTGCTTACCTATTGCAGATGCAGTCTTCCCAGCCTGGTGCAGGTCTACAATTTTGTTTCTGGTGTCCTTTGACAGCTCTTTGGTCTTGGCCAAAGTGGAGTTTGGAGTGTGACTGTTTGAGGTTGTGGACAGGTGTCTTTTATACTGATAACAAGTTCAAACAGGTGCCATTAATACAGGTAACGAGTGGAGGACAGAGGAGCCTCTTAAAGAAGAAGTTACAGGTCTGTGAGAGCCAGAAATCTTGCTTGTTTGTAGGTGACCAAATACTTATTTTCCACCATAATTTGCAAATAAATTCATTAAAAATCCTACAATGTGATTTTCTGGATTATTTTTTTCTCAATTTGTCTGTCATAGTTGACGTGTACCTATGCTGAAAATTACAGGCCTCTCTCATCTTTTTAAGTGGGAGAACTTGCACAATTGGTGGCTGACTAAATACTTTTTTCCCCACTGTATGAGCACCAATATGGTTTTCGTAAAACGATTATTGTTCTGAAAACTACAAACTGTCCCAAATACAGATCTTTTGAAATAACTGAGACATATATATCTGAACCTGAGTTATGAGCTTTTAAAATTGACTTCAGCCAAAAAGTACAAACTGAGAAAACAGCGTTTCATTATATTTCTTTCTAATTCCATTGAGGCATGAGATAAAAAGCATTGTCACATCTCCTCCCGTTGCTCCCCTCTGGCGCTCTGATTCACCGGTCTACTGAGCCACCGGTCTGAGCGCACCACCTCGGCAACACCGGAATGGAAACCCAACGCACGCTAATCACCTCCAGCGCACCTGCACCTCATCATCTCATCACCACCCCTATATAGCCCTGGACTGTTCAGTGTTGTGTTGTGTGTGATTGTTAGTGTCTTGTCGTGTACTCGCTCTTTGTTGTTCTCTTGCTCCGTGTTAAGTAAACCTTTACATTGTTGATTCCTGCGTCTGCGTCCTGCCTCTTCGTATCCTCAGTACTCGTCACAAGCATTAACACAGCTTGATTTTTTCAAAAAAGATTGTCACTATATTGATTATTTTAAAAACAAAATCTGCTGGTGTTGTTTGCATTAAATAATCATTACTAGAACAAATTATTATACAGTACAATAATAGATACATACAGTACCTGTCAAAAGTTTTAGAATACCTAGTCATTCAAGGGTTTTTCTTTATTTTTACTATTTTCTACATTGTAGAATAATAGTGAAGATCAAAACTATGAAATTACACATATGGAATCATGTAGTAACCAGAAAAGTAGTCACCTGGAATGCATTTCAATTAACAGGTGTGCCTTCTTAAAAGTTAATTTGTGGAATGTCTTTCCTTCCTAATGCGTTTGAGCCAATCAGTTGTGTTGTGACAAGGTAGGGGGGTATACAGCAAATAGCCTATTTGGTAAAAGACCAAGTCCATATTATGGCAAGAAAAGCTCAAATAAGCAAAGAGAAACGACAGCCAATCATTACTTTAAGACATGAAGGTCAGTCAATATGGAACATTTCAAGAACTTTTAAAGTATATTCAAGTGCATTCGCAAAAACCATCAAGCACTATGATGAAACGGGCTCTCATGAGGACCGTCACAGGAATGGAAGACCCAGAGTTACCTCTGCTGCAGAGGATAAGTTCATTAGAGTTACCAGCCTCAGAAATTGCAGCCCAAATAAATGCTTCACAGAGTTCAAGTAACAGACACATCTCAACATCAACTGTTCAGAGGAGACTGTGTGAATTAGGCCTTCATGGTAGAATTGCTGCAAAGAAACCACTACTAAAGGACACCAATAAGAAGAAGAGACTTGCTTGGGCCAAGAAACACAAGCAATGGACATTAGACCGTTGGAAATGTGTCCTTTGGTCTGGAGTCCAAATTTGAGATTTTTGGTTCCAACCGCTGTGTCTTTGTGAGACTCGGTGTGGGTAAACGGATGATCTCCTAATGTGTATTTCCTACCGTAAAGCATGGAGGATGAGGTGTCATGGTGCTTTGCTGTTGACACTGTCTGTGATTTATTTAGAATTCAAGGCACACTTAACCAGCATGGCTCCCACAGCATTCTGCAGCGATACGCCATCCCATCTGGTTTGGGCTTAGTGGGACTATCATTTGTTTTTCAACAGGACAATGACCCAACACACCTCCAGGCTGTGTAAGGGCTATTTTACCAAGAAGGAGAGTGATGAAGTGCTGCATCAGATGACCTGGCCTCCACAATCCCCCGACCTCAACCAAATTGAGATTGTTTGGAATGAGTTGGACCGTAGAGTGAAGGAAAAGCAGCCAACAATTGCTCATCATATGTGGGAACTCCTTCAAGACTGTTGGAAAAGCATTCCAGGTGAAGCTGGTTTAGAGAATGCAAAGCTGTCATCAAGGCATAGGGTGGCTATTTGAAGAATCTCAAATATAAAACACTTTTTTTACTACATTGATGTCTTCACTATTATTCTACAATGTAGAAAATAGTAAAAAATAAAGAAAAACACTTGAATGAGTAGGTGTTCTAAAACTTTTGACCGGTAGTGTACATTTGAATTGGAGCCAAAATAATGTACATTTCAGTGCGATTATGAAACGTCAACAACAAATCATTAAAAATAACAACATTAAAGAAATATCTGTTTGATTTGACTAGATACAATACTGGATGGCATGAAAGATGGCAAAAATAATGTTTATAATTGAATATCAGCTTGCAGGAACGGGTACTGGAACGAGTTGCCAACTTCTACATGGCCAGAAGGAACAATCTCATCTGCTGAGAGATGAGATTAAATTAGTTTGTCATAAAGGCAAAGTAAAAACAATATAATACTCACAACACTACAAGACAATCACACGAAACATACATATAACTATGGAGATGCAAGTAAAATAGTACAGTACTAGTGTGCTATAGCCAATAAAGTGACTGGGTAGTGTTGTGTGTTGACTGCAACCTGGTGTTGTTGAAGGCCTGGATGGCAGTGGGCAAGAAGGATTTAATTCATATTGATATAATGATTCATCTTGAGAGTCATGTTTATTGACTCTCTCTCTCTCTGACAAACACAAAGAGCTCTCTAACACAAACTACTAGGTCATCATTCTTTCCTTAACTGAGTGCTCCATGGTGACGAGCACCTGGGATCCAGCACGGGCCACCAGATCCACGAGCCTGCCCATTCCCTTCACTAGCTTGCCGTGAGGTGGAAAATAAACATGTTTCAGTGCTTCATCCGTCTTATTTATTTGGGTCCACGATCAAGTAAATTGTCATGGAGACCCAAATGTTTTTAAAACACACACACAAAGAAGGGTCTCTCTTCCTCTTAAAACTGCTGTGTCTCTTATCTCTCTCTCCCACTCTCTCCTTTAATTAACATTAACTTGTTAGCTATCTAACTTGTTTTGTGGGATACAGGGATGAAAAATACCATAGCTGGTGAAATAGTCAGGGAAACATTTAGGCTAACGTTAGCAATAGCAGCTTGTCTTCAAACTTGTATTCAATAGTACTGTCACTCCAACAACACTGGCTATAGCCTAACTTGAACAATACAAAGAAGATGCAGGTAGAGAAGGCCTGATAGTTTATGAAGTTTAGCTAATGCACATTGTGTACTTAACTAGCTAGCCATCTTAACATACCGTGCTTGCTCCTCTTTGAAGACGCTCTCTCATCTCTCCATCCATGATATGAGTTGACAGACGATCATTGGGACCACTCATAAAATAATGATTGATTACTGGTAATTCAGAGCAATGACAACTAGCTAAATCAAACAACAAGCAACATCGCTATTTATCTGAGAAGTCAGCGGTCAGCTTCAACAATGATTGATGACTAACTAGAAAACGTGAAGACAGTGTGCGTGTGCATGCACCCCTTCTTGCCTGTCACTTGTTCACACCCCTCAAAGATTAAAAGCAGTGGATTGTTGTAACTGTACTGGTAGACTATTCATCTACACCTACCCAATGCTTTTACATCTTTGAAGGGAGTCAAGGCGAGTAGCCAGAGCTAGCAAGAAATGGGATGCGGCTCAAAATGACATGGCTAATCAATGACCTCTCGCTTCCAGCAAGTTTAGGATAGGATGTCGATTGCTTTGCTTTCTAAAATCAAAGTAATTCTGAACTGATAAAATTACTGCAATACTGTTAAAATATTTTTATCACTTTTCATGTCATTTTGGCCAGCTAATAGGTCTACTCACTGATCAAGCAATATCGGAAGAAAAGTGTGGACCTCTTTTATGAACGTTAAAGTTACTCGTTAGCTTAGGTCAGGGAAGTTGGAGCTAGCGTTTTCAAATTGGGCATGCTAGCTAATGTACAAAAACTTGGAAATTAACTACTTTCCTTAAGTAATCACACAATATGTTTACATTACAATCCTTGGACCTTTGTTATTCCAAATCTATATGGATGACCTTGCTGATGTGTCCTCTACTGTACATCCCATTCATTTTGCTGATGATACCAACTTGTTTTATCACACAATAATTTCAATTCACTAATCAATGAAGCCAACTCAGGCATGGGAAAATTGTCTGAATGGTTCCAGATAAACAAATTATCTTTAAATGTAAAAGAATATTCAACTTCATTGTATTCACTGTTAAGAATAAAAAATTGCTAAAATCTCAATTGGTGGAAATGAAATGGACCAGGTCACATCCACTAGATTCCTTTGAGTTTTTGTTGATGAAAAGTTGTTCTGGAAAGATCACATTCACTTTGTCTGCAGTAAAGTGCTGAAGTCCATTGGTATCATCAGAAAGATTGGTGGTTTGGTTCATCAGGCTTGCTTCCTAACTCTAAACTACACCTTAATTTACCCATATCTCATTTACTGCAAATTGTCTGGGCCAGTACATATGCTTCCTACCTACACAATTTACTCATCATCTAAAATACATTTGCAAGACTAGCCATCCCCTCTAATTACTTGGCTCCATCTGCCCCTCTGTTTAAGAAACTCAATATCCAATTATGCACCTTCATTTACAAATACACATACCTCCCAGACATCCTCCCCAAACTCTTCAATCGATTCTTCCAGGTTAATTCCCAAATCTATGCATACAACACAATACTCTCTGATAACCTTCACCCTCCCCACTGCTGCACCACACATAGTCAATTCTCTATCAGATACAGAGTTTCCATACTCTGGAATTGATATATTCACATTGCCAACACATCATCATAATATACAGTATATATTGTATATCATTTTTTTGGGGGGGGGGGTTTATATAAACCCTTTTGGGTTTCCAACCTCACCTGCACACTGTTTTTACCTTGTTTTTATCTGTACTGTTTTGTCTTTCACTTGTCTTCTTTGGTGCGAATAAATGAAACCTAAAAACAGGTGTAGACGATTAAAAGATGCATTGTGATCTGATTGTGATCAGATCTTCCTAACCACCTCGGGAGATAGTCAGGCACGCATTGTGTCTGGATATCTTACAAGTATAGACGGAGCTTAGTATCTAAGTATAGACAGATCTGGAAACCATTTCTATTATCATTATCCCACCTTCTAAAGTAATTGACAGGTGGCACCATTGACTTACGGCATCAATATGTGTCTTCAAATATTATTCTTTAAGAATAGCTGTTAAATTATTTGCATATAGGAAATCTGGTCACAATGCAGACACAGTGGACGAATATGAGACACATTTTAATACCATGTGTAGACATAATTCTGAAAATGTGGGCACAATCAGAATATAGACAAGATCAGGGCAAAGGTCACATGTTAGCGGCAGGTATAAACAAGTCTTTTTTTTGGTCATTGTGTCAATTCAAAGTTGGCAACAATGTCATTTCGATGAACACTGTGATAGTATCCAATGGTGTAACTTTTACTAGGTACATGGAGGACCTGTACCCCTCCAATTTTTGTAATTACATTTTGGTCTATTGATATATTATCATTGAATGATTTTCGTGCGACTACAAGACTTAATGTGCATGAGCTGGATAAAACCGCCATTGAAAAGAAGTCACCACTGATAACAGTATTAATTCCATATACTGTATATAAAACACATTTCACAAAGTGTGTGAAAATGTGTCTTAAAAATGTGCCTTCACAAGACAGCTGGTCTCTGTAGTCTGCTCTCTCTCCCTCCCTCTTTCTATCTCACTCTCTCTCTCCTTCTCCCCCTTTCTCTCCCTCCACCCTCTCCCCCTGTCTCACATCGTTGCAGGTAAAGAAGTGCCCTTGAGTCAGATCTAAACAGTCTCTCTTTCCTTCTCCCCCTTCTCTCTCCCCAGGCAGGTAAAGAAATGCCCTAGAGTCTTAGATCTAAACGACCATCGCTGTCATCACACAGGCCTTGATGTTTGTTTACCCGATGAGTCTTCTTCTTCCCTCACTCTTACAAGATTCCCGTGGTTACAATTAAGGATTGAATTTGCATATTGAAGTGTCAAGTGAGCAGCGAGCGCTGCCCTCATAAGCAGAGATGAGGTTTTTTTCTTTTTCTTTATGAGACCACAACGACTGAGAATTAGTGAAGGGATCGTTTGCTGTGGCTCAGGAGACCACCACTTGAAGAGGCGTTGACACCTCAGCGGTGAAAGATATCAACCGAAGACATTAGCAATTTTTTTTGTGTGATTGTAAGCTCCCTGCTAGTCCACTACCTTATGTGTCCCCTGCTGTTTCCCGGCATGTATGCATTTTAGCGGCTCTTCATTAAGGACCTGTCCTTTAAAAAAAGGCTGTTTCTCTTTGAAGATGATGTTTCTGGAATGAGATGAGTGGTGGTGATATGTGTTTTGATTAATTATGAATTAACTAAAGGAAAATATGAAAGAGTGTGAAGGAAGTGGAGTGAAGCGGAATAGATCAAAATCAAGACAAAAACCATCAGATTACTTTCCCCAATAATTTTTTTTCGATGATTTTCACTGATCTTCTTTTGAGTAAATTCAGACTTAGATGTTGGTAGAGGCAGCTGTGGAGCACCAATGAGGGGGAGTATGTAGATCAAAGAACAGCTATGTGTCGTCTTGTTCTCGGTGCAGTTCTAAATCTCCCTTGGGAGGCTGAAAAACAACATGAAGATGTTGGGTGTGTTGTGTGAATCTCTAAGGTTGGGTGTGTAATAGGGCAAACATTTTGAAACAGCGTAACACAAGATAATTATTTGGTGTTCTAGATAATGAATTACAGAGGATGCTATTAGTCCTAGGAAGGATACAACATTTTCCAGATTTTATTTGTGGATGAGAGATGATATATCACAAGCTATTGCCAATGAGTGCTTCTGTCACCTAGTTTTCCAATTTGCAAGTTGTTTTTTTATAAGCATTATTTCATTCACTATCTGGGTAGTCTTATAGTGGCCAGAAATCAATTATCATTATTGCAAGAGCTATTCTTTCAATTACAAAAGCATAACATTAGAAAAGACATCCACAAAAATCTACAGATTTGATGGCAATCCAGGGTGGGATCTACTTCATATACAGTCTGTGTTTGGATAGGTGTGATTTTATCACACCAATTAAGCTGTACCTTACTGTCTAATAAATGTGAGTACTACTTTAGATACCTCTCTCAAGGGCAGTGTAAAGCTGTCACTTTGCCATCTCCCTTCCTCAGGGATTTTCTGCTGTCTTCCTCTGAGCTCTTAAGCCTTTATTTAATGCCACACACACACACACACACACACAGATAGACGCATGTGTGCTCTCTTTCTCTCTCACACATACACATCCACCACAATACAGAGAGCTTTATATCCAGGACTCCAGGACTTTGGCACCGCCCACATCACAGACCCAGGAGCTACCAGAGTCCAAAAAACACTCACCTGCAGACTAGAATAACTAAAAGACCAGGGGGTTTATGGCAGACCAGTGTATATTATGGCAGACCAGGGGGTTTGATCAAGGCATTTACACAGATCAGACAAGTGTGATACCTCAGTTTCAAGGGTGTTTATTTAAAACAAAAAAAACAAAAGAAAACAGGTCTCCTCCAGGAGACCTCTTCTGGGTTACCGCCTTCTGGGCTCCGGGGAATGCTGTCTCCTCTGGGGTAGAACACAGAGCCCCTCGGTTCTATCAGACCGTGAGGACGTCTGTCCGGTAGCAACCTCTCACTACCTACAACTCTCCCGTGTGGTGCCCTCCTGGCAGCTTTATGGGCCCCGTACAGCTGGTGAGCAATCAGCCCCTTGATTACTCACCAATTAGTCCTGGCCGGAGGACCCGTCGAGACCTGGAACGTCCAGCAGATGTAGACTCCGTCTGTCATCAGGCCTCGACGAGTCTCCCCCTGGTGGCTTGTCCGCGGTACGCCACAATATATTCATAGAAATTATTTGCTTCTATGGCCACTCTGTAGGCTTACTTTTGAATACTATTATTACTTCTGTCTCCTGTCATCGTAATAAAATGTTGATTCATGTGCACTGTCCCTGTCAAATAAATAAATAAACTATTTCATGCAAAGCGCGTTATAGTTGCTAGCGGCGTCACTACAGATCCGGGTTCGATACCGGGCTGTGTCGCAGCCGGCCGCGACCGGGACACCCATGAGGCGGTGCACAATTAGCCCAGCGTCGTCTGGGTTAGGGCAGGGTTTGGCCGGCCGGGATGTCCTTGTCCCATCGCGCTCTAGCGACTCCTGTAGCGGGACGGACGCATGCACGCTGACACGGTCGCCAGTTGTACTGTATTTCCTCCAACACATTGGTGCGGCTGGCTTCTGGGTTAAGCGGGCATTGTGTCAAGAAGCAGCGCGGCTCGGCTGGGTTGTGTTTCGGAGGACGCACGGCTCTCGACCTTTGCCTCTCCCGAGTCTGTACGGGAGTTGCAGCGATGAGACAAGACTGTAACTACCAATTGAATATAACGAAATTGGGGAGAAAAAGGGGTAAAATAAAAAATAAAAAATAAATAAATACCCTTTATAGCGCGCGGTGCATTATACAGCCGACAATGCGCCTTTTAAAGGCATTTTCCCCGCAATTCACATTTCCACCATCGTACCATCGCATTCATGGTAAACGCTGCGCATGTTGGCTCAACTGTAATTTCCTTTAAAAGTCTGTTAGTGCCCCGTGCCATAATGTGCCTTGCATTGAATCCCAGTCTAAATAAACTTAAAAGCTAATGAAGAAAATAGTTCCCCACAAGTTCAGAAATCTATTTGCATTCAAAGTGTGCAAAGATAATGAGAGTAAACATTCCATCATTTATGACAGTCATTATGAATGACAACAAACATTTAACAGATGAGTATAGTACAATGCATGATTCACATATGACTATTCAAATGAATAAATAAACTGTAAATATGATATCAGGTATAGAGAGCAACAGTTATAGAGCAATGTGGTGTCTTTTTGTAGGCACTAACTCTGCCATGGCTGGTTGGGCAAAGCCTGTGGGGAAATTAACAGGGTTTTTGACTGATATTATCTCATAGAACACAATTTATAAGATCTCCTAAGCCTGTGTTAACCTCAGACTTCATTTTCTGCGTTGATCCCAAAACCCCATTCTTTCCCCATTAATTTCCGCCATAGCAATGGTTGAACAAGCCAGAGGTTACTCATTTCCGTTTTTTAGGACTACAAGCCGGCGAGCTCTATACTGTAAACTATGAGGACAGATGTTTGCATAAACATGCAAACAAATACCACCATTTACATTTGAGTCATTTAGCCGACGCTCTTATCCAGAGCGAGTTACAGTTAGTGCATTCATCTTAAGATAGCTAGGTGGGAAAATCACATATCTCAGTCATAGTAAGTACATTTTTTCTCAATAATGTAGCTATCTGCAAAGTCAGTGCTATTGTGAATGTTAAAAAAATGGGGGTGGTGAGGGGGGGGTGCTGTGGGATTATACTAAAATACTATTTGACAGGTAGGGTTTCAGTCATATTTGGAAGATGGGCAGGGACTCTGCTGTCCTAGAAGAGCTTTGACCATGGAGTGTCTTTAAAATCATTGAGTTCGCAAACTGAGTTTATCCTCTGGAAAGGCCACATTTTGAAAGAGAGCAATACAGTTTAAGACGTACGTGTATCTGTGTTAATTGAAAAGTAGATAAAGTATGGGGATGATACAGTCCAAGATTATATTGATTGCACCACCACATGCTTTGCGCAATGCAATGTGAATTGTAGCACATAACATAATTATGGCATTAAAGGGATAGTTCACTTTGTTGAAGTTGTAGCTTTTTTTCGACGTACCTAAGGTGTTGTCATTTCATCCTCACCGTTTTACATTTGTTGGTTATTTAGCTAGTTTTATTTTTTGTTTTGTTTTATTTAACGTCCAGAATCTCCTGGCAAGGATGTAGCAGTGCAAAAAATGATTGATCCCTTTAACACACCAATACTACTGTAAAGGCAGGTTGTGTGTAGGTATGGATCAGAAAGAAGTCTCTATCTTGGTGTGCTCCCCAAGACATGTGCTGCTTCCCAGACTCTCCCTGCTGTCACCAGCCTTAGGGACGTACCCCAGGGGATCTGAACGGATAATATACCTGTAAAATAGGATGGAGAACATTTCAAATATACATTCCTCTCACTCTGAGTGGTTTGATATTTTCAAACATTTGTTTATACACAAAATAATACGGATATGGGAGTAATATCGAGTAGGAGACATTTTATGATCTATTAAAGCTCTGACACACCAGTTGGATTGTCAAACGTTTGCCTGCCGACAGTTCTTAGCACCTCTGAACAGAGTGTCGGCAGTCAAACTCTTTTGTGTTCACACTGCAAAGACCTTGGAAGTCATCAGCCACTCAGCCTTGTTAAAATATTCTAAACCAGAAGGTGGCAGTAGCGTTGTTTAGCTATGCATATCCGTGCGTATTGCTTATTGTCTAGATACCAAGCTACCTGTGCTAATGTTGCTATTTTGTAGAAAGCCCTTATTGATACTAACCAGATGGCCACAGCTAGATAACTACCTAGCAAGATGACGAATAAACAATTTAATTCACTCTCCATAATCCCATACTGCCAGTGCCAGCCCATAGCCAAATGTTTAGCTAGCTAACGTTAACATATTCGCTAGCTAGCACAACATTGCAACAGGACACTACATTAACTCAGCATCTAACACCGGCAGCTGTTTCATGGAAAGTAGCTTATCCATTGTGATTGAATTATAATGTCAATACTAGCTACAGTGGTTAGCTAGCTTGGAGGAAGTATTTAGTGTTGTGCTACCATCCCATAGCCTACATTGCATATAAAGTGTGACTAGCTCATCCATGGATGTACGGAGAAAATGCCCTCTTTAGGTTCGTTGCTACCGGATCGGCACGCAGCAGGTACCACTTTTGTTCTAGCAATAGAAGGAACGGCCTTCTACTGTGATAAGTACCTATCGGCAGTGAGATTCTCTGTGTTTCATGCTTTAGTCTGCACATCATCAACTGTTTGGGTGTGTCTTTAGCCCATACTTAACTACTTATTGCCATACTTACACTATGTCATTCAGTTCCAGTTTGGTGTCAGGAGGTGGGTTGATCAACACATATGTGTGGGAGTGAGTGCTCTGGATTTTGCTCATGTCATCTAGAATAGGAAAAAACAGCAATCATAGGTCCTAGTGGAAACATACTTGCGAACTCTTGAAAAAGTTTAAATTAAACTTTTTATCCATCTCAAAATCAGCATCAGCCAATTAGAATCGTCAATGTAGTTGAACATGATAGAATGCTACATGTTAGCTTTTCCCATGAACTAGCCTGACACACTTAGCCCTATGCTAATACGACCAGCTGGTAGCCTAGTCAACAAAGGTAAACCTTGAATTTTGAAGTTTTAAATATCCCTCTGTTGGCCAAGTTGACCTATTGTAAGACATGCCATTGTTTGGTGGATATAAAGTCTAAGATCTTTGATTGACTGATGTGGAATTTGTTACAGGAAATAATCGTGGCCAGCTGACATTGTGTTAACATAGGGCTAAGTGTGCCAGGTAATTTTGTTATACACTGAACAAAAATATAAAACGCAACATGCAACACTTTCAAAGAATTTACTGAGCTACCGTTCATATAAGGAAATCTGTCAATTGAAATAAATAAATACATCTATGGATTTCACATGACTGGGAATACAGATATGCATCTGTTGGTCACAGATACCTTAAAAAATAAGTAGGGGCGTGGATCAGAAAACCAGTCAGTATCTGGTGTGACCACCATTTGCCTCATGCAGCTCGACAATGGGCCTCAGGATCTCATCACGGTATCTCTGTGCATTCAAATTGCCATCGATAAAATGCAATTGTGTTTGTTGTCCGTATCTTATGCCTGCCCATACCTTAACCCCACCGCCACCATGGGGCACTCTGTTCACAACGTTGACATAAGCAATCCGCTCGCCAACACGACGCCATACACGCTGTCTGCCATCTGCCCGGTAGTTGAAACCGGGATTCATCTGTGAAGAGAACACTTCTCCAGCCTGCCAGTGGCCATCGAAGGTGTGCATTTGCCCACTGAAGTCGGTTACGAAACCAAACTGCAGTCAAGTCAAGACCCTGGTGAGAATGACGAGCATGCAGTAAAGCTTCCCTGAGATGGTTTCTGACAGTTTTTGCTGAAATTCTTCGGTTGTGCAAACCCACAGTTTCATCAGCTGTCCAGGTGGCTGGTCTAAGACGATCCCGCAGGTGAAGAAGGCAGATGTGGAGGTCCTGGGCTGGCGTGGTTACACATGGTCTGCGGTTGTGAGGCCAGTTTGACGAACTGCCAAATTCTCTAAAACAACGTTGAAGGCGACTTGTGGTAGAGAAATTAACATTAAATTATCTGGCAGCAGCTTTAGTGGACATTCCTGCAGTCAGCATGCCAATTGCACGCTCCCTCAAAACTTGAGACATCTATGGCATTGTGTTGTGTGACAAAACTGCACATTTTAGAGTGGCCTTTTTTTGTCCCTAGCACAAGTGGCACCTGTGTAACGATCATGCTGTTTAATCAGTTTATTGATATGCCACACCTGTCAGGTGGATGAATTATTTTGGCAAAGGAGAAATGCTCACTAACAGGGATGTAAACAAATTTGTGCACAACATTTGAGAGGAATAAGCTTTTTGTGCGCATGGAACATTTCTGGTATCTTTTATTTCAGCTCATGAAACATGGGACCAGCACTTTACATGTTGCATTTATATTTTTGTTCTGTGTATTTCGCGTTTTTATGTGCAATTATTGGGAGACCATTCAGCCTGAAGAACACCACGGGACATTACTCAGGCTGGTTCAGAGCAGGGACTGGCGACTGAGGAGCTGCAGGGAGGTGACTTGACTCAGCGAGGATTTGCGAAGCAGTGGAAAGATTTGCAAATCGGAACCAGGCTACTTGCAAGTCGTCGCAACCAACGTGCTTTGGACAGTGGTGGACGCTGGCTGACTAGTTCTGCGAGCTATTCCCAAGGAGAGCAACCACTGCCATCTGGAGGACTATTTAATTATTTTGACCATGTGATATTTACTACAATTCAGCTTTTAGTTGTGAATGTGTAAAATGTTTAATGTTCTGAAGAGGACCACAATGGAAATACATTTAAAACTTTTTGTGTTATGCTCAACACATTTTTTGTATGCATTTTTGGCTGCATTGTGTATTTAAATTGTCAAATAAAATCAATCAATCTCATGGGAAAAGCTAAAATGTAGCGTTTTATTACATTCAACTACGTCGTCGATTCTAATTGGCTGATGCGGATTTTGAGTTCACAAGTACGGACCCCCAGTGATTTAGGCTACGGCCAGCCAGAGATTTTACAGATTGACGGATGATGGACAATGGAGATGGACGGATGATGGACAATGGAGTTGATTGTTCTTTAAAACCTCACAATGTCTGCCTTTCTGCAAATGCAACTTGTCCGAAAATAGCTAACTAGAGTTGAACTTTTCACAGACAAAAACGGACAATGTTTGTTGACTGACAATCATCTCTGTCGTCCATCCATTCATCCACCCATCCATCCATTAATCAACAAAGCCTGAGTCTCATGTTTCAAACACATAACAAGTTTTGCTTTCTATTCCAGGAAACTCAACTAGCAATCCCCAAAAGACCTCCCTCCCCCATGTGTGGTCTCTCACCGTAAGCCGTGGCACAGAGTCCCAGGCTCTTCATCCGGTTGTTGACCAGCTCAGCCAGCTCCTGTCTCTCAGAGCGTCTGGCCCTCAGACCCAGGCCCTCCTGGCCCCCCCTCTGAGCCCCCCTCTGGTTCCCCCGTGTGCCTCTCCGGCTCAGCTTTCGCACCCACTGCATGCTCTTCCTCCTCAGCAGGGGGGCCTTCCCGTCCAATGGGTCGCTGGAGGTGGAGCTGCGGTGGAGCCCTCTGGTCACAGGGGGAAGCTCTATGTCGGTCTGCTCCTTGGCGTCGTCAAAGTCCTCCACACATACCGAGAGCTGTGACTGAGTACAATCAAAACACAAAGCCATAAAGAGTGGGGAAAAAAAGTATTTAGTCAGCCACCAATTGTGCAAGTTCTCCCACTTAAAAAGATGAGAGAGGCCAGTAATGTTCATCATAGGTACACGTCAACTATGACAGACAAAATGAGGAAAAAAAATTCAGAAAATCACATTGTAGGATTTTTTATGAATTTATTTGCAAATTATGGTGGAAAATAAGTATTTGGTCAATAACAAAAGTTTCTCAATACTTTGTTATATACCCTTTGTTGGCAATGACACAGGTCAAACGTTTTCTGTAAGTCTTCACAAGGTTTTCACACACTGTTGCTGGTATTTTGGCCCATTCCTCCATGCAGATCTCCTCTAGAGCAGTGATGTTTTGGGGCTGTCGCTGGGCAACACGGACTTTCAACTCCCTCCAAAGATTTTCTATGGGTTGAGATCTGGAGACTGGCTAGGCCACTCCAGGACCTTGAAATGCTTCTTACGAAGCCACTCCTTCGTTGCCCAGGTGGTGTGTTTGGGATCATTGTCATGCTGAAAGACCCAGCCACGTTTCATCTTCAATGCCCTTGCTGATGGAAGGAGGTTTTCACTCAAAATCTCACGATACATGGCCCCATTCATTCTTTCCTTTACACGGATCAGTCGTCCTGGTCCCTTTGCAGAAAAACAGCCCCAAAGCATGATGTTTCCACCCCCATGCTTCACAGTAGGTATGGTGTTCTTTGGATGCAACTGTCTTCCAAACACGACGAGTTGAGTTTTTACCAAAAAGTTCTATTTTGGTTTCATCTGACCATATGACATTCTCCCAATCCTCTTCTGGATCATCCAAATGCACTCTAGCAAACTTCAGACGGGCCTGGACATGTACTGGCTTAAGCAGGGGGACATGTCTTGCTCTGCAGGATTTGAGTCCCTGGCGGCGTAGTGTGTTACTGATGGTAGGCTTTGTTACTTTGGTCCCAGCTCTCTGCAGGTCATTCACTAGGTCCCCCCGTGTGGTTCTGGGATTTTTGCTCACCGTTCTTGTGATCATTTTGACCCCACGGGGTGAGATCTTGCGTGGAGCCCCAGATCGAGGGAGATTATCAGTGGTCTTGTATGTCTTCCATTTCCTAATAATTGCTCCCACAGTTGATTTCTTCAAACCAAGCTGCTTACCTATTGCAGATTCAGTCTTCCCAGCCTGGTGCAGGTCTACAATTTTGTTTCTGGTGTCCTTTGACAGCTCTTTGGTCTTGGCCATAGTGGAGTTTGGAGTGTGACTGTTTGAGGTTGTGGACAGGTGTCATTTATACTGATAACAAGTTCAAACAGGTGCCATTAATACAGGTATCGAGTGGAGGACAGAGGAGCCTCTTAAAGAAAAAGTTACAGGTCTGTGAGAGCCAGAAATCTTGCTTGTTTGTAGGTGACTTATTTTCCACCATAATTTGCAAATAAATTCATAAAAAATACTACAATGTGATTTTCTGGAATTTTTTTCCGCAATTTGTC
The DNA here is from genome assembly GCF_964263955.1 of Coregonus lavaretus. Classification (NCBI taxonomy): domain Eukaryota; kingdom Metazoa; phylum Chordata; class Actinopteri; order Salmoniformes; family Salmonidae; genus Coregonus; species Coregonus lavaretus. Next base: position 37,466,824 of record NC_140010.1, on the reverse strand, counting down.
TGTCATAGTTGACGTGTACCTATGATGAAAATTACAGGCCTCTCTCATATTTTTAAGTGGGAGAACTTGCACAATTGGTGGCTGACTAAATACTTTTTTTCCCCACTGTAAATGAATGAAGTCCATGGTATGTCTATGGTGAAACAGGGTCAAATGAAATGACCAGAACAAAGCGAAGTAAAACATATACAGAAAAATGGAGTTAAATTGATGCCCAAAAAGTTTCACAAATGATCAAGAGCGAGGCCAGACAATTTATAAGTGGGTTTGACGATGATTTCTTACTGATATTACCACTAGTAGCAAATCTCACCACGTTTGTCAAGCACAATTTAACCAAGACATATTACAGGGGAGGAAATCCAACTTCATCTGCACTAAAATGAGATTTAGGGCTCTATTTTCGGCTGACGCTAAGGAGTTGCAAGAGTCAAATGCACATCAGTTTGCAATTTCGTCATGTAAGAACTGGCACGCTAGCATTTTCCACCCCTTATACCAGGTTAGCCAATTTACCTGTGTAACATCAGCTCACTTCCGCTGAGGTGGGAGGGGTGGTAATATTTGAGGCGTGTCCTTAAAATCAAGCGCAAAAAGGACAATTTCATGCAGTGCTAAAGGAAAATGTTAAGACCCACTAAAAGCAGGTCTTAACTGTAACACAGTTAGTAATGGCATGGATTTCTAGAGCGAAAACGCAGCCTATCCAGCCGGGATGCACAGTGCCCATGGAACGAGAGATTATTATTGGTTTCCCCCCATAAAAACCAAGAATAGCCTACCCTCCCCTTAATCAAGGCTGGTTTAGCAGCTTCACATATCCTGGCCATGCATTAGCCAAGTAGCCTGAGAGTGCCTTGAAATAAATAAAGGTTTTTGCTTTTTTGTTGTTGTTGCTTTTTCATGATTCATAATTCACATACTTAATTTTGCTTGGCCAAGTAGGCTATTCAGGCGCTCTCCTCCAAATTATTCAGTCCTCCTATAATACCATAACAATGGCAGATTTTTTTAGAATGTGCCTCGCCCATAGGCAATGATACAATTGACAGGAGCCTAGTACTTTGTATAGATGCCAGACATAATTGACAGATGAGTCAAAAGTACAGTAGAACTTTTTGGATGACATGGGTCCCATTATGCCTGGCGAAAACCAAACACTGCATTCCACGGTAAGACCCTTATACCAACGGTCAAGCATGGTGGTGGTAGTGTGATGGTTTGGGTATGCTTTGTCTTCACGCAAAACATTCGCACATCTATACAAAATACTAGGCTTCTGTCAATTGTATCATTGCCTATGGGCGAGGCACATTCTAAAAAATAAATTGGGGATGCTTTGCTGCCTCAGGACCTGGACGACTTGCCTTAATAGAAGGAACCATGAATTCTGGTCTGTATCAGACAATTCTACAGGAGAATGTCAGGCCATCTGTCTGTGAGCTGAAGCTGATGCGCAGCTGGGTCATGCAGCAAGACAATGAGCCAACACACACAATCAAGTCTACATGAAAATGGCTAAAAAGCAACACATTTGTAGATTTGGAATGGCCTAGTTAAAGTCCAGACCTAATCCCAATTGAGATGTTGAGACAGGACTTGAAGTGAGCAGTTCATGCTTGAAAACCCACAAATGCCGCTGAGTTAAATAGTTCTGTATGGAAGAGTGGTCCAAAATTCCTCCACAGCGAGGTCAGACTGATCAACAACTACAGGAAGCGTTTGGTTGAAGTCATTGCAGCTAAAGGTGACTCAACCAGTTATTGAGTGTAAGGGGGCAATTACTTTTTCACACAGGGGCATTGGGTGTTGCATAACTTTGTTTATGAAATAAATGAAATAAGTATGTAATTGTTGTGCTATTTGTTCACTCAGGTTCACGTTATCTAATATTAGGTTTTGGTTAAAGATCTGAACATTCAGTATCAAAAATATTCAAAAGTAGAGAAAATTAGAAAGGGGGCAAATACTTTTTCACAGCACTGTATGGGCAGCGTCTCAATCCACCCCATCCGCCTATGGCGGCCTTCCACATCTGCGGTGGAAGGTGGCCGAGCTACAGCGATGTTTGTCAGAACATGAGACATCCCGAAAATCGGTCTTCTCATGAAAACGGTTTGGCCTACAAACCAGTATGACCACTCTATGGAAGGATGAGACTCTCACAAACACGATGGTATTCACAGCTTTGCTCTACAACCAACACAAATGTCACGGACTAGTTTTTAAAAAAATGAATGGAAGTATGGAGGTCGTTTTGTGCCTACCAAAAAAAAGGGGTTCAATTCGTGTTAAAAAAACTAATATTTCCTGAGCTTTCTTATATCTCCTAGATATAGGACAGACACTTCTAAGCTTTTTTCCTTATTACTTATTCTTTTTTGCAATTTATGAATGTGTTATTCAATGCGTTTCTTTGGGATTTGGTAATAAAGGTCAAATTCAATATTTTATCAAATACATTTATTTTTATTATTTTTTTATACGTAAAGAGGAACTAAAATTAAAAATCCAATACCTAAATGATCCATGGAATGACCATCTTAAAACAATTCAATATGTCAGCTTATAATTGCCCCCTTGCTTATGTTTGTTTAATCCTCCCGTTGTCCTAGGGTCAAAATGACCCGCCACTGTGTTGAACCAACTTTATTTAATTTTTATATTTTGGGGATCATTTGTGAGAAGGAGGCAGTGAGACTTTAAAGAAAGTATCACTGCCTCCTTCTCACAAATGATCCAAAAAATATAAAAATTTAATAAAGTTGGTTCAACACAGTGGCGGGTCATTTTGACCCTAGGACAACGGGAGGGTTAAATAGAACACCCAATCTGGCTAAATGAATATCGATTGGTTTTCAAAAATCCTGGAATCTCATAAATGGGGCTGAACTTACCTGGGAGTATGGCTCGCGCTGCATATGGGCGAATAAAAAAGGAAATAGGAATGATTTCAATGACTCTTACTGTGTTGTAATGTGCTTAAATAATCATGAAAGCATGCAGACTAAACATGTATACGTAAACGTAACAAATGAGGAAAGAACACACACACACACACACAAACACAAAGCACGACTTCAAATGAACCACAATGACACAATAATCAATGCCGCTATAATATGTAATTAACACAAACTTTCAACCTAAACTGGCATTTTACAGCCAAACAAATTATGTAACACTATTAGAACAGCCTTGGGGTCTAGAGGTCACCTCGGAGGAACCAGACATCTGGGATTCGGTCCTGTAGATGCCGATGGGAATGTCACCGACAGTGGAACACAGTTTCTGATAGAGCCTTCCATACGTCTGGATCCACAGGTCATCCTCTGAGATCTGCATCTAAAAAGGTAAGGAGGAGGTCATTTCTAATTCCATTTCTCTATACAGGAAAAACACGTTCCTTGCAGCAGCACCATATTTGATCTAGATTCTAGAAACACTGTGCATTACACTATAACCATGAGAAGTACACCGAATGGAGTCACTTACCTGTCAATATAAGGATTTGGACAGACAAGGGAAGCCTGCACTAGGCAGTTTGCTGAGTATATTCTCGGATCTTAGCTGCTGTGCTGTCACACATAGGACTACTGTACTGTACAACGGCTGCATCTTAATAGTCTACAGAGGCCTCCTTGTCTTCCTTCCTTTCATCTGACATAAGGAGAGGAAGCCACATTATACTATTGGGATGAACCAAGAGAATCCTTGCCTTATTGCCTATCATCTGGAATGAGAAGGAAGCCACTTTTGACTATTGTGGTGCACCCCGAACAGAGAGTAACTCACAGAGCAGAGGAAGCCAGAGCCCGGGGTGGTGTCCAGGCCCAGCAGCAGCCTGGTGATGGAGATAATATAGTCTTTGACAAATGACTGGGATGGCAGACCAGGACAAACAGAAGAAAAGGTAAGGAAATTATGTCAAAGAGTGTTTTTGTGCACAGTCATTTCATAAAAAGGGACATTTCTGATCATACAGAAATACAGAAATCAACACAATCCAATTAAACTAGCATTATATCCTATAGACACTGGGATACATATGAACACATTCTATATTCCATTAAGGGTTTTAACAGTAAATATCTGGTGGGTATTTGTTTTTGGAATAAATAACTATAATCGCTCCAGTACATGCCCTTTAGCAAAACCAGTCTGTGCCACAGAGATAACCTTGTTTTAATTAGCCTCTGTAGGCTAATTAAAGAGATTAGCCTCTGTATACAGTACCATAAAACCTCTAATTAGGTAGCTACATCAACAGTGAGTATACATCCAATAGCATTCCTATGCTCTCTGCTTCAGCACAGTACAGGTGGGTCCTGCCTGGTTACCTGGTAGAGGAGAGTGTCCAGCATGCCAACACTGAAGACCCTCCCGGCAGCAAATGGCAGGCGGAACATGAAAGCCAGGTTGGAGCCTTTCTCCCGCTCTTTCTAATAAGTAATAAGTAATATTAATACATATTTGTAGAGCGCTTTAATACATGCAGGAATCACAAAGCTCTTTCTGCTCCCATAGACATACTGTATACCAGTCAGGGACACCAACACACTAATGTTAGGATCACAGGATGTATAAATCTGAAGCATCCATTTAGAACTTCTTCTCACCACCAAATATGGTGATGAGAGGAAGTCCAGTGGTGGGAAGTGGGAGAAGATGGCGCTAGATGAAACTAGGCCGACATTTTCTCATCGATGAAACATTCGATCTCAATACAGTTTTCTGTTACCAAAACTAGAATATGTTATGAACAGAGTGTACTAAGCTTTGTAGACTTGACCAATTCAAAATGTCGGTGACATTCCCAGAAAGACAATAACCCTAAGCACACATCAAAATAAAAGAATGGTTATTGACCACAAAATCTACATTTTGCAATGACAATCTCAGTCTCCGAACTTGAACCCCTTTGAAAACCTGTGGTTTGAATTGAAGTGGAGTCCATAAGCGCAGATCGAAGGATATCAAGGAATGGTCTAAACAGAAGAAAAGGTGTTTCCAATGTGTTTTCCAATCTAATAAAATATTTTTGAAAAAGGCTCAGTGCTGTTATCCTTGCAAGGGGTGGGTGCTGGAGTATTGAAAACAGGGGTGACAATAATTTTGACGCCTATCTTTTTGAGAATGTTTTTTTTTATTACTTGTTAAACAAAATCTATCTGAGCAATTGTATTAGTATAAAATAATATAATTTCCCCCAAAAAAATGGAATACAATATAGCTCAGTATTTGTATTATTTATTTTATACTGTATTTTTGCTCATCTATATCAAGGGTGCCAATCATTTTGGAGGTGGCTATATCTTGGGTTAATTACCAGTATCCTTGACAGCATTCCCCAAACCTCTTCTTGAGTAGCCCAGACACTTATTTGGTATATTGCAGTACAGCATACCCGATTCAACTGGTCACCTAAGCATCAAGTCCTTCAGGTGTAATAACTGGAATAGAAATGAGAATGGCTGGGGGTACTCAAGAAGAGGTAAAGATATTTGAGAGAGAGAGACAGTTGGTGGTCGATAGTTGTATGAGGGGAACGGCAAACTGCAACAGGAACAATATGGAAGGGATGCATGCACAAAACATACTACCCCTGAAAGTTTTACATGCCACGTGTGTCTATGAATGTGAATGATAATTTCTCATAGAAAAGGGCCGACAACTGATGTTGTTTGAGATGGAGGTGGAAATGTTATATGCTTGTACTGTATGTAGGCTACTGTCCAATCTTTGCATAATTATGTATAACCATCTGTTCCTTTGCTTTGAAGACTACTCAACGTCAGTATCCTTTGCTGCTGTAAACAAGACATTGGTGTAAACGTTGCATTTATAGAGCTACAGACATCTACACACAATAGTTTGAAGAAATAATTAGTAAAAAGACTTGTGGCAATCCAATGCGTGATATAGAGCAGCACATTGAACAGTTGACAACAAGCTTCTAATTTACGCTTGGCAGCATGAATGCGATCTCCGTCAACGTCCGGGACATTCTGTGTTCAAAATAACTGGGAACTGGAAACTTGGAAATCTCTGACTTCCGACTTCAGTGCGCTCGAGACAACCAGGAACTCTAAGAAAAAAAATGAGCTCCGACTGGGAAAAATAGTCTTGAACGGTCATCCAACTCGAAATTCCAACTCTGGTCTCTTTCTAGCGCTCCGACTTTCCGACCTGAAGATAAATATGCCATTTAGATCACTGACGTCATGATTTGATCGTCTGAAGGTAACCAAGTACAGCGCTGTAAAAATTGCAAAAAGTGCATAGGGGGTAAAATGTACAAAATAATAATGTTACCAAACATGGGTCTAAAAAAATAGTTTCCCCCCGAGTTTTCATATATCGCTCAGAAATAGGACAGACACTTCAAAAACCTTGTTCCTTATGATACATTTTTTTACTGTCTGTTTTGCCATTTATTAATGTGTTATTCAATGCGTTTCTATGGACTATAGCAGTAAAGGCCAAATTCAATGTTTCATCAAATATTTAATAAAAAAATTGTATACCTACAGGGGTTCTAAAATCAAATGTCTAAATTGTACAATTTATGACCATCTTAAAACAATTCCATATGTTAGCATAGTATATATTGCAATCTAAGGGCTTAGACCTATAGGGGTTTTAAAATGCGCTTTGTCCGCTGTCCAGTGTGTTGCTCTATATCCCGGCCTTGACGTACAGCTCACTGATGATTTTACCTTCTCCAGTTTAGAGAGAGCCAGAGAGTACCAGTCCTTAGCTCTGAACTGCATAAACCTCATGTTGGCCGGGTGGGTTAGCTCTGTGATGATACTGAGGCTGGGGAACAACCTGGGTGAGAAGTAACACAATATAGGTGGGATTAACTGGACTAAATAAAACAGAAAAACAACGACTGAACACAGTGTCAACCTCGCAAACAAATGTGACACCCAAAATACATTTACTTAACTGAATGACTAGATCAAATGAATAACTCTGAATGAATTAATAGCCTAGCTAATATAAACAGACATGATAAAACGTGGGCAACACAAGAAAAAACAGCATTGCTATCTACTTACACCATTCCAGTGTTTTCACCATTTAGTGAACAGCTACCTACAGTGCATTTGGAAAGTATTCAGACCCCTTGACCTTTTCCACATTTTGTTACGTTACGGCCTTATTCTAAAATGGATTAAATTGTCCCCCCCCCCCTCATCAATCTACACACAATACCCCATAATGACAAAGCAAAAACAGCTTTTTCTGAATTTTAGCAAATGTATTACAAATAAAAAACATCACAATTACATAAGTATTCAGACCCTTTACTCAGTACTTTGTTGAAGCACCTTTGGCAGCAATTACAGCCTTAAGTCTTCTTGGGTATGATGCTACTAGCTTGGCACACCTGTATTTGGGGAGTTTCTCCCATTGTTCTCTGCAGATCCTCTCAAGCTCTGTCAGGTTGGATGGGGAGCGTCGCTGCACAGCTATTTTCAGGTCTCTCCAGAGATGTTCGATCGGGTTCAAGTCCGGGCTCTGGCTGGGCCACTCAAGGACATTCAGAGACTTGTCCCGAAGCCACTCCTAAATTGTCTTGGCTGTGTGCTTAGGGTCGTTGTCCTGTTGGAAAGTGAACCTTCACCCCAGTTTGAGGTCCTGAGCGCTCTGGAGCAGGTTTTCATCAAGGATCTTTCTGTATTTTACTCCGTTCATCTTTCCCTCGATCCTGACTAGTCTCCCAGTCCCTGCCACTGAAAAACATCCCCACAGCATGATGCTGCCACCACCATGCTTCACTGTAGGGATGGTGCAGGTTTCCTCCAGATGTGATGCTTGGCATTCAGGCCAAAAAGTTCAATCTTGGTTTCATCAGACTAGAGAATCTTCTTTCACATGGTCCGAGAGTCCTTTAGGTGCCTTTTGGCAAACTCCAAGAGGGCTGTCATGTGCCTTTTACAAAAGAGAGGCCCTTCTCCCCCGATTCCTCAGTTTGGCCGGATGGCCAGCTCTAGGAAGAGTCTTGGTGGTTCCAAACTTCTTCCATTTAAGAATGATGGAGGCTACTGTGTTCTTGGGGACCTTCAATGCTGCAGAAATGTTTTGGTACCCTGCCCCAGATCTGTGCCTTGACACAATCCTGTCTCTGCGCTCTACGGACAATTCCTTCGACCTCATGGCTTGGTCTTTGCTCTGACATGCACTGCCAACTGTGGGACCTTATATAGACAGGTGTGTGCCTTTCCAAATCATGTCCAATCAATTGAATTTACCACAGGTGGACTCCAATCAAGTTGTAGAAACATCTCAAGGATGATCAATGGAAACAGGATGCACCTGAGCTCAATTTCGAGTCACATAGCAAAGGGTCTGAATACTTACGTAAATAAGGTATTTTTTGGTTTTGATTAACTGTCTGACAACATGAAACATGAGATGAGAACTACAATAAATCAGAAAACAAATGGATTCGCTGATGCAGTGTAGTAAGGTTGCCAAGGAAACTAGCTCTGCAGTGTGTACCATTTCCTGTCTTTCAACTACATGGTTTAAAAAATAATCCCTAATCAAAATTAATCTTCAAACCCACCTCTAAAATGTTAAACTGTGTTTAAAGGTTTATTAAAAGATTAGCCTGTATATGACACTTTTGATATCATAGAAATGCCTGCATAAGACCCCTTGGGCTCCCGAGTGGCGCAGCGTTCTAAGGTACTGCATCTCAGTGCTTGAGGCGTTACTACAGACCCCCTGGTTCGATTCTAGGCTGTATCACAACCGGCCGTGATTGTGAGTCCCATAGGCCGGCGTACAATTGGCCCAGTGTCGTCCGGGTTTGGCCGGTGTAGGCCGTCATTGAAAATAAGAATTTGTTCTTAACTGACTTGCCTAGTTAAATAAAAGGTAAAATAAAAAAATTATAAAATAAAATAACTGAACATGTGGTCCAGTATATTGGACTATAAAATAGTTTGACCAAAGGTTAAAAACATAACAGTGAATGGTTCTATTTCAAATACTTGTTTCGATGTCTCACAATAGGGATTCGCTGATAGGCGGATCACTACAGGAAGAACCAATCACACAGCGTCTGTCGGAGACAGACAGGTTGAGTGGCAAATGAGGTGAGGCCCTCCCTACTTATAAGGCACCACTCGCCCCACCCTCTGGTTATTCTCACTCTCATCATTACGCTTTCTGAAGCTATCCTCAGCACGACTTGATCCCGGTCTGCCTGCTTAATTGTTCTCAGGCCAACCGTGAGGTTAACGCTACCAAACGTAGGACCTCAGCTCCTGTCAATAGTGTTATGTACTGACCAAAAGGAATGTTTTTGCTTCAAATAGAGTTAGTTTTTTACTTCTCAGTAGCTAGCGTCACATGGCTAGCTATCTAGACCTGGTTAGCCCACGCTGCAAAGCATAAGCTAACTTGTCTAGCTCGCTGGAAAGCAAGCTAACCACACTAGCACAGACGGTAGTATCTCCCTTCTCTCATTTAGTTTAACTTACGTTCACTCGTTTGTGTCAACTAGACCGACCGGTTTTAGCCTCACGGTTCTAAGGTCATAGGAGAACACCACGGTTCCCTTCGGCTAGCACTGTGCTAGCTACAGCACACCTTAGCCACGCAAGATAGTTGCTAGCTAGCTAACGCCTTACTAGCCTCGTGGTTATAGCGTTAATACTGTGCTCACCCTAGCTAGCCATTAGCCGCAATACTTTTAACAAGCTATCTTACGCCTATTCAAAGCCTCTGTATTAGCAAGCCCTGTTCTATACAATGGCCACTGCCATCGGAAAATCGGTCTTCTCACAAAATCGTCTGTAGCGACCGAACGACCTACAAACTATTATCTCTATGGATGAGACTCTCACGAACACGTATATTTAGGTTGTTTTAGACAGGGCTTAGACTGTTTAGTGCCACAAATAAGGGGCTAAATACATGTAAAAAAAAAAAAATATATATATATATATATTCCTGATCTTATATCTTTCAGATATAGGCCAGACACTTCAGAACAAACTTCCTTTAGATTTTTTTGGGGGACTATCTGTTGTTCCATGTAGCCTGAGTGGCGCAGTGGTCTAAGGCACTGCATCGCAGTGCTAGCTGTGCCACTAGAGATCCGTAGCCGGCCGCGACCGGGAGACCCATGGGGCGGCGCACAATTGGCCCAGGGTAGGGGAGGGAATGGCCGGCAGGGATGTAGCTCAGTTGGTAGAGCATGGCATTTGCAACGCCAGGGTTGTGGGTTCGATTCCCACGGGGGGTATAAAAAAATAATGTATGCACTCACTAACTAAGTCGCTCTGGATAAGAGCGTCTGCTAAATGACGTAAAATGTAGTGAATCTGTTATTCAATGTGTTTGTATGGGCTAATAGCAGTAAGGACAAAAATAACTTTTCATCAAATAAATGTTTTACTATATTGTTTTGATACTTCAAGGGGTCTTAAAATTCAAAATCAAATAGCAAAATGATCCTTGGTATGACCTTCTTAAAACAATTCCATATAGGCCATTCCTCCCCCACTGAGCTAGAGGACTCCTGATACCTCCATGAGTGATAAGTATAATTTTTGTCTTTATCTGTTTGTCTGTCTAGTACTGTCTTTTTGCTAGCTAGGGCCATCTACTTTAAGTGCTGCCTGTTTTCCCAGCAGCCTACTTGGTGTGTGAACTGCTGACTGCTCATAACTTGCAGATTGTTGACACATCAACCAGGATTAAGGGACAATTTGTGACTTGTTTTGGTAATCAGTGGCTGTATTGGAGGGGGAGTGGTTTTACCTCTCCTAGGCAATCAGCAATTAGTACAGGGAGGTGTGCTCGTCACCTCTGCTAGGCAATTAGCAATTAGTGTTAGTACAGTCTCCCCTGGTTTCTCAGCGGTGGCCGCGTCAGTGGCGGTCTTGTCGGCAGAACTAAGACGGGTTATGCCGAGTTGTTCTGCGGAGTTGTTCGAGGAAGGAAAGAGAGGAAGGCTCCACACCACTCACTAGTTATTTTCTGATGATCTCATTTGCTCCTTTGTAGCTTTGGCTACTATGCTTGTGTTTTCTCTAGCTGTTCGCTCCTCTCCCTGTAGGCTTTACAGACGCTTCCCACCCCTTGGCTGCAACCCTTCTAATTTAGTGTATCCTGCACGCACAACCCATGTGTGGAATTCCTGGTATCTGGCAGCGTTTGGAACTGCCGATCTGCAGTCAAGAACGCAGAGTTCATCTCAGCCTATGCTGCTCTTCAGTCCCTTTACTTTTTGGCCCTGACGGAGACATGGATCACCCCAGAGAACACTGTTACTCCAGCTGCTCTCTCTTCATCTGACTACGTTTTCTCTCATAGTCCAAGAGCATCTGGTCGTCCCAGTGGTGGTACAGGGCTACTCACTTCTCCTAACTGGAGATGTTTCTATTTTTCTCTCTCTCACCTGTCCATTTCCTCATTTGAATTCAATGCTGTCACTTGTCCACTCAAGCTTAACATTGTTGTCATCTATCTCCCACCAGGTGCCCTTGGAGAGTACCTCAATGAGCTTGACACCTTGATAAGCTCATTTCTTGACGATGGCTCACCACTCTTCGTACTTGGCAACTTCAACCTCTCGACGTATGCCTTCGATTCATTTCTTTTCAACTCTCTCTATCCCCTCCTTGCCTCTTTTGACCTCACCCTTTCCCAATCCCCTCCAACTCACAAGGCAGGCAATACGCTTGACCTCATCTTTACTAGAGGCTGTTCGCCCACCCATCTCACTGCAACCCCCCTCCAGGTCTCTGATCACTACTTTGTTTCCTTTTCCTCCAACCCTAGCCACTCAGCTCCAACCCAGATGATCATGCACCGTCACAATCTTCGCTCCCCTTCGCTCCCCTTCTATCCTATCATCTCTCCCTTCTGCTAAATCCTTCTCCCTCCTGTCTCCTGATTCTGCCTCTTCGACCCTACTTTCCTCCCTTTCCGCATCCTATGACTCGCACTGTCCCCTTTCCTCCTGACCGGCTCGGCCCGCCCCTCCTGCTCCGTGGCTGAGTGACTCATTACAGAACAGGACTGTGGGCAGCTGAGCGAAAATGGAGGAAAACTAAACTTCCTTATCATCCTTTCACTCCCTCCTCTCTACCTTATCTTCCGCTGTATTCACTGCTAAAGCCACTTTCTATCACTAACCCTAAACTATTTTCCACCTTCTCCTCTCTCCTTAATTCTCCACCCCACCCCCTCCCTCTCTGCAGACAACTTTGTCAACCAATTTGAAAAGAAGGTTGACAACATCCGCTCCTCATTCACTCAGCCTATTAAGTCCACTGGTCCCACTCACACAGAACTATCCTACGAGTTCTCCCATTCCTCACTTCCCTCATCCCTGACCACTGGCTGCGTCCCCTCTGACTTCAAAATGGCCCGAGTCACTCCCCTCCTCAAGAAACCAACATTCGACTTATCTGACGTCAAAAACTATAGACCTGTAGCCCTTCTTTCTTTTCTTTCCAAAACACTTGAGTGTGCTGTCTCTGATCAACTCTCTCGTTATCTCGCTCAGAACGATTTTCTTTTCCCTAACCAGTCAGGCTTCAAGACGGGTCACTCAACCAAGACTGCTCTTCTCTGTGTCACGGAGGCTCTCCGCACTGTCAAAGCTGACTCTCTCTCCTCTGTCTTCCTAGATCTATCTGCTGCCTTCAACACAGTGAACCATCCGATCCTCCTCTCCACCCTCTCAGGGCTGGGCGTCTCAGGCTCTGCACACTCTTGGATTGCATCCTACCTGGCAGGCCGCTCCTACCAGGTGATGTGGAGAGGATCTATGTCTGCACCACATACGCTCACTACTGGTGTCCCCCAGGGCTCGGATCTTGGCCTTCTCCTCTTATCTCTTTACACCAAGTCACTCGGCTCAGTCATATCCTCACATGGTCTCTCCTATCATTGCTATGCGGATGACACTCAACTACTTTTCTCAATTTCTCCATTTCAACGTCATCCTAAATAACAGGTTTGCTATCCTAGAAGACAATATGGAGTTAACCATAGAAAGCTTCAACAAAGCTATGGAAGAAGCAGGGGAGAAAGTGCTTGGTCACAATAAATCCAGAGCAGAGGAATGGATACCCCAATTCACCTGGAGAAAAATAGAAGAAAGGAAACACATACGAAAACGCCAAATCTACTCGACTGAAGGAAAGGATAGAAAAATTATACACAGCAAAGGACAAAGAGGTCAAGAAGGGAGCCAGGAAAGACAAAAGAGAATATAACTGCGAGCAGCAATGAACGGGGTTCACAGGATGACAGAAAGGATACAAGGTCAGTTGGATAACAAACCAAGGACTCTGTCATGTAGGATCTATCTTCCTTTATGTGCAATCATGAGTCTAAATATTTGACGTATGGTTCATGTGGAGAAGATAATTGCAGATGATTTTGAGCACAAACAGCAGCAGTTAGGATAAGCTCCCGCTAGAAACCCCACTTTCAGCAAACAGAATGCACTCTTAATGTACTATTTTTTTTAATGTACTTATCAAAAGTTATAAATTGATATTTTTTCTTCAAAGGAAGATAACGTTTTCCAACAACAGGACCAATTACAGGACTTATCTACTTCAGGAAACCACTGAAATCTTCTGAGAACAACTATATGGGAAAAACATATACTTCAAGGACCTCAGGACTAGTATTGACAAACAAGTGCTCAAAGAAATTACAAGAGTATTACATATCTGGAGGTTAAGAAAAGAACAATCAGTAAACCTATCTGTGAGGAAAACTTGTGAGGAAACTTGAGATACTTGAAGGTGTGGAAGGCCTACTCCTTTAATTATACTGGACTGAGCATAATTTTATCTTACTACAAGTCAGTATTATATATATATATATATTTTTTTTTTTGTTGTTGTTGTTGTATTTTACTCCCAATTTCGTAATATCCAATTGCAATCCAATTATGACCTTGTCTCATCGCTGCAACTCCCCAACGGGCTCGGGAGAGGCAAAGGTCGAGTCCTGCGTCCTCCGAAACATGATTTGCCAAACGGCGTTTCTTAACACCCACCCGCTTAACCCGGAAGTCAGCCGTACCAATGTGTCAGAGGAAACACCGTTCAACTGATGACTGAAGTCAGCCTGCAGGCGCCCGGCCCACCACAAGGAGTCGCTAGAGCACGATGAGCCAAGTAAAGCCCCCCCTGGCCAAACGCTCCCCTAACCCGGACGACGCTGGGACAATTGTGCGCCGCCCTATGGGACTCCCGGTCACGGCCGGTTGTGATACAGCCTGGGAACAAACCCGGGTCTGTAGTGACGCCTCAAGCACTGAGATGCAGTGCCTTAGACCGCTGCACCACTTGGGAGGCCCAATATTTTATTATTTCAATAATTGTATAAACCACAATTGAAATATTTCAAAAACAAACAAAAGGCATTATTTTAAAAAGCATCATCCCAGCATTGTTCAAGAAGTTGTCATGGAGATTGTTTACCCTGAAGAATTACAAAGCACAGATGCCAAGAAGAATCACAAAGCAGCTGTGCTTTCAGACCACTTTGTGTCCCTTTATGCTGATTTTACCAAGAAAAATAACAAATGGACTAACAAACATTATATTCCACAATGATAGATCAGCCATATTGAAAACAGTGCAGATCCTATCCCTATGTAAGAGAAAATGATATTAATAATGGATCTCGAATTATTATAAATAAGGACGCAGAGCTTGATATTCCCAAACTAACCATGAATATTTATGACAGTGGAACTGTCCACAGTAATGAGGATGACCTTAAGAATTGTAAGGAATTCTTTACTACATTGAAAGCTGAAGTTGAAAAAGAGTGCTATTATCAGCCAAGGATGATCATAACAAAGAACAATTTGAAGAGACATTTAATGCATATAACTTTCAGCTTTACTTTGCCCAATACAAATAACAAATTGTAGCGCACATATGAGACAAGCCAAATTCAGCAGTTGAGGGAAGAAATCATCAAAAGCCAGATCTCTTATAAGGAGCTACAGTCTCAGATGAATGAATTACAGCAAGACAATCTGTCTCTAAAAATTCAAATGAAAAGAGACCCAGGACAATATGGTGCAGTGGAAGACCCTTTCTAGTGAGCTACAATCAGGCAATGGGCCAGCCCAATGAACTCAGTCCTAACGCAGCCAGTTACACAAAGCTGAATAAGCCATGTCACTCTACAGGATCACCAGAACTTATTGCAGAGCAAAGAACTAAACCACCATCCTTGACTAAGAGTCTATAGAAACAGTAAGAAAACACTAACAGACCATCCTGAAAGCCAGCCCTCAGCTTCCATGCAAACAGGAGGTGACAAAATACCTCTAATGGACCCCAATAGAAACTACAGAAGAAGATCACGTCAACCCTTCCACTCTCAGGTGCCATGCCAACCCTTCCTCCATCACCCAGAGTAGCCACGTCGACCGTTCCTCCATCACCCAGAGTAGCCACGTCGACCGTTCCTCCATCATCCAGAGTAGCCACGTCGACCGTTCCCCCCTCATCCAGAGGAGACACGTCGACCGTTCCCCCCTCATCCAGAGGAGACACGAAAGACAACTGAAAGACATTACAAGGAAACTCTAGCTAACCCAACTGATTGAAGGCCCGACTAGGATAACAAAATCCACAAAAACACAACTGGACTTGATATTATCCAATAAGCCTGAACGAATAACAAAAATCATACAACATCATTTCTGGTTTATCTGACCACAATCTTACTTTGGTTGCAAGAAAAATCACCAAACAGAGGTTCAGATACCAGGATAGTAATAGGACCAAAAGTAACATCAGTCGCATTCCTAAAAGAGATTTGGATCTTTTTGAAAATGAACTAAGGCAAATCAAATGGTCTGAAATCATTTATGGTGTACAGTGCCTTCATAAAGTATTCATACCCCTTGACTTAAGCACATTTTTACTCCTGAACTTATTTAGGTTTGCCATAACAAAGGGGTTGAATACTTATTGACTCAAGACATTTCAGCTTTTAATTTTGTATTTGTTTGTAAAAAATTTGAAAAACATCATTCTACTTTGACATTATGGGGTATTGTGTATAGGCCAGTGACAAAAAATCAAAATTTAATCAATTTTAAATTCAGGCTGTAACACAACAAAATGTGGAAAAAGTCAAGGGGTGTGAATACTTTCTGAAGGCACTGTAGATTTAGAAAACGACTGCAATGAAATTACAACAACAATTCATCAAATCCACAGCAAATTCTCAAGGAAAGTCCCACTCTTTGGCACCTGACGAATAAGAAATCACTCAAATCTGGTTTAGAGGTTGACCGCCTAGTTTACGATGGACTGAGAAATTAAGTGACTGAGAGTCACAGGAAAGCCAAAGCTGGAGGCCAAATGCAAGGAGGCCAAATGCAACCTCATAAGGAAAAACATTGATAAACTGACTGGAAAAGGCCATGTCAAGAATGGTGTACTACAACTTAAGGTAGATGGAAGTCTCCAAGACAAAAACTCGGTCATCGCCACCACTTTCAATAACTACTTCATTGATTTCAGTTTTAGAGTTGGGCCAACAATTTACCATCAGAGACCAGACTATCACAACTCGCAACGACTGTCACCAGGTTTTTAACCTAGTGAAGACAAATGAAGGGAAGGTGCATAAACTCATATCCTCTGTCAAATTCTAAAGCCAAGGATATACAGTACCAGTCAAAGGTTTGGACACACCTACTCAAGGGTTTTTCTTTATTTGTGCTATTTTCTACATTGTAGAATAATAGTGAAGACATCAAAACTATGAAATAACACATACGGAATCATGTAGTAACCAAAAAAGTGTTAAACAAATCAAAATATATTTGAGATTTGAAATTCTTCAAATAGCCACCCATTGCCTTAATGACAGCTCTGCACACTCTTGGCATTCTCTCAACCAGCTTCACCTGGAATGCTTTTCCAACAGTCTTGAAGGAGTTCCTACATATGCTGAGCACTTGTAGGCTGCTTTTCCTTCACTCTGTCGTCCGACTCATCCCAAACCATCTCAATTGGGTTGAGGTCGGGGGATTGTGGAGGCCAGGTCATCTGATGCAGCACTCCATCACTCTCCTTCTTGGTAAAATAGCCCTTACACAGCTTGGAGGTGTGTTGTGTCATTGTCCTATTGAAAAACAAATGACTGTCCCACTAAGCCCAAACCAGATGGGATGGCGTATCGCTGCAGAATGCTGTGGTAGCCATGCTTGTTAAGTGTGCCTTGAATTCTAAATAAATCACAGACAGTGTCACCAGCAAAGCACCCCCAAACCATGACACCTCCTACTCCATGCTTTACGGTGGGAACTACACATTCAGAGATCATCCGTTCACCCACACCGCGTCTCACAAAGACACGGCGGTTTGAACCACAAATCTCCTATTTGGACTCCAGACCAAAGGAAACATTTCCACCAGTCTAATGTCCATTGCTCGTGTTTCTTGGCCCAATCAGGTCTCTTCTTCTTATTGGTGTCCTTTAGTAGTGGTTTCTTTGCAGCAATTCGACCATGAAGACCTGATTCACACAGTCCCCTCTGAACAGTTTATGTTGAGATGTGACTGTTACTTGAACTCTGTGAGAGCCAGTTTCATCATAGAGCTTGATGGTTTTTGCGACTGCACTTGAAGAAACTTTCAAAGTTCTTGAAATGTTCCGTATTGACTGACCTTCATGTCTTAAAAATAATGATGGACTGTCGTTTCTCTTTGCTTATTTGAGCTGTTCTTTCCATAATATGGACTTGGTCTTTTACCAAATAGGGCTTTCTTCTGTATACCTTGTCACAAAACAACTGATTGGCTCAAATGCATTAAGAAGGAAATAAATTCCACAAATTAACTTTTAAGAAGGCACACTTGTTAATTGAAATGCATTCCAGGTGACTACCTCATGAAGCTGGTTGAGAGAATGCCAATAGTGTGCAAAGCTGTCTTCAAGGCAAAGGGTGGCTATTTGAAGAATCTCAAATATAAAATATATTTTGATTTGTTTAACACTTGTTTGGTTATTACATGATTCCATATGTGTTATTTCATAGTTTTGATGTCTTCACTATTATTCTACAATGTAAAAATTCGGGGGGAAAAAGTATTTGAGGGAAAAAAGTATTTGATCCCCTGCTGATTTTGTACGTTTGCCCACTGACAAAGAAATGATCAGTCTATAATTTTAATGGTAGGTTTATTTGAACAGTGAGAGACAGAATAACAACAACAAAATCCAGAAAAACGCATGTCAAAAATGTTATAAATTGATTTTCATTTTAATGAGGGAAATAAGTATTTGACCCCCTCTCAATCAGAAAGATTTCTGGCTCCCAGGTGTCTTTTATACAGGTAACGAGCTGAGATTAGGAGCACACTCTTAAAGGGAGTGCTCCTAATCTCAGCTTGTTACCTGTATAAAAGACACCTGTCCACAGAAGCAATCAATCAATCAGATTCCAAACTCTCCACCATGGCCAAGACCAAAGAGCTCTCCAAGGATGTCAGGGACAAGACTGTAGACCTACACAAGGCTGGAATGGGCTACAAGACCATCGCCAAGCAGCTTGGTGAGAAGGTGACAACAGTTGGTGCGATTATTCGCAAATGGAAGAAACACAAAAGAACAGTCAATCTCCCTCGGCCTGGGGCTCCATGCAAGATCTCACCTCGTGGAGTTGCAATGATCATGAGAACGGTGAGGAATCAGCCCAGAACTACACGGGAGGATCTTGTCAATGATCTCAAGGCAGCTGGGACCATAGTCACCAAGAAAACAATTGGTAACACACTACGCCGTGAAGGACTGAAATCCTGCAGCGCCCGCAAGGTCCCCCTGCTCAAGAAAGCACATATACAGGGCCGTCTGAAGTTTGCTAATGAACATCTGAATGATTCAGAGGAGAACTGGGTGAAAGTGTTGTGGTCAGATGAGACCAAAATCGAGCTCTTTGGCATCAACTCAACTCGCCGTGTTTGGAGGAGGAGGAATGCTGCCTATGACCCCAAGAACACCATCCCCACCGTCAAACATGGAGGTGGAAACATTATGCTCTGGGGGTGTTTTTCTGCTAAGGGGACAGGACAACTTCACCGCATCAAAGGGATGATGGACGGGGCCATGTACCGTCAAATCTTGGGTGAGAACCTCCTTCCCTCAGCCAGGGCATTGAAAATGGGTCGTGGATGGGTATTCCAGCATGACAATGACCCAAAACACACGGCCAAGGCAACAAAGGAGTGGCTCAAGAAGAAGCACATTGAGGTCCTGGAGTGGCCTAGCCAGTCTGCAGACCTTAATCCCATAGAAAATCTGTGGAGGGAGCTGAAGGTTCGAGTTGCCAAATGTCAGCCTCGAAATCTTAATGACTTGGAGAAGATCTGCAAAGAGGAGTGGAACAAAATCCTTCCTGAGATGTGTGCAAACCTGGTGGCCAACTACAAGAAACGTCTGACGTCTGTGATTGCCAACAAGGGTTTTGCCACCAAGTGCTAAGTCATGTTTTGCAGAGGGGTCAAATCTTTATTTCCCTCATTAAAATGCAAATCAATTTATAACATTTTTGACATGTGTTTTTCTGGATTTTTTTGTTGTTATTCTGTCTCTCACTGTTCAAATAAACCTAACATTAAAATTATAGACTGATCATGTCTTTGTCAGTGGACAAACGTACAAAATCAGCAGGGGATCAAATACTTTTTTCCCTCACTGTATATGGAATGGACACTGTGTTTCTAAAACAGTACAAATAAATCCTGATACACCCAATCACCAAAATAATTAACCTTTCAATACGGCAAAACACATTTCCTATGGCATGGAAATCAGCTATTGTAACTCCAATATATATATATCAGGAGACAAACATGATGTGAGCAACTAAAGACCAATCGTTATCCTCCCTGTCATCTCGGAAGTCGCAGAGAAAGTGGTCATGGAACAGCTAACAGCTCACCTGAATATGGGTAGTTTTCCCCTTCACTCCATGCAGTTTGGGTTTAGGGCAGGGTTGAAAGTAAGGCAGTACGGTCCAGTAAAGCGTCCTGGCAAAATAAATAGTGGTGGTATGCCGTACCGGTAAAACATGAGCCTATCACAAAAATTAAAACAAAATGTAAAAAAAGCTGTAGGTTATTACACCATTATTTATCATTAGGCTACCGCATGTCAGAGGCTTGAGAAATTAGCGAATGGACTTGAAGACCAGTGGTATAGCCTACTCTCCAAAATGCAATGTGGTTAGACGAGAACACTGAAGTTTTGCCAAGGCAGAGATGAATGGCCGACACCAAGACGTGTGTGGACAGCAGTGGATGCATAAATTCTGGCCTAATGACAATCGCCAAAATGTCACTACAATTTCTGGTGTTTTGTGTAACAGATGTCTCTCTCCATTCACCACTGTTTGGAGGCTGGAAATATGTTGCGAGTGGATGAACGTGCACGAGTAGCCTAGTAAAGGAGCCCTTTGAAGTGATTGTTTGACAATCAGATGAAAACATCATGACTGATTGTGTTTATGCCACAATAAAAGGTAATACATTTAAAAAGTTAAATGACATCTTTACGACTATTGAATTAATAGGGATTCTATATGTGAGCGTGTGCACACTTAGGAGGTCCCGTACCGGGAAGAAATTCAATCTACTTTCACCCCTGGTTTAGGGTCAACCACTCTACAGAAACAGCATGTTGCTATCTCCTAGAGATGACCAAGGCCAAGCTGGACAAAGGGGGTGTTGTAGGTGCAGTTCTCCTTGACCTCAGAAAAGCCTTTGACACTTAACCACAATGTCCTCCTCTCCAAGCTATCCAACTTCAACATCTCAACAAGTGCTTTAAAATGAATTGAGTCTTATCTGGAAGACCGGATGCAATGTATTGGGATTAAATGTGAACTATCATCACCAAGGGATTGCACTATGGCGAGTGGCACAGGAGTCAATCCTGGGCCCTTTGTTATTCAGCCTCTATATTAATGACCTTCCATCTGTTTGCCAGAGCATGGATATTTAAATGTATGCGGATGACACAGTTATTTATACGCATGGCAAAAATGCTGATGAAGTGGCAAGCAAACTAACAGCATCATTGGATAAAGTGGCTGAATGGCTCAACCACTCCTTTAAATATCTGGGCATTATCCTAGACCCTACTTTCACGTTTAAAAAACACATTAAAAAGATGTCCAGCAAAATCAGATATCGTCTTTCAAATGTTCGATACATCAGGTACTCACTCTCTACAGAGGCAGCCAATATGTACTGTATTTACATGCAATGATCTTCTCTCACCTGTCCTATTCTATCACCGGCTGTTCTCAAACCAATGAAACATCAATGAAACCCCTTCGATCACTATATAAACAAGCACTGAAGATCCTGGACAGGAAATTAGATCGTTATCTTCACTGTAATATTGAATGTTATATCCTACTATACTACTGTATGAGTGATGTGTATTTAAATATGTTTATATATTTAGATATGTTTAGTAAGGGACCACGGATGAAATGTAGCAGTGTTTAGCTAACACTGCTGCAAACCTCATATTTCACTGTCTGAAATGTATGTTTTTAACTGAACATGGTCCCTTTAAATAAACTACTACTACTACTACTACTACTACTACTACTACTGCAAAGAATGAGTTGTTATTAGTTTCCTTGTTTTTTTTTTATATCAATACCAAATTCAGTGTGGTTCGTCTTAGGGACATCAATGATAATGATGACAAGTTTGATAGGCCACTGTGGAGTGGATTAACAGTGGTTTAAATGGACACGTAAAATCAGATTTTTTATTTGTCAATAACTCAGCCAACTTTTCAAGTTAAGAAATGTACCATGGGCCGAATTTGGTGTCCTTTGGTCCTATGGTTCATGAAAATAAGATTTTAGATTTTTTGTGTGTGCATATTTTAGCATATTAGCGTACGTGCTACTGGTATAGTGTGGCCATCTTTAAATGCATCAATGCTATTTTCCCAAACTATTTAGGGACTAAAGACCAAATCTGGAGTGAATCTGACTTTTGGTCCATGAGATAAATATATTTGTATGATTATTCTAAGCATTTGTGTTACATAGTCAAAACAGTTAATTGTTAATAGTTTCCTTATTTTTTAAGATATAAATGCCAAACTTAACATGGTTTATTATGGTAATGTATTCGATGACCCCAAAAAGTTTAAAATTAATAGGCCATTGTGAAGTGGATTTACAAAGCATTTAAATGGACACGTACAATCTGATTTCCTGATTAATCAAGAACTCAGCCATCTCTTAACTTAGCTTGAGAAAAGCTAAGGGATTGGTTAACAGATGTACCATGGGCTTACATGCAGAATTTCGAACTTATATGGTTCATGAGAATATTGAGATTTTTTTCAGCATGAGGAACAATACCTACATATACTGAACAAAAATATAAACGGTTACACGTGGTCTGCGGTTGTGAGGCCGGTTGGACGTACTGCCAAATGTTCTAAAATGGACGTTGGAGGTGGCTTATGCTAGAGAAATTGACATTCCTGCAGTCAGCATGCCAATTGCATGCTCCCTCAACACTTGAGACATCTGTGGCATTCTGTTGTGTGATAAAACTGCACATTTTAGAGTGACCCTTTATTGTCTCCAGCACAAGGTGCACCTGTGTAATGATCATGCTGTTTAATCAGCTTCTTGACATGCCCCATCTGTCAGGTGGATGGGTTATCTTGACAAAGGGTCAAATGCTCACTAACAGGAATGTAAACAAATTTGTGCACAAATTTTGAGATAAATAAGCTTTTTGTGAGTATGGAAAACTTCTGGTATCTTTTATTTCAGCTCATGAAACATGGGACCAGCACTTTACATGTTATTATATTTTTGTTCAGTGTACAAAGTTTAAAGTCTCTAGGTCAAATGGGGAGACGGATATGATGATTTAAGTGAGACTGCTTATAACAGCGCCACCTATAGGCCAATCATGGCATTCTTTTTGACCAAGTTACTCATGGCCTCTAGTTTCTGTGTGCCAAATTAGAAAAAAGTTACCAATCTATGCTTGAGTTATTAGACAAGGAAATGTCAAGGAAAAGAAATAATCTAAGAATAACGATAGATTTCACAGCTTTGTTGTGAACGCCTAAATATGTAGAAAGACTTGCCTCTTTATTTTTTATTTTTTTATTTCACCTTTATTTAACCAGGTAAGCCAGTTGAGAACAAGTTCTCATTTACAACTGCGACCTGGCCAAGACAAAGCAAAGCAGTGCGATAAAAACAACAACAACACAGAGTTACATATGGGGTAAAACAAAACAAAGTCAAAAATACAACAGAAAATATATATACAGTGTGTGCAAATGTAGCAAGTTATGGAGGTAAGGCAATAAATAGGCTATAGTGCAAAATAATTACAATAGTATTAACACTGGAATGCTAGATGTGCAAGAGATTATGTGCAAATAGAGATACTGGGGTGCAAAAGAGCAAAATAAATAACAATATAGGGATGAGGTAGTTGGGTGGGCTAATTTCAGATGGGCTGTGTACAGGTGCAGTGATCGGTAAGGTGCTCTGACAACTGATGCTTAAAGTTAGTGAGGGAGATAAGAGTCTCCAGCTTCAGAGATTTTTGCAATTCGTTCCAGTCATTGGCAGCAGAGAACTGGAAGGAATGGCGGCCAAAGGAGGTGTTGGCTTTGGGAATGACCAGTGAGATATACCTGCTGGAGCGCAGACTACGGGTGGGTGCTGCTATGGTGACCAATGAGCTAAGATAAGGCGGGGATTTGCCTAGCAGTGATTTATAGATGGCTTGGAGCCAGTGGGTTTGACGACGAACATGTAGTGAGGACCAGCCAACAAGAGCGTACAGGTCACAGTGGTGGGTAGCGTATGGGGCTTTGGAGACAAAACGGATGGCACTGTGATAGACTACATCCAATTTGCTGAGTAGAGTGTTGGAGGCTATTTTGTAAATGACATCGCCGAAGTCAAGGATCGGTAGGATAGTCAGTTTTACGAGGGCATGTTTAGCAGCATGAGTGAAGGAGGCTTTGTTGCGAAATAGGAAGCCGATTCTAGATTTAACTTTGGATTGGAGATTCTTTATGTGAGTCTGGAAGGAGAGTTTACAGTCTAACCAGACACCTAGGTATTTGTAGTTGTCCACATACTCTAGGTCAGACCCGTCAAGAGTGGTGATTCTAGTCGGGTGGGCGGGTGCCAGCAGCGTTCGATTGAAAAGCATGCATTTAGTTTTACTAGTGTTTAAGAGCAGTTGGAGGCTACTGAAGGAGTGTTGTATGGCATTGAAGCTCGTTTGGAGGTTTGTTAACACAGTGTCCAATGAAGGGCCAGATGTATACAAAATGGTGTCGTCTGCGTAGAGGTGGATCTGAGAGTCACCAGCAGCAAGAGCGACATCATTGATATACACGGAGAAAAGAGTCGGCCCAAGAATTGAACCTTGTGGCACCCCCATAGAGACTGCCATAGGTCCAGACAACAGGCCCTCCGATTTGACACATTGAACTCTATCTGAGAAGTAGTTGGTGAACCAGGCGAGGCAGTCATTTGAGAAACCAAGGCTATTTAGTCTGCCAATAAGAATGCGGTGGTTGACAGAGTCGAAAGCCTTGGCCAGGTCGATGAAGACGGCTGCACAGTATTGTCTATTATCAATCGCGGTTATAATATCGTTTAGGACCTTGAGTGTGGCTGAAGTGCACCCATGACCAGCTCGGAAACCGGATTGCATAGCGGAGAAGGTACGGTGGTATTCGAAATGGTCGGTGATCTGTTTGTTAACTTGGCTTTCAAATACTTTCGAAAGGCAGGGCAGGATGGATATAGGTCTGTAGCAGTTTGGATCTAGAGTGTCACCCCCTTTGAAGAGGGGGATGACCGCGGCAGCTTTCCAATCTCTGGGGATCTCAGACGTTATGAAAGAGAGGTTGAACAGACTAGTAATAGGGGTTGCGACAATTTCGGCGGCTAGTTTTAGAAAGAAAGGGTCCAGATTGTCTAGCCCAGCTGATTTGTAGGGGTCCAGATTTTGCAGCTCTTTCAAAACGTCTGCTGTCTGAATTTGTGTGAAGGAGAAGCGGGGGGGGGCATGGGCAAGTTTCAGCGGAGGGTGCAGAGTTGGTGGCCGGGGTAGTGGTAGCCAGATGGAAAGCATGGCCAGCTGTAGCAAAATGCTTGTTGAAATTCTCGATTATTGTAGATTTATCGGTGGTGATAGTGTTTCCTAGCCTCAGTGCAGTGGGCAACTGGGAGGAAGTACTCTTATTCTCCATGGACTTTACAGTGTCCCAAAACTTTTTGGAGTTAGTGCTACAGGATGCAAATTTCTGTTTGAAAAAGTTTGCCTTTGCTTTCCTGACTGCTTGTGTATATTGGTTCCTAACTTCCCTGAAAAGTTGCATATCGCGGGGGCTATTTGATGCTAATGCAGTACGCCACAGGATGTTTTTGTGCTGGTCAAGGGCAGTCAAGTCTGAGGAGAACCAGGGGCTATATCGGTTCTTAGTTCTGTATTTTTTGAATGGGGCATGTTTATTTAAGATTGAGAGGAAATTACTTTTAAGGAACAACCAGGCATCCTCTACTGACAGAATGAGATCTATATCCATCCAGGATACCTGGGCCAGGTCAATTAGGAAGGCCTGCTCGCTAAAGTGTTTTAGGGAGCGTTTGACAGTGATGAGGGGTGGTCGTTTGACTGCGGACCCGTTACGGACGCAGGCAATAAGGCAGTGATCGCTGAGATCCTGGTTGAAGACAGCTGAGGTGTATTTAGAGGGTATGTTAGTCAGGATGATATCTATGAGGGTACCCATGTTTACGGATTTAGGGTTGTACCTGGTATGTTCGTTGATAATTTGCGTGAGGTTGAGGGCATCTAGTTTGGATTGTAGGATGGCCGGGGTATTAAGCATATCCCAATTTAGGTCACCAAGCAGTACGAACTCTGAGGATAAATGGGGGGCAATCAATTCACATATGGTGTCCAGGGCACATCTGGGGGCTGAGGGGGGTCTGTAGCAAGCGGCAACAGTGAGAGACTTATTTCTGGAAAGGTGGATTTTTAGAAGTAGAAGCTCAAACTGTTTGGGCACAGACCTGGATAGTATGATAGAGCTCTGCAGGCTATCTCTACAGTAGATTGCAACTCCACCCCCTTTGGCAGTTCTATCTAGACGGAAAATGTTATAGTTGGGGATGGAAATTTCAGAATTTTTGGTGGCCTTCCTGCCTCTGAAGCAGAGATGGCAGTTAGAAGGAACGACATGAGGTAAGTGTACAAAATCACAAAGAAACTCACGGCAGACAAAAAGGCCAGCAAAGATGTTCCACTGAAAGATCAAGATGGGAGACCGATGAAAGAGATGAAAAATATAGAGTGAACAGTGTTTGCACATTGACGATAGTTGCGCTACCTGAACAGTGTCTGAGCACTAACAAGGGTTTCGCTACCTAAACACTAACAATGGTTACGGTACCTGAACAGTGTCTGCACATTGATGATGGTTTCGGTACCTAAACAGTGTCTGCAGATTGACAATGGTTGCAGTACCTGAACAGTGTCTGCACATTGACAATGGTTCCGGTACCTGAACAGTGTCTGCACATTGACGATGGTTTTGGCGTCAGCCATGTAGTCCTCCTCTGCACTCATGGTGCTCTCCTTGTCCACCACCACCATGTTGGCTGCAAAGGACACGCCGCAGCGCAGGAGGTCATCCAGGCTAGGGGAGACACACACACACACACATTTGACTTGAATTTGACTTCTTGACTTGAAAAACTCAAGACCTTAGTTATAGACTGTCAGGAAAACCTCTGGACTCTGCACATGAGCTAGCTATCTTTTGAAAGATTCGCTGTGGAGAGAGAATCGTAACTAATAGTATCTCGGGGGCTGTCTAGAAAGGTGACGTTGGACACAGGACTTATTTGAGAAATTGATATTTCAGTTCACTCAGTCCGTTTCCTTTAGATGTAGTCTTGTTAGGAAGACTAATAGCATACAAATGCAGTACTTGCACTAAATTAAATGATTGATAAGGTTATAAAGGTGATGTGCGTCAAGTACTTATCGATGGAGCCGACCATGTAGAACACCATGGGGAACCAACAGATCGCCTCCAGGAACTGTGTGTCAGGCCTGGTGAGACAACAGAACGCGTCACAACATGGAAAAGAATAGAATAGAATGGAATTTAATTAAATTGAATAGATCTTCATTGTCCATATGAACAAATATTGTTATTTTTGCTGTCACAGTACCCAACCCGCCATATCCAAAAGAGACAGTCACTTTTATAAAATAGAGAAAATATGGTAGGAGGTGCTGCTTTGCTTGTGGTAAAAGTACCAAAAAGGGCGCTCATTGGTATCTTGCTGAATTCAAGATAAGCCATAGCCATTCAATCTCATTTAACATTCACTTCCCAGCTAGCACATAACGTTCTGAGAACCATATGTTTCATAGAGCTTGGTGAGCGCGTGGTTGTCCTATGGTTATTTTGCATACAACCTTCCCACAACTTTGCCGGATAGTTGCTTGGCTTTGTAACATTCTCAGCACATTTAAGGAACTTGACAAAAAAAAAAAACGTTATTTTCTTGGTATTTCATTACTTTAAATGTTCAAACATGGTTACATTTAATTGTAATTATGGTAATATTCTAGGAATGTTCTCCAACTGGTTTGCATTGGGAATGATCTCAAATATTCAAATCAAATCAAATATTTCAGAGAACGTTAAGAAACAACGTTCTTCTGTGGGGATTTTAGTACTTCAACACAAGGTTTCCTCATGGTTCTATTTAAAATCATGTTCTCAAATTGTTCCGAGAATGTTAAGAAAACGTTCCATAAAAAACACTACAAAACTTTAGTAACGTTCAGAACTTTCTAAAAATGTTATTTAAAGTGGAACTGAAAGCGTTTTAGCAACATTAAATCTTATTAAAATCTGATCATAGGAAGAATATGACACCTTTTTTTTTTTTACATTTTCTGACAAGCGAGCACTTAGATTTTCACGTTTTCATAAATTCATAGAATGTTTGGGAATTATGAATTGTAACGCATTTGTGAAAATTCTATAGCAATATAGAGTGGGAAGGCAGACGTGTGTTTTGACAATGAATAAACCAAAATAAAAACATCTCTCTTGTCCAGGACCAGAGTCTAAGCAGACTGGTGCGCCATAGCCAATCAGAGCTACAGTAGGCCAATATGCAAATAATCCATTTGCCACATGGGCCTGCCATCATTCACTTTGAACTGGACTGTGTTACAGGCAGTAGCAACAGCACGATCATTAGATCATTAGAACGTATTCGCCAAAAGCCACCTGAATGGATTTCTGCAAATATGGGGGGGCTCTCAGATGCTTGAGGGGCAGCTCTTGGGGGGACTGTTGGGGGATCTTGGATGGTTGGTGGCCTGGCAGTTGGGAGCTTGGGCACTGGTTCGGGTCCCCGATTTGACTTGGTGGGAGATCTGTCGATGTGCCCCTGGGCGGGGGTGCTTGACCCTGGTTGCTCCTGTGGGTCACTCTGGATTGGAGTGTCTGCAAAATGACTGAATGTAACGTAAATGTTGAGCGGCT
Organism: Coregonus lavaretus; assembly: GCF_964263955.1. Taxonomy (NCBI): domain Eukaryota; kingdom Metazoa; phylum Chordata; class Actinopteri; order Salmoniformes; family Salmonidae; genus Coregonus; species Coregonus lavaretus. Next base: position 37,438,189 of record NC_140010.1, on the reverse strand, counting down.
TCACTGCAGTTAGATTGTATGGTTATTTTTTTTGTTTTTTTTTTATAGATATGCTTACTTAGGCTAACAGTCGTTCAAGTTCAGCATAGCTAGCTAGCTAGCTAGCAAAGTGATTCACATTTCTTGCTAGCTAACCAAATTACACCTGCATCTCTAGCTGTAGCCACCCAAAAACGATGAGGGGAAAAAGTCAGTCACTCATCCAATGACATGACATCCTCATAGTAGCTAGCTAATGTTAGGCTCTGTCTTTTTAGCTTACTAAATAAATAGTGAATGCAGCATTGCTGTGTGGTGCACTCAAAATGTATTGTAGTTGAGTAGCAAGTCTAGGCTACTCCCCTCGGGCCCCTCATCACCACAAACGACTTCAATTTTTAAAAACATTTTAGTCATTTAGCAGATGCTCTTATCCAGAGCGACTTACAGTTAGTGAGTGCATACATTTTTCATACTGGCCCCCCATGGGAAACGAACCCACAACCCTGGCGTTGCAAGTGCCATGCTCTACCAACTGAGCTACACAGGGCCTACGATGGCAATGATGGCAGTCTCAGACTAAAGTATGTAGCAAACGACAGAGCAGCAGAATAATTTAGTGTGAGTCATCAGGCTAGACTAAAGTAACACTGACATCTTTTAGGGAGCAATAATGAGGTGACCAATAATGGTTGCAATGGAGAACAGCTGTGCGGGTACTTTTAAGTAGTATTTATATTTTTGACAACTTTTACTTAACTACATTCCTTAAGAAAATATTGTACTTTTTACTCCATACACTTTCCTTGAAACCAAAAGTACTCGTTACAGGAAAACAGTCAAATTCACGCACTTATCAACTGAACATCCCTGGTCATCCCTACTGCCGCTGATCTGGTGGACTCACTAAACACATGCTTGGTTTGTAAATAATGTCTGAATGTTGGTGTGCCCCGGGCTTTCCATAAATAAATAAAACAAGAAAATGGTGCCATCTGGTTTGCTTAATACACTGCTCAAAAAAATTAAGGGGACACTAAAATAACACATCCTAGATCTGAATGAATGAAATAATCTTATTAAATACTTTTTTCTTTACATAGTTGAATGTGCTGACAACAAAATCACACAAAAATTATCAATGGAAATCAAATTTATCAATCCATGGAGGTCTGGATTTGGAGTCACCCTCAAAATTTAAGTGGAAAACCACACTACAGGCTGATCCAACTTTGATGTAATGTCCTTAAAACAAGTCAAAATGAGGCTCAGTAGTGTGTGTGGCCTCCACGTGCCTGTATGACCTCCCTACAACGCCTAGGCATGCTCCTGATGAGGTGGCGGATGGTCTCCTGAGGGATCTCCTCCCAGACCTGGACTAAAGCATCCGCCAACTCCTGGACAGTCTGTGGTGCAATGTGGCGTTGGTGGATGGAGCGATTCATGATGTCCCAGATGTGCTCAATTGGATTCAGGTCTGGGGAACGGGCGGGCCAGTCCATAGCATCAATGCCTTCCTCTTGCAGGAACTGCTGACACACTCCAGCCACATGAGGTCTAGCATTGTTTTGCATTAGGAGGATACCAGGGCCAACCGCACCAGCATATGGTCTCACAAGGGGTCTGAGGATCTCATCTCGGTACCTAATGGCAGTCAGGCTACCTCTGGCGAGCACATGGAGGGCTGTGCGGCCCCCCAAAGAAATGCCACCACACACCATGACTGACCCACCACCAAACCGGTCATGCTGGAGGATGTTGCAGGCAGCAGAACGTTCTCCACGGCGTCTCCAGACTCTGTCACGTCTGTCACATATGCTCAGTGTGAACCTGCTTTCATCTGTGAAGAGCACAGGGTGCCAGTGGCGAATTTGCCAATCTTGGTGTTCTCTGGCAAATGCCAAACGTCCTGCACGGTGTTGGGCTGTAAGCACAACCCCCACCTGTGGACGTCGGGCCCTCATACCACCCTCATGGAGTCTGTTTCTGACCGTTTGAGCAGACACATGCACATTTGTGGCCTGCTGGAGGTCATTTTGCAGGGCTCTGGCAGTGCTCCTCCTTGCACAAAGGCGGAGGTAGCGGTCCTGCTGCTGGGTTGTTGCCCTCCTACGGCCTCCTCCACGTCTCCTGATGTACTGGCCTGTCTCCTGGTAGCGCCTCCATGCTCTGGACACTACGCTGACAGACACAGCAAACCTTCTTGCCACAGCTCGCATTGATGTACCATCCTGGATGAGCTGCACTACCTGAGCCACTTGTGTGGGTTGTAGACTCCGTCTCATGCTACCACTAGAGTGAAATCACCGCCAGCATTCAAAAGTGACCAAAACATCAGCCAGGAAGCATAGGAACTGAGAAGTGGTCTGTGGTCACCACCTGCAAAACCAGTCCTTTATTGGGGGTGTCTTGCTAATTGCCTATAATTTCCACCTGTTGTCTATTCCATTTGCACAACAGCATGTGAAATGTATTGTCAATCAGTGTTGCTTCCTAAGTGGACAGTTTGATTTCACAGAAGTGTGATTGACTTGGAGTTACATTGTGTTGTTTAAGTGTTCCCTTTTTTGAGCAGTGTATAAGGAATTTGAAATTATTTATTATTTTACTTTTGATACTTAAGTATATTTTAGCAATTACATTTACTTTTCATACTTAAGTATATTTTAAACCAAATACTTCTAGACTTTACTCAAGTAGAATTTTACTGGGTAACATTTACTTGAGTCATTTTCTATTAAGGTATCTTTACTTTTACTCATGACAGTTGGGTACTTTTTCCACCAATGCTGATTTGGGCCATCAGTTGATTGACAGATGTAGGCCTACCATAGAACGATAAACTTTCCTTCAGTGTGGATGCGCGCCCACGTTTTATAGCTAGGCTATGTATAATTTGTCAATATACAGTAGTTATACAGTAGTTATGGTCTTTGGTGTGGATGACCTTACTTACTAAGCTGTTATGCGCCGGCTACAGTAGCACAGGCCAACTTTAACCGCTGGACCACACTGACGCCACCAATAATTTATTCTGCCTATTGCTTGCCTTTAACATATAATAAAACTACATAGGCTACTTGAACTGGCGCCCAGTGGACCTGCAGTCTAAGGTACAACGTAGGCAGCTATGGTACTGCATTCTAAATATTTCTTCAGATATTCAAATCCTCCTGCTGATTATTTTCATCCTGCGACGCAAATCTGTAACGCTTTAGCAATGGAGACCTGACCAAGAGGGCAGCGCAATAAAAAGGTTAAGAAGATCAAATAAAACGCTGCTCTTACTGATTATCCAGGAGCAGCACAATCGGGTTCAGCTCTTTCTTTAGTCTGTAGGAAGCTCTAAGTGGGACGATGAAGTTGTACAGTCCATTTCCCGCCGTCTCAGCCGACACAATGATTAGCTTGTTCTTAAAGCTATATGCTTTGGCGTCCTCAAAGTTGTTATGCTGACAACCCTATGCGGAAAATAACATACATTTTTATGTTGTTGTTTTAAAATGTAAAAAAATGTATTTCAATTAAAATGTGGGTCGGTTTCCCGGACATTGATTAAAAAGCAGATTCCCCATTGTGCATGCATTTTAGTTCAGGTCTAGGCTTAATCTATGTCTGGAAACTAGCCTCAATAGTGCCAATGGTTAACATGACTTAATACTACCTAAATTGCTTTAACTGATTAAGTGACATGCATCATTTACCCCTTCCAGTCTGAGGCAACAGTATGGTACTTTCTCCTTCAGTAGATGGCAAAGTGTTGGAGAACTACCGATGTAGGGCAGGTTGGGAGAATAGCCTTTCACATAGCTTCAAATAAACAGACACACAATTCATATTTTACTGTAGAGTATGGATCGCCGATTAAAATTAATAGCCAAACAAATGTCATTATTGTCTCACAAATCATCATCTAATGCAGGTGTTCTCCAATTCCAGTCTGAGAGCTACCAGGTGTGTACGTTTTTGTTCCAGCACTAACCTACCTGAATCAATCAACTATGCATGGTCTTCAGTCTAGAACATACAGGTGTAGGGTCTTAATTTGATGACTCTTTTGTTGCTGAGAATTTTCTTGCACCACAGGAAATGCAGATGAGCTTTGTGATTTACATAAATTAACTGAAAACCCACTCTAACACAAAGTTATATTAACATTATTGCACATGTAACCTACTTTTGGCCAGCTAATAGCCTAACCACTGATAAAGCAACATTATGGACTAAACCAGTGGAGGCTGGTGAGGGGAGGACGTCTCCCCTCACCAGCCTCTACTGGACTAAACGTTCAAATCCTGTTGCTACAGGATTATTTTGCTGTGACAAAATAGGTCTAAATATATCCTGTATCTGTAGTTAATTGAATAATGTGCACACTGTAGCACTCCAGGACCAAAGTTGGAGACCCCTAACTGAAATAACCAAAAGACTTACATCCTCTCTTTTTACCCCATTTTTTTTCATTGGAGAATAAAAAGTAAGACATATTGCATGGTATCAATGTAACAGAGGTAGTAACATGTTTCCTGAAAAAAATGGTTGGCTTACATCCTCTTATAGAAATAATATAAAACATACTCCTCAGTTGATTGGTCCTCCTCGGAGGGCAGGGTCTCGTCCTCTGATTGGTCGCTATAGAGGTCACCTGTGTGCATAGAGGAAGTATCTGGCACCTCTAGCACGGGGCTGATGCTGGGCCTCCTGCTGTTACCCTTAACGTCCTCTGGGGGGAGACAGAGAGTAGGCCCAGAGCGGGGCTTGCAGCCTGTGTCCTGGAGGTCTGTGGCCACAGTGCCTGAACAAGGATACAAAGGAACACAACATTTACAACTATTTATTGTGGGCATTTTTCTGTGTCTGTCTTACAAGTCATTCATAATATTTCAGAAAAATACCAATTGTAGTTCAATAATGCAGAATAATCGATGACTATATATACCAATATCCACACTGGCACACTATACTTGCCCAATACATTACTCACTTGTTAGTATACTTCATCACTTCATACTACGTAGTACACACGTTTTGATATTGGAATAGAGCTCATATTACTGACCCATGCTGGTGATGGCACTGTGGACAGGCAGGCAAGGCCAGCTGACCATCCTCTCCCTCTTAAAGGTTGAGTTCTCCTCCTTGGTGATGTTGATGTAGAAGCAGGTGTCATTGGGGCTCATCCTGAACTGGGGCCCGGGGTTCAGCAGGATGCTCTTACTGTCCTCCCGGCACACCCCGATCAGACACACACCATACCTGAGGACAGAGATCGAGGTTTAGAGTTAGCTCACACAGAGTGGAGGTACAGAGGGGAAATAACAGAGGGAGAGATGTCTGTTCAACGCCTATTTGACTGGGCAACTGAGTTTTTCCTGACCACATGATGAGACCAGAGTGTTTGCTAAGGTTTTCCAGGTATGGTCATGAGGAGTCGCTTGAAGTGTAAGAGGAATTGGAGATGGAGGAATGCAGTGCTGAGGCAGAGGGCTCGTAGAGAGGACGACTGGCTACTATTCTGAACTTTGTGTGGTGAGCTTTCTGACGCCCAGAGCTGCCGACGCATTGCCCAAATGGGTGCTTCACAGAGTGGAAGAGGAGAAGTCCAGTGGCTATATGACTCGTGCTGGTTCCCGGACTTGCCCTCTACAAGATAATCAGCAGACTCCATCACCATCATTTACCATCCTCTGACCAGCTCCCTCCGCTCAAGCCATCAACTGACCCTCTCCATCTGCAGAGGATGCAGCTTTCAAAGACTTGGCCTCTATTGGTTGACCTGACATATTTCTTTTTTGTTTGTTTTGTGCTTATGAAGTGCTTTGAGATTTCTGTTATGAAAAGTGCTATAGAAGTTTAATACATTATTATTATGATTATTATGATTATTATTATTATGTGGTCAAATCCCTACCCTTTGACCTACATTTTGTCACCTGTATTAGAATATTCATAAATAGGGCTGGTTTTAAATGTGTCGGATCAGTGCTATTTTCAGTCAAATATTTTGTTGATGTTTATTGTATACCTGGTGTGTTATACCTAATAGCTACCCGGACTATCTGCATTGACCCTTTATGCGCGAATTTTATTTTACTCATCACATATACGCTGCTGCTACTGTTTATTATCTATCCTGTTGCCTAGTCACTTTATTCCTAGTTATATGTACATATCTACCTTAATTACCTCGTACCCCTGCACATCGACTCGGTACTGGTACCCCGTGTATATAGCGAAGTTATCATTACTCATTGTGTATTTATTATTCTGTGTTATTACTTTTCTATTATTTCTCTATTTTCTTTCTCTCTGCATTGTTGGAAGGGCCCATAAGTAAGCATTTCACTGTTAGTCTACACCTGTTGTTTAACAAGCATGTGACGAATAAAATGTGATTTTATTTGTTGGTTAAAAGTGTTTATTGAGCATTTAAGCACACATATCCGTCCCCATCCATGGATACAACTGAAATAGCACAGTAAATCTAACCATTGGAACCGGGATCACAAGAAAATGTGGTAATCTGTCAGTAGGGCTGTTTAATGGCAAGTCTGTGACCCTTGACCCTAGGACCCCCCCTAAGACGTATTGGTGTTTTCTACTTACTTCTTATGTGAGTGGAAGGAGGTGTAGGTGAAGCTTTTCCCCATGTACTCCGAGAAGATGATGCTGTCTCTCATGGCGATGTTATAGACCTCGTTCCCGGAACACTTGCCATAGGTCCTGTGCCACTGCTCTGGAGACTGCTGCCCCTCCCTGAAGCACATAGAGTAATGAAGAGGGTATTCATAGTCTAGGCTTTCGCAGTATGCATTTTTTTCCATTTGCAGACTTGGTGGGTAGAGTAAAGACTTGGGTAGAGACTTGGTGGGTTGGTGGGTTGCCTACTGTAGATCTTCTGGAGTGTACACCATTGAGGTGTTGACTAGATATGAGGGTGGAGGGTGGTTGTGTACTTACAGACCCTGTGAAGTGTGGACCAGTAGTGTTATAAGGGTGGAGGTCGCTGGACAGATGCAGTTCAGGGCCAACATGGCATACTTTAATTCCTCCTCACACACAACATGATCTAAGGCAATGGAGATTAATAAGATTTGATTACGTTTTACGTATTACTGAGATGGGACTCAATGAGACTAACCTGAATACATAGAGAAAATATAAATACAAAAACTAGAGAAGGAAGGGTTAACCCATTATTGGGGCCACAATTCAGGATATTCCAGAAAATGTATGCCAAGATCCCAAATCATCTAAACAAATGTTTCTTAACAATACATTAATCTGTCTTTACCTGCAAATTTCACATGGAATTTATTCTCTGGCTTTAGAATCTGGACATAAATGGGGCACTTTGGAGCGAAATCCTTCACAGCCCAAGCTCGCAGTATTGTCTGATGGTCCTTAAGAGGCAAACAAGACAACAAAAACACATCAGAGATACATTTGTTTGAGCTGTTTTATGTTCCATTGCTTTATGCACTGCACCGTGGTTATAACACTGGCGCCTAAAAACAATGGGTGACCAAGCATTCTGCGGTCTCGTCCCCCGGCTCTGGAACGAGCTCCCGCTCCACCTCTGCATGCCCCAGATCACCACTGCCTTTAAGTCTGAGCTCAATAACCACTTCTTTAAACTGGCTTTCGCTTATTGTGATCTATTTTGTGTTGTCTTTTGTTGGTCCTATACGTTAGTTTTAAGTTCTATTGTTTTGTCCTTGTCGCCTCCTTATTCTGTTGTGTATCTTGTATAGTACTAGCTACTAGATAGCTACTATCTTTCAATTTTTCGCCTGTTTTTAGCTCTTTTATTAAAGCATTTTTATTTTAATGGTTGCTTTCAATGTAAAGATCTTTGGGATTTACTTCTATAAATGAAAAGCGCTCTACAAATGCTATTTATTATTATTATTATTATTATTATTATTATTAGGTATGTTTATGTCAGATGTCATACAAAGCTTGAGCAATACAAAGTCCCTCTGTACCTTGTATAAGTACTTGTCCTATTATAAGTGATACTCTTGCCGGTATGTATCATAGTATTGTCAGCTCAATTTGCAATAAAACGTGCCATGCTATGATTTTTTATCATAACATGCTAACTGGATTTACTAACTAACTGGATTTATGTCAACTCCATCAGACACCATAAAAGGCATTTCATTTTTACAGTGTTTAAAGGCTTTGATTGTTTAATTCGAACATTCAATTATTGAAATATGTTATACAAATCTCCAAACTTCTTTTTGTTTTGTTTTATAGCACTATTAAATGCTCGAGGGCTAATTTAATTAGCATTTTGGGATGTGTTTCTCGATTTATACTAAACAAAAATATAAACGTGTTGGTCCCATGTTTCATGAGCTGAAAATAAAAGAGCTGAAATAAAAGATCACAGAAATGTTCCATACGCACAAAAAGCTTACTTCTCTCAAATGTTGTGCACAAATATGTTTACATCACTGTTAGTGAGCATTTCTCCTTTGCCAAGATAAACCATCCACCTGACAGGTGTGACATATCAAGAAGCTGATTAAACAGCATGATCATTATACAGGTGCACCTTGTGCTGGGGACAATAAAAGGCTACTCCACAGATGTCTCAAGTTTTGAGGGAGTGTGCAATTGGCATGCTGACTGCAGGAATGTCCACCAAAGCTGTTGCCAGAGAATGTAATGTTAATTTCTCTACCATAAGCCACCTCCAACGTCATTTTAGAGAATTTGGAAGTAGGTCCAACCGGCCTTACAACCGCAGACCACAATTAACCACACCAGCTCAGGACCTCCACATCCAGCTTCTTCACCAGCGGTTTGCTGATGTCAACGTTGTGAACAGAGTGCCCCATGGTGACGGTGGGGTTATGGTATGGGCAGGTATAAGCTACAAACAATGAACACAATTGCATTTTATCGATGGCAGTTTGAATGCACAGAGAAACCGTAACGAGATCCTGAGGCCCATTGTCGTGCCATTCATTCACTGCCATCACCTCATGTTTCAGCATGATAACGCACAGCCCTATGTCTTAAGGATCTATACACAATTCCTGGAAGCTGAAAATGTTCCAGTTCTTCAATGGCCTGCATACTCACCAGACATGTCACCCATGGAGCATGTTTAGGATGCTCTGGATCGATGTGTATGACAGCATGTTCCAGTTCCTGCCAATATCCAGCAACTTCACATACCCATTGAAGAGGAGTGGGACAACATTCCAAAGGCCACAATCAACAGCTTGATCAACTCTATGCAAAGGAGATGGGTCTCGCTGCATGAGGCAGATGGTTGTCACACCAGATACTGACTGCTTTTCTGATCCACGCCCATACCTTTTTTTGTGACTAACAGGTGCATATCTGTATTTCCAGTCATGTGAAATCCATAGATTAGGGCCTAATGAATTTATTTCAATTGACTGATTTCCTCATATGAACTGCAAGTCAGTAAAATCTTTGAAATTGTTGCATGTTGCGTTTATATTTTTGTTCAGTATAGAACATACAACCTAGCACAGCAAATACTTCAATTGTTTAAGCATATGTTGCAGAACAGTGATTCAAATATTATTTCAGAATATTGACAAAAAAAGTCAACTATTGACAGAGTTGACAAGCCACTGACGGAATTGTCAACAGATACTCAAAACAGACATATTTGTGCCTCTAAAAATAAAGGTTCAATACAAACATTTGTTTAATATGGGAAATTATTCATTTGAAAATTCCCAATAAAAACATACACATTCTATCAGATTAGTCAGCACGCATTAGACAAAAATTTGTTGATGTTGAGTTGATGTTTTACAGAGTTGACAAAAATGTCATTTTTCTTCTTCATTCAAGTGATATATGACTTATTGACTCTAAAAACCTAATTAAAGGTAACATATTTGAACCATAATTCCTATTCTATCTTAATCTATCAGGCAGATGGAGTTGACAGTTTATGGTTGATACGATGGTGATTCCAATATTGTTTGTTTAAATCTATCAAAAGTAGAGAACTTTACAGACCATAAGTGGTCTTGTTGCACTAAATGTAATGAGGACATGAATAAGGGGTCCTTATGGTATAGCTGACCTTGCTCATTCTGGATTAATTTATGATTTTAGACAAATTTGACAGAGTTCACCAAATCTCTGGACACATCTTTTAGGAATCACAGTTTTGAGATAAATATTATTTAAAGTCACAGAGGGCTATTGCAAGAAAAAATATATAAAACAATTATTATAACTATGCTAACTAGTAGTAACCTTTAGCATATGGTTTGCTAGTGCCCATTCAGGTATGTATTGACCTAATCTAACACAAAAGCCTGGTGGGCTGGTCACTCCTTAGGCCAGTGGGCTGGTCTCTTGGTCCCAGTCTGCCCCTGATTTAACACTTGTTGTAGTGGTAATAGTAGCAAATGTACGTACTGCGGCGGTGCGGTCCACCTCACAGCGACTGCTTAGGATGAAACAAGCCTCTGCATTATCCAGTCTGGAAAAGAAGGACACCCATTCAAAACTAAGTGGTTACATCTCAATACTCTACAGTGGCTTCCTCTCATCTCCTCTCCAACTGTATACCAACCCACACTCATCTTAAAACATAAGAGAGGTGAAAGGCAAGCAATATGGTGGATACCCATTGCCTATCCACTATTGTTTTTTACCAGTCCAGCTCTTCCACATCAGTGCAGTTGAAGGAAAGGAGACTAAAGACCCAAAGAGAGGAAACTATTTAAGCGGATTGAGACGCAGCCCTTAGTGTTGGTAACTCACTTGGCCCGTATGAGGTCCTGGTCTTTGAGGGCTGACCCCTGGAGGTAGATGACACGCTGGGACCATAGGGGGATCTGGAGGACCCGGCGAACCTGGGGGTCCATCTCTGTCGGACACAGGATGATGACGTAGTAGTCCTGGATGGGGAGGAACACAGAGGAACAGCCTGGGTCGTGTTCATTAGGCACCAAATGGACGAAAACGGACTGAAACAGGGAGGGACTACCTGGACTTGTCCAAAAAGAAATGCAAATTTCTGTTGCAAAGTGTTTTAAAACCTTTCCTGACGCGTGCCTGAATGAACAAGACTCAAGTATACACGCACGCACACACTGTCACGCCCTGGCTCTGGGACTCTGTTATGTTGAGCCAGGGTGGGTTGTTTCTATGTGTTTTGTGTGCTAGGTTGTTTATCTAGTTCATTTGTTTCTATGTTGGCCGGTGTGGTTCTCAATCAGAGGCAACGTGAATCAGCTGTTGCTTGTTGTCTCTGATTGGGAACCATACTTAGGTAGACTGTTTTGCCACAGTGTTTGTGGGATCTTGTTCTGTGTATGGTTTGTGTCTGTAAACCAAGGACTTCACGTATCGTTTTGTTGTTTTGTGTTGTGTGCAAAGTACTAATTATAAAGTATGTACGCATATCACGCTGCGCCTTGGTCCACTCTGTATGATGATCGTGACACACACACACCAACTCATTCACCTACACACACGCACGCACGTACAAACACACACACACACACACACACCTGCAGCCCGGGGTGGGCGTAGAACTCATTGAGGAAGTCCATCAGGAGGTCTATCTTGAGGGAGCTGACACACAGCACCACATGTTTCTCCGTCTGGGCCCGGTGGCGGCTGTAGTTCCCCCCCGACTTCTGTCTCTCCATCCACAGGTAGGCTAGCTGTTCAAACTGACAAATAGCACCCAGCACAGGCACACCTTACTAATACTGCTCATGTTGCGCAAAACACATTCTCAAATCATTCAAATAGGCTAAATACATGGCTAAATGCATACAGTTCACCCAATCCAACACATGTTGTAATATAGAGTAAAGCATTTATATTTTATCACTCTTTTCTTCCATCCTGGTCCTATAGAGCTACAGTGTGCATTGTTTTCTCCAGCCCAGTACTAACACACCTGATTCATATCATCAACTAATCATCAAGTTAGGTGTGTTAGTACAGCTAGCTGGGACATAAGCCTGCATACCCTGTGGATCTCCAGGACTAGTAGTAGAAAAAATATGCTTCAACAGAATATTGAAATTGTGTCCATAAAAAAGGCCAGAGTAAATGTCAGTTACTGTCTTCATTAAGGCAATCTGTTTACAATGGCAGAACAGCAGCAGTATGGATACTTTTGGCCTACCAATGCATCTACAATGCCTCGAACATGATTATGCCCTTTCTAGTTCAGCTGACTCCCTACTCGCATGTGTTCTATCGATTTGGCATTTCCTAGATGTCCGAACATTAGTCCAGTTGATTTCCCTTTAGCAAACAGATGGGAGTGTGGTAATTTTGTCTGTGTGTCTTATTGTGTCTCTGTCTGTCTGTCTGTCTGTCTGTCTGTCTGTCTGTCTGTCTGTCTGTCTGTCTGTATGTGCGGTGCAATGTATGTGTGTGTTCTTGGCCGACTTTCTCACCTGAATGGGCAGCACCACAAGGGCCACTGAGATCATAATGATCACCAGCAGCTTGGAGGGCCACACGTTGGGTGTGACGTCGCCGTAGCCCACCGTGGAGAACGTGACAACACAGAAGTACCAGGAGTCGAACAACGTCAGATTCTTGCCCGCCCGCTCCAGGTGCTGGATGCCACAGATACTACCAGGGATACAGGAAAGCAGTAACACAGGGGTTGTGAAGGGAGTGGTGTCATTGCATCATTTGGGGACAGTTTACCAGACACAGATTAAGCCAAGTCTTTGATTTATCAGGATTTTCATTTTAGGTTCTCCATTGAGTTTGTGTTTTAGTCCAGTACTAGACTTAATCTGTGTTCGGGAAATTTGCCCTTGGTGTCTACACTGAAACATGAAGTAGGGCCAAGAGATTTTCCAGACCACATGACCCAACCAGGAAAAACACTGGGTCTTTTAACTAAGGCAGATGGTCAAGAAAAACTAGTGGTACTACACATAGGGCCAGTTTTCTGGACAGAGATTACATTTACTCCTTGACTAAAAAGCACTTTCAATGGAAATTCTCATTGAGCTTTTTGGATCAGGACTAAACTTAATCTGTCTCTGGGAAACTGGCCCATAAGGTTTTAGTCGAGAAGAAACATAAACCTACAAGCCAACTGAACTTCCCATAGCCAGACATATATCCTCAAATCTCTTTGTAACATACACTATTGTTAATGATGATCGATATACTGTATGTCGTCAAATATATCTGTGGATGTATTTATTAACAGAAATGCTCTGCATATTGTGGAAATGTATTTTTGCAATTCTTGAATGAATACATAGCATGCATCCTATCTGTTTTTTTTGTTGAATGTTGTGGTCAGTCATGTATTGACATTGGAAGTAGCTTAACCTGTGATCGCACTGGTCCAGTAAATAGATTAGTAAAACTTGGCCACTGAATGAGTGTGCTCTATTCTGTGGACTTATTGGATTTTGTAGGGGAATGATTACATGGAGTAATGTCGTCATTCCAGTAAACCTGCATTTACCAGCTAGGACCTTAAGAGGAATATTCTGTCTACAAAGACATCCTACACAGCACATCTAAATCATCTATAACATATATGTTGTTTTGAGAAATGATAACTGATGGACTACCAGACAAGGGTGTGTGACCATCATCAGCCTTCACCATGAGTATCACTTTATGACCATAAAGGGACAGAGAAAAAAACTACGCACACACACACACACACACGTACACACACACGCACATTATGGGCAGGGCAGCAAATGGCAGAACTAAGATCACTTAGCGGCCATTAACCCAAGGCAATCAGCTCAGATGAGACAGAGCCCACAGGAAACTCAGAAGAGCTGTTAGTATTGCTTTCACTATCAGCCATTGATAACCAGAGTCTCTTTTGTGTACAAGTACATCTACTTTACAAATAATAGCATCCCATATGGAAAAACATAAATCTAAAATATATTTTTAGATCAATTTTTTTATGATACATGTGAAAGATTTAAAATTGGCCAAATAATGTATTCAATATATATATATATTTAATAGATTTTAAATACATTCCAACATATATTACGGAATTGATTTAAAACGTATATATACATGTATTTCAAATGTATATCACAATATATGTAAAATGCATCGGGAAATGAATTTTATGTATTTCAAAATATAGTACAGTCTTTCATGTGACAAATAAACAAACATACTTGACGAGAGCATTGGAACCAACGTCCAACGAGCAGAACTTAACGTGTACTTGGTCGTTCCACGAAATGACACTCTTTTGCATCCCTTTGATATGTTAAGTAGAAATTATGGACCAATATTGAATTTTAAAAGCCTGGACCACATGGAAAATTCAATACATCTGATTATCAATATGAATAAAGACTTACTAAAATGCCAAAATTCAACATTTTGAAATGTCCCTCCGTAAACCTTCTGTGACACACACACAAACACACACACACACGCACATTATGGGCAGGGCAGCAAATGAGATCACTTAGCGGTCATTACCCCAAGGCAATCAGCTCAGATGAGACAGTCATTTTACATTACATTTTACATTTTAGTCATTTAGCAGACGCTCTTATCCAGAGCGACTTACAGTTAGTGAATACATATTTTTTTATACTGGCCCCCCGTGGGAATTGAACCCACAACCCTGGCGTTGCAAACGCCATGCTGTATCAACTGAGCTACATCCCTGCCGGCCATTTCCTCCCCTACCCTGGACGAATTGTGCGCCGCCCATGAGTCTCCCGGTCGCGGCCGGCTGCGACAGAGCCTGGATTCGAACCAGGATCTCTAGTGGCACAGTTAGCACTGCGATGCAGTGCCTTAGATGTTTTTCAGCAGCAGCGACTGGGAGACTAGTCAGGATCGAGGGAAAGATGAACGGAGCAAAGTACAGAGAGATCCTTGATGAAAACCTGCTCGAAAAGAGCACTCAGGACCTCAGACTGGGGCGAAGGTTCACCTTCCAACAGGACAACGACCCTAAGCACACAGCCAAGACAATGCAGGAGTGGCCTTGAGACAAGTCTCTGAATGTTCTTGAGTGACCCAGCCAGAGCCCGGACTTGAACCCGATTGAACATCTCTGGTGAGATCTGAAAATAGCTGTGTAGTGATGCTCCCCATCCAACCTGACAGAGCTTGAGAGGATCTGCAGAGAAGAATGGGATAAACTCCCCAAATACAGATGTGCCAAGCTTGTAGTGTCATACCCAAGAAGACTCGAGGCTATAATCGCTGCCAAAGGTGCTTCAACAAAGTAATGAGTAAAGGGTCTGAATACTTATGTAAATGTGATATTCCGTTTTTATTTTAAATTTGCAAATATTTAAAAATAATCTGTTTCATGTGATTAGTGATTCATTTACGTCTGTCCCTCAGACATAAGTATTCAGACCCTTTGCTATGAGACTCGAAATTGAGCTCAGGTGCATCCTGTTTCAATTGATCATCCTTGAGAGGTTTCTTTAACTAGATTGGAGTCCACCTTTGGTAAATTCAATTGATATGACATGATTTGGAAAGGCACACACTATCACGTATCAGGATATGACCCAGATGCAGACACGGGAGGTGGATAGTACAGTTCTCAGATGATTTATTATAAACACGGGGCAGGCAAAGGGCAGGTCGAGGGCAAGCAGAGGTTCGGGATCAGGTCAGATTCAGGCAGGTACAGGACGGCAGGCAGGCTCGGGGTCAGGGCAGGCAGAATGGTCAGAACCAGGAAAAACTAGGAAACAGAACTTGAGACACAGGAAGACAGGAAAGAACGCTGGTAAGACCTGACAAGACAAGACAAGACTAACTGACAACAGACAAACAGAGAACACAGGAAACAGGAGACAAAGGGCTGTGAGACATAGATTTAATCCTAGACACATGAAAAGTGGGATGCATACGGAGGGCACAGGGCAACAGAAAATGAACAGCAGAGGGGCTAAGGATCTTGGAGATGGGGAAAGGGCCGATAAAACAGGGGGACAGTTTGCGGGATTCTACCCGGAGGGGCAGATCCAGAGTGGACAGCCATACCCTCTGCCCGAGACAATAACGGGGAGCCGGGGTACGGTGGCAGTCCACCTGTCATCAATACCTGGAGGTGGTCTTGAGAAGAGCCGACTGGGCTCTCTTCCAGGTATGGCGACAGCAGCGGACGAACATCTGGGCTGAGGGTATGCTGACCTCTTCCTCTTGCTCCGGGAAGAGCGGGGGCTGATATCCCAGGGATACTCAAAAGGTGAGAGACCAGTGGCTGAGCAAGGGAGGGTGTTGCAGGCGTACTCTACCCACAAGAGCTGCTGGCTCCAGGTGGTGATATTGGCAGAGACCAGGCAGCAAAGAGTCGTCTCCAGGTCCTGATTGGTTTGCTTCAACTGGCCGATAGACTGGGGGTGGAACCCGGAGGACAGGCTGGCCGACGACCCAATGAGCATGCAGAACGCCTTCCAGAACTGGGACGAGACCTGAGGACCCCGGTCGGAGACCATGTCCACCGGAAGTCCATGGATCCGGAAGACGTGCTGCACCATGAGCTGGGCCGTCTCCTTGGCTGAGGGTAGCTTGGGGAGAGGGATGAGGTGGGCAGCTTTGGAAAACCAGGCCACCATGGTAAGGATAACCGTGTTGCCATCAGACGGGGAGAGACCAGTGACGAAGTCCAGGGATATATGTCACCAGGGACAGTGAGGGATGGAAAGTGGTTGAAGGAGGCCTGCCAGAGCTTGCCGAGGAGTCTTATTCTGGGCACACACGGTGCAGGCTGCGACGAACGCGGAGACGTCAGGAACCATGGTGGGTCATCCAAAAATGTTGTCGTACAAAGGCCAGGGTCCGATGGGAGCCAGGATGGCAGGCCAGTCGAGAGGAATGAGCCCATTCCAGAACCGAGGAATGGGCAGAGTCCGGGACAAACATCCGGTTAGCCCCACCCCCTTGACCAAGAAGGAGAGTGATGGAGTGCTGCATCAGATGACCTGGCCTCTACAGTCACCCTATCTCAACCCAATTGAGATGGTTTGGGATGAGTTGGACCGCATAGTGAAGGAAAAGCAGCCAACAAGTGCTCAGCATATGTGGGAACTCCTTCAAGACTGCTGGAAAAGTATTCCAGGTGAAGCTGGTTGAGAGAATGCCAAGAGTGTGCAAAGCTGTCATCAAGGCAAAGGGTGGCTAATTTGAAGAATATAAAATATATTTTGGTTACTACATGATTCCATATGTGTTCTTTCATAGTTTTGATGTCTTCACTATTATTCTACAATGTAGAAAATAGTAAACATAAAGAAAAACCCTTGAATGAGTAGGTGTGTCCAAACTTTTGACTGGTACTGTATGTGTTATGAATGACCAAAGTTGTCTGACTTTATAGTAAGTACAGTGTCATATTATAAAAGGCATTTATGTATGTATTATAAATGACTGAATGTGTGACTTAGGTCGCTTGCTGAAATAATTGTTCCTGTCTTGAGTTTGGTCTAATACACTGTAGCTTGAATCCTGTCTAAAAACACCAGATTTGACTCTGGGGGATATACAATGAAATCAATGTGTATTTTTCACCATGTAAGGCAGTAGTTCCCAAACTGAGGGGTCGGCAGGGGGAAATGACCGAACAGAACAGCCAGGTCTTGAGCAGGACAGAAAGAAAGATATCACGTTTTGGTGAAGGTCACTAGTTGGTTTGTCTCAATCAGAAGCAATGTATGCCACAGCACAAGAACAGTAACAGCTTTTATTGTGAGAGAAGATGATAAGAACATAAGTATTGCGTTCACATTCTTCCAAGCTTCTTGAGCAAACATTTAACATAGAATACACAAAAAACATAAAGCAAGTGCTTCTTTGTATTTTGAGGCACTATGCCTTTTTAGGGCATTTAAGCTCCAACTCCTCTCCTAATGTACAAAAAAATCTTTGGATTATGTAATTGTAGATACATTGGAGAAAGACTGCCACTTAAATAAAATCTTGCTTTCAAGTGCCCCTCTCTGCTGCACACAGCCAGCTTCCATTGCCCTTGTCACATGGATGATTTAACTAGTAATTACCATTTGGAAGGCCGTTCAAGTGGAGTTTTTGCAGATGTGTTAAATTCCTACTTCCAACTTGGTTACGAACGCACCATAACACCACTAACCATCCACGTTATAGACATATAATACCACTCATTGGAAGCACAAGACCTATACCTACACTTTGACATATTGTGGAGCATTAAATGATGTACAGTTTTTGTTTAAAGTTATAAAAAGACAAACAGATATATTTTTATTATTTAATTAAGCTCAAGATAGGCACTTACTATAGTTTTTTTTAATCTCTTGAGATGGGAAAACTAGTTTTGTAATAAATTGAACATGTGCTCTTTATGACAGAATGTTAAAATTAGGTGAGATCAAAATGATTTATTTTACTCACCATCACAAATTAAATTACAGTGCCTTCGGAAAGAATTCAGACCACTTGA
Organism: Coregonus lavaretus; assembly: GCF_964263955.1. Lineage (NCBI taxonomy): Eukaryota > Metazoa > Chordata > Actinopteri > Salmoniformes > Salmonidae > Coregonus > Coregonus lavaretus. The sequence continues at coordinate 37,419,765 of NC_140010.1, read as the reverse complement.
CTTTTTCCACATTTTGTTACAATACAGCCTTATTCTAAAATGTATTAAATAAATAAAAATCCTCAGCAATCTACAAACAATACTCCATAACGACAAAGTGAAAACACGTTTTTTGAAATGTTTGCAAATGTATAAAAAATATATTTAAAAATACCTTATTTACATAACTTTTCAGAACCTTTGCTATGAGACTCGAAATTGAGCTCAGGTGAATCCTGTTTCCATTGATCATTCGGAAAGTATTCAGACCCCTTGACTTTTTCCACATTTTGTTACGTTACAGCCTTATTCTATAATTTATTAAATTGTTTTTCCCTATCATTAATCTACACACAATACCCCATAATGACAAAGCAAAAACTGGTTTTTAGAAATGTTTGCAAATGTATTACCAAAAAAAAACAGAAATATCACATGTACATACACTACCAGTCAAAGGGTTGGACACACCTACTCATTTAAGGGTTTTTCTTTATTTGTACTATTTTCTACTTTGTAGAATAATAGTGAAGACATAAAAACTATGAAATAACACATATGGAATTATGTAGTAACCAAAAAAGTGTTAAACAAATCAAATTATATTTTATATTTGAGATTCTTCAAATAGCCCCCCTTTGCCTTGATGACAGCTTTGCAAAATCTTGGCATTCTCTCAATCAGCTTCACCTGGAATGCTTTTAAGAGTCTTGAAGGAGTTCCCACATATGCTGAGCATTTGTTGGCTGCTTTTCCTACACCCTGCCATCCGACTCATCCCAAACCATCTCAGTTGGGTTGAGGTCGGGGTATTGTGGAGGCCAGGTCATCTGATGCAGCACTCCATCACTCTCCTTGGTTAAATAGCCCTTACACAGCCTGGGGGTGTGTTGGGACATTGTCCTGTTGAAAAACAAATGATAGTCCCACTAAGCCCAAACCAGATGGGATGGCGTATCACTGCAGAATGCTGTGGTAGCCATGCTGGATAAGTGTGCCTTGAATTCTAAATAAATCAGAGACAATGTCACCAGCAAAGCACCCACACACCATAACACCTCCTCCTCCATGCTTTACGGTGGGAAATACACATGCAGAGATCATCCGTTCACCCACACCGCGTCTCACAAAGACACGGCGGTTGGAACAAAAAATCTCACATTTGAACTCCAGACCAAAGGACACATTTCCACCGGTCTAATGTCCATTGCTCGTGTTTCTTGGCCCAAGCAAGTCTCTTCTTCTTATTGGTGTCCTTTAGTAGTTGTTTCTTTGCAGCAATACGACCATGAAGGCCTGATCCACACAGTCTCCTCTGAACAGTTGATGTTGAGATGTGTCTGTTACTTGAACTCTGTGAAGCATTTATTTGGGCTGCAATTTCTGAGGCTGGTAACTCTAATGAACTTATCCTCATCAGCAGAAGTAACTCTGGGTCTTCCTTTCCTGTGGCGGGCCTCATGAGAGCCAGTTTCATCATAGTGCTTGATGGATTTTGCGACTGCACTTGAAGAAACTTTAAAAGTTATTGAATTGTTCAATATTGAATGACCTTCATGTCTTGAAGTAATGATGGACTGTCGTTTCTCTTTGCTTATTTGAGCTGTTCTTGCCATAATATGGACTTGGTCTTTCACCAAATAGGGCTATCTTCTGTATACCACCCCTACCTTGTCACAACACAACTGATTGGCTCAAACGCATTAAGGAAAGAAATTCCACAAATTAACTTTTAACAAGGCACACCTGTTAATTGAAATGCATTCCAGGTGACTACCTCATGAAGCTGGTTGAGAGAATTCCAATAGTATGCAAAGCTGTCATCAAGGCAAAGGGTGGCTATTTGAACAATCTCAAATATAAAATATATGTTGATTTGTTTAACACTTTTATGGATACTACATGGTTCCATATGTGTTATTTCATAGTTTTGATTTATTCACTATTATTCTACAATGTAAAAAATAGTACAAATAAAGAAAAACCCTTGAATGAGTAGGTGTGTCCAAACTTCTGACTGGTACTGTAGTTCAATCAATGATTTTTCCACCTGATTTCAACAAAATTACGTTGAACCAACGTGGAATAGACATCTGTGCCCAGTGGGATATTTCATATTCTAGGCAATGTGAATAAACACAGTGAAATACTGTCTGTTGAGTGCAGGGTTCGTTCTTTGGAATATGTGCCTTCAACTTTCATTAAAAAATTCATTTTTTCAGGATGTAGTAGTAATTGCTGCCACTACCTTGCTTTTGTGGCATCGCACACATTACATTAATGGTCTTGTGGCAGTCAACAGGAAGCCAGATATTGAGGGAATTATTCCGAGGTAATTTACATTGTAATGCCATTTACCCACAGAGTGCACTGGAGAAAATAGGTCCCAGAGCTGTACACTTGGTAACCCAGAAATATGATGTCAGACGTGATGCATTAGTTGCAAGTGACTGTAAGTGCTTGAAGCTCTGAGGTGGAAAACCACAGATAATGACCAGCAATTCAATCTGGGCTGATCCTGTAAGACCCTATTGGATGTGGGAGAGGTGGTCCAAAGCAGGGTGCTTTGCCTCCTCCATCCACTTATTGAGTTAGCCTGAGAGGACATGCCAAATTGCTAAGTGCTAACATTTTTTTTTTTACATTTGTAAATTTTTAGTCATTTAGCAGACGCTCTTATCCAGAGCGACTTACAGTTAGTGAATGCATACTTTTTTTTTTCTCATACTGGCCCCCCGTGGGAATCGAACCCACAACCCTGCCGTTGCAAGCGCCATTCTCTACCAACTGAGCTACACGGGACATATTTTTTGCTGTTGTTTATCGTCGTTTCTGAAACTAACCGTTTGCTTAATTTACATTGGTTTTCGAAGTGCCCATGTTTGGGATGCAGACTGCAATTTACAAGTGCACACACATGCAAGAACACGCACACACTCACCAAGTGAATATGAGGCAGAAGAGGGTGGAGATGAGAATGAGCACCTGGTTGGAGATGGCAGACTGTGTTCGCTGTATGGCACGATGCAGGTCATTCTAGGGGGAAAAGGTCATGGGTGGTTGGTAACCTTTCCACCTCTATCTATTTCTGTAAAGGACTTTTTTTAATCTATTTAATTGATAAATAAGGTAGGTACAAGTAGTTGAGATGGGGAGACAGAACAGAGGGATAGAGCAGTGGCGGGACCGGGGATCAATCCGCTGCCCCAGGTGTAATGTGTGGTCCAGAGGTGGCAGCACTACCGCAACAAGCTGATTCAGCCGTGTCTGAGTTGAGGCAGATTAACACTCACAATCATGTTCTCCAAGGCATGCTTGGCCAACCAGCAGTTCAGGAACACAGGGATGAAGAGGTTCCGTAGAGGGAGCCACATGGTCTGAAACAGCACAGAGATCGTTATAGGCCATCCCGTCTACAGAAGCCCAAAACATTCCTGACAATGTTGCCAGTTACAAAAAGATAGGCTGTCACAATGTTTCAGCAACGTAGCTGTGTTAGCTGGGGTGCCTCTGGTCATGGTACTCTCGGGGACAAAACATACTACTAGGAGTTTGTAGGTACGTACAGTATATGATGTGACTTAAAACATCTTTAAAATCCCAGTAAAAACCACATACAATTTAGAATTCAGCCATGTTCATGTAGAGTGTTTTCATTAGCTGTGACTATTGGATGAGACAATAATAGCCATAATAGCCCTGCCATAGCATTGTGTTTCGCTAGAGTCCAGGGCCCATATTAACGTCTCGGAGCGGGAGTGCTGATCTAGGATCAGGTCCCCCCCCCCCCCTTAATTATTATTTAACAGGCAAAACTGATCCTAGGCCCTATTAGAGTGTGTTAACTCTTACGGTGAGCAGGAAAGGCACTGTGTTCACCATCTCCAGGATGAACGTCAACCGAATGATCTGCTCCCAAATGTTGCCCTGAGGACAAAGTAGAGTGCTTTTCCTGTTTCACAATCTATTGACTTTATATATAGATATACAGATTGATGTTGTGTATTGAGTAGTGATATTGATATGACTGTAGAATAGACATTACTATGAATGTTTCCTTAGATTGAGTGACATCCTATGGAGTGGGATGGTACTTACCTTGTAACTCAGGTAAGTCAATAGAATAGTTTCAAAAAGACAGATAACTGCCACAGACACCTGTTGAAGAAATAGAAGTATGGATAGACTCTTTGTTTTCATCAAGTCTTATAAAAAAAAAACAGTTTCACATCATTGGGAAGCAGGTTAACTGAGAATAGAAACGACAAACAGTAGTAATTGCATAGTGCCCATGTATGCAGTAGTTAGCAAACACAACTACAAGTTAATAAATTATGAAGGAAATTTGTTGGCAGAAATTTCACCTGTAACGCCCATATGGGAAGACTTCGTTCAACCCATATTATGGGAGACCTGGTGGGGAAAAAAGCTGTGTGTTAGTTCACAACTGGAGATTGAGATGTAGAGAGATATTTGAATCATGTCCAGAGAATGACTAGTGATCAGTGGTGTGTAGAAAATAACTAATTGGTTGTGCTTGATGTTGGATTAAAGAGTCCCTGAAAACAATATATAATCTAAGACCAAGTTTGGGAAAACCCCTTGACAAAGTAGGATAATGTTTCTGTTCAGTATTGTACCCTACTATGAGGGTAAATTTAGGGGCACTGGTGTAGGGTTGAGCCATGAAACCACAAACAGGCTTTAGAAAAGGCTAACAGCTAAAAGCAGTGGATGGCTGTCCTATTGCTTGGAGTCATCGTGGTGTGTTATAGCGTCCACCTGCTGGGTTCAGGTGGCTGTTTGTGCCAATACAACATGTAGAATTGTTGGGAAATAACTGGAAAATGGCGGCCAATATTCTGGTCAGAAGCACGTTGTTCTGGTATGTTTCCTCTCTAAGTGAGGGTGTCTTGATGCATTGTTGCCAGGTAATATTAATATTATTAGGTCGATGTCTGGATATGCTTCTCTTTAATTTAACACTCGATTCGATAAGAGTAGATAGAGTAAATACTCACCAGTCAATCTTAAAAAATATGTATGTTTGATTGGGGCATCCCCAGCTGTAGAGAGAAAAGATATGTCCAACTATTTAACAAAATGCACAATAATATTGAAGAAAATGTAATGAAATTAAATGAAATGTTATTTGCCACATGCGCCGAATACAACAGGTATTCACCTTACAGTGAAATGCTTACTTACAAGCCCTTAACCAACAATGCAGTTTTAAGTTAAGTAAAAAATAGATAAGTAAAGTAAAGAGCAGCAGTAAAATAAAATAACAGTAGGGAGGCTATATACAGGGGGTATCGGTACAGAGGCAATGTGCCAGTTAGTTCTACAGTCATATTTCAAAACAAGGACAACGGCAAGTAAACTGACTGTACCTACCTCATCCTTTTATCAAAACTGAGTACAATGTCACCCAACTCTTATTTGCTTATGTTTCCAGATTAGATTAATGTATTGTAAAAGCATTTACATTTACAAAGCTTACATAAGTAACCCAATTGAAGCTACACTGATGAAAATGTAAGAGCGCAGATCAAATAGCGACTCAACAGATGCAGGTTACAATGCTTTCTGTCCACCAGCATTATATAGTCCACCCACACAGACATGGCCAGAGAGGAAGAGGCGAAGCAACAGGGTTTACTCAAAATCCTAAAATCTTTCCACGTTAAGCAGATCATTAATTATTAAGCAAGTGAGGAGTTTTTGCATGGGGGACAACGAGTGTTGAATTTTGTCAAGTTAAAAATGTATTTCTATTTTGATATGTGAGGCTTATTTGATCTAATAGAAGTTTCTTAATGCTTAGGTTGTTACGAGTGTACTGATATAAGTGGGATGGACGTGACATCCCGGCAACTTTTAGAAAAAAACACTTTATATCGGAGTTGTTGAAATTCGAGACGGTCTATGTATATTCATGAGGCTAGCACAGCATCTCACTCGTCATTGAATACAGGCAGTTGAAGTGAATATCCCTCATCAAATAAAATAAAAAAATAGTTAAAGTTTCAAGTTGTATTAGTTGTATGTACAGGATACACATGGTACACACCGTCCAATGAAATGATTAATTGCAGGTTCCATCTCACATAGCATAAGCATAATACAGGAAGGAACAATTTATAGTCCAATTTTTTGTGGGAAAGTGGGATTGGGGGATAAGTGTTTAAATTGTGCAGTTATAGCAATCATAATACAAGTCTGGTAGCAGCAGTTGTGATTATGTGTGTGTGTGTGTGTGTTTGTGTGTGTGGATGTGCATGTGTGTGTGTGTGTGTGTGTGTGTAGATGTGTGCGCGAGTGAGTGAGTGCATGTGTGCTAAAATGCAACGAATCAGAGCAGGTGGACAGTCTAGTTCAGGTGTTCAGCAGTCTGATGGCTTGTAGATAGAAACTGTCTGAGCCTGTTGGTATCAGACCTCATGCTCCGATACCGTCTGCCCGACAGTAAGGGAGTGAACAGCTCATGGCTGGGGTGTGTGGGGGTTCTTGATGATGCTGCGGGCCTTCCTCAGGCCGCCATTCCAACAAATCTCATTTTTAGGGTGGAGACACAAGCGTCTCGTCATTATATCTATATCTCTAACATGGCTATGCTGTCCTTGATAGAGCTACAACAGTGTTTCCCAAATCCGGTCCTCCAGTACCCCCAACAGCACATGAGGATGAGGACCACACTACATGTCATTGCGTGACTCCACGTTTACTTCCATATGATGGTTATTATATCAATATTTGTACATAAAGGCGTTTCCACCGCCATTTCTCGCATAACTAATTATACCGACACAAAAAGATCCCACCATGTCGAATGAACAAATTGTCTGTCAGCATTATAAAGGTGTACCGGCATTTTCTGTTCCCATCAGACCGGTTGTGACTTTTTTCATGCGTCAGGTAATTCATCCGCATGAAATGGTTGGATGGAAACCTGGTTAGTGAGACATTTTCCATGGCATGGTTTTGGTACTGTTAATGACTAATAGTTTCCACATTTTCTACTGATGATCCCTTGTTTCTTCTCTGAGAATTACTGTACCTTGAGGGCCATCTTTAGAGGCTGTTGTCAAATTGTAGTCATAAAAATGCAACATTTTTGTGACTATTCAGTAATCACCATGTGGTATCTACATTCGCCTACAAGACATTAAATGACTATCCTTACCAGCCATGTCCTTTGGATGGGTCAGCTGTCAATACGCGACACATGTATAAGACACAGCTCAGGACCTTTAGGGAGAAGTCAAACACTTGTATTCTCAGGCCTGGGAGACAAAGACAGAGAGGTTATAATTTCATACCTAAGGTCAGTACTTCCTCACCATGTGACCTGAACAGGAAAATCTCTGGGCCCCTTGGTTATAACTGGTTCAACAATTTGCCATTTGTTACAGATGCAACGGGTGTATTTTTTACTGTCTCTTTAAAATAAAGTACAAATAAGATGTATTAGATGGATAGTAACAGCATATAGTGTAGTTCAGCTGTGACTACATAGTTAAAAAACATTACTTACTTGATCTTTGGTTTTTGATGAAGAACAGTTTAAGTCTCTCTTTGAAAGTACTTTCATTGGCATAAAATTCGACTTGCACCCTTAAAATAAAAGAGAAATATAAATAGTTTCTATAAATAAAATTAATAATGACATATTTACTAAGCATTTGCACATGGGCAAGGCTGGGTATTAAACAAGGATTCCACAGGTGCAAACTCTTAAATAATATTACTATTTGACCCTGGACTGTGTAGGCCTATCATAGTCTCATTCCTTTGTTATGCAAGCACCATGATACTGTAGGCCTTAATAAAAATGTTAAACCAATTTTAAGGGGTGCCATTAGATTTTAAGGTGTACCATTAAAATAGTCATTCTCTTTCCTCGCCAACTACAATTTGCAAAACAGAAAATCACATCAGAAAATCTGTTATTATTGTATTGAAAAAGAAAAATGATAGCCAAAATGTTTTTAGAAATCCACCGACCTTAAATTTAGTACTAGCTACAACAAAGTTAAACCGCATGATAATGATTAAAACATTTTTTTGTATCTAAAAGTGTCAAACAAACTCAACCTACCTGTCATCGTCTTGTAAATTCTGGTCCCCGAGGAGTAAGTCCCTGAATCTATACCTCGGGGGAAGATGGGGTACTTCGCTCTCCAAATCAACCATAGTTCTCCTTAGCTGTAGCTACATCAGTTGCGTGTGCGGGTGCGACTAGACTCCCAAAGTCCAATTGCATCATTAAGCTCTTGCGACGTTGTGCATGTGTTATCTCACTGTCAGCATCATCCAAAGCACACATCGCAGTCATTGGAGTCGTTGGGTTATTGGTGATAATGATTAGGCTAATAATGATGATTTCAATATTTACTTCAACAAAAGTATGTGGACACCCCTTCAAATGAGTGGATTCGGCTATTTCAGCCACACCCGTTGCTGACAGGTGTATAAAATCGAGCACACAGCCATGCAATCTCCATAGACAAACATTGGCAGTAGAATGGCCTTACTGAAGAGCTCAGTGACTCTCAACGTGGCACCGTCATTTTCCAACATGTCAGCTCGTCACATTTTGGCCATGCCATGCTGCCCTGGTCAACTGTAAGTGCTGTTATTGTGAAGTGGAAATGTCCAGGAGCAACAATGGCTCAGCCGCGAAGTGGTAGGCCACACAAGCCCACCGAACAGGACCGGCGAGTGCTGAAGCATGTAGTGCGTAAAAATCGTCTGTCCTCGGTTGCAACACTCACTACCGAGTTCCAAACGGCCTCTGGAAGCAACGTCAGCACAAGAACTGTTCATCGGGAGCTTCATGAAATGGGTTTCCATGGCCGAGCAGCTGCACACAAGCCTAAGATCACCATGCGCAATGCCAAGCGTTGGCTGGACTGGTGTAAAGCTCACCGCCATTGGATTCTGGAGTAGTGGAAACGTGTTCGCTGGAGTGATGAATCACGCTTCACCATCTGGCAGTCCGACGGACGAATCTGAGTTTGGCAGATGCCAGGAGAACGCTACCTGCCCCAATGCATAGTGCCAACTGTAAAGTTTGGTGGAGGAGGAATAATGGTCTGGGGCTGTTTTTCATGGTTCGGGCTAGGCCCCTTAGTTCCAGTGAAGGGAAATCTTAACGCTACAGTATACAACGACATTCCAGATGATTCTGTGCTTCCAACTTTGTGGTAACAGTTTGGGGAAGGCCATTTCCTGTTTCAGCATGACAATGCCCCCGTGCACAAAGCGAGGTTCATACAGAAATGGTTTGTCAAGATCGGTGTGGAAGAACTTGACTGGCCTGCACAGAGCCCTGACCTCATCCCCATTGAACACCTTGAGGATGAATTGGAACGCCGACTGCTAGCCAGGCCTAATTGCCCAACATCAGTGCCCGACCTCACTAATGCTCTTGTGGCTGAATGGAAGCAAGTCCCCGCAGCAATGTTCCAACATCTAGTGGAAAGCCTTCCCAGAAGAGTGGAGGCTGTTATAGCAGCAAAGGGGGGACCAACTCCATATGAATGCCCATGATTTTGGAATGAGATGTTCGACGAGCAGGTGTCCATATACTTTTTGTCATGTAGTGTATATCTGCCTTCATAAGGCCTACATTGTTTTTGTAAAATTACTCTAATGGCACTGTCACAACTCACAACATTTCTGTTTGGGTGAACAGCCCAATAACTTTTGAGTTCTCAAGAACAGACCGATCTGTCAGATTTACAGCCTAAAAATGACAGAGCAGTTCAAGAACACAAAAGTTTATTGGACTGTTCACCCAAACATAAATATTGTGTTACAGTGCCATTAGACTAGGCCTAATGTAGGCAGATGTATATTCAAATCATCATTAATCATCATTAATAAACCGACGACTCCAATGACTGTGACATGTGCGTCATTCTCAAAACTCTTATTTAGGCTATATTTTGTGAAGTTAATATACAAGACTGGGTCTGGAACATATGTGGCTCCAGAGCATCATGTGGCTCTTTAACTGCCCCTCCCTGGTGATCTATACTGTAGTCATTTAAAGTAATCTATAGACTATAGTAGTAGTAGAATGAACACATATCAAAGAAGTTCTACTCACACTTGAACAACCACATGCAAAATTAGAATATTTTTTAAATATTCAATTGAAGTTGGCTACACCCCTTACTATTCAAAACAATACTGTTTTGTTTTAAATACAGTCAGATGCGCAAAAATGTAGGCTACATAGCCAAAGATGAAGAGGCGAAGCAAGAGGATTTACTCCGCCCAAAATCTGTCTGCGTGAGATAAGCACTTTTCACTCAGAGTACCACAGTATGAGTCATAATACTCATAAAACCTAGCGGTCAAACAGGGAAATGGTTCCAATCGTTTTTCCACCATTCATTTTTCCCATAGGGGATTTTAGAAATACTTAAAATAAGGGCTGTGTTTTGTGTAGGCTTACCCTGGCGTGACGTTTTGATAACCGTGTAAATATCTAGGACTAGGTGACTTTTACGCAAATATTACCCAATTATCCAAGTTGAAATGACGTGGTGTGCCCAGGGGATAATGCCACGTTTCTCAACAGGTTAATTTTCACAGATCTACTGTAACTTTCTCCAACAGGTGATGAGACCTCGCGCAATATCAGACCAACTGCCAGACCACAACCTAGTGGCTCAGGTCTATTTTTACCGGGTAATTCAATTTATTTTTTCACCATTAGACTAGTTTATCATATTTAGTGATGCAAATAGAAGCTACTCCAGTAACACTTACTTAAATCCTCCAAGTATAATGATGACATGATTACAAGGCATATAAAGGGTTATATTATACCTGGATTCTTAAAGTTAAGTGTTACTGTCAGGCAGTCGAGGGTACAATCTAGCCGTACTGCGCCACCTAGGTGTGATATGAGCCCTAGGAACTCAATGGAATAACCATAAAATAACAGGTTCTTGGTTTGGGAGGGGAGCAGTATAACAATTACCCAGAACCAAATCAAGAACCTATTACATTGAGTTCCTAGGGCTCATATCACACCTAGGTGGCGTAGTACAGCTACATTCTACCCTCGGCTGCCTGACATTTGGCATAGTCGTCAGACTTTTAGCTAAACAAACATGATGATGATGCTAATATTTCCCGGTGCACCCTAGGTGCCCAAATTTAAAGGTCCTAACGGTGAATTGAAGTATGGTGAATGGAAAGAGAAGATTCAGGGGCTTTTAGGCATTCAAGAATTTACAGGAATAAAAAAAGTTGAAATCCAGGTAAGCGTGCTGGCAGAGGCGGAGCGTGACAGAGCCACCAAGATATGTATGTATTTAGATTCCCTTTACAGTGAACAAATTCCCATAGCTCGGGTAAGATCTCAGTTTTATAGTTGCAAGCAAAAGCCTGATGAGACTGTAAAAGCATACGTATTGCATTTGAGGGAACTGCATTGCAGGCTTCAGCAGCGCAGCAGGAAACTGACTGGAAGCAGGCTTTAAAAAGAGAAATCATGGAAGAGGTTCAGGACCAGATGAAGGTGTTCATAAGGGACTTTGAAGTTGGAGGTGTCAAAATACCAAACCGAGGAGTTGTAATTGTAAAGTACGAACTTTCAACTGACCCCCCTCATTATTGGTATGAATGTTATCATTGCATGTTAGGATGTGTTATTCAAAAGCCAGGGGAACCCAGTGACTTTGCCTCCAGTCTCAGCAGGTCAAAAGAGGAGCCTCTACCACCTGCCGGTGGACAGATGCCGCCAATTGGAAGGAGGGGTCCCTTGAATATGTTGGGCCTATCGGCCGTCATTAGACCCGCATTCCGTCCAGAAGTGGTGTCGGGAGGAGATGTACCTGCACAGGATCAAGAGGCCGTGGCTACCGCAGGCCGGTGGAAGCCTCGCCTGAACCAGATACTGTGGATGTGGGTGCCCATGGAGCCCAAGACCGGAGTGTGACCACTGTAGTGGCGGTGCCGGACCAGCAGGAGGACTCTGGTACATGGCTTAGTGAGTGGCAGCCTGGTCAGCTGAGTGATCCAGACATCCAGGCTGTCAAATGGTCTGTGGAGATAAAGTTGATGCCAGGGGCGTATTGGTGTGTTGTGTAGGAGGTTTACAGACCTTAACAGCCACGAGCAACGCTTCCAGATTGTCTGTCCAACATCCAGGTACCAGGACGTGTGGATAAAGTATATTGAAGGTGCTGGCCATGTGGGGGTGAGGAGGACCATGTCTCAAATTCGTCAGCACTTCTTCTGGCCACACATGGTAGAGGAGGTATGAGGTTTCACTCTCGGGGTACTACCTGTAGCCTGCAGACAGTGGAGGCTAGGGTCCCCTTAAGCCCCACTGTGTAGGTAGGGAGGGAGAAGCAGTTAAGCAGCATAGGCAGAACCATGCCCGCAAGATTCAGACTTCCTCCCAGGTTCTAGGCAAGCCGGTGTGGGTAGGGGAAGGCAGCGCAGAGACTGGAGTAGATGGTTTTTATACTGCCCCTGCAGTTGAGCCCACTGGGCAGAACAGAGCAGAAGTTTTATCCTGATGCTCCAACCGGGTGACCTTTAGACAACCGTCAGACTGCTATGGAGAGCAGGACAGATTCTGTTTATAATGTAGCAGGAAGGCCAACCTGTCTATACCCCTGGAGCTGCAACTGCTAGACCGAGCCAGGCTTCGGAGAGCCTGATGCACAGGAGCATTGTGTACCTTAAGGTGATTTGCTGATCCGGCTTCACCGTGTGGGAAATTGAGGAGCTGCCGTGAGAGAATCTATACTACTGTAGGTGAACCTGTGAATTTGGACTGGACTGAGGATGACGTTGGCGCCATCTGGTGGAATAAGACTGTCTTTTGAAAGTGACTGTTTCTTGCGGAGATCTAATCAGCATAATATATTTTAGCACTTTTTGGCTGAATACTTTTCTGTAGACATTATTTTTTATAATTTATCACACAAAAATAAAATCTAATGAAAGTTATAATTGTGTACTCTACTTTAGCCTCTGCCTCCTTCTGGGTAATTGTTACACTGCTCCCCTCCTAAATCAAGAACCTGTTATTTTATAATTATTCCATTGAGTATCTACTGGGCTCATATCACATCTAGGTGGCGTAGTATGGCTACATTCTACCCTCGGCTGCCTGACATTACCACGATTCCTTTCATCTGGCAGTGGCCTGCTTGATGAGCTGAAATGTCTCAGAACAATGTGTGCATTTCCTTGTAATCCTTAAGAGCTGTACTTGTTTTTCAGTTGATAGATAAGGAGAGAAGCCAACAGTTGTTAATGAGGATTTTATCAGTAACAACGATCGAAATTCATTGACTTATAAATGCAATAACGTTTATAAACTTGAGGGCCCAGAGCAAGTGATGCATCATAGTGATGGAAAATGGTCACGCAAACCCACTTGTATAGGTAAGTAAATGAATCACTAGCTAAAATGAGCAGGATACCATCACACATCCAACTGTCTTGTCTCATGATGTATCAACCATCATTGACTTTTATATCAACTTCCTATACAGTGGGGGAAAAAAGTATTTAGTCAGCCACCAATTGTGCAAGTTCTCCCACTTAAAAAGATGAGAGAGGCCTGTATTTTCATCATAGGTACACGTCAACTATGACAGACAAAATGAGAAAAAAAATTCCAGAAAATCACATTGTAGGATTTTTTATGAATTTATTTGCAAATTATGGTGGAAAATAAGTATTTGGTCAATAACAAAAGTTTCTCAATACTTTGTTATATACCCTTTGTTGGCAATGACACAGGTCAAACGTTTTCTGTAAGTCTTCACAAGGTTTTCACACACTGTTGCTGGTATTTTGGCCCATTCCTCCATGCAGATCTCCTCTAGAGCAGTGATGTTTTGGGGCTATCGCTGGGCAACACAGACTTTCAACTCCCTCCAAAGATTTTCTATGGGGTTGAGATCTGTAGACTGGCTAGGCCACTCCAGGACCTTGAAATGCTTCTTACGAAGCCACTCCTTCGTTGCCCGGGCAGTGTGTTTGGGATCATTGTCATGCTGAAAGACCCAGGTTTTCACTCAAAATCTCACGATACATGGCCCCATTCATTCTTTCCTTTACACTGATCAGTCGTCCTGGTCCCTTTGCAGAAAAACAGCCCCAAAGCATGATGTTTCCACCCCCATGCTTCACAGTAGGTATGGTGTTCTTTGGATGCAACTCAGCATTCTTTGTCCTCCAAACACGACGAGTTGAGTTTTTACCAAAAAGTTCTATTTTGGTTTCATCTGACCATATGACATTCTCCCAATCCTCTTCTGGATTATCCAAATGCACTCTAGCAAACTTCAGACGGGCCTGGATATGTACTGGCTTAAGCAGGGGGACACGTCTGGCACTGCAGGATTTGAGTCCCTGGCGGCGTAGTGTGTTACTGATGGTAGGCTTTGTTACTTTGGTCCCAGCTCTCTGCAGGTCATTCACTAGGTCCCCCCGTGTGGTTCTGGGATTTTTGCTCACCGTTCTTGTGATCATTTTGACCCCACGGGTGAGATCTTGCGTGGAGCCCCAGATCGAGGGAGATTATCAGTGGTCTTGTATGTCTTCCATTTCCTAATAATTGCTCCCACAGTTGATTTCTTCAAACCAAGCTGCTTACCTATTGCAGATTCAGTCTTCCCAGCCTGGTGCAGGTCTACAATTTTGTTTCTGGTGTCCTTTGACAGCTCTTTGGTCTTGAACATAGTGGAGTTTGGAGTGTGACTGTTTGAGGTTGTGGACAGGTGTCTTTTATACTGATAACAAGTTCAAACAGGTGCCATTAATACAGGTAACGAGTGGAGGACAGAGGAGCCTCTTAAAGAAGAAGTTACAGGTCTGTGAGAGCCAGACATCTTGCTTGTTTGTAGGTGACCAAATACTTATTTTCCACCATAATTTGCAAATAAATTCATTAGAAATCCTACAATGTGATTTTCTGGATTTTTTTTTCTCAATTTGTCTGTCATAGTTGACGTGTACCTATGATGAAAATTACAGGCCTCTCTCATCTTTTTAAGTGGGAGAACTTGCACAATTGGTGGCTGACTAAATACTTGTTTTCCCCACTGTATACCAGATCCCTGTACAGTCTACCAAATGACTTTCGACCGGCTGGATCTTACAAAATATATGTTCGTGAAGGAAGGAGCGAGTCAGACGTTTCCGTGTAAATGACAGGATTATAACAGACCACTACTTTTTGCTGATGTTCGATGTCAGAATGTACATGTGACCCACGGTAGTTGTACACGTAAATATTACGTACTCACAACATAAAATGTTGTATATATAGGTTACATGTAATTTGTATTGCAAATGAGTTACTAGCTAAAATGAAAAAGATACTATCACAAACTCAAAAATATTGCCTCATAATATACACTGTAAACCATTAACATTTTTATATCAACTCTCTTTTTACAAAGCCGGCTGCAAACTGGACCCATGGTTTTATGATTGGCTGGACCTTACACAAGATATGTTTATTAAGGAAGGAAGTCAGACATTGAACTGTAAACAAAAGGATGACCAGGGCCATCATCTTGTTGCAAATGTTGGTTGTCACAATGGATATTCAGCCACTACCGGTTGTAAGTATAATGCGACAGTGAGAATATAATAAATTAAAACACATTTTACACAGGTTTTTGTCGAGTGTGAATACATACTGAGCAAAATTACATATTGTAATTTAGTTACAATAGTATTTTATCAGTTACTGAAAATGCTATCATAGGCCTCATTTGAGTAATTTTAACTGTCATGTCAATCCATTTACGTACCCAGTTAAATTAATATAGGGAACGTTTTTATGCATCCTTACACAGTGAATTATTAAGTGTAAGAGATCATGATTTTAGTCAGGTTGTTCAAGACCTAGATGTGATTGATTAAAATATTTGAGAAAATCCCAGTCATTTACTCATAAACAAATGAATGGTAATTTAATCAACAAAACATTGGTTTCACTCATAGGTATGTTTGGTAAAGCAGGAACATTTAATCAATGGCATTGGGAAATGTTGAGGCCAGCCCCATTAATGCTGCCAGTAGTTGTAGTGTGCCTCTCTTCTCTTACTGTACTGTATGTAACTTCAACACAGTTGTGTATTTTCTTAGCAGGCTGGTGAATCAATACAACATACCCAAAGCTGCAGAAAATCCCCTGAAGAGAGGATATCCCACGTTGGCCACCAATGAAGAGTGTTAATGATATGTTTGATAAAGTTGCTTTTACATTTGGTTCATGATATGGAATATGCCTCACAAGACAGGGTTAATAGGGGAGCAGAGTGGAATGGAGGTCCACCATCTTAAGATGAAAAGACATGTTGGATATAATAATGGGAACAGAATACAGGTATAAGCACAGGCAAAATCCTAGAGGAAAACCTGGTTCAGTCTGCTTTCCAACAGACACTGGGAGACTAATTCACCTTTGAGCAGGACAATAACATTTACATTTTAGTCATTTAGCAGACGCTCTAATCCAGAGCGACTTACAGTTAGTGAGTGCATACATGTTTTTTAAAAATGTTTTTTTATACTGGTCCCCCGTGGGAAACGAACCCACAACCCTGGCATTGCAAACGCCATGCTCTACCAACTGAGCTACACCGGACACAGGAGTTGTCTAGCAATGATCAACAAACAACTTGATAGAGCTTGAAGAATGTTATCAACAAACAACTTGATAGAGCTTGAAGAATGTTATAAATAATAATTGGCAAATATTGTACAATCCAGGTTTGCAAAGCTCTTGGAGTTCACCCCAAAAGACTCAAGGCTGTAATCGCCGCCAAAGGTGCTTCTACAATGTATTGACTCAGGGGTGTGAATACTTATGTAAATGAGATATTTCTGTATTTAATTTTCAATACATTTGCAAACATTTCTTAAAACATGTTTTCACTTTGTCCTTATGGGGTATTGTGGGTAGATGTGTGAGAGAAAAATAATATATTCAATGTATTTTGAATTCAGGCTGTAACACAACAAAATGTGAAATAAGTAAAAGGGTATGAATACTTTTTGAAGGCACTGTACAGTATAATGTGGGTAAAACAGTATGTGAACATTATTAAAGTGACCAGTGTTCAATGACTGATAGGACAGCAGTCTCTAAGGTGCAGGGTAGAGTGCCGGGTGGTAGCCGGCTAGCGACAGTGTCTAAGGTTCAGGGCAGGGTACTAGGTGGAGGCCGGCACGTGATGACTGTTTAACAGTCAGATTGCCTGGAGATAGAAGCTGTTTATCAGTCTCAGTCCCAGCATTGATGCACCTGTACTGTCTCCGCCTTCTAGATGGTAGCGGGGTGAACAGGCCATGGCTCAGGTGGCTGAGGTCTTTGATTATCTTCATGGCCTTCCTGTGACACCGGGTGCTGTAGATGTCCTGGAAGCGAGGCAGTGTGCATTGGGCTAAACGCACCACCCTCTGGAGAGCCCTGCGGTTGCGGGCTGTGCAGTTGCCATACCAGGGTGTGATATAGCCCGACAGAATGCTCTCGATGGTGCATCTGTAGAAATTTGTGAGGGGCCGAACCAAATTTCTCCAGCTTCCTCAGGTTGAAGAAGCGCTGTTGTGCCTTCTTCACCAAGCTGTCGGTGTCAAGGGACCATTTCAGGTCCTCAATGATGTGCACGCTGAGGAAATTGAAGCTTTTGAAACTTCAAGCTTTTGAAACTCTCCACTTTGGCCCCGTCCATGACCTATGCACACTCACTGGACTCTACCCACACACTCACACATACTACACTGACACTGCAACACACAAATACACACACACACACACACACACACACACACACACAGTCTTGAACAGCTAACCTTGTGGGGACACACAATTCAGTCCCATTCAAAATCCTATTTTCCCTAACCCCTAACCCTAAACCTAACCCGTACTCTTACCCTAACCCTGACCTTAACTCTAACCCTAACCCTAGCTCCTAACCCTAACCCTAAGACTAACCCTAGCTCCTAACCCTAACCCTAATTCTAACCCTAACACTCATTCTAACCTTAACCCTAAACCCCCTAGAAATAGCATTTGACCTTGTGGGGACCAACAAAATGTCCCCAGTTGGTCTTTTTTTTTTGTTTACTAATAATTAAACACGTCCACACACACTCACACACAAAACACACACACACATGCATACATGCATATTGACGCCACACACACACACACACACACACACACACACACACACACACACACACACACACACACACACACACACACTCACACATAGACACACTTTCACACTCTTCACATACGCTGCTGCTACTCTGTTTATTATCTGTACTGATTGTCTAGTCACTTTTACCCCTACCTACATGTACTGTACATATTACCTCAATTACTTCAACTACCTCGTATCCCTGCACATTGCCTCGGTACCGGTACTTCCTGTATCTTGTATATAGGTTATTATTGTTATTATTATGTTATTTTATTGTGTTACTATTTCCTTTTTTTTTCTTGCTAATCTGTGTTGTAGGACGTGGAACTCAGATCCCGAATTACACGATCTGACCTAAGACAATGCACTGAGGTATAATAAGAACTGGAGACTGTGGGAAATTATTCTCTTATATTTTAGATGTGCTGTTAGCTTAATAAGAAAGCATTCATGAGTAAACATAAAAGGTTTGTACTGTACTGATATAAATTGTTTAACCTAACAAGCTGTGATTAATGTGAGGAGCTGTTAGGGAGTAGGGTGAGATAAGGCTTGTGACTCACACTGCCTCTTTGTTGAACTGTCCAAGGACATAGGTACAAAGAGTATAGTTAGAATGGGAAAGCACAGGAAAACTGTGTCTATGGGTGCTGACTTTCTGGACAAGTTGTGAGGAAAACAACTGATGCCTGGCAACAGTGAAGCGCCAAGGGGCTGGGACCAGCCTGTGCGCCAACGATAGGCTGAGTAAGTCTAAACCACGCTCAGTCTCTACTCTGATAGGCCAGCAGGGAGCAGGAACTATCTCTGTCAGAGTATTTAAAGAAGAACTTATAACAATGGACCAGTTCTCTGACTGCCCTGTGTGGTATTTCAGTGGACCCGTATATACGAACATCATATATACCATTGAAGTGTTTTGCATTAATTAAAATACTAGTCTATTTTAGAAGATGTGTATTGACCTCTTTTTGTTCCATTACCAGATTTGAATTGACGCAACTTAACAAGACTGGTACCGGTACCGGTACCGAGTCAATGTGCGGGGGTACAGGTTAGTGAAGGTCATTGAGGTAATATGTACATGTAGGTAGGGGTAAAGTGACTATGCATAGATAATAAACAGCAAGTAGCAGCAGCGTAAAAAAAAAAGAAGGGGTGGGGTCAATGGAAATTGTCCGGGTAGCCATTTGATTAACTGTTCAGCAATCTTATGGCTTGGGGGTAGAAGCTGTTAAGGAGCTTTTTGGACCTAGACTTGGCGCTCTGGTACTGCTTGCCGTGCGGTAACAGAGAGAACAGTCTATGACTAGGGTTGCTGACACCACCTGGTATAGAGGTCCTGGATGGCTGGGAGCTTGGCCCCAGTGATGTACTGGGCCGTACACACTACCCTCTGCTATCTCCCGAGTGGCACAGTGGTCTAAGGCACTGCATCACAGTGCTAGCTGTGCCACTAGAGATCCTGGTTCGAATCCAGGCTCTGTCATAGCCGGCCGCGACCGGGAGACCCATGGGGCGGCGCGCACAATTGGCCCAGTGTCATCCAGGGTAGGGGAGGGAATGGCCAGCAGGGGATGTAGCTCAGTTGGTAGAGCATGGCGTTTGCAACGCCAGGGTTGTGGGTTCGATCAAATAATGTATGCACTAACTGTAAGTCGCTCTGGATAAGAGCGTCTGCTAAATGACTAAAATGTAAATGTAATGTAGCGCCTTGCAGTCGGATGCTAAGCAGTTGCCACACCAGGAAGTGATGCAACCAGTCAGGATGCTCTCGATGGTGCAGCTGTAGAACTTCTTCAGGATCTGAGGACCCATGCCAAATCTTTTCAGTCTCCTGAGGGGACTCGTTTACTATGTTATGTCTAGTCTATGAGACTGGGCTGGTTTGTCTTCAGGTTTATTGACTGGGAAAGGGTGAAACTGAGTCAAGAAGACAACAATCACTCAAATGCCTTCACTACAGAATGGCATAAATATCCAACAGAATGAAAGCTAGACGTTGGTCTGACCAATTTGAATCTATGCTTCAATACTGTTTTGATCACCCGGACTGGGAAATGTTCTAAGTCGCCTCTGGGAATAGAATCGACGTATACACTGACTGTGACTGGGCTCATCAGGACGTGCACAGAGGATGTTGTTCCTACTGTGACCATAAGAACTTATCCAAACCAAAAACCTTGGATAGATGGCAGCATTTGTGCAAAACTGAAAGTGTGAACCAGCGCATTTAAACATGACAAGGTGATTAGGAACATGGACGTGTACAAACAGACCAGCTATGACCTCCATAATGCAATCCCTTACAAAAAAACAGGAATCCTGCAGGAATTCAACCTTTTGTGAAGGAATTGTGCAGGTGTCCTGACTATAAGAACTTATCCAAACCAAAAACCGTGGATAGATGGCAGCATTCGTGCAAAAGTATGACTTGTCCTGCAGAAATGTGGAAAATCCTGCACAAACATGACAATTCCTGTAAGTATCCTGCAGGACCGAAACCTGCAGGATTTTGATAATCCTACAGATATGGCATGTCCTGTAGGACCATGACAATTCCTGCAGGAATCCTGCAGGACCGAAACCTGCAGGATTTTGATATTTCTGCAGGATATGGCAATTCCTGTAGGACCAAGAAAATCCCAGCACGAATCCTGCAGAACCGAAACCTGCAAGATTTTGATATTCCTAGGGCCTATCAGATAGTCAAAGTGCTGGAGAAGATAAAGTGTGTGTGGAGGTGAGTGCACTTCGTTTTGTATATAGCTAGCTAGTTTTTGATTCCCCAAAAAACGTGTTTTAAACTCTCCTTTACAATTTACAACAAGAAGATGAACGGCCATGTGACATCTTGGTCACCATAGCAACAGTTGACAGTTGGCAGTTGAGGAAATGGCTGCCAGGCAGTTTAGCTAGCTAGTTCAAGTACTGCTAATAAATAAATAAACACTTTTGCTTCCATGGAAAGTGACAAATGAGGTTTGATATCCCTCTTTAGTACTATGTCTCTGTAGTACTGTTGTCACAAGTTAGACTATAATTTTTAAATGTTTTGAAACAGATGGTGATAGATTAGATTTTTTGAAAGGCTAATGGCTTCTAGTCTAAAGTAGCACTTGACGACGGTAACCAATGATCATGACATGTAAATAAGGAAGTGATTGCATTTAAATACACTGAACAAAAATATAAATGCAACATGTTTCATGAGTTTCATGAGCTAGTTAGACTCCTCAAATAGGCGACATTTAACATTTGGTAATCAGAGCAAAATTCAAGTACACAAACAATCCTGAAAATATGCTGCATAATATCTCCCTCAAATTGCAATTAGTTCACATTACATCAGCCATAATAGCAGTATTTTGTCAGTATGCCATTATCAGTATACTGTGTTGTTTGGCTCCCTCTAGTGGGTGTTTATAGAAGTCATTAAATTAGTTGATATCAAAGTGCAATTGACCTATAGAAAAACATGAAGAACTGTGTAAACAACTTTATTGCAAAATAGCTAAGTACATTTTACTCACTGAGTTGCTTTGCAAATAACAGAATACAATAGCATCACTAACAATCCAGTATAACACATACACTGAGTATACCAAACATTAGGAACACTTTCCTAATGAGTTGCACCCACCACTTTTGCCCTCAGAACATCCGGGGCATGGACTTTACAAAGTGTCAAAAGCATCCTTAAGGGATGCTAGCCCATGTTGACTCCAATGCTTCCCACAGTTGTGTCAACTTGGCTGAATGTCCTTTGGGTGGTGGACTGTTGAGTGTGAAAAACCTTGCCCATTCACCCTCTCAATGGCACACACACAATCCATGTCTCAACTGTCTCAAGGCTTAAAAATCCTTCTTTAACCTTACTCCTCCTCTTCATCTACACTGATTGAAGTGGATTTAACAAGTGACATCAGTAAGTGATCAATGCTTTCACCTGGATTCACCTGGTCAGTCTATGTCATTGAAAGTTCTTAATGTTTTTTATACTCAGTGTACGTGCCATTTCACTTGTTAAGATCAACATAATATCCCAGTGTGAAATCACTTGTTCTTAATGTTTTGTATACTCAGTGTAGAGACACACCAGAACACACACACTCTCTGTATGACAAGGTGACTTTTATCAATATACGGAATTCACCTGTATTTACCCCCAAAAATGAAACGCTAATTAGCTGCTAATGTGGCTATCATAAAGAACTACAAATGCCATGATGATCTAGACGAGACTGCCAAATTGAGGCAAAGGTAAGAATCTCTGGTTTAACTATCTAATGTTAGCTAAATGTAGTAATGAATAAATTGCCTACATTTCTTTAATGGACAATTCTGTGAACTGTCTCGTGCAAGTTTTGACACAATACCTGTTAGTAAAGGTGCCTGCTAGAGATGACGTGCAGGAGCTTGCAGAGATTAGTAGTTTTGCATGATGACTACTTGATTGCTAATTATTATTTTTTGAATCTGAGAGTAAATACAGCCGAATATATTGATAAAAGTCACCTTGTCCGAGAGAGATTTACATGGTTATCAAAACGTCACGCAAGGGTAAGCCTACACGAAACACAGCCCTTATCTTAAGTGTTTCTAAAATCCCCTATGGGAAAATGAATGGTGGAAAAACCATGTCCCTGTTTGACTGCTAGGTTTTATGGGTATTTTGACACCTCCACTGTGGGGCTCTATTCACCTCAAGGACCCCTATGTTATGGTGTACAACAGGCCCCCCCGAAGAGGAGAACATTGACAAACGACGCTTACTGCCCCTCGGGAAAGCATTTGTGCAAGCAAAATCATTTTCAAACCTACCTTAGGAGTGTAAGCACGCTAAGTAAAAAACGAAATCCACTGGCATATTTATTCTGAGAAAAAAACTGAAAATGTATAATTTCCTGAATATCTCAGAACGCCACCTTCCTATTCTTGGAGAAATGTCGCATACACAAACCGCGCTCATTCATTGGCTGTTTCAGCGCCTTTGTGTAACAGCAACCAGACAAAAATTACACACAAAAAAGGCAGACACAAAACCATGCACGTTTTCTCTAATATTTATGTAAGTGTAAATTGTTGTAAACGGTAAAGCCTTTGTGTTCATTGATAAACATGAAGAATGTGCTGAACTTGATCACATGATACGCCTACGCACCTTTATAGGCTATGTGGCATTGTGGGTAATGTAGGATAAGGCCTAGAAATTGTTTATAAGGAAACCTATAGTAGGCCATAGAGAGACATAGGATAAGGGGGATTGTGAATGCCTTCATCTAACAGTCTCAGAGTCATAACATAATTGATCATGAATAAAGGAGAATGATAAAAAATATTGAGTAGGAAATTAATGATTGGAAAACCATTAAATGTTACACAACAAACTGTTTCATAGTGTTTTATTCAGTCAGGTTGAAACAGTATGACTTATTCCTCTGAACTCCTAGTGGAGCAAAAGGCCTCAGCGGTGCATTTCCAGTTAACTCTTTTCTGGGCGGTTTTCTTGACCTCATTCCAGGTGGTTCCTGGTTTTGACTAGGTAGTATACAGCTACGACCGGAAGTTTGTTTTTCGTAGCAGGTTAGGATAACTTACGCAGCAGGTTAGGTGAATTAACTTGCCACGTTTGGATAATTAGATTATGGTTAGGAAACAGTTTAGGGTTAGCTAGAATGCTCTCCTAACCTGCTACAGAAAGTAACTTCCAGTCGTAACTGTACTCCATCTTGTCACAATCGTGGTTACTGCCTTCTTCATCTCTTCCTCATTCGTCCTTCCCCATGTCTTCTTTGGGCGGCCAACCTTCCTTTTACTTTAACAGTATAAACCCCTTCAATGTTCTGCCCTTGTTCTCCCTAATTTCAGACCCACTTGCAATTTGTATTATGAATATGACATGTTATTCACATACACTACATTAGGCAACTAAATATGTCAGCATCAACAAATGTGAATGAATCAGCATTAATGTGTAGCAAGTAAAAACTATACCTCAGTGAGATTTACTGACATCATGCAAATTGGCTCCCCATGTAGAGTATGCTACTGCTGTGTTTTCCTGTACAGTAGGTTTGATTCAACACCTGTACCAGTGTTTCATTATTGAACATGTTTTGGTGACAGAGGTGCCATAGCGACACAGATTAGAGCCATATTGCCTCCTCTGGCCAATGCTGATTCTGCCTCAACTGGCTAAATGCACACTACTTAACAACTACATAATATAGGGGTCCTCCTACTCCTAATATAGGTGAGGTAGGTTCCAGTCTCTTATGTAAGCTTTCGTGTTTCTAGAATGGAGATGTTTTCCATTGCTCAAATTAGTCCTGTAAACTCCTCCCTGGACAACACTCCATTTGTAAGACATTTTAAGTGCATTAACTTAATCCCAAATAGGCTATATGGGTTGTAGTGATCCCAGCATTAGACTGGAATGGGCAGCCATTCATGTATGGGGGAAACACAAAGGAAGAAGCTGATATCTGTTGTGATGGTTTCCAAACCACTTCTGTGAAATGCAATGGAGTCATATACCGATATTTCGACTTCTACTGATTAGGAGGACTTGGCAAGGACCATGTTGAGAATCAACGTGTGTGTTTGGATTTTGTGGTTGTGCTATACAGGTAATTCTGCTCTCTTGTTCATGCCCACTGGGCACAGACATCAGTTCAACGTCTAGTTTTGATTTACATTTGGTTGAGTTGTCAACTAATGTGAATTCAACTTGAAATCAACAACAAAAATTCCCCATGTTATTGGATTAAGGTTAAAAGTTGGGTGAAAAAAAGACAAAATTCCCTTACCTTCATGACTTTTTAAAAAATCCAATCAGTTTTCAACGTCATTTTTTTGGTTGAAATGACATGGAAACAATGTTAATTCAATCCGTTTTTGCCCAGTGGATGTTGTTTGTTGTTGTTTCTTCTGTGAGATCCCATGCTTTACAGTGTACAGTGCATTGTGTTACAAAGAGTATATATAATTGTGTCATAATGCTAATGTTCACGTATACCTTTTTAACCTAATTATGTATTTTCTATCATGTTCAAACTAAATGTCACGAAATAAACTACAAGTATCTATTTCTATAATTAAAGTTATATTTATTGGTTGATATCAATCAAGTAGTACACATGTGCAAGTACGTGAACATGTTCTACCAACCAATCTGCAAAATAGTGTCATACTTCCATAGATAAAGTAATTAACTAGATATGTGTGAAAACGGATATATTGGAAAATAATGATGGATGAAGTTTTTTTTAAACAAACTAGTAATCAATGGCATGTCATGGGCCAAACTTTCACATTGATGTTTCTTAGTATGGCCAAATATAATATTTGTCCATTTCCAATAGGTGCCATATCATATGAATAACATATCAATTCCACGTAGATGCAAAATGAATTGCCAACTGGTTTTATTGTAGGATGCAAATATATCTGATTAAGTTTACCTATCTACACAGGTGGTCTCTGTGAGGAGGACACTTATGCATGTGAACTGCAACCGTGTCAGAATGGTGGCGTCTGCGACAGCCAACATGGCGGCTACAGGTGCATCTGCTCTCAACAGAACCAAGATGGCCGACTGTACGGAGGTGAGAATTGCACAGTCGCCCTCCTGGGCTGCAACGGCAACCGCTGCAAGAACGGTGGCATCTGCTCTCCCCTCTTTCTGAACTACCGCCACACCTACACCTGCACCTGCCGTGCAGGCTTCACCGGCTCCAAGTGTCAGACGTCAACCATCTTCTCCTTCGAGACCAGCGGCTACATGTATGTGGAGACCCAGCAATCGGACCCTGAAGTCCCTCTCAACGTCACCCTTAGCTTCAAGACGGACCGGCCTGTCGGCACCCTCCTCCAGCGCCGGGTCGACGACCTGCTGCTCACCATTGAGCTGGTAGACAGCCGCTTACGCCTCAGCATGCTAAGAGCTCAAGGGACAAGAAACCCAGTGGTCCTGGAGCTACCGCCGAGCGTGGCGGACAGCCAGTGGCACACGGTGGAGGCCTGGCTGGGAGGTGAGGAGGGGGGGAGCGGTATCAGGCTGCTTCACTCCCCCTGCGCTGAGGTGGGCTGCACCAGGGAGTTCCCCGCCACCGAGACACCCCTGCTGGAGCAAGGCTCCGGCCTACGAGAACCCAGCTCGGTCCGCCACAGCCTCTTTCTAGGAGGGGTGGGACTGGGCTGGGGCTCCGGTGGGGTGGCAGGGGAGAGGGAGGCTGAGGCTGCTGACCCGCCTGATGCACCTGCCCCACCTAGCCCAGCTGCTTACTTCCTAGGCTGCTTCCGGGACGTGTTTGTGGAGTCACGGCTGGTAGTACCCGCCGCCGCCAACTCACCGGCTCAGGTCAACGTCACAGCCGGGTGCAGCGACAGGGACAAGTGTGATGACAGCCCGTGTCAGAACCGGGGGCATTGCGTAAACCAGGGATGGAGGAGCTATGTGTGCGAGTGCTACAGACCGTACGAGGGGACTACGGACTGCGCTGAGGGTAAGGCCTGAGGGATGTGGTCTTGCATGTCTGAAAACACTGTAAATGTAGCAGCAAAACACTTGAACAGTGCAAAATATGAAAACAATGGGCATTATGAAACCGTAACATAATACAATATGAGAGCCACACCTTCAGAATATATTCATAGGTTTTCTGCTCTATTTTGATATTTTCCATTCCATTTCAATAATCTCACATATCCTATTAGTGCAAGCGTGTGCTTCTCATACAGCTTGGATAAATGTAGCTTACAACAATAAAATGGTCAAACTGAGAAGTAGGGATCATTTTGGACTTCACTAAGGACTCTGGTATGAGTTTCATAAACTAAATCACCTGACATCAACAGATCAGCCTCAATAGAATCACTACAAAATCTAAATGGCTGGCATCCTAATGTGGCACCTAAGATGTGGATAAAAGTAGCCTGTGGCAGACTGCAAAGGAGCTTAGAGAACTAGTTAAAATAGCATGCACACACATGCAACCGTGTAAACATGCACGTATGTACACACACACGTGTACACACACATAGGCATGCACACTTACACACACCCATGCATGTACACATATACAGTGAGAGAAAAAAGTATTTGATCCCCTGCTGATTTTGTACGTTTGCCCACTGACAAAGACATGATCAGTCTATAGTTTTAATGGTAGGTTTATTTGAACAGTGAGAGACAGAACAACAACAAAACAATCCAGAAAAACACATGTCAAAAATGTTATAAATTGATTTGTATTTTAATGAGGGAAATAAGTATTTGACCCCCTCTCAATCAGAAAGATTTCTGGCTCCCAGGTGTCTTTTATACAGGTAACGAGCTGAGATTAGGAGCACACTCTTAAAGGGAGTGCTCCTAATCTCAGTTTGTTATCTGTATAAAAGACACCTGTCCACAGAAGCAATCAATCAATCAGATTCCAAACTCTCCACCATGGCCAAGACCAAAGAGCTCTCCAATGATGTCAGGGACAAGATTGTAGACCTACACAAGGCTGGAATGGGCTACAAGACCATCGCCAAGCAGCTTGGTGAGAAGGTGACAACAGTTGGTGAGATTATTTGCAAATGGAAGAAACACAAAATAATTGTCAAAAAAATCCAGAAAAACACATGTCAAAAATGTTATAAATTGATTTGCATTTTAATGAGGGAAATAAGTATTTGACCCCTCTGCAAAACATGACTTAGTACTTGGTGGCACAACCCTTGTTGGCAATCACAGAGGTCAGACGTTTCTTGTAGTTGGCCACCAGGTTTGCACACATCTCAGGAGGGATTTTGTCCCACTCCTCTTTGCAGATCTTCTCCAAGTCATTAAGGTTTCATGCCTGACGTTTGGCAACTCGAACATTCATCTCCATCCACAGAATTTCTATGGGATTAAGGTCTGGAGACTGGCTAGGCCACTCCAGGACCTTAATGTGCTTCTTCTTGAGCTACTCCTTTGTTGCCTTGGCCGTGTGTTTTGGGTCATTGTCATGCTGGAATACCCATCCACGACCCATTTTCAATGCCCTGGCTGAGGGAAGGAGGTTCTCACCCAAGATTTGACGGTACATGGCCCCGTCCATTGTCCCTTTGATGCGGTGAAGTTGTCCTGTCCCCTTAGCAGAAAAACACCCCCAAAGCATAATGTTTCCACCTCCATGTTTGACGGCGGGGATGGTGTTCTTGGGGTCATAGGCAGCATTCCTCCTCCTCCAAACACGGCGAGTTGAGTTGATGCCAAAGAGCTCGATTTTGGTCTCATCTGACCACAACACTTTCACCCAGTTCTCCTCTGAATCATTCAGATGTTCATTGGCAAACTTCAGACGGGCCTGTATATGTGCTTTCTTGAGCAGGGGGACCTTGCGGGCGCTGCAGGATTTCAGTCCTCCACGGCATAGTGTGTTACCTTGGTTGTTTTCTTGGTGACTATGGTCCCAGCTGCCTTGAGATCATTGACAAGATCCTCCCGTGTAGTTCTGGGCTGATTCCTCACCGTACTCATGATCATTGCAACTCCACGAGGTGAGATCTTGCATGGAGCCCCAGGCCGAGGGAGATTGACAATTATTTTGTGATTCTTCCATTTGCGAATAATCTCACCAACTGTTGTCCCCTTCTCACCAAGCTGCTTGGCGATGGTCTTGTAGCCCATTCCAGCCTTGTGTAGGTCTACAATCTTGTCCCTGACATCATTGGAGAGCTCTTTGGTCTTGGCCATGGTGGAGAGTTTGGAATCTGATTGATTGATTGCTTCTGTGGACAGGTGTCTTTTATACAGATAACAAACTGAGATTAGGAGCACTCCCTTTAAGAGTGTGCTCCTAATCTCAGCTCGTTACCTGTATAAAAGACACCTGGGAGCCAGAAATCTTTCTGATTGAGAGGGGGTCAAATACTTATTTCCCTCATTAAAATGCAAATCAATTTATAACATTTTTGACATGTGTTTTTCTGGATTGTTTTGTTGTTGTTCTGTCTCTCACTGTTCAAATAAACCTACCATTACAATTATAGACTGATCATTTCTTTGTCAGTGGGCAAACGTACAAAATCAGCAGGGAATCAAATACTTTTTTCCCTCACTGTATACTGTACATACACAGTAATGCAGAGATATACACACAGGCAGAGAGAAGCAGATAAACAACATCTGACTCTAGGATTAAGGAAACGTTTAGGGATTAAGGAGCCAACTGGGACCGCCTTCACTTTCCGTAAAACAGGGTTTCCCAAGGACTCTCGCAACAATCCTCTAACGCAGGGGTGTCAAACTCATTCCATGGAGGGCCTAGGGTCTTTAGGTTTTATTTTATTCTTTCAATTAAGACATAGACAATCAGGTGAGGGGAGTTCCTTACTAATTACTGACCTTATTTCATCAATCAAGTACAAGGGAGGAGCGAAAACCCGCAGACACTCGGCCCTCCGTGGAAGGAGTTTGTCACGTGCTCTAACGTGATGGGTGGAAATAACTGGTCTGAGTTCTGAGTACTGGTCCGCTTCACCTAGAATCAGGGATGGGCAACTTCTCGGGGCCGGATTGCCCCAGCTAACACAACTGACTCCAATAATCAACTAATCATGGTCTTAAGTTTAGAATGCAATTAGTTTAATCAGGTGTGTTGGCTAGGGAAAAAGTGATACCAATCTGGACTGGAGTTGCCATCCCGGTTACTTGAAGGAGTAATAAGGAGTGACATAAACATCTCAGGCTGATACCAAGTCAAAGTTGGGGGCAATTTCATTTCAATTCATGATTTGAAAACTTTGAGTCCAGAATTGAATTTCAATTAACTTCCTGACTTGAATGAGTTGAAATGGAATTGGCACCAACCCTGTTACCCAGGCTAGAAAACAAACAAAAGTCAAGTTTTTTGGGGGGGGCACTAGCACACGGTGGCTCACCCGGAGATAGAGTGTTGTGTCTTTGTGTTTTGACACTATCTCTCTCTGTTAGTTCTTCATCTATCCATTTAGTAATTGGGAGGATATAGTATTTAACTTTCAAAAAAAAATTTACTCTCTCGCTCTTTCTGTACCCACACAGAGTACAACACGGCCAGGTTCGGCAACGAGGATGCGGCGAGTTATGCCGTCTTCTCCCTGGATGACCCCCTGGGTTCTGGCACCATCGCCATATCCATGTTCGTGCGCACGCGGCGCTCGAGCGGCCTCCTCCTGGTCCTGGCCAACAGCACTAGCCAGTACCTCCGCCTGTGGCTGGACGATGGCCGGGTAAAATTTCAGGTGAACAACTTAAAGAGCCTGTCGGGTCGGGTCGTGGTCAGCGACGGCCACTTTCACTTGGTGACGGTGCGGCTGGAGGGCGACTCGGTGACCCTGTTCCAGTCGGCCCATAGCCAGGGAACCATCCCCGTCCTGCCCGTGGTGGCTCAGCCGGGGGACCTGGTCTACGTCGGGGGCCTGGCCGACCAGAGAGCCTCGGCCTCCTTTGGAGGTTACCTGAAAGGCTGTGTCCAGGACGTGAGGATTAACAGTAAACGGCTGCAGTTCTTCCCCATAGCAACCCCAGTGGCCTCGTACGGCCTGGTGGAGCTGGTCAATGTCACACAGGGATGTACCAGTGACAACGCCTGTAGTGTGAGTAGCTGGATATACAGTATACTATACACATACAGGTATTTTTCCACAACACAGTTGCGCCATGACAATACCAGTTTTTAAACCCAGAGTTCCAAGTGGCCAATATTTCCGGGAATGCCCGCGAAGCAGACCAAACAGAACAGCCTGGGTTTTGGAATTTGGGAAGTCAAAGGGAGCGTGAAAAATAATAGCCGAACAGCTAAATGTCCTTCTTTTTTGGGGGTGTTTTTATCAATGTCAATCAAACAAGAGATATCAGTCACATGATTTGCACAGCAACAAAACATGAGCAAGAAGGGGGGATTGACAAGCAGTTCAAGATACAACAATTGAGAGATAATATTACGAGGGGTACCTAACAAATATCTTAGATGGCGGAGACGGCATTTAACCGGCCCACTAGTGTTGTTGTAGCCGTGCCATGCAGCTTAGCTGTGGATTTCTCTAGAATAAGAACGTCCAAAAAGTACATTTTCCAGGAAGATTTAAAATAAGTATTTGGATCAAATAAAAAAATGTATTGCCTTTTTAGCAGCAGTTAGGGCACACATTAACAATTTCAATTTCATCGAATCCAATAGAATGTCAAATATTTCCTAGTAGAAACAGACCAGGCGACATAGGTACATTTACCTCTATCAAGGTGTGAAGAAGGTATTTAATGTACTGTATGTCCAGAGGTCAGAGGTCTGGAAGCGGCGATATGGTGTATAATAACATTTGTGAATACATTTTAAATAAATTAACTGGTGAGATAAGTTTTTTGTTGATGAGAAAACATTGTTCCATATCACCTTCCAGTTCAACTGTTCTCCGAAACCTAGGAGTTCTCTGTTCCAGATGTAAGTGACCGCTCTCTTTTTATTTTGTATTGATTTCACCTTTATTTAACCAGGTAAGCCAGTTGAGAACAAGTTCTCATTTACAACTGCGACCTGGCCAAGATAAAGCAAAGCAGTGCGATAAAAACAACAACAACACAGAGAGTTACATGTCAGTAGAGTTAAGTTTGGAGTAGAGAGTGGAGACCAGGCCAACAGATTTGGGAGTATTCAAAAGTCACAACCAGGATAAGAGAATCCCAGGGTACTCCGTAGGCTTTAAGAGCCGAGCCTAAGGTAAAAAAAAAAAAGGAAGTCCCTAGAAGATTATATGATTCTTTGAGGTCTTGAAAAGTTTGAAGACCTGAATTGTTAAAGATGTCACTGAGTGTGAAGATATTTCTACTAGACCATTGAGGAAAAACAAAGGGTTTTGAGCCTGATAAGATTAAGTTCTTGTTTCATAATGGGGAATGGCTGTGAAAAGGGAACAGCGCCGGAAGAAGATGGCTGCCGTTTTACAGCCCTCTAACCAATTGTACTATTATGTGTGTTTTTCCGCGTTATTTGTAATTTATTTTGTACATAATGTTTCTGCCATCGTCTCTTATAACCAAAGAGAGCTTCTGGATATCAGGACAGCGATTACTCACCTCGCATTGGACGAAGACTTTTTCTTCAACGAGGCGTTCGCGAAGGATATTCTACAGACACCCAACAAGGCCCAGATCCCCGTCATTCGCGTGAGGAAGAGACGGAGATATCGTGGACGCAGATCCGGGTGCCTTGTAAGGATCCGACGGCGAACGAGTAAACTGCCTCTCCCATCAATCCTATTAGCCAACGTTCAATCTTTTGAGAATAAAATTGACGATTTAAGATTACGGTTATCCTACCAACGGGACATTAAAAACTGTAATATCTTATGTTTCACGGAGTCGTGGCTGAACGACAACAATGACAACATTCAGCTAGCAGGCTATACGCTACATCGGCAGGACAGAACGTCTGACTCTGGTAAGACAAGGGGTGGCGGTCTGTGTATATTTGTAAACAACAGCTGGTGCACAAAATCAAATACTAAGGAAGTCTCGAGGTTTTGCTCGCCTGAGGTAGAGTATCTTATGATAAGCTGTAGACCACACTATTTACCAAGAGAGTTTTCATCTATATTTTTCATAGCTATCTATTTACCACCACAAACCAATGCTGGCATTAAGATTGCACTGAATGAGTTGTACAAGGCCATTAATCAACAGGAAAACGCTCATCCAGATGCAGCGCTCCTAGTAGCCGGGGACTTTAATGCAGGGAAACTTAAATCCGTTCTACCTCATTTCTACCAGCATGTTAAATGTGCAACCAGAGGGGAAAAAACTCTAGACCACCTTTACTCCACACACAGAGACGCATACAAAGCTCTCCCTCGCCCTCCATTTGGCAAATCTGACCATAACTCTATCCTCCTGATTCCTGCTTATAAGCAAAAACTGAAGCAGGAAGCACCAGTGATTTGGCTAATAAAAAAGTGGTCAGATGACGCAGATGCTAAGCTACAGGACTGTTTTGCTAGCACAGACTGGAACATGTTCCGGGATTCTTCAGACAGCATTGAGGAGTACACCACATCAGTCACTGGCTTCATCAATAAGTGCATCGATGATGTTGTCCCCACAGTGACCGTACGTACATACCCCAACCAGAAGCCATGGATTACAGGAAACATCCGCACTGAGCTAAAGGGTAGAGCTGCCGCTTTCAAGGAACGGGACTCTAACCCGGACGCTTATAAGAAATCCCGCTATGACCTCCGACGAACCATCAAACAGGCAAAGAGTCAATACAGGTCTAAGATTGAATCATACTACACTGGCTCTGACACTCGTCGGATGTGGCAGGGCTTGAAAACTATTACAGACTACAAAGGGAAGCACAGCCGCGAGCTGCCCAGTGACACAAGCCTACCAGACGAGCTAAACCACTTCTATGCTCGCTTCGAGGCAAGCAACACTGAAGCATGCATGAGAGCACCAGCTGTTCCGGACGACTATGTGATCACGCTCTCCGTAGCCGATGTGAGTAAGACTTTTAAGCAGGTCAACATTCACAAGGCCGCAGGGCCAGACGGATTACCAGGACGTGTACTCCGAGCATGTGCTGACCAACTGGCAAGTGTCTTCACTGACATTTTCAACATGTCCCTGACTGAGTCTGTAATACCAACATGTTTCAAGCAGACCACCATAGTCCCCGTGCCCAAGAACTCTAAGGTAACCTGCCTAAATGACTACCGACCCGTAGCACTGACGTCTGTAGCCATGAAGTGCTTTGAAAGACTGGTCATGGCTCACATCAACAGCATAATCCCAGAAACCCTAGACCCACTCCAATTTGCATACCGCCCCAACCGATCCACAGATGATGCAATCTCTATCGCACTCCACACTGCCCTTTCCCACCTGGACAAGAGGAACACCTACGTGAGAATGCTATTCATTGACTACAGCTCAGCATTCAACACCATAGTGCCCTCTAAGCTCATCACTAAGCTAAGGATCCTGGGACTAAACACCTCCCTCTGCAACTGGATCCTGGACTTCCTGACGGGCCGCCCCCAGGTGGTAAGGGTAGGTAACAACACATCTGCCACACTGATCCTCAACACGGGGGCCCCTCAGGGGTGCGTGCTCAGTCCCCTCCTGTACTCTCTGTTCACCCATGACTGCATGGCCAGGCACGACTCCAACACCATCATTAAGTTTGCCGACGACACAACAGTGGTAGGCCTGATCACCGACAACGATGAGACAGCCTATAGGGAGGAGGTCAGAGATCTGGCCGTGTGGTGCCAGGACAACAACCTCTCCCTCAACGTGACCAAGACAAAGGAGATGATTGTGGACTACAGGAAAAAAAAGAGGACTGAGCACGCCCCCATTCTCATCGACGGGGCTGTAGTGGAACAGGTTGAGAGCTTCAAGTTCCTTGGTGTCCACATCACCAACGAACTATCATGGTCCAAACACACCAAGACAGTCGTGAAGAGGGCACGACAAAGCCTATTCCCCCTCAGGAGACTAAAAAGATTTGGCATGGGTCCTCAGATCCTCAAAAAATTCTACAGCTGCACCATCGAGAGCATCCTGACTGGTTGCATCACCGCCTGGTATGGCAACTGCTTGGCCTCTGACCGCAAGGCACTACAGAGGGTAGTGCGTACGGCCCAGTACATCACTGGGGCAAAGCTCCCTGCCATCCAGGACCTCTATACCAGGCGGTGTCAGAGGAAGGCCCTCAAAATTGTCAAAGACTCCAGCCACCCTAGTCATAGACTGTTCTCTCTGCTACCGCACGGCAAGCGGTACCGGAGTGCCAAGTCTAGGTCCAAAAGACTTCTCAACAGCTTCTACCCCCAAGCCATAAGACTCCTGAACAGCTAATCATGGCTACCCGGACTATTTGCACTGCCCCCCCACCCCATCCTTTTTACGCTGCTGCTACTCTGTTAAGTATTTATGCATAGTCACTTTAACTCTACCCACATGTACATATTACCTCAACTACCTCAACTAGCCGGTGCCCCCGCACATTGACTATGCAACGGTACCCCCCTGTATATATAGCCTCCCTACTGTCACTTTATTTTACTGTATATATAGCCTCCCTACTGTCACTTTATTTTACTTCTGCTCTTTTTTTTTCTCAACACTTTTTTGTTGTTGTTTTATTCTTACTTTTTTGTTTAAAATAAATGCACTGTTGGTTAAGGGCTGTAAGTAAGCATTTCACTGTAATGTCTGCACCTGTTGTATTCGGCGCATGTGACCAATAAAATTTGATTTGATTTGATTTGAGATCATAAAATGTCTATTGGCCTGTCTCCACACTTCAGCCTCATTAGCAATTATTGGAACCATTCAGAGACATGTAGATTTTTGTTTACAGTCAGAGAATAAGAAGTATTGTAGTCTAATAGACTTTATTAAAGCCTCTTCATTGGGACGCCATGC
The DNA here is from genome assembly GCF_964263955.1 of Coregonus lavaretus. NCBI lineage: Eukaryota > Metazoa > Chordata > Actinopteri > Salmoniformes > Salmonidae > Coregonus > Coregonus lavaretus. Next base: position 37,384,125 of record NC_140010.1, on the reverse strand, counting down.
GGCTTGATTAGTGGGATCTAGACAGATTTTCAGAAATCTCAAACGGAAAGAAAAGTCATATTATGTAAGGTTAGGTAGAGCCAGTCCACCAAATGGTTTGGGGAGCTGCAGTGTATTCTAGGTAATTTGTCTTTCCAGATGAAATTCCTGCACAATGTATACATTTCTTAGAAATATTGAAGAGGGGTGAAATGGGACACATAGAAAATACAAAATTAAAGCAAGGAAGAATGTTCATCTTAATCACTGAAATTCTACCCTGAAGTGTAATATGTAAGGGAGACCAGTGGGCCAAGTCCTCTTTAATTTTCCCAATAGCAGCTGAGTAATTGTCTTTTACCATTAGTTGGAAAGTGGGCTAGATTTTGATCCCCAGATAAGTGAAACCCATTGGATTTGATTGGCGAGTGAGTGTTGTGGGGAGTGGAGACTTCTCAGCTGCAGAATTTAAGGGCATTAAAATGGACCAATTTATCTTATATCCTGAAAAGAAACCAAAAGGTTCAAATAATTTAAAGGGGCATCTGCAATTGCTACAGCCATTTTTGGACTTGTGAATTAACAATATGTACCCATTGATTCTTGAAGAATATAACTTAGAAATGCCTTATGAGCTTAGTTCAACTGTCATACCCCCATAAGTCTCCTGAGTGTTGCAGTGGTCTAAGGCACTGCATCGCAGTGATAGCTGTGCCACTAGAGATCCTGGTTCAAATCCAGGCTCTGTCGTGACCGGGAGACTCATGGGCGGCGCACAATTGGCCCAGGGTAGGGGAGGGAATGGCCGGCAGGGATGTAGCTCAGTTGATAGAGCATGGCGTTTGGACATATAAAGTTTCTATGTGAAAACTACTTCTAAGACACATACATTTTGTTGTTTCGAACTCACTTCACTCGAGCTAAAGAGGTAGGCTCACTCAGCTGGTGCTAGCACATGCACAGATGAAATCAACAGTGTGCAACTGCAGCCCGCAATGTGGGGCGTTCCTGCCTTCCGCCTGCTGTGTACCAGAGAAAACCGTGCCTGACAGGCGGGGGCGAAGGACACTGTCTACCGGTCGCCCATGCCTCCCGCTAGCACAGCAGGTGGGAGGCTGGGGCGACACAGTGTGTTAGCTAACTAGCTAGCTTGCTATACCGTGTGCTAGCTAGCATGCTAGTTAGCTAATTAGCACATGGTGTCGCACCCGCCTTCTGTGTACCGGACTAGCTGGCTAAGCTAGCACACAGTGTCCTTCACTCCCGCCTGCCGAACACCTGCCCTCACCGTCGTTAACAGAACTGCGGGAAAACAGTGCCTGATAGGCGAGGGCGAAGGATACTGTCTACCACTTGTGTACGGCTAGCTAGCTACTGTTGTCGCCCCCGCCCCATCTTCTGTGGGGTTTATCGGCGACTGGCATCCAACGTTATTGTGCATTAACGCCACCTACTGTACTGGAACAACCCCACCTCCCACCTGTCCTAGCTTAAAAATGTACCAATAGAAGTATAGAGAGGGGTTCCTGGAGATGCAGGACTGCCCACATGCAGGAACGCCCCGAATTGCAGGCCGATTAAGGTGTTTACATGTCCTAATAATTCAAAAAATTGCTCAGAAAACCATTGTTATATGCTTATTTTGATTTGGACTTTACGCCAATTAAGATAAACAGAGTAAGGTGTTTACATGACTATTGCATAATCTGCCTACTGCCATATTCAGTTTAATACTGAATTATTACTGAGCATGTAAACATACTCACTGTGATCCTGTAAGGGATCCAGATTTGTAGTTTTATCAGCGTGAAAAAAAAATGACGCCCCCACACCTCCCAATTTCATTTCCCAGTATGCCTTGCCTTTGAATGAATTGTAGAGATACCACCCATGACTGTATTTGATAGTGACAGTCATGCTTGTTGAATTTGTTCATTTTCAATCCTGTGGCCTTCAGCAAGTGAGTTCCCAGGCGAATGTTATCATTATAATGAAATTCTTTATGACAATACATTACATATTTCATAAGACCTTATTTTGAGGCCTAGCTTTACCCTAATACAGTGGCCTGAAACTCAAGGTTTACAGGCCACATCAAGCCTGCAAGTAGGGTTGCAAAATTCCAGTAACTTTCCCAAACTTTCGAAAAATCCAGGTTGAAGGATTTCCAGGAATCTTCCAACCGGGATTTCTGGAAAACCTGGGAAATGTTATAGAATTTTGCAACCCTACCTGCAAGTCACATTACGCTAGATTGCAAAACGATGTGTAATTCCTATTGGAATCCAGCCAGAGTTAGGATATCCAACAGTTGACATTTGTATTCTCCTGCAACCTGCATTCATAATGATTGCTAGGGTTAGGAACAGTGGGAGGAGACTACCGAAGCCATTTAAACTGGAACAACCATTTCAATAACGGGTACAAAAATTCTAACTAAATGATTGGATTAGTTTTTTAAAAAGTATGTTTTTTATCTTTGTGTAGCATAAGATTCATCAATCAATCACTTAATGTACATGCAACATTTTTTTTATATATCAATCTGCAGTAGTGCATGCTGGGAAAAAAGTTAATTTGTTATAACTTGAAAAAGAGCTGCTTTGCAGACTCTTGGCATTCTCTCAACCAGCTTCATGAGGTAGTCACCTGGAATGCATTTCAATTAACAGGTGTGCCTTCTTAAAAGTTAATTTGTGGAATTTCTTTCCTTCTTAATGCGTTTGAGCCAATCAGTTGTGTTGTGACAAGGCAGGGGGGGTATACAGAAGATAGCCCTATTTGGTAAAAGACCAAGTCCATATTATGGCAAGAACAGCTCAAATAAGCAAAGAGAAATGACAGTCCATCATTACTTTAAGACATGAAGGTCAATACGGAAAATGTCAAGAACTTCGAAGGTTTCTTCAAGTGCAGTCGCAAAAACCATCAAGTGCTATGATGAAACTGCCTCTCATGAGAACCGCCACAGGAATGGAAGACCCAGAGTTACCTCTGCTGCAGAGGATAAGTTCATTAGAGTTACCAGCCTCAGAAATTGCAGCCCAAATAAATGCTTCACAGAGTTCAAGTCACAGACACATCTCAACATCAACTGTTCAGAAGGGACTGTGTGAATCAGGCCTTCATGGTCGAATTGCTGCAAAGAAACCACTACTAAAGGACACCAATAAAAGAAGAGACCTGCTTGGGACAAGAAACACGAGCAATGGACATTAGACCGGTGGAAATTTGTCCTTTGGTCTGGAGTCCAAATTTGAGATTTTTGGTTCCAACCGTCGTGTCTTTGTGAGACGCAGTGTGGGTGAACAGATTATCTCTGCATGTGTAGTTCCCACCGTAAAGCATGGAGGAGGAGGTGTTATGGTGTGGGGGTGCTTTGCTGGTGACACTGTCTGTGATTTATTTAGAATTCAAGGCACACTTAACCAGCATGGCTACCACAGCATTCTGCAGCGGTACGCCATCCAATCTGGTTTGGGCTTAGTGGGACTATCATTTGTTTTTCAACAGGACAATGACCCAACACACCTCCAGGCTGTGTAAGGGCTATTTGACCAAGAAGGAGAGTGATGTACTGCATCAGATGACCTGGCCTCCACAATCCCCCGACCTCAACCCAATTGGGATGGTTAAGTGTTAGTTGGATTGCAGAGTGAAGGAAAAGCAGCGAACAAGTGCTCAGCATATGCGGGAACTCCTTCAAGACTGTTGGAAAAGCATTCCAGGTGAAGCTGGTTGAGAGAATGCCAAAAGTGTTCAAAGCTGTCATCAAGGCAAAGGGTGGCTATTTGAAGAATCTCAAATAGAAAATATGTTTTGATTTGTTTAACACTTTTTTGGTTACTACATGATTCCATATGTGTTATTTAATAGTTTTGATGTCTTCAATATTATTTTACAATGTAGACAATAGTACAAATAAAGAACAACCCTTGAATGAGTAGGTGTGTCCAAACTTTTGACTGGTACTGTACATGTAGGTAGAGTTAAAGTGACTATGCATAGATAATAAACAGAGAGTGGTAGCAGCGTAAAAGAGGGGGGACAATGCAAATAGTCTGGGTAGCCATTTGATTAGCTGTTCAGGATTCATATGGCTTGGGGGTAGAGGCTGTTAAGAAGCCTTTTGGACCTAGACTTGGCGCTCCGATACCGCTTGCCGTGTGGCAGCAGAGAGAACAGTCTATGACTAGGGTGGCTGGAGTCTTTGACAATTTTTAGGGCCTTCCTTTGACACTGCCTGGTATAGAGGTCCTGGATGGCAGGAAGCTGAGGACCCATGCCAAATCTTTTCAGTCTCCTCAGGGGGAATAGGCTTTTATGATAGAATTTGAAGCTCTCAACCTGCTCCACTACAGCCCCGTCGATGAGAATGGGGGCTTGCTCGGTCCTCTTCTTTTTCCTGTAGTCCACAATCATCTCCTTTGTCTTGATCACATTGAGGGAGAGGTTGTTATCCTGGCACCACACGGCCAGGTCTCTGACCTCCTCCCTATAGGCTGTCTCATCGTTGTCAGTGATCAGGCCTACCACTGTTGTGTTGTCGGAAAACTTAATGATGGTGTTGGAGTCATGCCTGGCCATGCAGTCCTGGGTGAACAGTGAGTACAGGAGGGGACTGAGCACGCACCCCTGAGGGGCCCTCGTGTTGAGGGTCAGCGTGGCAGTTGTGTTGTTACCTACCCTTACCACCTGGGAGCGACCCGTCAGAAAGTCCAGGATCCAGTTGCATAGGGTGGTGTTTAGTCCCAGGGTCCTTAGCTTAGTGATTATCTTTGAGGGCACTATAGTGTTGAACGCTGAGCTGTAGTCAATGAATAGCATTCTCATGTAGGTGTTCCTTTTGTCCAGGTGGGAAAGGGCAGTGTGGAGTGCAATAGAGATTGCATCATCTGTGGATCTGTTGGGGCGGTATGCAAATTGGAGTGGGTCTAGGGTTTCTGGGATAATGCTGTTGATGTGAGCCATGACCAGCCTTTCAAAGCACTTCATGGATACAGACGTGAGTGCTATTGGTCGGTAGTCATTTAGGCAGGTTACCTTAGTGTTCTTGGGCACAGGGACTATTGTGGTCTGCTTGAGTCAGGGACATGTTGAAAATGTCAGTGAAGACACTTGCCAGTTAGTCAGCGCATGCTTGGAGTACACGTCTTGGTAATCCGGCCTTGTGAATGTTGACCTGTTTAAACGTCTTCCTCACATCGGCTACGGAGAGTGTGATCACACAGTCGTCCGGAACAGCTGATACTCTCATGCATGCTTCAGTGATGCTTACCTCGAAGCGAGCATAGACATAATTTACCTTGTCTGGTAGGCTGGTGTCACTGGGCTGCTCGCGGCTGTGCTTCCCTTTGTAGTCTGTAATAGTTTGCCAGCCCTGCCACATCCGACAAGTGTCGGAGCGGTGTAGTACGATTCAATCTTAGTCATGTATTGACGCTTTGCCTGTTTGATGGTTCGTCGGAGGGAATAGCGGGATTTCATATAAGCGTCCGGGTTAGAGTCCCGCTCCTTGAAAACGTAAGCTCTACCCTTTAGCTCAGTGCGGATGTTGCCTGTAATCCATGGCTTCTGGTTGGGGTATGTACGTACGGTCACTGTGGGGACGACGTCATCGATGCACTTATTGATGAAGCCAGTGACTGATGTGCTGTACTCCTCAATGCCATCGGAAGAATCCCGGAACATATTCTAGTCTGTTCCAGCAAAACAGTCCTGTAGCTTAGCATCTGCGTCATCTGACCACTTCTTTATTTACCGAGTCACTGGTGCTTCCTGCTTTAGTTTTTGCTTGAAAGCAGTTACAGTGAGGGAAAAAAATATTTGATCCCCTGCTGATTTTGTGAAATAAGTATTTGACCCCCTCTCAATCAGAAAGATTGAATACAAGGCTGGAATGGGCTACAAGACCATCGCCAAGCGCTTGGTGAGAAGGTGACAACAGTTGGTGCGATTATTCGCATATGGAAGAAACACAAAATAACTGTCAATCTCCCTCGGCCTGGGGCTCCATGCAAGATCTCACCTCGTGGAGTTGCAATGATCATGAGAATGGTGAGGAATCAGCCCAGAACTACACGGGAGGATCTTGTCAATGATCTCAAGGGAGCTGGGACCATAGTCACCAAGAAAACAATTGGTAACACACTACGCCGTGAAGGACTGAAATCCTGCAGCGCCCGCAAGGTCCCCCTGCTCAAGAAAGCACATATGCAGGCCCGTCTGAAGTTTGTCAATGAACATCTGAATGATTCAGAGGAGAACTGGGTGAAAGTGTTGTGGTCAGATGAGACCAAAATCGAGCTCTTTGGCATCAACTCAACTCGCCGTGTTTGGAGGAGGAGGAATGCTGCCTATGACCCCAAGAACACCATCCCCACTGTCAAACATGGAGGTGGAAACATTATGCTTTGGGGGTGTTTTTCTGCTAAGGGGACAGGACAACTTCACCGCATCAAAGGGACGATGGACGGGGCCGTCAAATCTTGGGGCCTCCTTCCCTCAGCCAGGGCATTGAAAATGGGTCGTGGATTGGTATTCCAGCATCACAATGACCCAAAACACACAGCCAAGGCAACAAAGGAGTGGCTCAAGAAGAAGCACATTAAGGTCCTGGAGTGGCCTAGCCAGTCTCCAGACCTTAATCCCATAGAAAATCTGTGGAGGGAGCTGAAGGTTTGAGTTGCCAAACGTCAGCCTCGAAACCTTAATGACTTGGAGAAGATCTGCAAAGAGGAGTGGGACAAAATCCCTCCTGAGATGTGTGCAAACCTGGTGGCCAACTACGAGAAACGTCTGACCTCTGTGGTTTTGCCTCCAAGTACTAAGTCATGTTTTGCAGAGGGGTCAAATACTTATTTCCCTCACTAAAATGCAAATCAATTTATAACATTTTTGACATGCGTTTTTCTGGATTTTTTTGTTGTTATTCTGTCTCTCTCTGTTCAAATAAACCTACCATTAAAACTATAGACTGATCCTGTCTTTGTCAGTGGGCAAACGTACAAAATCAGCAGGGGATCAAAAACTTTTTTCCCTCACTGTATGGTCAGATTTGCCAAATGGAGGGCGAGGGAGAGCTTTGTACGCGTCTCTGTGTGTGGAGTAAAGGTGGTCAAGAGTTTTTTTTCCTCTGGTTGCACATTTAACATGCTGGTAAAAATGAGGTAAAACGGATTTAAGTTTTCCTGCATTAAAGTCCCCGGCCGCTAGGAGCGCCGCCTCTGGATGAGCATTTTCCTGTTTGCTTATGGCCTTATACAGCTCATTGAGTCCGGTCTTAGTGCCAGCATCGGTTTGTGGTGGTAAATAGATAGTTACAAAAAATATAGATGAAAACTCTCTTGGTAAATAGTGTGGTCTTAGATTGGTGCTATTTCGAGCAAAACCTTGAGACTTCCTTAATATTAGACTTCGTGCAACAGCTGTTGTTTGGACATATACACAGACCGCCACCCCTTGTCTTACCGGAGGCAGCTGTTCTATCTTGCCGATGCAGCGTATATCCTGCCAGCTGTATGTTATCCATGTCGTTGTTCAGCCAGGACTCGGTGAAACATAAGATATTACAGTTTTTAATGTCCCGTTGGTAGGATATCCGTGATCTTAGTTTGTCTATTTTGTTATCCATTGATTGTACGTTGGCTAATAGGACTGATGAGAGGAAGACTACGCACTCGCCGTCGGATCCTTACAAGGCACCCCGACCTACGTCTCAGAGATCTCTGTCTCTTTCTCATTCGAATGACAGGGATTTGGGCCTTGTCGGGTGTCTGAAGAAAATCCTTCGCGTCCGACTCGTTAAAGAAAAAATCTTTGTCCAGTACGAGGTGAGTAATCGCTGTCCTGATATCCAGAAGCTCTTTTCGGTCATAAGAGACGATGGCAGAAACATTATGTACAAAATAAGTTACAAATAATGCGAAAAAACACACACAATAGCACAATTGGTTAGGAGCCCTTAAAACGGCAGCCATCTCCTTCGGCGCCATTCTGAATATACATTGACATTTTGGAGTAGGTGCATGATAAGAAGAAAATAGTACAAGGGTTTGAGTCAGAGGTCTAACTGTTGTCTCCAAGTGGCCACACACCTCTCCAAACTGTGCACAGTTCCTAAGTAATTTCAATGCACTTTTATGACCTAAGGAAAGAGCTTCAACTATAAGGTGCTTTTATTTTGCTCTCCTAGCTTTGCCATTGAGGAACTGTAGCAGGCACACTTCAACATCTATTCCACGCTGGTTTAACATTATTTCATTGAAATGACTTGGAAACAACGTTGATTCAACCAGTGTGTGCCCAGTGTGCTGCGTCCCCACCATTACACAATTACTGTTGTTGTTTACGCAATCCAAACATTTTCCACTTTTAAATGTTCCAACATGGCTAGCTAAGTTATAAAATACAATCGTACAGTTTTTGGCTTACAAAAGGCACCTTAGACGAACAGATTGTAATTTTGCTGCGCATAGAATGGAGTCATGAGTGCATTCAAGTGCGTGTTCCGTGACACTTTTTCGTCACAATACGACAAATGGGCTCATTCTGTTCAGGACAACCCAGGGTATAACGCAGGTCATCCTTGCAACTGTGGATCAAACATAGCGATCATGTTGATACTGTAATGACATGAGTTTTCAAATATGGAAATGTGAAGTGCACATTTGGACTCCTGGGTGTGTGGTTTGCTTGTATGACATCAAAGTGGTATTCATTATAATCCTCAACCTCTCATCTTTCAGAACACATCGACTCCTCTCAATTTACAGAATTTCCCTCACTCAGACAACAACAAATGTGCAAAAGTAGGGAAGGGATAGGGGCATCTTCTTGTGGCGCACGGTGCTCAAGTTTATAACGGCTGTCAGTCAAAACCCATACAGCGCTGTGAAGCAGAGAACCAGAGCCCTGACTTCATGTATAGCATGTTACAGTACAGCCACTCCGTTTCAATTTAGGCACTTATCAATGCCAAAATCTGCCACTTTCAACCCGTATACAGGATGACAGGGGCTGTGAGTGGAAAGGGCTACACAATAAAAACAAATTTACCAACATTTCTGAAAATGGACATACATGTATAGCGTTTTGGAATGAAACTCTTCATTTGTTAAATGTTCTTAATCTATTAACTGTTTGCCACGTTTTACCATTTTAGTTTCTAGCAGCTCTTTTCTGGTGTGGTGCCATGTCTGCAGCATGGTTGCCTGGTGTTCTTGTTAGTGTGTGGCTTATTGTCACGTCCTATTATCCAGAATTAAGGGGTGTCTGGTGATACTACAGAGGGTAGTGCATATGGCCCAGTACATCACTGGGGCCAAACTTCCTGCCATCCAGGACCTCTATACCAGGCGGTGTCAGAGGAAGGCCCTCAAAATTGTCAAAGACTCCAGCCACCCTAGTCATAGACTGTTCTCTCTGCTACCGCACGGCAAGCGGTATCGGAGCGCCAAGTCTAGGTCCAAAAGGCTTCTCAACAGCTTCTACCCCCAAGCCATAAGACTCCCGAAAAGCTAATCATGGCTACCCGGACTATTTGCACCCCCACCCCATCGTTTTATGCTGCTGCTACTCTGTTAATTATTTATGCATAGTCACTTTAACTCTACCCACATGTACATATTACCTCAACTACCTCAACTAGCCGGTGCCCCCGCACATTGACTCTGCACTGGTACCCCCCTGTATATAGCCTCCCTACCAGTGGCGGCTCCTGAAAAAATTCTCAGGGGGGGCAATTTTTCTGATGATTTAGGTGACCTACACACATTTTAAAAAAGATATGTCCAGCAACAACATGAAGACAGGGGCAGCATATAAGTCAATACTGATATACACATTACTTGCTTCAAAAAGGCCTCATGGTTGAATTGGAAATATGTGCACCTGAGCAAGCAGGAGCTTTTGATAGAGGCTACTGAAAACATTGATGCAAGTTATTGGTAATAAGAAATTTTTATAGACTTCCATATTCTGCCCTCTTGTATAGATTTGTGAAAATGAACAGTGATAGACATTTTGCCTGAAAACAGAATTTGAAAATAATTTCTAGAAAAGGTAAACACAGCTATCTGTATGGCTTTGTAAATATGAACAACCATATTCTGGCCAATTGTATAGATTTGTAAAAAAAATTGTTTACTTTTTTTAAAATGAAAAATAACTATTTTAAACAACATCAACTGTGAACTGATTTGGGCGTGTGTGTGTTAAAGAGACAGACAGGGAGGGACAAAGAGAGAGAGAGGCTACATTACTTGTACTGAAACTGTTCTCTTCTCTCTTTCAATGCAGAAAAGCGGTCAATGACTTTCTCATTGAAATCAGGCATGCTGAGGACTAGTTTACTAGTTACTTTTTAGCTTGCTGCATGATCAAATTCAGCTGATGCGCATAGCAATGCACGTAATGGCCTTTCTTGAAATGCTCACGCACCTTTTGCCTTCTCTCGCCTCATCACACTGGCTCCATCGTAAGCTTGCGCTATGAGTTTGACTTTCACGTCGTCGGCAAAAAGACCGTTCAGTCTCTCCAAAAGCACACTGGCGATTGAGACTGAGGTTGATTCCGAGATGGGAAGGAACTCAAAAAAGCGCTCCTGCACTTTGTGGTTGTCTCTTTGATGTGAACTTCTTTCAAAGAGACAATCGAGTTGCAATGAACGCTATAGCCATCTTGATAGTAGTACGTGAATTGATTGATGCTGCTACCCGCTCTTTTCTTAGTTACGTTCATAGTTACGTTACGTATGACGAAAGCGCGTAAGTGCAAGCCCTCAGAAACCCATAGAGATTGTATTGAAAGCTCTGAAATTTGAAAAAAATAGATTTTACATGAGAGGCTATGAGAGACTTCTGGGCGATTTTCAACCTGACTGAAATCGCCCCAAAACGGGCGGGGCCATTTGAAGCACGACTTGATTGGACATTTATTGGCAGATCAGACCAGACGTCTAGATTACAACACTGATAACTACTGTTGCCGTGATATAATTGATTAGAAATAAAATCCCTTCCTTTTCCCGTTTGGCAGTGCGTCGCCCATATCGCCCTATTGAACACACCGCCCCTGCTCCCTACTGTTATTTTACAGTAGGGAGGCTATATACAGGGGGGTACCGGTGCAGAGTCAATGTGCGGGGGCACTGGCTAGTTGAGGTAGTTGAGGTAATATGTACATGTGGGTACACTTTTGTTGTTTTATTTTACTTTTTTATTAAGAAATAAATGCATTGTTGGTTAAGGGCTGTAAGTAAGCATTTCACAGCGATGTCTACACCTGTTGTATTCGGCGCATGTGGCGAATAAAATTTGATTTGATTAGATACCACCTCCGTCCAGCATGTAGGGGAAATGGATTTCCCCATCTCAAAATATTATGCTAGAATGTACTATTTAAAATGTATATAATTAAAACAAATCATGTTAATGATAATACATAACTAAAATCATATTTATGGTAAAATGTTAAAAGATTAGATCCTTGGATCAATTATATGTGTATCTTCACAGCCTACCTGCCTCAGATATTTGGAACTGGCCAAAAGGCTTTCGTTAACCCTTGATTTGAGTTGCTCCTGGTCTGCTATGTAGACCTCAGTTAAACTTTATGTTGAAGCTTTAGATCCGTTTACTTTTGTTTATTTACAGACCTTATACTGTACATATTCTATTTTATAGACTTTATGGTTTGAATTCTGTTACTTTGTAAATACACTATATATACAAATGTATGTGGACACCCCTTCAAATTAGTGGATTCGGCTATTTCAGCACACCAGTTGCTGACAGGTGTATAAAATCGAGCACACAGCCATGCAATCTCCATAGAGAAACATTGGCAGTAGAATGGCCTTACTGCAGAGCTCAGTGACTTTCAACATGGCACCATCCTAGGATGTCACCTTTCCAACAAGTCAGTTTGTAAAATTTCTGCCCTGCTAGAGCTGCCCCGGTCAACTGTAAGTGCTGTTATTATGAAGTGGAAACGTCTAGGAGCAACAATGGTTCAGCCGTGAAGTGGTAGGCAACACAAGCTCACAGAACGGGACTGCCAAAATCATCTGTCCTCGGCTGCAACGCTTACTGCCGAGTTCCAAATTGCCTCTGGAAGCAACGTCAGCACAAGAACTGTTCATCGGGAGCTTCATGAAATGGGTTTCTATGGCCGAGCAGCCGCACACAAGCCTAAGATCCCAATGCACATTGCCAAGCGTCTGCTGGAGTGGTGTAAAGCTCGCCTTCACTGGACTCTGGAGCAGTGGAAACGTGTTCTCTGGAGTGATGAATCACTCTTCACCATCTGGCAGTCCGACAGACGAATCTGGGTTTGGCGGATGCCAGGAGAACACTACCCGCCCGAATGCATAGTGCCAACTGTAAAGTTTGGTGGAGGAGGAATAACGCCCTGGGGCTGTTTTTCATGGTTCAGGCTAGGCCCCTTAGTTCCAGTGAAGGGAAATCTTAACACTACAGCGTACAATGACATTCTAGACGATTCTGTGCCTCCAACTTTTTTGCCAGTTTGGGGAAGGCAATTTCCTGTTTCTGCATGACAATGTCCCCGTGCACAAAGCGAGGTCCATACAGAAATGGTTTGTTGAGATCGGTGTGGAAGAACTTGACTGGCCTGCACAGAGCCCTGACCTCAACCCCATCGAACACCTTTGGGATGAATTGAAACGCTGACTGCGAGCCAGGCCTAATCGCCCAAAATCAGTGCCCGACCTCACTAATGCTCTTGTGGCTGAATGGAAGCAAGTCACTGCAGCACTGCTCCAACATCTAGTGGAAAGCCTTCCCAGAAGAGTGAAGGCTGTTATAGCAGCAAAGCGGGGACCAACTCCATATTAATGCCCATGATTTTGGAATGAGATGTTGTCCACGAGCAGGTGTCCACATACTTTTGGTCATGTAGTGTAATTTAAGGTTTAGGAAAATAAACCCCCTAATCTTTCCACCATACTCAGTTCAGTCTTTTGTTGCCTGCTTGGTCCGTCCCTTTTCTCTCATTTCTGCGCATGAGCTTAGCTAGCTAATGACATTGCCTATAAGTGTGATTAGGGATGTCTATTGGAGAAGCAGATCCTTGAACTCTTCATGCATATTCTCTTTGACAACATATTTGCCCCATGACACAGCACAGTTGCCCCATGACAACACAGTTGCCCCATGACACAACACAGTTGCCCCACCATGACAAAGTCAACTGCTTGACAGAGTTATTGTTTGTCTCCCCCAGAAAAACCCGTGTCTGAACAGCGGCGTGTGCTACGCCATGTGGGACGACTTCATCTGCAATTGCCCTCCCAACACTGGAGGGCGTTGCTGTGAGGAGGTCAAGTGGTGTGAACTGTCTCCATGCCCCTCGACCGCAGCCTGCCAGTCCCTCTCCCAGGGCTTTGAGTGTGAGTTGTTAGTTCGAGAACCCCATTCTGAAAAGATTATCAAGAGATTATCAACCAAATTCCATTCTGCAGAATTCACTATTACTTACAGAAATGTTTCCAAAACCTCTCCTTGAATACCCCAGAAAGTTCAAATTATTTGACCTAATCCAGTATCAGCACACCTGATTAATTACTGGTAGCTCACTAATCATCAAGCCCTTCATTAGCTGAATGTGGTCTGCTTGATTAGTTGAATCAGGTCTGCTTAATTAGTTGGATCAAGTGTGCTGTACTTGAATAGATCAAATACGTGGAACTGGCTGGGGGTTCTCAAAGACAGGTTAGGAAATACAGACATAAAGCAATTGCTTCTCTGTATTTGGCATATTGTATATAGAGTAAGCTATTATGTCGGCCTATTCATACTATCAGTGTGTATCCATTGAATGGAATGTTATTTTGCCATTGTTGATTTATTTGATGGAGTGACTGTAAGACCCAAACATTTTTGCAAATGCGTTTTTCCAACACTTACAAAAATACATCTAGCGCTGGCTCAGAATGTTTGTTTCTCTGTTTATTTTTGTCTACAAAATCAATATAACACAACACATGCTACTAGAAGATACGTCTAGGTCTAAGGAGATTAACTATGTAGTGCATGGATCAACTAGGTTCAGTCGCGGGCCGATTTTCTTCTTGAGCGGATGGTCAGGGGGGTGGAACATAATTACAAATAGTTTGGAGACTACAGGTTGACTGCAACAAGCCCAAACAGATATAATACTTGACTCAAACATTATCATTTCAAACCTTGCTTACATTTGTATATGATCACATATTCAGTGCATTTGAAAAGTATTCAGACCCCTTGACTTTTTCCACAGTTTCTTACATTACAGCCTTATTCTAAAATTGATTAAATAAAACAATTTCCTCATCAATCTACACACAATACCCCATAATGACAAAGCGAAAACAGGTTTTTAGACATTTTTGCAAATGTATTAAAAATAAAAAACAGAAATATCACATTTACACAAGAATTCAGACCCTTTACTCAGTACTTTGTTGAAGCACCTTTGGCAGTGATTACAGCATCGAGGCTTCTTGGGTATGACGCTACAAGCTTGGCACACCTGTATTTGGGGAGTTTCTCCCATTCTTCTCTGCAGATCCTCTCAAGCTCTGTCAGGTTGGATAGGGAGCTTTGCCGCACAGCTATTTTCAGGTCTCTCCAGAGATGTTCGATCGGGTTCAAGTCTGGACTCTGGCTGGGCCACTCAAGGATATTCAGAGACTTGTCCCGAAGCCACTCCTGCGTTGTCTTGGCTGTGTGCTTAGGGTCATTGTCCTGTTGGAAGGTGAACCTTCGCCCCAGTCTGAAGTCCTGAGCGCTCTGGAACAGGTTCTCTCTGTACTTTGCTCCGTTCATCTTTCCCTCAATCCTGACGAGTCTCCCAGTCCCTGCCGCTGAACAATATCCCCACAGCATGATGCTGCCACCACCATGCTTCACCATAGGGATGGTGCCAGGTTTCCTCCAGACGTGATGCTTGACAAGTGATAGTCCCACAAAGCACAATCCAGATGGGATGGCATATCGCTGCAGAATGCTGTAGTAGCCATGCTGGTTAAGTGTGACTTGAACTCTAAGTAAATCACCAACAGTGTCACCAGCAAAGCACCATCACACCTCCTCCTCCATGCTTCACAGTGGGAACTACACATGTGGAGATCATCCGTTCACCTACTCTGCGTTTCATAAAGACACAGAGGTTGGAACCAAAAATCTCAAATTTGGACATCAGAGCAAAGGACAGATTTCCACTGGTCTAATGTCCATTGCTCATGTTTTCTTGGCCCAAGCAAGTCTCTTCTTCTTATTGGTGCCAGTATGAAAAATGTATGCACTCACTAACTGTAAGTCGGTCTGGATAAGAGCGTCTGCTAAATGACTAAAATGTAAAATGTAAAAATGTGTCCTTTAGTAGTGGTTTCTTTGCAGCAATTCGACCATGAAGGTCTGCTTCACACAGTCTTCTCTGAACAGTTGATTTTGAGATGTGTCTGTTACTTGAACTCTGTGAAGCACTTATTTGGGCTGCAATCTGAGGTGCAGTTTACTCTATTGAACTTATCCTCTGCAGCAGAGGTAACTCTTGGTCTTCCTTTCCTGTGGCGGTCCTCATGAGAGCCAGTTTCATCATATCGCTTGATGGTTTTTGCGACTTCAGTTGAAAAAACTTTCAAAGTTCTTGAAATATTCCGTATTGACTGACCTTCATGTTAACGTAATGATGGACTGTCATTTCTCTTTGTTTATTTGAGCTGTTCTTGCCATAATATGGACTTGGTCTTTTACCAAATAGGGCTATCTTCTGTATACCACCCCTACCTTGTCACAACACAACTGATTGGCTCAAACGCATTAAGAAGGAAAGAAATTCAACAAATTAACTTTTAAGAAGGCACACCTGTTAATTGAAATGCATTCCAGGTGTCTACCTCATGAAGCTGGTTGAGAGTTTGCCAAGTGTGTGCAAAGCTGTCATCAAGGCAAAGGGTGACTACTTCGAGGAATCTCACAAATAAAATATATTTTTATTTGTTTAACACTTTTTTGGTTACTACATGATTCCATATGTGTTATTTCATAGTTTTCATGTCTTCACTATTATTCTACAATGTAGAAAATAGTACAAATAAAGAAAAACCCTAGAATGAGTAGGTGTGTCCAAACTTTTGAC
Source organism: Coregonus lavaretus (assembly GCF_964263955.1). Taxonomy (NCBI): domain Eukaryota; kingdom Metazoa; phylum Chordata; class Actinopteri; order Salmoniformes; family Salmonidae; genus Coregonus; species Coregonus lavaretus. The sequence continues at coordinate 37,368,003 of NC_140010.1, read as the reverse complement.
TGGTACTATATCTATATATATATATATATAAATAACTGTCATGCAAATTCTACACAGGGACACTCGAAGTCAATCTTAAATGAATCGTTGTTTATTATCAGCATGCTGGAGAGGTCACAGTCAAACTTAGATGCATAAAGTACCGGTCTGAAGTGACCTCTCCCGGGGCAGTCCCGTTAGTTCTCTTATATACTTAAACAGACAAGTTATATTAGCATTATTCATAATTAATTAATCATTAATGTTTTGGTTAATGCATGTGACCGAACAATACTGGTTCATGCATGAGACAGACCAATACCTCACGAGGCTTCTTCTTTCCAAGCTGAGACCTTGAAACTGAGATATTTTCGTTCTCAAAACAAGGTTCTGGGCGTACTGCCAAATTGCAGACACTGATAGTGAGGATTCGTTCAATCAGTCACTTGCATGAACACAGAAATTGGTTATTAGAAAAGCACAAACATAAAATGTTCCATCACATTCCCTCCTTATCACTCAATCTGTGATAATTATCATAACATTTTAATGTAAGCATTTCGATTTTAGCTTCTATTTCAAAAGACATCATTATAATAAATCATAATAAAGGTTATTAACGGGAGTGAGTCTAATTTAATTCATAATCATCATAATAAAGCTAAAATCTACAATCAAAGTAGTAAGTAAACAAAATCAACGCATAAAACTACAGACACTTTCAAACCCTTCATTCTGGGTTTACAATCATTCTGGGTTGTACTCGTAAAACCATTGCAGTAGTATGTTTTAACTTAAGACCTTCGCTTCATACAGTTACACATATGCTTCATTACACAATTTCATTGATGGATTCTGGCAATGGAGCTTTTGTCGTGAGTGGCATGTTAATGACAGAACGGTATCAATGTATTTTTAGTCTAAATTACTATAAATGTTGAAGTGTGCAGACATCCACAATCAACCTGATACCCCAAATAAACAATTTTGGAAAAGCCTAAATCAATTACGGGCACGGTTAACCACCCCACTCCTTCCCTCAGGTCTCACGGTAGAAGTGGTGGAGGACCATAGTGAACGCCATTGTCGCCATTACTTCAGCCGGTTAGAGGGGGTGAGGCTCATACTGTTCTCAATCAAATTATCCCTTCCATGTATCTTGATACCATCTGTGGTCACCTTCGCCATAACCCAGAGAGAGGACAGACCAGTTTAGTTTAGGGCATTTCTGATTCAGGAAATCCAGAAAAACTATTCACTGTATGACAAATTATTACTACTACCAATATTCTTAATACAAATGTCTAAGACAAATGTCAAAGAGAATAACACCACATAGTCGAAACATTTTTTTTCTCCAAATTGGCTTATACTCCCCTATCATCTTGGCGATCTCACTGCAGAGTTATAGATCAGGGAGTTAGAGGGCTAATCCTTAGGGAGAAATCCCGACCATCTAGCTGACCCAATCTGGTGAGATTTGTATTGAAGCCAGACAAAAACAAATCGAACAGCAATACACTTCATATATCACTCGACGTGGGGAAAACTTCAATCCATTTGGAGTAACTGTCAACCATTACCAACATCTATTTGCATATTTACCAAAGAGCCCTAGGGGACTGGTAATTCCCCCTTTGGACACATGACTCACATCGTGATTCATGCGTCCCAAAAAAACTAACAACAACACTGCCTGTTAATAACAAACACAATTTGAATTACATCACTCGATAACTCCATAAGGAAATAATTGTATCCCATAAGGTAATGGTAAAATAGACTAGAGACAGCTGTCCCTCATTCAGGGGCAGCGCTCTCTCTCTGTCCTTCTCGTGGTCCGAATCACACATAGGACTATTGCTAAATTATAAACTTCTTCCTAATTATTAGTGTTTCCATATTACATTTAAATGTCACCCAATATTCTTAGCCTTTCTAGTAAGGGTGATCAGGCCTCACCAGAAAGTCAGAACAGAGGTCAGAGGTCAGTCAACTCTATTAAGTGAGTGTTTATTTCCATGTACCTCAGACATCATTTAAGATATTTCAAACATTTCAAACATTTTGAGTATCAGGTTTACATTGGGTTTTTCAGCACATTTCTTATCAAGAGAATGTACATGTGTGCAACCAAAACTCTAACAATAGATACTTCAGAAAATTTCATTTGTGTGCCCTTTAAGGTGCATCCTTTCTAACCCGTGGAAAACCCACTCAAACCAAAATAATTAGACCCCACACAATAAATGAAACACAGTATTAACATCACAGGTGGGTTGTGTGTGGGTGCTAAAAACAAAGAAAATTGCCAGGCCTTACTTATTTTGGGAGCTCCCTTAACACCGGATCCGGGTACCTTTATATTGTATAGTACACAGTCTCAATAACTGCTCTCCTAAGGCACCTGCCTTAGGAAGCCTTTCAAAGGGAGAGATACAGAATCATTAATAAACACGTTAAAAATAACTTGGTAGCAGACATTCCATCAGTCCTGGAAGAAAGAAAATAAACATGTACTTAGTTTGCACATCTTAAATCAGTCCTAAAAACTCTTTATCTTAATTTAGTTTACTGCATCTTGAGCAGGAAGTCTTGATAAAACCATGCGTTTACAGAATTATACTTCAGACACATCAAATGATACAGTGTCCCGGTAAGCAGAATAGGCCCCTCTCTTGTAATCTTATCATTTTGACATGTTGCATTGACATACAGTTCTGTATTAACTGTCCCTGGGACATAAATGAGTCAAAATATGAAACCTGTTGTTTAACAAATCTGCTAGGACCTTCAAAAAGTTGGTGCTGACTTATCAGCTCAATATTCGGTACTAAAAACATTTACTTGGATATACTTCAATTCTGGACACAGTTCCACGTAATGGAAACAGATTATTGTTTTAGATGACATTACCTTCTTACTTAAATCACTGGTGCTACCCAAACTATAGAATTGAGTAATAATAATTGGAAATTGTCCCTTACAGCCTGTTTGAGTTCAGTGAATACTGTTGGCTATCTATTGTTCCACAGGAAACGTATCTCTAACCCAAACACCAGATGGCGGCCTCTAATTTAATGTCAGTCCCAATGCTCAATCCCTCTGTTCGTCATGTGACCTTGTATTGAAACATTTACTCTTCAAATTACTAAGATATTGCATTATTAGAGTGCTATCTGAAAGCCACTAATATTACCATTCACTTTGTTACTATCACTAGTCTCCATATCTGTTTACTTCAACTAGGACCCTTCATCCTAATAGGAAGACCTTCTCAATCTCTACTGCTAATAAACTCGGATCACTCTCAAACAATGTTCTGCTTTCCCCCGTATTGCAAGGTTTAAAACAAAACAAACATGATAACTTTCTCCATATTGGAAGGCATTGTTTTAATTTTAGTCTACCCTAACAATGTTACTCTATATATTTATTACCAATTTGTTGGATATTCACTTTCTGCTTCACACTTATTAAATGTCTATTATTTTAAGATTAACATGTAATGCGCTGAATTTATAAAAGATATCTGCCAATTCAGATGGGAAGAAAAACTTTGGAGGGAGCTTCCTTTTTTTAAGGTAGCTCTCGAGACTAGTCTCTTTCTGGGATCAACTTTCACAATAACTGGGCTGGCACTGTCTAGCAGTCCCCTGTAGATGGCGTGCTCTGTCCATAATAAGTCTCCCTAGCAAGTTAAACTAGTAACCCATTATACATTCATACATTGTTACTATGTCAAATCTAGTAACCCATTATACTATTCATTTCTCTTAATACTTTTTACACCACTTACGTACGTCTACATGTGGGTGTGCAAGTTGTGTATATATATATATTTTTTCTACTGTTACTTCATCAGATCTCTAGTAAACCATTACACTCTTCATATGTTACTTTATCTCTAGTAACCAATTATACTCTTCATATGTTACTTTATCTCTAGTAACAGCATATTTGGGAATAGTGCTTTCTCTTTTCTCTCATCTCACATACAGAATCCCTATATAAGTTATAAATCTTAGGTATTCACATCCACGCCACCAGCAACAATCACAGCGCAGCAGCCCAAGAGGTACACATATCTTCAATGAACATTGTTACAGCCCTTACCAATCTCAGCTGTTACCCTCTCAAACTTTTCAATGGCTTCTCCTGTTAGTGCTCACTACCCTAGATAACGTTATAGTTCTAAAAACTCAGCTCACACAGAACTGGTTGGGGTTTTCATTCAGATACGCACAAATCTTACACCGGAGCTAGTCCCCTAACAGCTGTCATTCACTCAGTACTTAATAGTAATAATATCTCTTATTATTCTACATTTTAATCTCTTATTATCCAAATTTCAATCAATCAGCTTATTATCAAAATTTCAATCAGCTTAACACGTCCTTTCCACACTAACACAACTTTCACATCCACATTCACTTAGTACTATTTCCAAACACACTCGGTAATCTCCCTTATTACCCCATGTGCATCTTCAATGATTCTCTGTCATTACTTCCTATGCAACATATGTATCTTTCACATACATATGTAATAACACCACGTGCTATTAGTAGTGGCTGCAGACCACGTAGACACTTCTCTTAGAAATGCCTACAGACAGCTGTCAGCGGGGCTTTCCATGGTACCGTTACACCCTCACTCTAGTCTTCACATAAGACTAGTGAATTGCCTTCTCCTATAAGACTATGGGTACCTTTTTATGCGTTATTCACCTTAATCTTATTGGTTCATGCATGTGACCGACCAATACTGATTCATGCATGTGACAGACCAATACCTCACGAGGCTTCTTCTCTCCAAGCTGAGACCTTGAAACTGAGCTATCCTTTCAAATCAAATCAAATCAAATTGTATTGGTCACATACACATATTTAGCAGATGTTATTGCATGTGTAGCTAAATGCTTGTGTTCCTAGCTCCAACAGTGCAGTAGTATCTAACAATTCGCAACAATACACAAATCTAAAAGTAAAAGAATGGAATTAAGAAATATATAAATATTTGGACGAGCAATGTCGGAGTGCCATTGATTAAAATACAGATGAATAGAATACAGTATATACAGTGCCTTGCAAAAGTATTCATCCCCCTTGCCGATTTTTCTATTTTGTTGCATTACAACCTGTAATTTAAATGGATTTTTATTTGGATTTCATGTAATGGACATACACAAAATAGTCCAAATTGGTGAAGTGAAATGAAAAAAATTAATAGTTAAAAAAAATGCTAAAAAACAAATAACAGAGAGGTGGTGTATTTACCCCCTTTGCTATGAAGCCCCTAAATAAGATCTGGTTCCAACAATTACCTTCAGAAGTCTATAATTAGTTAAATAAAGTCCACCTGTGTGCAATCTAAGTGTCACATGAGCTCAGTATATATACAGCTGTTCTGAAAGGCCCCAGAGTCTGCAACAGTTTCTCATGGTCAGAGTCTTTTAGGTGCCTTTTGGCAAACTCCAAGCGGGCTGTCATTTGCCTTTTTACTGAGGAATGGCTTCCGTCTGCTCACTACCATAAAGGCCTGATTGGTGGAGTGCTGCAGAGATGGTTGTCCTTCTGGAAGGTTCTCCCATCTCCATGGTGGAACTCTGGAGCTCTATCAGAGTGACCATCGGGTTCTTGGTCACCTCCCTGACCAAGGCCCTTTTCCACCGATTGCTCAATTTGGCCGGGCGGCCAGCTGTAGGAAGAGTCTTGGTGGTTCCAAACTTCTTCCATTTAAGAATGATGGAGGCCACTGTGTTCTTGGGGAGCTTCAATGCTGCAGAAACTTTTTGCTACCCTTTCCCAGATCTGTGCCTCTACACAATCCTGTCTCGGAGCTCTACAGACAATTCCTTCAACCTCATGACTTGGTTTTTGCTCTGACATGCACTGTCAACTGTGGGACCTTATATAGACAGGTGTGTGCCTTTCCAAATCATGTCCAATCAATTGAATTTACCACAAGTGGACTCCAATCAAGTTGTAGAAACATCTCAAGGATGATCAATGGAAACAGGATGCACCTGAGCTCAATTTCGAGTCTCATATCGAAGGGTCTGAATACTTACGTAAATAAGGTATTTCTGGGTTTTTTAAACCTGTTTTTGCTTCGTCATTATGGGGTATTGTGTGTAGATTGATGAGGAAACAATAATTTAAATCAATTTTAGAATACGTCTATAACATAGCAAAATTTGGAAAATGTCAAGGGGTCTGAATACTTTCCGAATGCACTGTATGGTTCCTTACCCTGTCAGTAGTCTACTGGAGGGAAACCTTACATGACACACCGTTATCCATTTATATGGGCTGGATTTAGTTTGCACCTGTTTGTTTCATAGGGAATTAAAAGATACATTCTGTATCTTAGACCTTACATGTATATAGTTCCTTACCCTGAAAGTAGTCTATGGGCAAGGAGAGACTGTAATCCATGGTTCGGATTTCTTTAAAACAGCCACTAACAACTTCAGATAACTTTAGCTAAGGCTAACCAAAAATCAGTGGGAGAGATAAGGCAACCGTTCAAATGTTCAAAATGTCATAGTCAAATCAACTGAAATCAAGTGAATGACTTAGTTACTTAAAGGTGATTTGGCCCAGTTGTTGAACATTGAACTTGTCCCCATCTCTCTCGTAGATTTTTGGTTAGCAGTGGCTAAAGTTAGATGAAGTTAGTAGAATTTATTTAAATAAATTCAAACCATGGTTTACAGTCTTTTCTGGCAGATAAGACTACTGACAGGGTAAGGAACCATATAACTGTAAGGTCTAAAATAGATAACTTATCCTTTAATTCCCAATTAAACAACCTGCCTCAATCTGGAAGGACTGCAACCTTTGCACCTGGTGCAACCACTTAATAAATGCAGCCCATATGGATGGATAATGCTGATAACGTGTCATGTATGGTTTCAACCTCCAGTAGAGCTTCCTGATGGTTTGTAACAAAGGCTACTGCGTTTCTGTAACATACAGTACTATAGGTGCAAACTGTAATTTTGATTTCCAATCATCAGCCCACTTGTTATGTCTTAACAAATGTAACTTTTTCCAATGTTGCTTATTGTGGCACTGAGGATATTTAAGTTAGGGATTTAAGGCTCTATTTTCGGATGGCATCAAGCCAGCAGAATTGTGAAACGCACGCTCGTTTGCAATTTTGACCTGTTAAAGCTCTTCTATTTTCAAACCCTAGCGCCAGGAGTGGTAATTTACCTGTTTTATGAGCTTGCTTGCACTGAGGTTGGAGGGGTTGCAATAACTGTGTTGTGTCCTTAAAAATGTGTGCCAAAGTGGCAATTTCAATATGCGCTGGTGGGAATATTTAAGACCAACCGAAAGCTGGTTTTAGTGGTTGGTTATGGCATGGATTTTGATAGCGGAAGCGCAGCCTATCCAACCGTGACGCACAGTGCCCATATGCACATGGAACAAGAGAGATGTGCTTTTTGTGCCTTTAAACCTCATATTTAAAAACATAAAAAACATGTTTTTTTCCCATTTCGTTTCATTTGATAAAAAACCAAGCACCCTCCTCTCAATGAAGGCATTTTTTTGTCATACCCAATGCATTCGCCAAGTAGTCAAGACTATCGATAAAGGGTTTGGCTCGTGAGACCGCTTTGAAATACATTTTAATCACCAAAGCTTTATTAAAAGATCAAGTTAGGCAGCAGCAAAACAGTGAGCGGACATCCCCTTTTTACCTATGTAGGCTATTGAACATTATTTTAGCCAGCTCCTGTTATTATTTTGGATGTTCGTAAAATGGAACGAGAGATGGATAATAAGATAATCCGGTGACACTCCAATTTGGAAACATTTAAGTTATTTTCCTGTAACAATTGCTTGTTTTCTGTTTAGTTTGATTGATGTCTCTGATCTCTTCCTTATCCTGGCCATGAATTAGCCAATTAGCCTATCCATTAAAGGTTTCTAAAGGGTCTACTCAAGGCTGTTGCCATCATGCTATTTCATTATTCACAATTCACATAGGCCTACCTGCAGTGCATTCTCCATTCGGCTTGTATCCATCCCCATTTCCAAAGAGTGCCTCTTATCTGGATACCAAAGATGCACTCCTCCAAACATATTCACATTTTTCAGTCCTATAACACCATTAACGGTAGGCTTAGGCTATATCTTCCTTATTGAGAATGTGCCTCTCACACAGGCTAAAATACAATTTACGGGAGCCTAGCATTTTTTTATTTGAGGAGAAGCCTCGTTGAAGCCAATTACAACAATGTTGACTGTCAACACGCCAAACATATTGATCAAACACTGGATTATTATTTTTTTACTGTTGCTATCATTCATTACTGTAACCTATGCTCTTTAATAAACTGTAGTATCAATCCACAATGGACTAAGACAAGAATATTCTGTGCCCCCAGCCGAATTAGAGTTGATGACAATGCAAAGACCCATCAATAACCTACACAACCTGAGATAAACACATGCAGTACGAAGCCATGGAATGCCTTGATTGGCCAGTGAGTGGCCAAAACCTCATCACACCTACAACTTGTTTATTCATCAAAACCCAGCCATTTCGCGCCACCGCCAGCTATTGCGCTCATAATTCCGGCTGAGAAAATAGCAAAAAATTTTGACACACCCGGGACCTATAGTGCTACCGCCAGCGCTATGTTTGCATTAGGTTTGTTAAAATAGTACCCTACGTCTTTTAAGCCTCTGCTGTTTTGCATTCCAGGTGTGTCCAACGTGACCCTCTGGAATGACAGCATACTGTCCTACAGAGGCAATGAGAAGATCAGCCGCAACCTCAGCAGCATCCTCCTCAGTGTGCGAACCAGGCAGACGGACGTCACGCTACTACACGCTGAGAAAGGCTCTGAGTTCCTCACAATCTCCCTCCAGGACTCTCGCCTGGTGCTGGAGCTACAGGCCAGCAGTGGCGAGGCCTCCCCCAAGCTGACTGTCCAGAGCCGAGGCCTTCTCAGCGACGGCCAGTGGCACACAGTGGAGATCTCCATGGAAGCCCCGGATCTACAGACCTCCAGGTGGATCATGGTCCTGGATGGGGGAAGAGAGGGAGGAGAGAAGGAGGTGTCCGACGCCACCTCTGGGAGCCTGGACTTCCTCAGGGAGGGAGTGGACATCCTCTTGGGGGGTTTGGGGCCCGAGGCTGGGGGGAACCTGGCTGGATGTCTGGGCCCCGTCCAGATCGGTGGGCTCCCGCTGCCCTACTATGGCGACACCGACCTGAACATTCCCAGGCCCCAAGAGGAGCAGTTTGTGAGGATCCCCGGTGTCGCCACCCCCCAATATGGCTGCTGGGGGGCCAGTGTGTGCTCGCCCAACCCCTGTCTGAACCAGGGGGTATGTGAGGACCTCTTTGACCTCTCCCTCTGCAGGTGCCCGTCTGAGTGGATTGGGCCACAATGCCAGAATGACGCGGACACCTGCGCCATCAAGCCCTGCGTCCATGGCAACTGCAGTGTCCTAGGGGAGGGTTACGTATGTACGTGTGAGCCGGGGTATGGGGGGGCCAGGTGTGAGAAAGATGTGGATACGTGTGAGAACAACAAGTGCGGCCCAGGGGCCACCTGTCTCAGGGGCCTCCTGAACTACTCCTGTCTCTGCCCCAGGAACATGACCGGGCCCCTCTGCAAGTGAGTCTCAAACACTCCCCATATTGCCCTTAAACCCTAACCTATCTCCAATCCCCATTCCGCAAACTCTAACCTAACAAAATGCTAACGCTAAGAGAAAATGTCCAGAGACAAATATGCAAAGCACAACAAAACAATCCAAAGCTATAATTAAATTGTGTTTGTGACATATTACATAAAAGGGTGATGTGAACACAAAATGACCCTTAAATCATTCTCTTTCAGTGAGAAGGTTCCAGAAGTCCCGTGGTACATTGAAAAGATACCGTAAGTAATTTCAAGTTCTTTCAAGTAATTGCATGTTTTTTGTAAAAAATAATCTCCTCTCAAGCCAATACAAGTTCACGCATAGTGACATAAAACAAACATCAACTGAATCAACTAGCTAACAATCCTGTTTGAACCATGATGCCAGCTATCAGACTTTTAACTGTCATATCTCATTCTTGTATGTTTGTGTCGCTCTACTCTAGATACCCCAACCTGCCCGTATCCGTGTGTCCTGGCCACAGATGGAACTACAGCTGCTTCAACGGGGGGAACTGCTCTAAGCTGGACAACACCTGTGATTGTCTGCCAGGTTTTATAGGGCAATGGTAAGCCATGGCTGTAAACAATAGTACATCTGTAGTAAATGCTTGTGTCAATGAATCTTAATGAAACCGAAGTGTAATTTCAATGTAATTCAGACATTCTTGAAGATCGGGACAATCCTTGTCCTGAGCAAAGGATCCCAATTTCAAACTCCAAAACTCCCCCAAAAACATTTAAATGGCAAAAATGTTAAAAGATCCCAAAACGGTTCTTATATAGTTCATTGCAATAGCCCTCTGTGACTTAAAACTGTGAATCCTTAAAGATGTGTCCCATGGTTTGGTCAACTCCGTCCAATTTTTCTTAAAATCCTAAATGAATGAGGAATGAACAGGGTCAACTATACTGTATCATGAGGACCCCATCCATTTCCTGATAACATATAGTGTAACAAGACGAGACCACTTAGGGTCGGGAAAGTCCTCTACTTTTGATCGATTTAAACAAACTATATTGATATCACCATGGTCAAAACCATAACCTGTCAACTCCATCTCCCTTGAAGATTATTAAGATAAAATATGAATGATCAAATATGTTCATTTTAATTGTTTTAGAGTCATAAAGGAACAGGGGAAAAACAAAATTGCTACTCAGTATACCACTTGAATTAAGAAGACAAATATTGCATTTTGTCAACTCCATAAAACAAACTCCGTCAGACTTCTGTTAATATTTTTTTGTAAATATTCTGAAAACATTTGTTAATCACTGTTCTGCAATATATGCTTAAACTATTATAGTATTTGCTGTGATTTAGACCTAAGGGATACTCTTTGCTATATAAATGTTATTTTATGTTCTGATTCAAGAAAAACATGCCAAAATACTAACCGAATTAGCGCTGGAGCATTACATAGTGTTATAAGTCAAACAAAAATACTTTTGGAGATTTACATTACATACATTTGTATGACATATTTGGATAATCTAATGTTAGAATTAAACAATCAAGGCCTTTAAACACTTGTTGGACAATAAATGTGAAAAGGAAATGCCTTTTACGGAGTCTGATGGAGTTGACATAAATCCAGGTAGGTCCATTTTATAAAAACATGTTTTAATTGGGAGGTTGCTACTTTACAGAGTGTGATAGCTGATATTTCTGGTCTAATTGGTCTATTGTACCAATGTATATTATTGATAATAATAATCTTAATATTATTAAAATATAAAATAACTGTAAAGTAATATAAGTATACTTCATTAAATCCCCCGTCTGCAACAGGTGTGAGGTAGACTTTGATGAGTGTGCGTCGGGTCCCTGTGAATACGGAGGCTACTGCCACAACCTCGTCAACAACTTCCGCTGTGATTGTGAGATCAACTTTACAGGTGACCAGTGCCAGATTGATGTCAATGACTTCTACCTGTATCTGGCCCTGCTGCTGTGGCAATACATGTTCCAGCTCACATCCTACCTCCTCTTGCACCTCGACGATGGCCCCGAGATCGAGTGGGTACACCAGCAGATGGACGACAACTAAGGGCCTATTGGGGCCAACATGGACAACTAGGGGCCATTGGGAGCCAACATGGACAACTAGGGGCCATTGGGAGCCAACATGGGCTACGAAGAGTTGTTTGAGTTTTCTGGGTCGATGTTACCCCCCCCCCCCCCCCCCCTCCTAGACACAGGTCTAGGATCAGTATACCCTCCCCAAATCCTTACCTTCACCATTAGGGAGTACATAGAAATCCTGTCCTCAGTGTTTCTAGGGGCATCCCACTCCCGATTAGCTAATCTGGACAATTAGGGGTGAAGTGATACAGTACATATTTCAGTACAGTATGTGTATCAACATGGCTTGTGTTAAACAAGTCAGCCAAAGAAGGTGACCGTTAACTTTAATCTGTTCTAAATTAAATGACCTGCAGCTCTTCCTATTACAATACAGTATGCTCATTTTAATGTCTATATCCATCCAGATCTGACTTTCATACTGAAAGTCCATCATGGTAAAATGCTGTTTTTCTGTGCCTTACAACCAGAAAATATTTGCGGAAAATGTTTTTTCTAAGGTATTTTATGTTTTCTAATTTAAGAAGCTGAATGTTAATAGAACACCATTTATATGTATGTATAGCTTGTGTATATATATTTTGTATATACTGTGCATATTCTTTTGAGTTGCACACTGTAAAACAGTGAGAACATCTATGGTTGAGAAATGTAGTTACTAGCAGATAATTGATAACGAGAAACTGTATATTTAACACAAAACCAGAGAGCTATAATCACAACATGCATACTGTACATACCTAATTTGTAAGGGTGAAAATATGTACAATAAACTTTGTATAATAACGCAGACTGAGTGAATCTAAATCACACTTTTTTTTTTATTCATGTTTATGTTACTTTAATATTACTCTGTACATACTTTCCATTTGTATTATTATTAATTTATTCATTCAGGGGAAAACCCATTGAGACCATGGTCTCATTCCGGAGGGTGCCCTGATCACAATAACCACTACAATGTAAAAAAAAAAATAAAAAATCAATACAAAACACCAAATTTATGAAAAACAGTTACAGTCCTCAACTACTAGGTCCTCAATTAACAGCCGAAACAAAAAAAGTAATCTAGTTAATCATAGAAATTGCTGTGATTAATCGCTATTTGCACAAATTAAGATGTAATTCAAGATTTTCCATACAAAAAAACAAGAATATTGACGTCTTGATTTTGTCTAAAGTAACGGTTAGCAAAATTATTGTACATTGAGGAAGCACACTTTCTAACTTATTTTTACATTGCATTGTTGTTTTTAGCTGTATAGATTATGTATTTGGGATGTTTTCAGTGTATTTTGAAGGCTTTCAGACAATGTGATTAATTACGATAAAACTAAAAAGTGGACAAAAATTACAAAAAGTTAACTGATTAACTCTGACAGCCCTAATAATAACATATTCCATTTAGCAGTCACTTTAATCCAAAGCAATTTATAGTCATACATTTCCTATGGGTGGCCCCAGTGGGAATCAAACCCATGATCCTGGCATTGCAAGCGCCAAGCTCTACCACTACCAACTGAGTCACGCAGGACCACATACTGTGATACCTTAACCAGCCTTCTCCTAAAGAATGCATTTGTCAGGAGTTTAAATCAAAACGGAGATTTGATGTCTCCTAAAATACCACATTTTTTATTTGTATATTGACTTGTTTCAACAAGGAAATGTGTGTATGAGTGGTCTGAGGCGGTCATAGAATTCAATAACACATTTCTGATAAGAAAGAATGATGAATGCCAATCATCTTACGGCCACTATAAGCACCAATCTGTGCACACACACAGTTAGTGAATGAGACCCAATATCTTTCTGTTTTGTAATGTTGTACCAATGTATATGCATCATAATATTATTGACATTATAATATTAAATACAATTCATAATTAATATTTCATTGTTATCTTAATTAATAAAATAATAATGTATTTAATTAAATTCCTTGTCTGTAACAGGTGTGAGGTAGACTTCGACGAGTGTGTGTTAAACCCCTGTGAAAACGGAGGCTATTGCCAAAACCTCCCCAATGTCTTCCACTGTGAGTGTGGGATCAACTTCTCGGGCGACCAGTGCACGATTGACTGCAACGACTTCTACTTGTACCTGGGCCTGGTGCAGTTGCAATTCATGCTCCAGCTCATTTCCTACCTCATCCTGCACATCGATGATGGCCCAGAGATAGACTGGGAACACCAGCAGATGGACAGCGACGAGGAGCCCATTGGGGCCAACATGGATGACTAGGGGCCATTGGGAGCCAACATGGATGACTAGGGGCTATTGGGAGCCAACATGGATGACTAGAGGCCATTGGAGGCCAACATTGACGACTAGGGGCCATTGGGAGCCAACATGGGCTACGACAAGTTGATTGATTGTTCTGCGTAGATGTTGCCCACACCTCCTAGACACAGGTCTAGGATCAGTATACCCTCCCCAAATCCTTACCTTCACCATTAGGGGAATGGAAAAACAGACCTCAGATCACGTCTAGGGGCATTCCACCCACAATTAAGCTCATGTGGACGATAAAGAGAAAAGGGGACAGTACATATTAGAGTACTATGTATGTCAAAGTCAGCCAAGGAAGGCCAAGTTAACTTTCATCTGTTCTAAACAGAATGACATGCAGCTCTTCCTATTACGATACAGTATTAGATTTTAAAGGGAAAGATCAGTATTTTACAACTTAATGTTAGATTACAGTTTCTCCTCGCCCATAAACTACTTTCAGGGTGAGGAACAATCTAACCTTAAGTTGTAAAATACTGAACTTCCACTTTAATGTCTATAGCCATATAGACCAGATTTTCATACTGAAACCTGACATGTTAGAAGGCTGTTTTTGTGCCTTACGATCTAAATACATTTTCACTTAACTTTTTTTCTAAGCTATTGCTTGTTTTTTTATTGTAATGAAGCAGAATGTTGATATAAACCCCAATTTGTAAGTCGCTCTGGATAAGAGCGTCTGCTAAATGACGTAAATGTAAATGTAAATGTTATATTTATGTATAGCTTGTGCATTTATTTTGTATATACTTGGGCTGTGAAACAATAATTGTATCAATTTGAATTAATCTAAGGATTTGCTGTAATTATGTGCGATTAATTGCAAATTCTGAATTTGCATAAATTAATGTTTTTCATACATAAAACATTGCAAGAATATGAATGTTTCGATTTTTTTTTAAGTAAAGGTTAGCAAAATTAGGTAATGTCACGGAATCAGCCGAGGCTGCCCCTCCTCCTTGCTCAGGCAGGCTTCGGCGTTCGTCGTCCCCGGAGTACTAGCTGCCACCGATCTATGTTTCGGTGTTTGTCTAGTTTGTCCTGATTGTTTGCACCTGTTTCCCATTATGCTATATTGTATTCCCTTTATAAACCCCTGTCGCTCATTGGTTATTGTGTGTGATTGTTTTCCATTAGGTCGGCAGTGCTGGTTGTATGCGTTATTTGTTCCTCCCTGTTTGGAGGTTTGTTTTGTACTTTCTTTACTGTGTTAAGTAAAGTACGTTCTGCCAGTAGTTCGGTGTCCTGCGCTTCACTTCGTTTCCCGCATACACATCACCTTGACAGAATCACACACCACTCATGGAGTCAGCAGGAGCGGCGGTGCCATCAATGGAGGAACGCATCGAACACCAAGCGGCCATGATCCAGGCTCTCGGCACCGCCATGGAACAGGTGGTGAGCACTATTGGGCGATGGGAAAGAGAGGGTCTGCCTACGGCTTCTCCAACGATACCACCACCATCGGCGATGCCCATCGCTTCACCTCCGGGGTCCAGTGGGATTCAGCTCTCGCTCCCGAGGGCTTATGATGGCACAGCGGCCGGGTGTCAGGGTTTCCTGCTCCAGGTTGAACTCTACTTAGCAACCATCCACCCGGTGCCCTCGGGATACGAGAGCGTGTCCGCCCTCATCTCCTGTCTGTCCGGCAAGGCGCTGGAGTGGGCCAATGCCGAGTGGGGGGGAATAGACGCCGCTACTGTCAACTATGCGGAGTTCACCCGCCGCTTCAGGGCAGTATTCGATCATCCACCAGAGGGTAAAGCGGCGGGTGAGCGTCTATTCCACCTTAGACAGGGGAGGAGGAGCGCACAGGAGTTCGTGCTGGACTTCCGGACGCTGGCTGCCAACGCGGGATGGAATGTGAGGGCCCTCATCGACCACTACAGATGCAGCCTGAGGGAGGACGTGCATCGGGAATTGGCCTGCAGGGACACCAACCTCAGCTTCGACCAACTGGTGGACAGACATGTCAATTCGCCTGGATACCCTGTTGGCTACCTGCGGACGTCCGGATTCAGGGCCGTCCATTCCATCCCCCAGCACTTCCGAGCCGACCCCTATGGAGCTCGGAGGTGCTGGTGCTAGGGAGACCAGAAGATAGAGACCAGGAGGGAGGCCGTCCCCTGCACCAACTGTGGCCGCAGAGGACACACTGCTGGTCGGTGCTGGGGAGGGTCTCCTAGGAATCGAGGCGGTAGGCAGCGCACTGATGAGTCATTCCAGGTGAGTAGGCACCCAACTCACCCAGAGCTCTCTGTTGCGCATATGTGTATTAAAGTTGTGTTTCCCGAGGTTTCTCCTCACTCCCAGCACAAGGCGCTAGTAGATTCAGGCGTAGCTGGGAATTTTATCGATCGCCAATTCACCTATAAGTTAGGGATTCCTATTGTACCTGTTGATGTGCCCTTCCCCATCCATGCCCTAGATAGCCGCCCTTTGGGGTCAGGATTGATTAGGGAAGTCACAGCGCCGCTCAGGATGAAAACGCAGGAGTGTCATGAGGAGATACTACGTTTGTATTTGATTGGTTCTCCTGCGTTTTCCGTGGTTAACATCTCATGACCCCAACATTTCATGGCAACAGAGGGCTCTCAAGGGATGGTCTGATCAGTGTTTCGGGCGGTGTGTAGATGTTTCCGTAGGGGCAACGACGGTGGAAAGCCCGAACGAAGTTCACACCATGCACATTCCACCTGAGTATGCCGATTTGGCACTCGCCTTCTGTAAAAAGAAGGCGACTCAATTACCACCTCATCGACAGGGGGATTGTGCGATAGACCTCCAAGCAGGCGCTGCGCTTCCGCGTAGTCATGTGTATCCTCTGTCTCAGGAGGAGACGGCGGCTATGGAGACATACGTCACCGAATCTCTGAGACAGGGATACATACGGCCGTCCACTTCCCCTGCGTCCTCAAGTTTCTTTTTTGTGAAGAAGAAGGATGGGGGTTTACGCCCCGTGTATTGATTACCGTGGTCTCAATCAGATCACAATCAAATACAGCTATCCTCTCCCTCTGATTGCTAGTATGACGGAGTCATTACACGGGGCGCGATTCTTCACAAAATTGGATCTCAGGAGCGCGTACAACCTGGTGCGCATTAGGGAGGGAGATGAGTGGAAGACAGCATTCAGTACCACCTCGGGTCACTATGAGTACCTCGTCATGCCATACGGTTTAATGAATGCTCCTTCAGTCTTCCAATCATTTGTGGACGAGATTTTCCGGGACTTGCATGGACAGGGTGTAGTGGTGTATATTGATGACATTCTAATATACTCCGCTACACGAGCCGAGCATGTGTCCCTGGTGCGTCGAGTGCTTGGTAGACTGTTAGAGCATGACCTGTATGCGAAGGCGGAGAAATGTCTGTTCTTCCAGGAGTCCATCTCCTTCCTGGGACATCGGTTGTCCGCGTCAGGGGTGGAGATGGAGATTGACCGCGTTTCTGCCGTGCGTAATTGGCAGACTCCCACCACGGTGAAGGAAGTGCAGCGGTTCTTGGGTTTTGCTAATTACTACCGGAGGTTTATCCGGGACTTTGGACAGGTAGCAGCTCCCATTACCTCCCTGCTAAAGGGGGGTCTGGTGCGTCTGCAGTGGTCGGCTGAGGCGGACAGGGCGTTTAGACATCTGAAGGACTTGTTTACCTCGGCTCCGGTGCTGGCACATCCGGATCCCTCTTTGGTGTTCCAAGTTGAGGTGGATTCGTCCGAGGCTGGGATCGGCGCTGTGCTGTCTCAGCCACCAAAACTCTGCCCCTGTGCTTTCTATTCTAAGAAGCTCAGTCCGGCGGAGCGCAATTATGACGTGGGGGACAGGGAGCTGTTGGCTGTGGTTCAGGCCCTGAAGGTGTGGAGGCATTGGCTTGAGGGGGCTAAACACCCTTTTCTCATTCTGACTGACCATCGTAACCTGGAGTACATCCGGGCAGCGAGGAGGCTGAACCCTCGCCAGGCAAGGTGGTCTATGTTTCTCTACCGA
Source organism: Coregonus lavaretus (assembly GCF_964263955.1). Lineage (NCBI taxonomy): Eukaryota > Metazoa > Chordata > Actinopteri > Salmoniformes > Salmonidae > Coregonus > Coregonus lavaretus. Next base: position 37,349,984 of record NC_140010.1, on the reverse strand, counting down.
TTTGTATTTAAGCTCACCTATAGACCAGGGTCACAGAACGCTAAGGCAGACGCCCTGTCCCGACTATATGACACAGAGGAGAGGTCCATTGAGCCCACTCCCATACTCCCGGAGTCTTGTCTGGTGGCACCGGTGGTGTGGGAGGTTGATGCGGACATCGAGCGGGCGTTACGTACTGATCCTACTCCCCTACTCCCCCACAATGTCCAGATGGTCGGAGGTACGTGCCGCTCGAGGTTCGCGATCGATATATTGGGCTCACATGTCACCCTCCTCTGGTCATCCTGGTATTGGTCGGACAGTGCACTGCCTTAGTGGGAAGTACTGGTGGCCCACTTTAGCTAAGGACATGAGGGTTTATGTTTCCTCCTGCTCGGTGTGCGCCCAGTGTAAGGCGCCTAGACACCTGCCCAGAGGGAAGTTACAACCCCTACCCGTTCCACAACGGCCGTGGTCTCACCTATCGGTGGATTTTGTCACGGACCTTCCCCCCTCCCAGGGGAACACAACAATCTTGGTAGTTGTGGATCGGTTTTCGAAGGCCTGCCGTCTCATTCCTATGCCAGGTCTCCCTACTGCCCTACAAACTGCTGACACCCTGTTCACACACGTTTTCCGGCACTACGGGGTGCCTGAGGATATAGTGTCTGATCGGGGTCCCCAGTTCACCTCTAGAGTCTGGAGGGCGTTTATGGAACGTCTGGGGGTCTCGATTAGCCTTACCTCAGGTTTTCACCCCGAGAGTAACGGGCAGGTGGAGAGAGTGAACCAGGATGTGGGTAGGTTTCTGAGGTCCTATTGCCAGGACCGGCAGGAGAAGTGGTCAGGATATATTCCCTGGGCAGAGATAGCCCAAAACTCACTCCGCCACTCCTCCACTAACCTTACGCCTTTCCAGTGTGTGCTAGGTTATCAGCCGGTCCTGGCACCTTGGCATCAGAGCCAGATCGAAGCCCCTGCGGTGGACGAGTGATTTCGGCGCTCGCAAGAAACCTGGAACCCTGCGCATGTCCATCTGCAGCGGGCTATCAGGTGGCAAAAGGCGAGCGCTGATCGCCACCGCAGTGAGGCTCCGGTGTATGCACCGGGAGATCGGGTCTGGCTCTCGACCCGAAACCTGCCCCTTCGCCTGCCCTGCCGGAAGCTGGGTCGGCGGTTTGTGGGGCCATTTAAAGTCCTGAGGAGATTGAACAAGGTATGCTATAGGTTACAACTACCCATTAATTACCGCATTAACCCCTCGTTCCATGTGTCTCTCCTCAGGCCGGTGGTGGCTGGTCCACTCCAGGAGAATGAGATACGAGAGGCTACTCTGCCCCTGTTGGACATCGAGGGGGCTCCGGCGTACTCAGTCCGTTCCATCTTGGATACGAGGTGTCGGATGGGGGGCCTGCACTACCTCGTGGAGTGGGAGGGGTACGGTCCGGAGGAACGATGCTGGGTCCCTAGGAGGGACATCCTAGATCCCTCCATGTTGAGGGACTTCCACCGGAGTCATCCGACTCGCCCTGCTCCGCGTCCTCCTGGCCGTCCCCGAGGCCGGGGTCGGCGCACGGCTGGGGCCGTGCGTCAAGGGGGGGGGGGTACTGTCACGGAATCAGCCGAGGCTGCCCCTCCTCCTTGCTCGGCCAGGCTTCGGCGTTTGTCGTCCCCGGAGTACTAGCTGCCACCGATCTATGTTTCAGTGTTTGTCTAGTTTGTCCTGATTGTTTGCACCTGTTTCCCATTATGTTATATTGTATTCCCTTTATAAACCGCTGTCGCTCATTGGTTATTGTGTGTGATTGTTTTCCGTTAGGTCGGCAGTGCTGGTTGTATGCGTTATTTGTTCCTCCCTGTTTGGAGGTTTGTTTTGTACTTTCTTTACTGTGTTAAGTAAAGTACGTTCTGCCAGTAGTTCAGTGTCCTGCGCTTGACTTCATTTCCCGCATACACGTCACCTTGACAGGTAACTTGAGAAAGCGCACTTTCTTTAAAGGCCCAGTGCAGTCAAAAACGTGATTTTCCTGTGTTTCATATATATTTCCACACTAGGAGGTTGGAATAATACTGTGAAATTGTGAAAACTATGATAATGCCCTTTTAGTCTAAGAGCTGTTTGAAAAGACTGCCTTGAAATTTCTGCCTGTTTTGGAGGGAAATAGTTCCAAACCTCTCTGCCAATAACAACACATTTTCAGTTTTCCCATCCCGATTAGAGTTTACTATAGAATACTACAGTACTTACTGTATAATTCTATAGTAAACTCTAGTATACTTAAGTAATAAGGCCCGAGGGGGTGTGGTATTCAGTTTCGATAATTTTTTTAAACATTAAATATATTATGAAATAAAGCTTTTTTAATGGGAATTCCAAAGCCCAAAATAGTGAGCATTCAATTGCCAAAACATTGAACATATTTCATTGTCTCTGTCAGGTCCACATTGGGTAGAGATAAACATTTCAGTTGTGTATATTACTTAGTTTTTATTTGATTACTATTATTTTTCATTCCTTAAAGTCATCATCTCTTCTCTGCTCAGGCAGTTGCAGTCTGCCAGCCAAAGCTAACGTTATTTATGTGCTCCCCATACTGTACTGACTTTAGTCATCCTATTTAGCTACCTAAGTAGCCTATGCTCAGTGGTATAAAGTACTAAAGTAAAAATACTTTAAAGTACTACTTAAGTAGTTTTTTGGGTATCTGTAGTTTACTTTACTATTTATATTTTTGACAACTTTTCCTTTTACTCCACTACATTCCTAAAGAAAATAATGTACTTTTTACTCCTTACATTTTCCCTGACACCCACAAGTACTAGTTACATTTTGAATGCTTAGCAGGACAGGAAGATTGTCTAATTCACACTCTTATCAAGAGAACATCCCCGGTCATCCCTACTGCCTCTGATCTGGTAGACTAACTAAACACAAATGCTTCATTTGTAAATGATGTCTGAGTGTTAAAGTGTGCCCCTTGATATCCGTGAATAAAAAAATCAAGAAAATCGTGCCGTCTGGTTTGCTTAATATGAGGAATTTGAAATGATTTAAACTTTTACTTTTACTTTTGATACTTACAGTGCATTGCAAAAGTATTCATCCCCCTTGGCGTTTTTCCTATTTTGTTGCATTACATCCTGTAATTTAAATGGATTTTTATTTGGATTTCATGTAATGGACATACACAAAATAGTCAAAATTGTTGAAGTGAAATGAAAAAAATAAATAACGTAAAAGTGGTGCGTGCATACAGTGAGGGAAAAAAGTATTTGATCCCCTGCTGATTTTGTACGTTTGCCCACTGACAAATAAATTATCAGTCTATAATTTTAATGGTAGGTTTATTTGAACAGTGAGAGACAGAATAACAACAAAACAAATCCAGAAAAACGCATGTTTTGCATTATAATGAGGGAAATAAGAATTTCTTTGTCAGTGGGCAAACGTACAAAATCAGCAGGGGATCAAATACTTTTTTCCCTCACTGTATGTATTCACCCCCTTTGCTATGAAGCCCCTAAATAAGATCTGGTGCAATCAATTACCTTCAGAAGTCACATAATTAGTTAAATAAAGACCACCTGTGTGCAATCTAAGTGTCACATGATCTGTCACATGATCTCAGTATATATACACCTGTTCTGAAAGGCCCCAGAGTCTGCAACACCACTAAGCAAGGGGCAACACCAAGTAAGCGGCACCATGAAGACCAAGGAGCTCTCCAAACAGTTCATGGACAAAGTTGTGGAGAAGTACAGATCAGGGTTGGGTTATAAAAAAATATCAGAAGCTTTGAACATCCCACGGAGTACCATTAAATCCATTATTAAAAAATTGAAAAAATATGGCACCACAACAAACCTGCCAAGAGAGGGCCGTCCACCAAAACTCACGGATCAGGCAAGGAGGGCATTAATCAGAGGCAACAAAGAGACCAAAGATAACCCTGAAGGATCTGCAAAGCTCCACAGCGGAGATTGGAGTATCTGTCCATAGGACCACTTTAAGCCGTACACTCCACAGAGCTGGGCTTTACAGAAGAGTGGCCAGAAAAAAGCAATTGCTTAAAGAAAGAAATAAGCAAAAACGTTTGGTGTTCGCCAAAAGGCATGTGGGAGACTCCCCAAACATATGGCAGAAGGTACTTTGGTCAGATGAGACTAAAATTGAGCTTTTTGGCCATCAAGGAAAATTCTGTGTCTGGCGCAAACCCAACACCTCTCATCACCCCGAGAACACCATCCCCACAGTGAAGCATGGTGGTGGCAGCATCATGCTGTGAGGATGTTTTTCATTGGCAGGGACTGGGAAACTGGTCAGAATTGAAGGAATGATGGATGGCGCTAAAAATACAGGGACATTCTTGAGGGAAACCTGTTTCAGTCTTCCAGAGATTTGAGACTGGGGCGAAGGTTCACCTTCCAACAGGACAATGACCCAAAGCACACAGCCAAGACAATACAGGAGTTGCTTCGGGACAAGTCTCTGAATGTCCTTGAGTGGCCCAGCCAGTGCCCGGACTTGAACCCGATCGAACATCTCTGGAGAGACCTGAAAATAGCTGTGCAGCGACGCTCCCCATCCAACCTGACAGAGCTTGAGAGGATCTGCAGAGAAGAAATTGAGAAACTCCCCAAATACAGGTGTGGAAAAAGTCAAGGGGTCTGAATAGTTTCCGAATGCACTGTACTTCTGCCAGGTAAGCCTACTTTGCAGTTAACACTTAATTGAGAAGGTTTTGGGTAAAGTGTTTCTGTCAACCCACAAGACGTTTATCACATTAACTGGCTACACACGGAGTGATAGACAATGCCTGCACCACACAGACAGACAGGGGTAATATTGCTGGAAATGTATTGGCAGATATTGTGTTAGGTTTGGCTTTTTAAGCCAATAGTGGCTAACAGGGGTAGGATAATGTCAATGTTGCGTTGATTAGATAGTAGCTGGGAGCTTGTGGTGTCTGATACTTGTGAGATTTGTTTATGACAGTTTGCAGCGGAACATGTAAAAATTGCATGTAATTTCAGAATTGTTTGGCGAGCTACTCACACAGGTGGGCTGTGAGCTAATGGTAGCTGGCGATCGACCAGTTGGAGACCGCTGATCGAGACAGTTCCTTGGACTTCGTGGTATAGTTTTTGCTCTGACATGCAATGTCAACTGTGGGACCTTATATAGACAGGTGTGTTTCTTTCTAAATCATGTCCAAACAATTGAATTGGCCACAGGTGGACTTGAAATTGGATGCAACTGAGGTCAATTTGGATTGTCATAGCAAAGGGGTGTGAATATTTATGTAAATGAGATATTGCTGTATTTCATTTTCAATACATTTGCAAAGATTTCTAAAAGTTGATTTGGCTATTTCAGCCACACCCGTTGCTGACAGGTATGTAAAATTGAGTACACAGCCATGCAATCTTTTAAATACATTTGGAGGGGGGAATTTGATTTTATAGGGCCCCCCTTAGAGTTGTTTATTAACATTATTTTACCAGGTACACTACCATTCAAAAGTTTGGGGTCACTTAGAAATGTCCTTGTTTTCGAAAGAAAAGCAATTTTTTTGTACATTTAAAAGAACATTAAATTGATCAGAAATACAGTGTAGACATTATTCATGTTGTAAATGGCTATTGTAGCTGGAAACGGCTGATTTTTAAAATGGAATATCTACATAGGCATACAGAGGCCCATTATCAGCAACCATCAGTCCTGTGTTCCAATGGCACGTTGTGTTTGCTAATCCAAGTTTAGCATTTTAAAAGGCTAATTGATCATTAGAAAACCCTTTTGCTATTATGTTAGCATAGCTGAAAACTGTTGTGCTGATTAAATAAGCAATAAAACTGGCCTTCTTGAGACTAGTTGAGTATCTGGAGCATCAGCAATTGTGGGTTCGATTACAGAATCAAAATGGCTAGAAACAAAGAACTTTCTTCTGAAACTCATCAGTCTATTCTTGTTCTGAGAAATGAAGGCTATTCCTTGCGAGAAATTGCCAAGAAACTGAAGATCTCGTACAACGCTGTGTACTACTCCCTTCACAGAACAGCACAAACTGTATCTAACCATAATAGAAAGAGGAGTGGGAGGCCCCGGTGCACAACTGAGCAAGAGGACAAATACATTAATGTCTAGTTTGAGAAACAAACGCCTCACAGGTCCTCAACTGGCAGCTTCATTAAATAGTACCCGCAAAACACCAGTCTCAATGTCAACAGTGAAGAGGCGACTCCGGGATGCTGACCTAGGCAGAGTTGCAAAGAAAAAGCCATATCTCAGACTGGCCAATAAAAATAAAAGATTAAGATGGGCAAAAGAACACAGAAACTGGACCTTTTCTTTGCAACTCTGCCTAGTGCCTAGAAACGTTTTGCTATGGTTTGCCCTAATGAATATGACATTTACATTTACATCATTTAGCAGACGCTCTTATCCAGAGCGACTTACAAATTGGTGCATTCAACTTATGATAGCCAGTGGGACAACCACATATCTCAGACTGGCCAATAAAAATAAAAGATTAAGATGGGCAAAAGAACACAGAAACTGGACCTTTTCTTTGCAACTCTGCCTAGTGCCTAGAAACGTTTTGCTATGGTTTGCCCTAATGAATATGACATTTACATTTACATCATTTAGCAGACGCTCTTATCCAGAGCGACTTACAAATTGGTGCATTCAACTTATGATAGCCAGTGGGACAACCACTTTTTTTATGGGGGGGGGGGGGGGGGGGGGGGGGGGGGGGGGTAGAAGGATTACTTTATACTATTCCAGGTATTCCTTAAAGAGGTAGGGTTTCAAGTGTCTCCGGAAGGTGGTCAGTGACTCCGCTGTCCTGGCGTCGTGGGGGAGCTTGTTCCACCATTGGGGTGCCAGAGCAGCAAATAGCTTTGACTGGGCTGAGCGGGAACTGTGCTTCCGTAGAGGTAGGGGAGCTAGCAGGCCAGAGGTGGATGAACGTAGTGCCCTCGTTTGGGTGTAGGATCAGAGCCTGAAGGTAAGGAGGTGCCGTTCCCCTCACAGCTCCATAGGCAAGCACCATGGTCTTGTAGTAGATGCGAGCCTCAACTGGAAGCCAGTGGAGTGTGCGGAGGAGCGGGGTGACATGAGAGAACTTGGGAAGGTCGAACACCAGACGGGCTGCGGCATTCTGGATAAGTTGTAGGGGTTTAATGGCACAGGCAGGGAGCCCAGCCAACAGCGAGTTGCAGTAATACAGACGGGAGATGACAAATGCCTGGATTAGGACCTGTGCCGCTTTCTGTGTAAGGTAGGGTCGTACTCTGCGAATGTTGTAGAGCATGAACCTGCAGGATCGGGTCACCGCTTTGATGTTAGCGGAGAACGACAGGGTGTTGTCCAGGGTCACGCCAAGGTTATTTGCACTCTGGGAGGAGGACACAATGGAGTTGTCAACCGTGAAGGCGAGATCATGGAGCGGGCAGTCCTTCCCCGGGAGGAAGAGCAGCTCCGTCTTGCCGAGGTTCAGCTTGAGGTGGTGATCTGACATCCACACTGATATGTCTGCCAGACATGCAGAGATGCGATTCGCCACCTGGTTATCAGAAGGGGGAAAGGAGAAAATTAATTGTGTGTCATCTGCGTAGCAATGATAGGAGAGACCATGTGAGGATATGACAGAGCCAAGTGACTTGGTGTATAGAGAGAATAGGAGAGGGCCTAGAACTGAGCCCTGGGGGACACCGCACCGCCCCCCTGCCGCCACCTCTGGGGGGGCGCGCCCCACAGTTTGGGAACCACCGCTCTAACAGGTTCCTGTAAATGTTTTGCCACGGTCAGCCACTACCTGGGCTACAACGCTATGCAGGACTTCTTCCCCACTATGGCCATGAAGGTCCATCCCACATGTGATGACCGCCACTGCAGGAAACAGCAGGAGGACTATTCTGTGTTTTTCTGTCTGTCTCTCTGTCTCACTTCCACTTTGTCTCTATTTCTTTATCTCTCTCTCTCTGTCTCTCTCTACCTCGCCCATAATGACCTAGGGTGTGTGTGAGGGGATGTATATGACCATGTACAGTTGTAATTGACGGTGTTGTACTTTGTGGCCCACAGAGAAAAAAGAGGCAGAGCGGCCAAAAAAGGTTGTAGAGGAGGTGGTTCACGAGAAGAACGACTGGGGTAAGCTTTGATATTGTGTCAATGTAATGTCCATAGGAAGTGATCCTGTCAAGGTACCATTACTGACCTATGTTGTTGCTCTGTCAGATATTGAGCTGGTGTCGGAGGTGACTGATTAGGAGCTCCAGGCCTTACTGTGGCCTACACCATCCCTGAGAAGGTCAGTACCTTTTAAGAATACTGTAGTATCTGTATGGTGAGAACAGACAAGCCAAATCACCATGCATCAGTGGAGGCTGGTAAGGGGAGGATGGCTCATAGTAATGACTGGAACGCATACTCAATTTCTGAAATTTCACAAACTATAAAGCTTCTTTTTGCGTACCCAAAATGCCTACTATTTAGAACGCTAGTATGGGTATTCGGACACAAACCATAACACATTTTTCCTCGTAATGTTGATCCTAGGAGACGGGCAGGGGAGAAGGTCAAGGAGACGGAACAAAGGCTAAAGGAGCTGATGGCTCAAATGAGTAAGATGTAGCCGGGAACCAGGAAGACACCTCTGCTTTCAGACAACCATCATTGGCTATGTCCCTAATGAAACACTATTCCCTATATAGTGCACTACTTTAGCGCTCTGGTCAAAAGTAGTGCACCATGTAGGGAATAGGGTGCCATTTGGGACTGAGCCATTATCATCGCCATGCATTGATTATCTCTGCAACATCGTACACCTAACACCTTTTTAATAAAGAAGGATCGACACTGCAAAGCTCCATTGCAGCGAACCTCTTTCTCAACCACTAACCATACTACAGTATCAATACTCCTTAATGCAGGTACTTCTGCTCAAAGGGAGTGCAATGCATGGTTAATGAGCTTTAAGTGCCGCTGTTGATAATGATCTTCATATTCCCCAAGGGTAGGAATTTACTAAGGGTAAGAATTTACCAGTGTAAGCCTGTTCAGTATGGAAGCGTATAGCTGTCGAAAGCTGTACATTTACATTTCAGCATCAGAGTGCATAAACTGGAAGTTGAAATACCCTAATGTCAGCCTACTACCTGCCCCTAAATCGTATGTAATTCGCTTAAATTAACTTAAACTTGGTGCAATGGACCAGGTACATAGATTTTAGCTGTATAATTAATTATGCTTATGTATTACCTGTTGACCGAGAGGAAAGATTGTTGTAACACTCATTCTCTGACCAAATACTACTACTGTATATAATGCTAATTTAAACTGGATTGTTATTGCATTTACCCTTTACTTCTAAAACATTTTGAATGACGGTGAATGAAGCCCAACGTTTCTCACCATGACAAACCTGTATTTACTTTATCTGGTCCATTTTTAGCTCTGGTCCAGGGCCTTAAGTGCGGTTTAAGCTTTGAAGGCTCAAGCCGCACGTAATGCCCTGAACCAGAGCTACTCCGTGTCATACTCTCAGCTGTTTAAACTAATATACCTGTGACTGAAACTTTCTCTGCTGAAACTGTAATGACTGACTCCCTGTACACACTTTGTTTCAATAAAGTATTTATTAGTTGGAACACATTTGATTATAGTTTATGGTATTCCCTTTTTCCTTTACTGATTCTTACACAGTGACATGAGTATACAGTATGACAATGCACTTGGAATATGATATGTTTGGCACATATAAAATGGTAGGGTTTGGTACCTTGTGTCCCCTTTGGCTTCATGTACATTCAAACAGACAATGAAGGCTCAACCAGGATCGTATTCATTAGTGCACACTGTAGCAAAACGTTTTGAAACAGAAAATGGTTTGAACGAAAACAATAGTTTCTTATTGGACAATTACAGGTAGTCCTGCCCTGTTTCGGTCAGTTTTCTTCCGTTTTGTGTCTAGTGAATACACCCCAGTGAAATCGTGTGGTGAGAGATCCAACACTCAGTTCTGGTGAAAAACTGATGGCATGGTTTTGAGCCCCCCTTCTTTTACTTGTATAAATACTGTATGTAAATACATTTAAAACACATTACCTGTTCCTGTTTGAGCTTGCCTGGCTTAATAAACCAATACAAAATTCCCAAAACTGCAAACCCCGCACATCTGGCACTCCAGGCAGACTCAAGGAAACGCTCAAGTATTGGAAAGGATTTTTCAAGTATTTGAACCCGGGTCTGGTATGCAGTGAACTGTTAGCAGTGTTGGTCCTCTCACCAGTTGGCAGTAAAGTACAGCCAGGTTGACCAATGCTGTGGCCACACTGGGGTGTTTGGGTCCAAACCCCTTCAGCTCACAAAGGAACAGCTCATACAGGAGCAGCCTTCACCAGTTTGCCACACATCACATACACGTCACACATACACATCTTCTCTGTGAGCTTCACAGATCAGGATTACACACAAGCTACAAGCTAATAGAATGTGAGGTGAGTGAGGAACAAGAATTGAAGGTCTCTAGGCTAACTGTCAAACAGCAATGCACATCAAGTTACCAGACATGGGACGGTTGACCAGACTCAGATTAAGCCTACATCTGGAGTGGACTAAAAGCAATTTTAACACTCTCTTTAGATGAGGACTTTACCAAAGTATTTATTGCATTGTCTTTTTATTTTGTGTGTTTATCATGGGCTGGAGCATTGTGTGGTGTTCACTGTGTTTGTTGGGTCTGTTCTGTTTGTGTGTGTAAAAGTAATAGCAATGTTAAAATGTTTTTCATAAAACTAAAACTTAATGGGATAATATACAGCTTGGTTAGAAACGTCCCATCTTCTCAAAACTTTGCAGACCATGGCTAGGTGTTTGAGGGTGTAGGCCAGGGAGGGGTGGTCAGGGGACAGGGCTCTCTTCCTGATGTCCAGGGCTCTCTCGTACATGTCCTCTGCAGTCTCATACTCCCTGCTCTCAGTGTGGAGGGCAGCTAGGTTGTTGAGGGACTGGACACAGTCCGGGTGGTCCAACCCCAACACCAGTGAACGGGTCAGGAACACTTTGGCTGCCCTGGAAAAAACAGTAGGGAGGGACACAGTTAACACAACAACTTGATCAAAACCATTGGATGTAGCGAGTGAAAAACAGCAAATCATGTGCAAAAAAACATTGGTGACACTTTCCATGGAGCTTCTGTTATGTGGCCTACGTGACAATCAAATTTAAAGTACACAACACCGTCAATTACAACTGTACTTGGTCATATACACTACATGACCAAAAGTATGTGGACACCTGATCGTCGAACATCTCATCCCAAAATCATGGGCATTAATATGGAGTTGGTCCCACCTTTGCTGCTACAACAGCCTCCACTCTTCTAGGAAGGTTTTCCACTAGATGTTGGAACAGTGCTGCGGGGACTTGCTTCCATTCAGCCACAAGAGCATTAGTGAGGTCGGGCACTGATGTTGGGCGATTAGGCCTGGCTCGCAGTCCGTGTTCCAATTCATCCCAAAGGTGTTCAATGGGGTTGAGGTCAGGGCTCTGTGCAGGCCAGTGAAGTTCTTCCACACCAATCTCAACAAACCATTTCTGTATGGTCCTCGCTTTGTGCACGGTGGCATTGTCATGCTGAAAGAGGAAAGGGCCCTCCCCGAACTTTTGCCACAAAGTTGGAAGCACAGAATCGTCTATAATGTCATTGTATGCTGTAGCATTAAGATTTCCCTTCATTGGAACTAAAGGTCATAGCCCGAACCATGAAAAACAGCCCCAGACCAAACAAATGTCATTCAGATCTTACTTGAGGACATTTTGGACCAGTATCCATGCCACCACGGCTGGCAGCACACACCCGCATCCTCTCATCGATGTTGGCCGCCACCACCAGGGAAGGAGCACACCGTCACAGGTATAAGGAAATGAATACACTGCACAGCACTGAAAACTCACCAACATTTTTTGAAATTTTATTTAACCTTTATTTAACCAGGTAAACCAGTTGAGAACAAGTTCTCATTTATAACTGGCCAAGATAAAGCAAAGCAGTGCGATAAAAACAACAACACAGAGTTACATATGGGGTAAACAAAACATAAAGTCAAAAATACAAACAGAAAATATATATACAGTGTGTGCGAGTGTAGTAAGTTATGGAGGTAAGGCAATAAATAGGCCATAGTGCAAAATAGTTACAATTTCGTATTAACACTGGAATGATAGATGTGCAAAAGATGATGTGCAAATAGAGATACTGGGGTGCAAATTAGCAAAATAAATAACAATATGGGGATGAGGTAGTTGGGTGGGCTAATTTCAGAATGGCTGTGTACAGGGGCAGTGATCGGTAAGGTGCTCTGACATCTTTTTAACCCATAACAGTCTAAGCCCTGTCTAAGCCGGGGGAGGGGGGGGGTAATACTAAGCTAAATGGAATTGTTTTAAGAAGGTCATACCAAGGATCATTTTGCAATTTCATTTTGAATTTTAAGATCCATTGAATGATTAAAAAAAGACATCAAAAAAATATTTGTTTACAAAAAAAATGTGGCCTTACTGCTCTTAGCCAATACAAATGCATTGAATAACAGATTAACTACATGGACACAGATAGTCCCAAAAATAAATCAAAAGGAAGTTTGCTCTGAAGTGTCTGTCCTATATCTGAGAGATATTACACACAGCAGGATATTCCTACACAGCAGGAAATGCAAACGTGTAGTGTATTTTAGCTTTTAAAAGGCTTCTAAAGATTGTCATTTCCACTTTGGATTTTCATACTTGATTTGCCCTAATTAAAAATGTATCAACCCCTGTAAAAATTCCATGAATTATAATCCACATAATAATTCACATTTCCTGTTGCTGCAGGATTATTTTCCCGCTGTAGCAAACTGGCTCAAATTAAGATCCTACATCTGTATGCTTGAAAATATGGAGAGTGGTATTCAGTAATGTGTTGTATTGGATTTACCCCAAATACTATATAACACTTTGTATTGACCATGGTACTTACCTACGGAGAAGCAAGAGGAACCTCCCCTCCCTACCTTCAGGCTCTGCTCAAACCCTACACTCCAATCCGAGTACTCCGTTCTGACACCTCTGGTCTCTTGGCCCTCCCACCCCTATGGGAGTGTATAGTCTTTCTGAGTCCTTGTGACAAAGAACAGATATGTGAAATCATACAAAGGTACATTGTGCTCTCATGCAACAGACAGCAAGATTTACATGGCGCCAAATATCTGTCTCTAGTTCATTTACTACTTGTTTATACAGAAATACTAATGCAACATAGGATACTAAGTCCTTCCCTTAATTTATGAAGTCCAGTGTTCATTAATAATCTGGAGGGAGGGTTCTCCTCACCCTGGCAGACAGACCAGCATTTCACACAGACACTACTAATGGAATGGAATGTTGTCTTAACACCAAGTCATTGTAAATCAGCTGCCAGCCCAAGCTTCAGAGGCACCTCTCAGTTCACACAGACAAAGATGAGAGTACTGAGAAACCCTATTCTATTGCATAAAACAACCATTCGATGCATTAACAGTATTATAACTTAATCTTGTAATTGTTCTATCACAGAGGGCAGCTCCCACTCAGCCCAGTTCAAGCTCTTCTCTGTCCTGACACCCCAATGGTGGAACCAGCTTCCCCCTGAAGCTAGGACAGCTGAGTCCCTGCCCATCTTCCGAAAACATCTGAAACCCTACCTCTTCAAATAGTATCTTAAATAATACTACAGCTAGTTAATGTTGCAAACAGGATGCATGTATTGGAATATTTTAATTCTGTACAGGCTTCCTTCTTTTCACTCTGTCAATTAGGTTGGATTAGGAGTAACTACAATGTTGTTTATCCATCCTCAGTTTTCTCCTATCACAGCCATTAAACTCTGTAACTGTTTTAAAGTCACCATTGGCCTCATGGTGAAATCCCTGAGCAGTTTCCTTCCTCTCCGGCACCGGAGTTAGGAAGGACACTTGCTTCTTTGTAGTGACTGGGTGTATTGATACACCATCCAAAGTGTAATTCATAACTTCCGCTTTTTCTGTTTGGCTGGCTACTCCAGTTACTTGTGGAAAACCTCTTTCTCCGTCGTGGGTTTTGCTTTGTTGCTCTAATGGGGGCTGCAGTGGTGGTTGGGGATGGGTCGTGGACCTGTGCCACATGGCTGTAGCAGAGGTAAGAGGGGTGTGTGACTTTTTTCTCACCCAAGAGACTCAAATATTTGAGGGTACATTGTACTTTATTGAGCATGGAACACACCAGAAACCTTTTATTCATGAACTTTTAGTCATTTCTTATCATAAAAACACTCTTCCTCACATACTTTCATTGTGCTCCTAAATGTCTTTGTGTGCTCTTGTAAAAAATGTGGTAACGATGAGTGTAACGATGGTAACAATGAGTGGTAACGATGGTAACAATGAGTCAAAATCCACTTAGCCTTATTGTGGTCCTCTGTAGCTCAGCTGGTAGAGCACGGCGCTTGTAACGCCAAGGTAGTGGGTTCGATCCCCGGGACCACCCATACACAAAAATTTATGCACGCATGACTGTAAGTCGCTTTGGATAAAAGCGTCTGCTAAATGGCATATTATTATTATTATTATTGTTTTCTGGCACATTCATTTATTTTCTTTCGCGTGTTTCATATAGCAGCCACCTTTCATTTATTTTTCAAGATAATGTTGGCAGTGGGCTATTTAAATAATTTGACAATAATTTGAAAAACAAACATAATTGTGGCATTTAATATATTGCAGTAAAACTGTAAATAAGACTTTCATCTCAAGAGAAGACAGGTTAAATATTTAAAACAGTTTTAATGTTCTTCTACTTAGGAAATAGTCCTGATCATATAGGCCTAGGCCTAGACAATATCCAAAACAACTAACAATACACTAAATTCATATATTTTCAGTCATTTCAAGTGTAAAGTAATGTCCTTCTACACACAATACCACAACACATTTTTCCAATCTGGGAGGAAAATTTGATAACATATTCAATAATTTCGCTGTGTATTTGGGATGGAGTCAAGCCATTAGAATGTACCAGAGGCCACCCCCCAAAACATTGTCCGGCAAAAAAATATTTACCCATGGGGGCAAGGCCTGGCTGGCTACTTTTTTCTATTTGGCTGGCTACTCCAGTTACTTGTGGAAAACCCCTTTCTCCAGCATGGTTTTTGCTTTGTGGCTCCAATGGGAGCTGCAGTGGTGGTTGGGGATGGGTCGTGGACCTGTGCCACAGGGCTGCAGCAGAGGTAAGAGGGGTGTGTGACTGGTAGGGGCTGTCCATTGGTGTGCACTGTGGAGGGAGGGTAAGGGGAGTGTAAGGAGGGAGGCTGACTCAGGAACAGATCAGAACAGGTCTGAGACACAGAGATCTGCTTTAGATCTGATCTCAATACTGCCTGGGTGTTGTCTGTGGGTGGGACGCACTCAGAATCTGGTTCAAGGTCATTTTTTTTGGTCATTTAGCAGACGCTCTTATCCAGAGCGACTTAGTTAGTGAGTGCATACATTTTTATACTGGCCCCCCGTGGGAAACGAACCCACAACCCTGGCATTGCAAGTGCCATGCTCTACCAACTGAGCTACAGTTGGGAGGACTGGAGCAGAGATGATGGAAGGCTCCGTTTTAGGTTTGGGCTTTCTCCTGTTCTTGGGTTGGGGCGGGACTATTAGCACTAGCCTAGAGCTTACAGCTCATGAGCGATTGACTCTGGTTGGTCGTGGTCTCTGAGGGATAGCTCCCCATTTCAGTACCTTCAGGTGGGCCCAACGAAGGAAAGCAAGACACCCAACCTGGTCTCATAGACTAGACATAACATAGTTAAAGTAAATCCGTGACACTCAAATTAGTATGATATGTTAAGTTTGGTATGGTTGCATAAGACAGAAGGTTACCTAAGGCAAAAACTAAAGTAGGGTGGTTGGTCTGGGTGGATGGGTCAGACGTGTAGCAACCCAATGGTTGTGTGTTCGAATCTCATCACTGACAACTTTAGCATTTACTTTGCAACTACTTACAAATGTTTAGCTTCTTTGCAACTACAAGTACATGTTAGCTAACCATAATCCTAACCTTTTAACCTAACTCCTAACCTTAACCCTAATCCAGCTAACGTTAGCGTTAGCCACCTAGCTAACGTTAGCCACAACAAATTGTACGAATTGCAATTTGTAACATATCATACGATTGTAATCCGTAACATATCATATGAACATCCACAAATTAATACATACCATACGAAACATAATATATCATACTAATTGGAGTGTCCCGGATTTATTACTATGTTACGTGTACCCCTGAGTCCAGGTTGGACTATCCGACACACTACGATTACAAACTGGCACGGCACAATAACAATGTATTTATTGGCTACCATGAATCCTGACTACCGTTATGCTGAGCTAGTTATCGTAGCTAGTTAGTTAGCTAATTTAAACCATGTTTGAAGCTAGCCCTCACATGTCACTTCAGAATCTCCAACAACACACAGGGATTTGCGACCATAGCGTACCAAAAAAAACTCCAACCCAAATTTTTTTAACATTAAGCCGCCAGCATGTTTAGTATTATCTTGCCTGACTCAAATTAATACACAAATATGTAACTACTAGTAGCGCCAATACCTGGACCACAACGTTTTAATGTATACTTCCAATGAAATCCCAAGTTCAAGAACACTGGGGGAAAAAGGACAAAAAGACGTCACCTCATTTGACCTTTTTATTTTCGGACGAAAATAAAAAGTTGAAATAAGGTGACATATTTTTGTCCCTTTAAAATACATTTTGGAGTGCCGCCGTTTCCCAACGTTCTTGAACTTGGGATTTCATTTGAAGTCATTGTCATATATGGCAGAGCACCCAGCAAATAAAGTGAGATAGCGCACATTACCCACTTTATTTTAATGTATACTCTCTTTGCCTGGATGACCAGACGCCTGTAGCTGAATACATAACGACTGATCACTGTTTGTCATGGTTGTGTGTTGATTTCATGCACATGGTCGCACGTTGAATACATCACGTCACTTTAATAGGGTACCTACCAATCAGAATTTATCAAGGTAAAAAGGGATCAGAAGAATACATTAAATTATAAATAAATACATTGATTCAATTACAATAAATAAGGGTAATTTAAATATAGCCCTATGGGTTTCTGAAAAGGCAAATAAAAGGATGAGAGATGAAGACCAAAACCCTTTTGGGAAAATGATAATGCCACATTGCCTGCCACCTTATGCCATTTTGGTGAAATTACATCTATAAATGTCGATGTAAGAGATATTTATGCCTGCCTGCCTGTTGCACCTGTTGCACCTGTTGGTGAGTGGGGCAGGACAGGGATCTGTGCATGCTGTAGTAGGCCCATCATCTCCTATCAGCATGCTTGCAAATTGCTTGCCTCCAGCTTAGTGGCAGAGCCTCTATAATCCACCAGGTGTCATTGCATCATTGTTGATGGGGCTTTTCCATCTAATAGGAATTAGCCTACATTGGTAGCCTGGTGCCAGATCTGTTTGTGCCGTCTTACCAACAATTGAACAGCACAAGACAGCACAGACAGATCTAGGACCAGAATACACAAGATCACTCTGTCATGCTGATTGAGTTAGAATAACAGACTGGAAGCTTTAAACGGAGGGTGGTGCTTGAAATCATTGTTCTTCCTCTGTTAACCATGGTTACCTTCAAGGAAACACATGCTGTCATCATTGCTTTGCACAAAAAGGGCTTCACAGGCAAGGATATTGCTGCTAGTAAGATTGCACCTAAATCAACCATTTATCAGCTCATCAAGAACTTCAAGGAGAGAGGTTCAATTGTTGTGAAGAAGGCGTCAGGGCGCCCAAGAAAGTCCAGCAAGCGCCAGGACCGTCTCCTAAAGTTGATTCAGCTGTGGGATCGAGGCACCACCAGTGCAGAGCTTGCTCAGGAATGGCAGCAGGCAGGTGTGAGTGCATCTGCACGCACAGTGAGGTGAAGACTTTTGGAGGATGGCCTGGTGTCAAGAAGGGAAGAAAATAAGCCAATTCTCTCCAGGAAAAACATCAGGGACAGACTGATATTCTGCAAAAGGTACAGGGATTGGACTGCTGAGGACTGGGGTAAAGTCATTTTCTCTGATGAATCCCCTTTCCGATTGCTTGGGGCATCCGGAAAACACCTTGTCCGGAGAAGACAAGGTGAGCGCTACCATCAGTCCTGTGTCATGCCAACAGTGTGGGGTTGCTTCTCAGCCAAAGGAGTGGGCTCACTCACATTTTTGCCTAAGAACACAGCCATGAATAAAGAATGGTACCAACACATCCTCAGAGAGCAACTTCTCCCAACCATCCAAGAACAGTTTGGTGACGACCAATGCCTTTTCCAGCATGATGGAGCACCTTGCCATAAGGCAAAAGTGATAACTAAGTGGCTCGGGGAACAAAACATCGACATTTTGGGTCCATGGCCAGGAAACTCCCCAGACCTTAATCCCATTGAGAACTTGTGGTCGATCCTCAAGAGGCGGATGGACAAACAAAAACCCACAAATTATGACAAACTCCAAGCATTGATTATGCAAGAATGGGCTGCCATCAGTCAGGATGTGGCCCAGAAGTTAATTTACAGCATGCCAGGGAGGATTGCAGAGGTCTTGAAAAAGAAGGGTCAACATTGCAAATATTGACTCTTTGCATAAATGTAATGTAATTGTCAATAAAAGCCTTTGACACTTATGGAATGCTTGTAATTATACTTCAGTATACCATAGTAACATCTGACAAAAATATCTCATAACACTGAAGCAGCGAACTTTGTGAAGACCAATACTTGTGTCATTCTCAAAACGTTTGACCACGACTGTATATTACAATGTCTTGTAAAGCTATGTTCTAAACACACAGGCTAAAAAAGATTGAAAGACGATCTAGGCTACAGTTTTCCTTTTCATGGCATCTTCTTAATAGCCTGGCTGATGCAGGGAGAGCTGTGACCACACTGGTCTGGAAAGGAGGCCGTTTGTTAATGCAATATTCACTCAGAAATTGTGCGGCGGGTTTGATTGGTTCTCTCAAATGTTTGTTTTTTCCCTCATGTGTTTATCATGGCTTTGTGACTAAGTTTAAAGTACAATATATATATATATATATATATATATATATATATATATATATATATATATATATATATACACTAAGGTGCATGGACTCAGTTCTGCTTCTGCTGTACCCCCTGACTACCTGCTACATCCTCTCACCCTGTCCCAAACCTCCTGATCATGAGTCGCTTGGGTATCGCCTTGGAATTACTGTTATGCTGTTTAATACAAGATACAACTACCCAGGTTCTACCAGTCTACAGTTTTGTAGATGTTTGAGATGGATAAAATAGACATGATTTACACAAAAATGTCTTAACTTTTAAAACCATGACCAGAGACAGACTGTCAAAGAATACAGCAAAGAGCTGCTGTTTTTATGACTGAGTTCATGTCAAAAAAAATTTCAGCACTGTCAACACTGTTTTTATTCAACACTATTACAAAACATAAAACACACTTCTCCCATAGCCATGCTGAGGGTGCTGCAGCACCCCCTAAAAAAAAGATTCTGCTTTTACAAATTGTTATGCTGTTTTCAAATGAAGCACAATACCTTGCTCTTGTTAAAGCTTTTAGAATTGTTGATAATTTTTTTTCTTCACAAAAGTAGTGCACTGGGCCTTTACTAGTCCTTTATTAGCGGATCGATTTAGCCGTCTGTAGCGCGGGCAAAAAATAAATATCTGCAGCACCCCCACCCCCAAACATCTTCCCGTGGCAATTGCTTCTCCCTACTTTCACACGTGCTGCAGCTGCAATGAATTAGTAGCTAAGTGTATCGATAGCAGTGGTGTGTATTCATGGATGCCAAGGGAAGCTAGGCTTCCCCAAATATTACACCAATAAATAAATACAAATTGTAAAATTATTTATCTTTCATCTCTCTGTGTTTTCATAATTTCCGTCAATTCGCAAGTGGCTGAATCTTACTGGAGAAATCATCAGAGCGAGGGAAACAGCACCCCTCTGTCTCAGTATGTGTAGCCCATGTATCTGATGCTGTCTGGACCAAAAGACTATAACATGTTGTCGAGGTAGTATTTGATTGATTGATGCCAGCAAGCAGTTGGCCTCCCTTGATAAAACAATTATAGAAGAATTAGCCAATCAGCATTGAGCTGAGATCAACTGTGCGTTGTCCTTGTGCAACAAAATGCCCCCCAAGGGAGGCCAATTTGGATTTGGCTTCAGACAAATCAAATCACTTCCTAAGCAAAATGTCAATTTCAGAAAAACTTGTCTGTTTCTGGTCTGCTTGTTTTGATGTCCTGCAGTAGCTAGCTTGCTAAATCGGCCATTTCCTAAGCCATGAATGGAGATGGGGATTTGTGGTTTTGACTTAATTCTTTGAACAGGCCAATGATTATGACAGCGATTCTGATCTATCCATAAATTAATATGTTGTGCCACTGGCCTGAGATGATTGAAATTCAATATGTAGATGTAGCCTAGTAGGCTCACGTTAACTAGCTACAGTGGGGGAAAAAAGTATTTAGTCAGCCACCAATTGTGCAAGTTCTCCCACTTAAAAAGATGAGAGAGGCCTGTAATTTTCATCATAGGTACACGTCAACTATGACAGGCAAAATGAGATTTTTTTTTACAGAAAATCACATTGTAGGATTTTTTATGAATTTATTTGCAAATTATGGTGGAAAATAAGTATTTGGTCAATAACAAAAGTTTCTCAATACTTTGTTATATACGCTTTGTTGGCAATTACACAGGTCAAACATTTTCTGTAAGTCTTCACAAGGTTTTCACACACTGTTGCTGGTATTTTGGCCCATTCCTCCATGCAGATCTCCTCTAGAGCAGTGATGTTTTGGGGCTGTCACTGGGCAACACGGACTTTCAACTCCCTCCAGGCTTGACTGGCTGAGGGTCATAAGGATATTGGTAGCAAGGATGCTGCACTTGGCCCTGAGGAGCTTTGGTAGCAGGAGTAGGCACTTGGGGGGGACGAGTTACAGGCTTGGCTGGCTGAGTGTAGAAGGGAAAGTAATGATGCTGAGGGTTCCCAGGAGGCTGAGTAAGAAGTGTTGGCTTCGCAGCAGGCTTTGTGTAGTAAGGATGCAGTGGGAGATGGAGTAGGCTGAGGAGGCAGCAATTTGGGGTTTTGCTGAGGTGCAAGAGTGGGAGGAACAGGATAAGGGATCCAATTGTTTTGGGGGTCATTGGGTTGAGGGACAGGTTGTTCAACAGAACCAGGAGATTAATGTGCAGAGTTGGGAGTGGGCTTTGGCTCAGGTGGCGGTGCAGGGTCCACAACATTAGAAGGGGGCTTTGGCTTAGACTTTCCCTGGTGTTGGAGTGGTCGGGTAAGGGAGGCTTGTTTGGACTCTGATGGGCTTGGTGAAGGCTAAGGATCAGATGGCTCATCAACATCAGAAACAGGCAGAGATGGACAGGACACTTTAATCTCACCCTCTCCAGCAAGTTCAAGGGTGAACATCCCATCATGCAATGAAAAGGTAAAGGTTTGAATCAAGTTGATTCCAGTCCATTTCCTTAAAAACCAGCAAGGACAATATTTACAGTGCCTTCAGAAAGTAGTCACACCTCTTGACTTGTTCCAAATTTTGTTGTGTTACAATTTAAAATGTACTGAATTTAGATTTTTCTGTCACTGGCCTACACACACAATACCCCATAATTTCAATGTGGAATTATGTTTTTCAAAATGTGTACAAATTTATTAAAAATGAAAAGCTGTCTTGAGTCAATAAGTATTCAACCTCTTTGTTATGGCAAGCCTGTCCAGGAGTAAAAATGTGCTTAACAAGTTATAAGTTGCATGGAATCACTCTGTGTGCATAAATAGTGTTTAACATGATTTTTGTTATGACTGCCACATCTCTTTACCCAACACATACAAATTATCTGTAAGATCTATGATGGAATTTTTTATATTTGTGCTTTTCTATTTACCAATTTCTATGTTCTATGTTTGTGATTTTCTATAAACCAATTTCTGTGTTCATGCAAGTGATTGATTGAATGAATCCTCACTATCAGTATCTGCAATTTGGCAGTACGCCCAGAACCTTGTTTAGAGAAAGAGATATCTCAGTTTCAAGGTCTCAGCTTGGAGAGAAGAAGCCTCGTGAGGTATTGGTCTGTCACATGCATGACCCAGTATTGGTCAGTCACATGAATTAAGCAAACGTTAATGATTAATTAATTATGAATAAGCTAAATCATGCAAATATGACTTGTCTGCAGTATATAAGAGAACTAACGGGACTGCCCCATTAGAGCTTCTGACAGACGTTCACTATGGTGCATTAAGTTTGTTGGAACCTCTCCAGCGTGCTGACAATAAGCAATGATTCATTTAAGATTGACTTCGAGTGTCCCTGTGTAAGAATTTCCACGACAATTTGGCGTCACAAACTGGATTATTGATTCTGCCTGCGGAGCTTTCCGAGGAAAATCAGTGGCGCATTTTATGAAGTGTGAGGGAAATTCCCGTCTGACCAAAAGACGACTAGACCCGCCCAGAAC
Organism: Coregonus lavaretus; assembly: GCF_964263955.1. Classification (NCBI taxonomy): domain Eukaryota; kingdom Metazoa; phylum Chordata; class Actinopteri; order Salmoniformes; family Salmonidae; genus Coregonus; species Coregonus lavaretus. The sequence continues at coordinate 37,327,366 of NC_140010.1, read as the reverse complement.
AGACCCTTACTGTGAGCAGCCCAGGAGGAGACACATAATCCACGTACAATTGAGGGATTTGTGATGTAACACAAATGTATAATGGGTTACTAGAGATTGTCACGTCTCCTCCCTTTGCTCCCCTCTGGTGCTCTGATTCGCCGGTCTACTGAGCCACCGGTCTGAGTTTACCACCTCGGCAACACCGGAATGGAAAACCAACGCACCCTAATCACCTCCAGCGCACCTGCACCTCATCATCTCATCACCACGCCTATTTAGCCCTGGACTGTTCTGGATTATGTTGTATGTGATTGTTTAGCTTCGTGTCGTTTACTCTGTCTTTGTTATTTCTCTTACTCATTGTTAAGTAAACCTTGACCTTGTTAATTCCTGCGTCCTGCCTCTTCGTATACTCAGTACGCGTGCGTCACAGAGATAAAGTAACATAATATTGAGAATAATGGGTTATTATGATGATCTGATGAAGTAACAATATAAAAATATTAATAATATACAACTTGCACACCCACACGTAGACGTACGTAAGTGGTGTAAAAGGTATTCTGAGGAATACTCAGAGTGGTCCCTTTATGGATCATTTGAGAACGATAAGGTTAAAGCATTGTATGGGACTTGACTTATCCCTAACCAATAAAACTATAAATGCTTATGAGATTTCTTCCACCCTGGTAATACAGTGGCTTGCGAAAGTATTCACCCCCCTTGGCATTTTTCCTATTTTGTTGCCTTACAACCTGGAATTAAAATGGATTTTTGGGGGGTTTGTATCTTTTGATTTACACAACATGCCTAACACTTTGAAGATGCAAAATATATTTTATTGTGAAACAAACAAGAAATAAGACAAAAAAACAGAACTTGAGCGTGCATAACTATTCACCCCCACAAAGTCAATACTTTGTAGAGCCACCTTTTGCAGCAATTACAGCTGCAAGTCTCTTGGGGTATGTCTTTACAAGCTTGGCACTTCTAGCCACTGGGATTTTTGCCCATTCTTCAAGGCAAAACTGCTCCAGCTCCTTCAAGTTGGATGGGTTCCGCTGGTGTAGAGCAATCTTTAATTCATACCACAGATTCTCAATTGGATTGAGGTCTGGGCTTTGACTAGGCCATTCCAAGACATTTAAATGTTTCCCCTTAAACCACTAGAGTGTTACTTTAGCAGTATGCTTAGGGTCATTTTCCTGCTGGAAGGTGAACCTCCGTCCCAGTCTCAAATCTCTGGAAGACTGAAACAGGTTTCTCTCAAGAATTTCCTTGTATTTAGCGCCATCCATCATTCCTTCAATTCTGACCAGTTTCCCAGTCCCTGCCGATGAAAAACATCCCCACAGCATGATGCTGCCACCTCCATGCTTCACTGTGGGGATGGTGTTCTCAGGGTGATGAGAGGTGTTGGGTTTGCACCAGATATAGCGTTTTCCTTGATGGCCAAAAAGCTCAATTTTAGTCTCATCTGACCAGAGTACCTTCTTCCATATGTTTGGGGAGTCTCCCACATGCCTTTTGGCGAACCCCAAATGTGTTTGCTTATTTTTTCCTTTAAGCAATGGATTTTTTCTGGTCACTCTTCCGTAAAGCCCAGCTCTGTGGAGTGTACGGCTTAAAGTGGTCCTATGGACTGCTTTGCAGCTCCTTCAGGGTTATCTTTGGTCTCTTTGTTGCCTCTCTGATTAATGCCCTCCTTGCCTGGTCCGTGAGTTTTGGTGGGCGGCCCTCTCTTGGCAGGTTTGTTGTGGTGCCATATTTTTTCAATTTTTTAATAATGGATTTAATGGTGTTCCGTGGGATGTACAAAGTTTCTGATCTTTTTTTATAACCCAACCCTGATCTGTACTTCTCCACAACTTTGTCCCTGACCTGTTTGGAGAGCTCCTTGGTCTTCATGGTGCCGCTTGCTTGGTGGTGCCCCTTGCTTAGTGGTGTTGCAGACTCTGGGGCCTTTCAGAACAGGTGTATATATACTGAGATCATGTGACAGATCATGTGACACTTAGATTGCACACAGGTGGACTTTATTTAACTAATTATGTGACTTCTGAAGGTAATTGGTTGCACCAGATCTTATTTAGGGGCTTCATAGCAAAGGGGGTGAATACATGTGCACGCACCACTTTTCTGTTATTTATTTTTTAGAAATGTTTGAAACAAGTTATTTTTTTCATTTCACTTCACCAATTTGGACTATTTTGTGTATGTCCATTACATGATATCCAAATAGAAATCCATTTAAATTACAGGTTGTAATGCAACAAAATGGGAAAAATGCCAAGGAGGATGAATACTTTTGCAAGGCACTGTACATTTTTGAAATAAACCACATACCCTGTTAAATAGAAGCAATGATTTTCTGTATTCACCTACTCAACCGTTTAACATGCTAGGTAGAGACTTATTATGGACAGAGCATTCCATCTACAGGGGACTGATAGACAGTGCCAGCTCAGTTAATACATATTGATCCCTCCAAAGCATTACACATGAATCTTAAAATAATAGACATTTAATAAATATTTTAGCAGAAAGTGAATATCCAACAGAGATTGGTAATACAAATACAGAGTAACTTCTTGAAGTTATACTAAACTGAAAACAATGCCTTCCAATATGGAGAAAGTTATCATCTTTGTTTTATTTTGTTTTAAACATTGCAATAGGGGGAAGAGCAGAATGTTGTTTGAGAGTGAACTGTGTGTATTAGTAGTAGTAGATTGAGAAGGTCTTCCTATTGGGAAGAAGGGAGTCCTAGTTTAAGGAAATTGATATGGAGACTAGTGAAAGTAACAAAGTGAATGGTAATTGGCTTTCAGATAGCATTCTAATAATGCAATATCTTAGTAATTTGAAGAAGATTGAGCATTGAGACTGATATTAAATTAGAGTCTACTCACTCTTAAAGGCCTGGTCCACTGCTCTCGTGTTTAAGTTATCTGTTGTTTGGGTTAGATATAACCTTCCTGTGAAACAATAGAGATAGCCACCAGTACACACTGAACTCAAACAGGCTGTAAGAGAGACAGTGGGGAAATTAGGGACAGTTTGTACAGAATTGTATGTCAACGCAACAGGTAAAAATGACGCCAGCACCCACACACAACCCACCTGTTAATAAATATTTGTTAGTGGTGTTAATCCTGATTTATGGTGTGGGGTCTATTTATTAGATTTTAGGATACTGTACACAAATTACATTTTCTGAAGTTTCTATTTTCAGAGCTTGTGTGCACACATGTAAATTATCTTGATTAGAATACATGGACTGAAAAACACAATGTAAAGCTGATACACAAAATGTTTGAAATGTTTGAAATATCTATAAATAATGTCTGAGGTACAGGAAAACAAGCACTCACTTAATAGGGCTGACTGAGATCTGACCTCTGTTCTGACTTCCTGGTGAGGCCTGATCACCCTCACTAGAAAGACTGGAGACATTGGGTGAGATTTAAATGGGCTATGTAAACACTAATAATTAGAAGAAGTTTATAATTTATCAGTAGTCCCATATGTGGGCCCCGTGTAGCTCAGTTGGTAGAGCATGGCGCTTGCAACGGCAGGGTTGTGGGTTCGATTCCCACAGGGGGCCAGTATAAAAATAAAAATATATGCACTCACTAATTGTAAGTCGCTCTGGATAAGAGCGTTTGCTAAAATGCCTAAAAATGTTTTTAAAAATGTGATTTGGACCACTAGAAGGACAGAGAGAGAGTGCTGCCGCTGAATGAGGGACACCTGTATCTAGTCTATATTACCTTATGGGATACAATTATTTCCTTATGGAGTTATCAAGAGTTGTAATTCAGATTTGATTTGTTATTCTAATTTGTTTATTTTTTATTTAACAGGCAGTGTTGACATTTTTTTGGGACGCATGAATCACGATGTGAGTCATGTGTCCAAAGGGGGAATTAGAAGTCCCCTGGGGCCCTTTGGTAAATATGCAAATGCCCTTTGGTAAATAAGGAAATTGATTGTGTAAATATGCAAATGACCCTTTGGTAAATAAGCAAATTGATTAAGTTAACATGCCTGCCTATAAAATAAGAAATATATGTTGGTAATGGTTGACAGTTACTCCAAATGGATTTAAGTTTTCCCCACATTGAGTGATATGTGTATTGCTGTTGTTTTCTATTATTTTCTTTGTTTTTGTCTTGCTTCAATAATAGATCTCACCAGATTTGGTCCCTAAGGATTAGCCCTCTAACTCCCTGATCTATAACTCTGCAGTGAGATCATAAAGATGATAGGGGAGTATAAGCCAATTTGGAAGAAAAAATGGTTTCAACTGTGTGTTGTTATTTTCTTTGACATTTGTTTTAGAAATGTGTATTAAGAATATTGGTAGTTGTAATAAGTTGTCATACAGTAAATAATTTGTCTGGATTTCCTGAATCAGAAATGCCCTAAACTAAACTGTTGTTCTGGTCTGTCCTCTTTCGAGGTTATGGTGAAGGTGACTACAGATGGTGTCTAGATGCATGGGAGGGATAATCTGACCAAGAACAGTGTGAACCTCAACCCCCCCTAACCGGCTGAAGCAATGGCAAAAATGGCATTCAGTACGGTCCTTCACCACTTCTACCGTGAGAACTGAGTATGAGCCAGCAACCTGTACACAGCATCCAGTTGAAGCTATCCACTGCCTTTTCTCTCATGCATTTTCTCTCAGGAGTGCGACATGAGTCCACGTGGAGTGAGCATGGAGAGAGATCCCATCCAAACTTCTCTCATGCTGCTGGTGTACTGGTAGGAAAATGGAAAAGACATAATGGACTGTAAAGGACAGTGGCGGTGAGAGACATTATCAAGGGCCATCCACTTTGAACATGTGCCATTAAAAGGACGAACTGAAACACTTTCTGAAGAAGAACATGAAGAAATGCCAGAAGGATGAGTGCCGGGAGGGAGGAGGGTGGTCAACCGTGCCCGTAATTGATTTAGGCTTATCCTCAAAAACATATTTGGAAGGAAACCGCTGATGGATTTCACCATGAGGCCAATGGTGACTTTAAAACAGTTATAGAGTTTAATGGCTGTGATAGGAGCAAACTGAGGATGGATCAACAACATTTAAGTTACTCCACAATACTAACCTAATTGACAAGAGTGAAAAGAAGGAAGCCTGTACAGAATGAAACTATTCCAAAACATGCATTGTGTTTGCAACAAGGCACTAAAGTAATACATCAAAACATTTGCCAAACAATTAACTTTTTGTCCTGAATACAAAGCGTTATGTTTGAGGCACATCCAATACAACACATTACTGAATACCACTTCATATTTTCAAGCATAGTGGTGGCTGTATCATGTTATGGGTATGCTTGTAATCGTTAAGGACTGGGGAGCTTTTCAGGATAAAAATTAACAGAATGGAGCTAAGCACAGGCAAAATCCTAGAGGAAAATCTTGTTCAGTCTGCTTTCCACCAGACACTGGGAGATGAATTCACCTTTCAGCAGGACAATAACCTAAAACACAAGGCCAAATCTACACGAATTGCTTACCAAGAAGACAGTGAATGTTCCTGAGTGTCCGAGTTACAGTTTTGACTTAAATCTGCTTGAAAATCTATGGCAAGACATGAAAATGGCTGTCTAGCAATGATCAACAACTAATTTGACAGAGCTTGAATAATTTTGATAAGAATAATGGGCAAATGTTGCACAATCCAGGTGTGGAAAGCACTTAGAGACTTACCCAGAAAAGACTCACAGCTGTAATCGCTGCCAAAGGTGCTTCTACAAGGTATTGAGGGGTGTGAATACTTATGTAAATCGGATATTTTGTATTTAATTTTCAATACATTTGTAAAATGTATTCTCAGCTTTTCATTTTCTTAAAACCTGTCAAACTTGATGACATTTGGACATTTTGCACAGGAACAATCTTTCCACTGTTTTGGAGTTATTTGGTTTTCTCCCCAGTCCCTAAACTATACAGACAACTTTACCAACGTTAACTATATTACGAATGCATTCATTCTATTGATGTAAGACATTCTTGTGAGCACTACTTTACTTGGTTTTCTAGGCCATTTCAAGAAGTTATGACAGAAGAGAAGCTGCATGTATCAACCTATAGTTGACAAACAAATGGCCTACCAAATGTCGGAAATTATAAACAGAAACATATCTAAATTAGTGGTGAAAGTAGCCTAAACCAGCAGGTTATAAGGTCCAGTAGAGTGTATCAGCAAAATAAGTTATGGAATTATTATGGTGGATCTAACTGTGCAGGTAGAGCCTCCTTTTTTAAGTGATTGGTTTGAGATTCCGATTAAAACCATCACACAACACCCATGATATGTGAACCTGAGTATGCGCAGACCGCGAAAAACAACAGTTAACAGGATGCCACAGTATCCCATCTAAGATCAGCATATCCCAGGCATCTTATCTGGGTTTCTCATAACCAGGATACAAGTTTTTTTCTGGTCATTGTAAACGGTGATAGGATGTTTATATGCATCAGCTCAAAAACGGAATACTTGAGTATCCCGATTAATAACGGGACATTGGTGTGCATGTAAAGGTGGTCACTGTCAGCAGATTCTGGGTTTATACAGCTGTAAGGTTACTTGTGGGCAGAAGATGTTTACCGACCAGACTTCAGAACTCCCATTCACATGTGTCTCTAATCAAATGACCCGTGTCACGTTCAGAAGGGTGAATTTGTTGTATATAGCTGAAATTCCCTATTCTACATGAGGCATGTCTTACCTACAGTACAGCCTACATTTCTATCTGAACGTTGCACCCAAGTGAAAGCAACTATGATGATATGCGCCTATTCTCAATTAGTGTTTCTTTCCATCAACGGTCATTATGTGCTAAATTTCACTACTAGAAGACATTAGCTCAACCCCGAATAGACCCTACACATTTGTGGACATCAAAGGATGCATTTAGACAGGCAGACCAATTCTGATATTTGTTTCACTAATTGGTCTTTTGACCAATCAGATCAGGACCCTATTCGAAGTACGTGGTTTGAGGAGTTAGCGAGGTAACTTTGGTCAACTGAGTTCAACAACGGGATAGCCAGTACCACGAAAGTGGCTCACCTTTTAGCAAGGTAAATTTATATGGCAACGCATCCTCTGAACCAACCTGCTCCTGGGCAGGCTTTATCCTGAATGAAGTGTCTGAGCTGCGAGTTGAGGACCAATGAAATCAGATTCCCTCCTTCTCGCAAATATTGCGTTATCATCCCCTTCATTTGAGTTAGACTGATTCAATATTTTATTAATCAAATGTTTTTTTGTTTTTTTATAATGTTAAAATACCTATCGTATTTGAAACTTCAGGCATTGTAAAAGGTGCTTGTGCATTGATAAGCACACCAAAGACGTCATTAACGTTAATCAATAAAAAAAGACAGCACTTCAACAAGCCTATTTTACACCATAACCTGCAGAATTTGCAAGATAACTTTTATTTAGTTTTGATTTCAGCACAAATTAAAATGTGGCACTGACTCGCCCATTGATTGATATTTCAGCATTGTCTCAATGAAAACTTTGGCGTTTGACTAGCCACGTGCGAAATGCACGCACAATTACAAACCTGCTACTTAGCCTAATATCCATGGTCGTAGTGCAGATAAACCCTGAGCTGGAATGTGAAACTGACTGAAGTTGGCTAGCTTTAGAAAACCCCAAGTAGATTTAGCTTCAATCACAATATACCCCTCAGCTCTGAAACATATCCGGATGTGAATTTTTTGTTTGTTGGTAAAGACCAATTTGTGGAAATAAAATTCAGAATTAGGCTGCCTGTGTAAACGCAGCCTGCGTGACAGCCATAACCAATATTGCTTTCACAGATAAAAATCCTCTCAGGCTGTGTTTACACAGGCAACCCAATTCTGATCGCTTGCCCAATTATTGGCAAAATAGCTTATCTGGTCAAAATACCAATTAGTGGAATAAGATCAGAATAGGGCTGCCTGTGTAAATGCAGGATATATTGTAAGGTGTCCTGCATGTTTCCCCACATCTCTATTGCAGCACTTTTACCATAAAGATCAGTTTTAATCCAACACCAACAGAATTCAGGTAATAAAGCAAGAACACATTTACAGTTCTGGTTGGAATAACTTTTATTTGATCTGTCTGTAAACAAGGTGATTTATCAATTTATGGCATTTTCCCCAAAACATTTTTGAAAATGCATATTACATTTTTTTGACTGAATCCAAATGCATAAGGGAAAGAAAAGCACAAATCAGTGAGTAATTAGTTTTAGTTCTGTACATATTCCACAAAGCCTTTACCGAAGGAAAAGTGCCATGGTCCCTGCTGGGGCAGAAGTCAGAAATCTAACCTCAGCAGCAGCAACAGATCAGATCTATGTTATGGCACAGGATCGTTTTCTTAGAAAGTTTTCACAAGACAACTCATTAGTGTTTTTATTCCAACCAACACCATTTTCCATCAATTTAGTGTAAACACTTTCAATTGTTTTTAATATACTGTTAGGTACTGCACTGACAGTTGCTGATACATCTTTGATGAGTAGAGCACAAGGCAATTCATTCAAAGAGTTTGTTGACAGCAGAGCTTGGGTTTAGTCATTCACTTAGAATACTCTTGTTACCAGTTGTCAAATGAGACTGCGATTTCATCTGTTAACGACAAACTAGCAGTAAATCAATTCGTTTCAAAGTAATCTAAAGAAGCAGTAAGTGTTTTACAGCCATCTGAAGTAGTGTCTACTGACTTAGTCAAACAAATGAGGCCAACAATCATCTTTCACAATGGTTTGAAGCTATTCTGAAAATCACCCTAACACCCTATTTGGTCCTATGAAAAAGAACTTGCCAAAACATGGTTTGTAGGGACGATACACTGCGCAATGTCAGCAGCGTGAAAAATTGCAGGAGCTGGTAGATCATAGATATGTGCCTGAGCTATTGCAAAGATGGAATGTCCATGGGGACTTCAAGACGTATTGAAGGTTCATGGGAGGAATAAAAAAAAAACCTCAGCAATGCTGATCTTATCTGCCATTACACTCAAACAATATTCCAACACCACATTGAAGATACAACAGCAAAAGCATTTGGTGGAAGATAATGCAACCTAAAAAATAAAAAGGTGGGATGACTCAGCTGGAGGGGTTTCAAGAAGTGTATGTATAGAGGATTTTGCTGGAGAAAATATTTACCTTAATGATGCATGTATCAAATGACAAAGCAAGAAAACAGAGGTCTGAATGAAAATAACATTTCTGGATGGAATATAAAGGTTTGGGAAGGGCAAGGAAAGAGAAGTTCTGTATACTAAAAGATATGCATGCAACTTTCAAACCCTGACATGCTGAGGAAAGGAAGACTACACCAGACGGTCATCTCTTCAAAATGCATTGTCATATGCAAAACTATCTGCACCATCGAATGACGCAGCCATTTAAGGTGTGCTTCCTCTTGTCATTTTCCAATTGCTACGTATTTGTTTATACAAGCCAAGTCCAAATTTGGTATACAATTTAATTACAATTCTCATTTATTTTGGTAAATATAGATTAACCATTTCTGATGAACACGCTCTTCTTACTCTAGTGTCAGAAACAGTACATAGTGTTAACACTCTGAGAAAAGTATGGGGAGGAGATGGGAGAAAAAAAACATGAATTAACATAAAAAATAAAACTAATAAAGGGTGTACAGAAAAATAGAACTGGGGGAAGAGTAACAATGTGTCTGCTAACTAATCCTCAAAGTACTGTCAACACAATGGAGGTGAGTAAGATGGATGGGTAGAGGCTGCTTCAATATCCAGACTTCCTCAGGTACTCAGCCATGGTAAATGCTTTCTTGTTGAGCTGTCCGCCATGGACCCCTTCCTTTCCCATGACTAAAACCAATGCTGGAGCACACAAGGAAACAAAAGGAAAAACGAACAAAATTGTAAATAGTATTTTTCCCCACTAAGAGTGGGGATAAAGGTGACATAGGATGTTACCACCACTACTCTTCATTGCTATCAAAGTTTCCACGACATTTGACTGCTTGCAGGAGAAATCTTAACAGCAATATTTATTCTCTTCCTTTTGTCCCTCAATTTTAACTAAGCAAGCTTGGTGACACTAGAACCCTGAATCCCTCAAGTATTTTGCCATTGAGTATGCCTTCTTATTCAATCCGCCTCCGTGGACCCCTTCTTTGCCCATTACAAGAACCAAGACTGAAAGAGAAGAAAGGAAAAGGGAAAGTTTAGAGGTGAAAGAGGATTAAGGAAAGGCAGTCAAGAGAAGAAAAGGTAAGTCATTATATGGAAGTGTACAGTTGGCATTATTGAAGTTAAAGTTATGGCTACTTGTTTCGCATGTGTTACAAGGAAGAGCATGCATGGAGGAAAATACCCATAAAACCTCTGTCAGTGGTCAAAACACCTACAATACTACAGCCAACTATTATGGTATGATTTATCCTTTTTGTAGGAGTAAATAAGTGTTTACTATAAGCTCTGAAGCCTTACATTAAATCAAGTAGACAGTAACTTCAGAGAATAGCCTATCCTTCACAAGTCCACTGAATACTTGCATACAAGTTCAATGCGCACTTGCAAATGTTGACGTTAAATGTTTTAGAAGCTGTTCAACTGTACAGACACCAGGTAAAAGCAAAATTGACAAAAAATAAAAAAAGGTATGTCAAAAATATTTCTGCCCCTTAGGAGTGCATGCAAAGTGAGGCTCAGGCCAGGCTCATATAATCTCTAGTTTATTAGGCTACTTTTAGCAGGGGTCATCAAAACCACTCCACAGACCAGCTGATTTACTACATGCATATATATGGGACCTTCCATCTGAAGAGAAATGGGTGAGGGATGTGTGTGGTATGTTTTTAGAGCCACTTCTTCACTGGCATCTGAGTCAGGGTTATTAGTGACGTTAGAGGCAAAGTGTCACAGGGAGATTGGACAGCCACCTACCATTTCTCTTCATAATACTTGCCAACGTCTTACCCAAAAACATGAGCCAGAATATTATATATGCACGTAGCATATGAAACGTGACAGACAGACTTGAAAATGGAAGTCCATGGACTGCTAGTTTATCCAAATTTAGGCTACAGACCCATATTGCTTGCATACAAGTCTAGTGTGCCAAAATGTGAAGAGACATTGTAGGCTACTGTCCAAGGAGACAAGAGGGCTAGGAATAATGTAGGCGTTAGACTACCCAAAGCATGCAGCTAAAATGTTAGTGAGGTTGACAACCACACAATAGTTAAGGTACAGCTTAAGAAAATAATCATGAAAGGTAAAGACCATCAGAGTTGTTGATTAGACTCAGGTGAAGACAGACGGTCAGAGTAAGGGCTCAGACACACCAATAGCAGGCCAAGAGTACTTAGCGCCTCAAAGTAATTTGTGAGCTGAGTGCGCACCGATTTTACATGTAGAATCTGTGAAAAATGTCAGCAGTCAGATATCTACAGCAGGTGGTCCATAAAACACAGCGCACACAACGTTCGGCATACGAACGCTAGATTCACATTCGGTGCGATGTGCACGAGCCTTAAGGACCACAAAAGCAGATTGACTTAGTAGGTAAACCTTGGCTTCTTGTTTATTTTCTCATGCCATTTCTTATCTCAATTCAATACACTAAATAGAATGAAGCCTAATTCACAACTAGCATTTCTCTCATACAAAGTATGGATCCGAGGAAGTAACATCAACTTTTCCTCAATGGACATCCGACCAGTGAGGAAATGTAACAGTTCTCAGATTTCCATCTGAAAGCCACAGCAATGTCATACTTTACAATTGTACCCATTGTCTAAATTGATGGAACAAATGCAAATTTTCCTCTGCAATTTTACATGCTCAGACTAACAATAATATATTCTGCTGTATTGTTTTTCAACAAAAAAACTGCATATACTAATATGGGAACAGAGTGCATTAGAGAATAAATAATCACCAACAATCTGCTTGCATTGACTAAAGACAACTTGAGTATGTTATAGCCCTAGATACATCCTACAATGTTGCAATCACTAAAATATTTTGTTTACCACTATAAAAAGTGGTCCCCCTTTACCTTTGCCAGCTTTGCCTACAGTAATGTTGTATGTTGGCTCTCCTCCTTGACTCTTTGTCCTGATGTCCATTGTCCAGTCCCCTTCACTATGGAGGCTGTCTCTGATGACCGAGCACTTCTTTGAACCCAAGGCCATGCCGTTGGTGAAGAAGTTAGTCCTGTCCTTTCCAATGAGGACATCAATTTCTTGAGGCTGAAAAACAGTGGAAGTACATATAGAAAGTTAATGCAGACTCAAAAGTGGACATGGTAAGTTTAGAAATGCTGGCGCTACTAAAGGCTTCAATTGAATGGGGTGCTCATATGGATTTAAGTCATATTTCAACAAAGGGTGATGGCATCTCCCGAAAAAGAGCACAACAGAAGTATTCTAATGCACAAGTGATCTTTTAATAATGTAAGAAAGCTGATGCTTTTCAACCTCAATCTGTCTTTGTCAAAGCGTGCTCATATTGGTGGGTGTGGCACCACTGGAAGGGGGATTTTTTTTTAATGAATAAATAAATAGAGCAGGCAATAGTTCTTTTTTGTACAATTCTAAACCACCCTGACATCACACACAGCTGTGGTAAATCACAGGCGTGTTCATGTTTGCCGATATTGCTTGTTAATTTATCAAGTTTGAAGGGGAGTATGAATGGTACTTTTGAACCAGTGGTGGTCAGTGCCGTTTAAGATGAGGGAGGAATAATTCTCTCTCATGGGCATGTCCATATTTCTATTACAGCATATTGTAGGACTGTCAGTCATATTCCATTCACCCAGTTCAATGTAACATCGATAGGTTTAGGCTACTACATGATACTCGAGTTTTCCCTACACCCATCATGAGGTTGCTACAACCTAGCCTATGAATGAAAGTTTATAACGAAGCTGCACACAGGTTAAATACTGCCTTCCACACTCTTGCCTGCATCTAGTTAATCTAGGGTGCAATCATTAGTCCAACAGTTCCAGTATATTTATCTCAGTTTTGTTTGCTTCCATTTATGACTACACCCTTGATCACAGTTCACTTTCATAGCAGCCACGTTGTATTCCTTCTTAAATATATGTGCTCCCCTTTCACCTTTGCTTGTGGACTTCAAATGCACAACACATGAGCTGTATGTGACCAGGCGGAAAAAAAAACTTTCCAAGGCAAACCATATAACCACTACACACAGCCTACGTTGTCACCATATTAGCTAAAGTAACGTCAATGTCAACATAGCTAATAGAAGTAACGTGTTAGTAAACCAACTACAATAATGCAGTAACGTTACAGTATGCAGTCAGTAAGCAGTTTAGCAGTTACACCAGCAGGGCCCGGTGGCAATACATTCGTAAAACCAAAAGCTTACCTTGACTTGGAAGAGTTCCAGCATTGTGTTGGATAGTCATAGCCAGCTAGCTAACATAGCATCCCTATGTTTGAGTAGGCTAAACTAGCTTGCTGCATTGGCTAGCTAAGTGTAAGTGAAAAAAATAAATACAAAATACAACCCTCTTCATTTAAGAAATTAATTGGTTAAAAACTGTTCAACTATTGTCTTTCTCCTCCTTTAATTCAACTACTCACCATATTTTATGCACTGTGCAGTGCTAGCTGTAGCTTACACTTTCAGTACTACATTCATTATCTGATCCTTTGATTGGGTGGACAACATATCAGTTCATGCTGCAAGCGCTCTGATAGGTTGGAGGACGTCCTTCGGAAGTTGTCATAATTACTGTGTAAGTCTATGGAAGGGGGTGAGAACCATGAGCCTCCTAGGTTTTGTATTAAGTCAATGTACCCAGAGGAGGACAGAAGCTAGCTGTCCTCCAGCTACACCATGGTGCTACCCTACAGTGTGTTTTATTCAATTATGGTGACATGTGGATATATTTATAGTTTTAGCTAAAAATGATAACTTCAATGTTTTACTATTTTTTAGAAATTCACTGAGGATGGTCCTTCCCTTCCTCTGAGGAGCCTCCACTGTTTTGAACACATGCCGAATTACATTTACGTCATTTAGCAGACGCTCTTATCCAGAGCGACTTACAAATTGGAGTTACAATTACCAGTTGGTTTGATTATACCTGGGGAATAATGTGCAAGTAGTACAGCACTTAGCATAGCGAGTCTAAATTCAAAATGCAATAGCTAGTTGCAAACTAATCTAGGTAGTTAGCAAGCTTACCCATTGTGGAAGACATGGGGAGCAGCCATCTTGGGCAGCAACAAGCCAAGCTAGGTCCTGACTTGAGCAAAACGTTAAAGCGTTCTTTCTTCAGCTAACTAACATAAGCTAATATCTACCTACCAACCACATTTACTTATCCAACTAGCTAGATAGCTAACATAAAATGTCGGAATATATGCACAATCATTGGCTAGCGTCTCCAATTTGAAACATTAGGTAGCCAACTTGGCTACTAGCCACAATAACTTAACTACTAGTTAGCAACTAACGTTAGCTAGCATACCCGTATAGAATAAACAGTTGAGGACGCTAGCAAACGTTGGCAAGACAAGTGTTGACTTTCCAATTCACATAGCTAGCCAACAAACGTTAGTTGGCTAATGGCTAAGTTAGCCTCGTAGTGAGTCGAATAATATATGGCTGACGTTAGCTAGCTAGCTTCAGACCACGACACTCATTCATTGTGTCTAACGTTGGTAAGCAAGTTCCAGCATGACATTTAGCCAGTTAGGCTAATCAGACTGCTAGTACATAACTCTAGCTAACATTGTTAGCAGCCAGCAAGTGTTGCATAATTGGCATTCGAGTAGTTGCCTGGTTAAATTCACATTAGTTTGAGTTTGATATTATTGGCGAACAAGTCGTAGTGTACCAATTTCACGTTAGCAATAGCATACTAGCTTGCTAACTTAACGATTTTGCTGGCCAAACGGGGATAGGCGGTGAAGCTAGCTAGCTTACGGTAGCTGGCTGCTAGTTAACTGGCTAACACTAGGTAGCAAGTTAACCCTTTCCTTAAGCTAGGTCCGGCGAGGTTGTGATTATCACAGGCAGCATTCATTCTGATTCATACAAAGATCCACATAGTGGCATTCATTAAAAAATAGTTTCCCTTTCATTTCTTACCGTTATGTTGTTAAAAGTACCACCGGCATGTGCTGCCCAAACGTATTTGGCGTCCGTATACCCAACAATGGCGGAATCCTGACAGCTGCCGTCGGCCATCAGGTTATCCACGTAGCTTTGCCAAGACATTTTTGAAAGTTAGAATATACAGCTCCCTATGCACTCAGAAATGTAGTTTCTAGGATAAGACCTTTACAGCCAATGTTGCACTGCTTACGGGTCAATTTAGTGTCTCCAATTCTAGCTACCCCCACTTCGACGTTGACACACGTCTTGGCTCGGGCAGGAAAGAAAGCCCATGTAATCATGCAGCGCCTGGGTGTAGTCCGTATCAGATCCCTCCGCACAATGGGCTCACTGGCAATTTATAGTTAAAGGGGCGGAAGCATAAAATAAAAAAATGGGACGTGTGTCGTACACTTCAGAGTTGTCTGGAGAATGTCCTCACGGTTTTGCAATGCATTGGATTATAGTCCTTATGTGATTTGTGTAATATTCTTCTCGAAACTATATTGTGAGATAAATTGAGGAATAGACAGGGTGAGTGTCTATAGCATATTGCTGCAGTAAAGCAATATCTTTCATGATTTGTGGACCTCTGTATTTCAGACAATACTGTAACAACCCATGCATACCTATGGGCTCGTTACAATCTCCTTAACAGGAAAAGTGGTTAGCAAATTGCACAGGTTCGAGACCCATATGAAGGGTCGGCAGTGTTGCCAACTCCTCAGTAAGGAAAGTAGCTATTGGCTGTCCTAAAAGTCGCTAGAAGTCGCTAAATGACGTAATCACCTAATTTGCATAATTGGCAATGTGCATGTAATTGTGATGGAAGCTGTAGGAGAGGGGAATAACCTCGTGGGAGAGACAAAAAGTGAATAAAAAACACCCTAAATATGTTTAGAACTACAAATGAACTTTCTTCTGTCGATTCTTGTTTTTTTTTATGTCACAATTCCAAACCTCCTCCTTTATCCGGGCTTGGGACTGGCAAAAGTGACCCAAAAGAGACACTCTGGCGGAGTTACTTAGTTTTTAATTTTTTATATATTTTTATATTTTTTTGTTTAGTTTTCTTAAGTTTGGTTTGGTTTTTAACCTTATGGTCCACTTAGGAGCCTACAACAAGTCACAGTAAAACATTAACATTTTTAACCATAACATTTTAAACATTTTTTTGTATACAATTAACAATCTAAATGGACTAAAAAGAGACAATAGAAAAAACGGTCAATGGCAATGTGAGAAAATGATGGTAACTAGTCTGGCCCTAATCCATTATTATTATTATTTTTTTGACCCCCCTCCACACACACACACACAGGCTGTGCTGGCTCACAGAAAGAGTGGGTCATCGTCATTTTGGTCAAGGCTCTCTATGGCAGGTTCAGCAACTGAGGGAGATGACTTAAATGAGTAAGCAGCTGATGTGCCAAAAAGCTGCAAAACATTATCAGGCAGCTGGTGCTCATAGCAAGCCTCATCAGACAGCTTCAGTCCATATCGAATGTACAGGATGGAGTTAAGGGTCTGCAAGGACATCCGATTTCTACGTTTGCTTTTTACCACACTCATCTGGCTGAATAATCTCTCGACTTCAGCATTCGAGTGTGGCAAGGACAACACAGACACAGCAGCCATGGCAAGTTCTTGAAACGGGTTGATATCAGCTGCATCCTTGAACTTCCAAATCTCACTCCAGAAGCCCAGTGTGTTTTTTGTCTCATTCCATTTACTAAGATGGATGGCACGCCACTGCTGGACAATCTTGTCTATCTCTGCAGGGGAGTAGCCAAGGAGCTTGGTAATTTGTTCTATTGCTTCAGGGCTCTTATTGTGCTTTAGAGTTTCCTCCACATTGAAAACTGACATGTACTGCAATGCTTCGATGTTGTCCGGCAGTCTCACCCTCAACTCATTATTGAGTGAGATGGTGAAGGCTACACATCGCTTTCGGACATTGTTTTGTGCAAGGTGGAGCTCAGCTGCCTTTGACTCAAAAAGGTAACCAAGGTACGGTTTGGGACTGATGTATCCATCTATTGGCCCTTTGAGTACATCAACATTTGCCAGTGGATTCAGCACCCTGCTGCTCACAGACTTGATCAGGCTAACCAAGCTGTCAAGTAGCTTAAGAGGATCTACTTGCTCTCCCTCAAAAGCCTTGATGGCCAACTGTACCTCACCCAGCACTGACTTCAAAAAAGTCAGTTACAATATGTTTTGAGGATCACTGTACATGGAGTATAAAACCTCAGCCATGTAGCAGTGTTCATTGGACTTGGTGACTGCGAAATGCAGCCTAAGCTCCTCCCACTGGTCCAAAATGCATGAAACCGTGGGTTCAATGGAGAGCCAACATGTGGCACACACCTTGGTTATCTGTAAAGGTTTATCCCCACAGTTGATGGTCTCATATATGGCCTTGTAGGCCTCCCTGCGCTTTGGAGACACTGAAAAACAGTTCTAAGGAAAGCCACAACAGCACGGGCTATAGATTTGGCATCGCCTCCCTCCAACTCAACATGCCCCAGAAATGTTGATACAATTGTCTGCTTGGTGTCACTAAAGTACCTTATCACAACCCCCAGGTACTTAGAAACACTTACATCCGTGGACTCATCGAGGAGGAGGCTGAAACGTTGGTCACCCACATCTGCGACCAACTTTTTCAGAAAGTATGGCGCTAGAACACCATTAATCATTTCTGTGCACTTTGTCCTGTGCATTTTGAAGTGGGTAGCAGCAGTGGAGTCTGAGAAAGCAGCTCTACATGCTTCTCCAATGTGATCACATGCCAGCATGGAACAGTGTTCAGCGATAGCTAATGCCATGGTGGCCTCAGCCTTTTTTGCAGAGTACATTTTTTAAACCATAAATGGCAGCTTGTTTTGGGTGGAACTGTTATAAGGCTTTGCCTTTTGAGTATGTTTTTGAGTTGTCATGTGTTTTTTTACATCACTAAGTTTGGCGTAGAAATCAGCCTTACAATACAGGCAGTATGCCTGTGTATCATCTCCAATAAACGGCTTCAACCAGCCTTTGAATTCAGGGTTTGATTCCCACTCCTTTCTGTATTTTTGAGTGTACAGTTTAGACTGAGACATGATGAGCTAGCCAGCTAGATGTTTAGCTTATGTCACAGAGAGGCACAAACACAGTGGACGAGGTGAGTAAGTGACTGAGGCTGTGTGAGTAAAATGCAGTGATTTATTTTTGTGCAGTGATTTATTTTAGACAAAGAACATTTTACATTTACATCCCGCCCTGAATGTAAGCCAGGGCGGGATCAGCCAGGAGCGGCTTTCCGCATGCGCGATTCATTTGCAGTCTGGACGCGGATGGGTGAACATCACCTGCTCTGACTGCAGCTGGGAGGGACTGCTGCGCGAGGACTGGGCCACCTGTGAGTGCTTTGGGACAGGGGTGGGGCCTACGGCAGCACCCGCTGATCGTTGAGAAGAGTAAGAACGATACGTGCTTTCACGTCAGAGTCTCCAAGTCTCCAATAACACCAGAAAAAGTCGCTAGATTTGTCGCTAGTCGATTTTTTTGAACATGTGTCGCTAGAGGGGTATGAATACTCGTTACATATAGCGACAAAGTTGCTAAGTTGGCAACACTGGAAGGGTCGGACCTAGCCTTTTGTGGGCTCTAAGTGAGATTTTTTAATTTCCTGCAATTCTACAAATTTTGCCATGGGGCGTAGAGAAAATGTGGCCATTTTTCTGTAAAAAAAATGGCCTTGTGTAATTGTACACATTTCAGTTACAGCTCATTTCCTGCAATCCTACCCATTTTGGAATGACTTATGCCATGTTAATATGATACCTGAGTGGAAATGACTAACAAAACCAATGGGGGACCCCTGGAGCCAGGGCACGTGCCCTGCATCCCTGGTCAGGATTTGGCCATGATTAATACAAGTTTAGATGGCTGGCTAGACTAACTACCAGTCTAAAAATTGTTAGCTGACATGGCTAATTGAGTGACTGTCAGTGACTGATATAACAAGAGACAAACTGCTGATGCACAAGCAACTTTCGAAATTGCAGTTCCTAAAAAATAAAAGAATAGTGTATATATATATATATATATAAAGTGAGGGAAAAAAGTATTTGATCCCCTGCTGATTTTGTACGTTTGCCCACTGACAAAGACATGATCAGTCTATAATTTTAATGGTAGGTTTATTTGAACAGTGAGAGACAGAATAACAACAAATAAATCCAGAAAAATGTCAAAAATGTTATAAATTGAATTGCATTTAAATGAGGGAAATAAGTATTTGACCCTTCTGCAAAAACATGACTTAGTACTTGGTGGCAAAACCCTTGTTGGCAATCACAGAGGTCAGACGTTTCTTGTAGTTGGCCACCAGGTTTGCACACATCTCAGGAGGGATTTTGTTCCACTCCTCTTTGCAAATCTTCTCCAAGTCATTAAGGTTTCGAGGCTGACGTTTGGCAACTCGAACCTTCAGCTCCCTCCACATATTTTCTATGGGATTAAGGTCTGGAGACTGGCTAGGCCACTCCAGGACCTTAGTGTACTTCTTCTTGAGCCACTCCTTTGTTGCCTTGGCTGTGTGTTTTGGGTCATTGTCATGCTGGAATACCCATCCACGACCCATGTTCAATAACCTGGCTGAGGGAAGGAGTTTCTCACCCAAGATTTGACGGTACATGGCCCCGTCCATCGTCCCTTTGATGCGGTGAAGTTGTCCTGTCCCCTTAGCAGAAAAACACCCCCAAAGCATAATGTTTCCACCTCCATGTTTGACGGTGGGGATGGTGTTCTTGGAGTCATAGGCAGCATTCCTCCTCCTCCAAACACGGTGAGTTGAGTTGATGCCAAAGAGCTCGATTTTGGTCTCATCTGACCACAACACTTTCACCCAGTTCTCCTCTGAATCATTCAGATGTTCATTGGCAAACTTCAGACGGCCCTGTATATGTGCTTTCTTGAGCAGGGGGACCTTGTGGGCACTGCAGGATTTCAGTCCTTCAAGGCGTAGTGTGTTACCAATTGTTTTTTTGGTGACTATGGTCCCAGCTGCCTTGAGATCATTGACAATATCCTCCTGTGTAGTTCTGGGCTGATTCCTCACCGTTCTCATGATCATTGCAACTCCACGAGGTGAGATCTTGCATGGAGCCCCAGGCCGAGGGAGATTGACAGTTATTTTGTGTTTCTTCCATTTGTGAATAATCGCACCAACTGTTGTCACCTTCTCACCAAGCTGCTTGGCGATGTTCTTGTAGCCCATTCCAGCCTTGTGTAGGTCTACAATCTTGTCCCTGACATCCTTGGAGAGCTCTTTGGTCTTGGCCATGGTGGAGAGTTTGGAATCTGATTGATTGATTGCTTCTGTGGACAGGTGTCTTTTATACAGGTAACAAGATGAGATTAGGAGCACTCCCTTTAAGAGTGTGCTCCTAATCTCAGCTCGTTACCTGTATAAAAGACACCTGGGAGCCAGAAATCTTTCTGATTGAAAGGGGATCAAATACTTATTTCCCTCATTCAAATGCAAATCAATTTATAACATTTTTGACATGCGTTTTTCTGGATTTTTTTGTTGTTATTCTGTCTCTCACTGTTCAAATAAACCTAACATTAAAATTATAGACTGATCATTTCTTTGTCAGTGGGCAAACGTACAAAATCAGCAGGGGATCAAATATTTTTTTCCCTCACTGTATATATATATTTAGAGAGAGAGATTTGTATTTTATATTGATTTTGTGTTTTTTTGGGGGTTGGGGCCCCCTAGTGGCCGGGGTCCAAAAGCAACCGCTTATGTCGCGCTTATGCCTAGAACCGGCCCTGCCCATGTGGTGAATTGCACAGTTGCTTTTTGCTACATGGTGTAACAATCTGGACGGCACACCTGTAAGGTCTATGGAGAGGCCTGTACACATCTCATGAGGAACTTTAGCTACAGATTGTTGAACCAGATAATGTGATTTAACCAAATATTTTTTTGGTATGGGTTAGGTTCTGTTTGGTGTAGCATAGAACATTTTCGACCCACCTTAACTTGTCTTCTAAAATGTCTGTGTCCAGTTGCATGTGGTGCGTTTAAATTTAGAAAAATATTTGATTTTTTTGCTCTATGAAGTAATCCAACAATGTGTATGCCGCCATATTGTCTATTGTCTGTTTCTTCTCTCATTGATTGAGAAAGGTAGGTCCACCCCAAAGTGCCACATGTCATGATGACATACAGTGAGGAAAAAAAGTATTTAGTCAGCCACCAATTGTGCAAGTTCTCCCACTTAAAAAGATGAGAGAGGCCTGTAATTCTCATCATAGGTACACGTCAACTATGACAGGCAAAATGAGAAAAAAAACTATGACAGACAAAATGAGATTTTTTTTCTCCAGAAAATCACATTGTAGGATTTTTAATGAATTTCTTTGCAAATTATGGTGGAAAATAAGTATTTGGTCAATAACAAAAGTTTCTCAATACTTTGTTATATACCCTTTGTTGGCAATGACACAAATCAAACGTTTATGTAAGTCTTCACAAGGTTTTCACACACTGTTGCTGGTATTTTGGCCCATTCCTCCATGCAGATCTCCTCTAGAGCAGTGATGTTTTGGGGCTGTCACTGGGCAACACAGACTTTCAACTCCCTCCAAAGATTTTCTATGGGGTTGAGATCTGGAGACTGGCTAGGCCACTCCAGGACCTTGAAATGCTTCTTACGAAGCCACTCCTTCGTTGCCTGGGCGGTGTGTTTGGGATCATTGTCATGCTGAAAGACCCAGCCACGTTTCATCTTCAATGCCCTTGCTGATGGAAGGAGGTTTTCACCCAAAATCTCACGATAAATGGCCCCATTCATTCTTTCCTTTACACGGATCAGTCGTCCTGGTCCCTTTGCAGAAAAACAGCCCCAAAGCATGATGTTTCCACCCCCATGCTTCACACTAGGTATGGTGTTCTTTGGATGCAACTCAGCATTCTTTGTCCTCCAAACACGACGAGTTGAGTTTTTACCAAAAAGTTATATTTTGGTTTCATCTGACCATTTGACATTCTCCCAATCCTCTTCTGGATCATCCAAATCCACTCTAACAAACTTCAGACGGGCCTGGACATGTACTGGCTTAAGCAGGGGGACACGTCTGGCACTGCAGGATTTGAGTCCCTGGCGGCGTAGTGTGTTACTGATGGTAGGCTTTGTTACTTTGGTCCCAGCTCTCTGCAGGTCATTCACTAGGTCCCCCCGTGTAGTTCTGGGATTTTTGCTCACCGTTCTTGTGATCATTTTGACCCCACGGGGTGAGATCTTGCGTGGAGCCCCAGATCGAGGGAGATTATCAGTGGTCTGGTATGTCTTCCATTTCCTAATAATTGCTCCCACAGTTGATTTCTTCAAACCAAGCTGCTTACCTATTGCAGATTCAGTCTTCCCAGCCTGGTGCAGGTCTACAATTTTGTTTCTGGTGTCCTTTGACAGCTCTTTGGTCTTGGCCATAGTGGAGTTTGGAGTGTGACTGTTTGAGGTTGTGGACAGGTGTCTTTTATACTGATAACAAGTTCAAACAGGTGCCATTAATACAGGTAACGAGTGGAGGACAGAGGAGCCTCTTAAAGAAGAAGTTACAGGTCTGTGAGAGCCAGAAATCTTGCTTGTTTGTAGGTGACCAAATACTTATTTTCCACCATAATTTGCAAATAAATTCATAAAAAATCCTACAATGTGATTTTCTGGAAAAAATTTCTCATTTTGTCTGGCATAGTTGACGTGTACCTATGATGAAAATTACAGGCCTCTCTCATCTTTTTAAGTGGAGAACTTGCACAATTGGTGGCTGACTAAATACTTTTTTTCCCCACTGTACCTGTCTCAATCAATGAGAGAAGATTTGAAGTAGACAAGATGACGGCGTACACATTGTTGGATTACTTCATGGAACAAAACATTTATTTATTTTAATAACGGAGCATTTTCTAATTTCAAACACACCACTGTGCTTTGGTGTATTCCATTTATTTTTATCCTAAAAAACTTCCTAGTCCTTGCTGATGACAAGCATACCCATAACATTATGCAGTCATAATCATGCTAGAAAATATGAAGAGTGGTACTCAGTGATGTGTTGTGTTGTATTTGCCCCAAACATAACGCTTTGTATTCAGGACAAAAGTTAATTTCTTTGCCACATTTCTTGCAGTATTACCTAAGTGCCTTGTTGCAAACAGGATGCATGTTTTGGAGTATTTGTATTCTATACAGGCTTCCTTCTTTTCACTCTGTCATTTAGGTTAGTATTGTGGAGTACCTACAATGTTGTTGATCTATCCTCAGTTTTCTCATATCACAGCCATTAAACTCTGTAACTGTGTTAAAGTTACCATTGGCCTCATGGTGAAATCCCTGAGCAGTTTCCTTCCTCTACGGCAACTGAGTTAGGAAGGACACCTGTATCTTTGTAGTGACTGGGTGTATTGATACATCATCCAAAGTCTAATTAATAACTTCACCATGCTCAAAGTGATATTCAGCGTCTGCTTTTTTTTTTTTAACCAATTGGTGGCCTTCTTTGCAAGGCATTGAAAAACCTCCCTGGTCTGTATGGTTGAATCTGTGCTTGAATTTCACTACTTGATTGAGGACCTTACAGATAATTGTATGTGTGGGGTACAGACATGTTAACCACTTTTATTGAACAGAGAATGAGTCCATGCAACTTATTATGTGATTTGTTAAGCACATTTTTACGCCTAAATTTATTTATTTTGACCCCAATTTCAATCTTGTCTCATCGCTGCAACTCCCCAACGGGCTCCGGAGACGAAAGTCGAATCATGCATTCTCCGAAACATGACCCGCCAAACCGCGCTTCTTAACACCCGCCCGCTTAACCCAGAAGCCAGCCACACCAGTGTGTCAGAGGAAACACCGTTCAACTGACGACGAGGTCAGCCTGCAGGCGCCTGGCCGCCACAAGGAGTTGCTAGAGTGCGATGAGCCATGTAAAGTCCCCCCGGCCAAACCCTCCCCTAACCCGGACAATTGTGCACCGCCTTATGGGACACCTGATCACGGCCGGTTGTGATACAGCCCGGGATTGAACCTGGGTCTGTAGTGACGCCTCTAGTACTGTGATGCAGTGCCTTAGACTGCTGCGCCACTCGGGAGGCCCAGACATTACAGGTTTTCATTTTTGTATTGTTCAGCGTTGCTAGCCTCGAAGCGAGCATAGAAGGCATTTGGCTCGTCTGGTAGGCTTGCGTCACTGGGCAGTTCGCGGCTGGTTTTCCCTTTGTAGTCCGTGATAGTTTGCAAGCCCTGCCACATCTGATGAGTGTCAGTGTAGTAGGATTTGATCTTAGTCCTGTATTGACGCTTTGCCTGTTTGATGGCTCGTCGGTAGGCGTAGCAGGATTTCTTATAAGCGTCCGGATTAGTGTCCCGCTCCTTGAAAGTGGCAGCTCTAGCCTTTAGCTCAGTGCGGATTTTCTTGTAATCCATGGCTTCTGGTTGGGATATGTACGTACGGTCACTGTGGTGATTAATTTGTCGATGCACTTATTAATGAAGCCGGTGACTGATGTGGTAAACTCCTCAATGCCATCGGATGAATCCCGGAATATATTCCAGTCTGTGCCAGCAGTCTCCTGAGTGGCGCAGTGGTCTAAGGCACTGCATCGCAGTGCTAACTGTGCCACTAGATCCTGGTTCGAATCCAGGCTCTGTCGCAGCCGGCCGTGACCGGGAGACTCATGGGCAGTTGAGATTCATACGGGGGAATTGTCATTACAAAAGCATATAATCAACAATGGCATTATTTTCAATTAACTCTGCAACTCTTCCAACAATTGACTTTTTTTCACAACTGCCACCATTATAAACTATTTTAAATAATTACAGTGGTCTGGAAATATTCTAAGATCATGTTGTGGGTTGTTTATAATAATTAATAATTCCCGTAATGTTTTTTTAATATCAGAAATAAATAAACAAATCCCAGAATGCATCAGATCAAACACTGCAGCATTGAGATCCTATTAAATTTCAGATTGTAATTGCTAATTCTATGCACTTCCATATCAACAATCTAACAAAGAAATTACATGACAAAGAAAAATACTGTTTGACAGATTTGAGTTATAATCAAAGTAATATTTGTAATGGTACAGTGCCTTCAGAAAGTATTCACACTCCTTAACTTTTTCCACATTTTGTTGACAGACCTCTACATGCTTTGTAAGTAGGAAAACCTGCAAAATCGGCAGTGTATCAAATACTTGTTCTCCCCACTGTAGGTGATTCTAACATGTATTGACTCAGGGGTGTGAATACTTATGTAAATGCATATTTCTGTATTTAATTTTCAATACATTTGCAAACATTTCTAAAAACATGTCTTCACCTTGTCATTAGGGGGTATTGTGTGTAGATGGGTGAGAAAAAAATCAATTTAATCAATTTTGAATTCAGGCTGTAACACAACAAAATGTGTAACAAGTCAAGGGGTCTGAATACTTTCTGAAGGCACTGTAGATATTTTAGATTGTCCAGATTCTTCAAGAATCTTCAAGAATCTACTCTTCAAGAAAGAGTCATTTATATTAGCTCTGGCTTCTTATTTCTTACAAATTGAATATAGAGCCTTTTTCTATAAGTCTAGGAGCAGTGGCAAACTGCAGTTTGGAGTTAATAGTTTACCCTAAATGTTGATACACATACTGATACCTAAATGTTAAAAATACAATTAGGGTAGGGAAGAGTTCTATCATGACACTACTGATAAGATAAGAACCAAATGATTTGTTAATATCACCTACTGAATAATGAAATCCTTTCATGAAAAACAATGGAACCATTTTTGTTCCATCATCAACATCTATTGAATTATCATTCTGTTTATAACTGATGTTGCTCAGAGCTTGGCCCAGATAAGTTACAGGAAAATCAACCAGAAACCGTATGTCAAAGCCGTTCTGATGCAGTCTTTTTTCTAGCACAAACCTTACAAAACATTACAAAAGGGTTACAAAAGATAACCAATTCAACCAATTCAGTTTCCTCAGGTTTGTGAACATGCCACTGGTTCATACTGTTTTCTTCTGTTCCCTTTCAATGACTCCTTTATATATACTGTATTATGTGGGTGAAAGTTTAGTGCAAACAAATATCCAGAAAAACCTGTTTTGTCTATAATGTATGTAAAATGTATGCAAAGTTCTACCTTAAAATGCCCAATTAAATCAAACCAAGTTTCTAGGAAATTTGTAAAGAACATTCCCTTTGTGCTATATGGATGTAAATTGGGATTTGTGTATATAACAAAACTGCTAAGACCATTATATACATATTCTAAACCACATATTCCCTTTGATATGTAATGCTTTTATGTTCCTCTAGTGACAAAGAACACATTATCTATCTATGTAACTACCTGATGCCACACCAGAAATATGTCAGCGATGTTACGCAGACTATGCAGGGTTACGCAGTGTTTTCTTTTTCAAGTATAAGAACTGAATCATGGGTTTTTCAGTGGAGGCTGTTCATAAAGTGCCTAAAATGCTTTGATACAGCACTATGACCAATTTGTAAAGGACACGAATACAACCAAGTCTGGTGATCAGAGAATTGTAGTCATAAGACATTGCATATTGCTGCTGTGGCCCAAAGCAAAGAAAGTTACCAAGAGCTAATTCAGTAAATAAGCATCTAAAGAAATACAATATTACAGCCCACCTGGAAAATGAGATCTCATGGTGACATTAGAGCAGAGATAAATGAAAATGACATAATTTTGAAGAAGTTGGGTAATATTAGGACCAATCCAATAATCTCAAACTACTAAAACAAAAATCATCATGACGTGCTTGGAATGCCCCTCTAAATTAAGGCAGTTATACTATGAACAATGTCAAACCTAAATATCTTTAGGCACAGGTTCTAACTTGCCAAATCCTAATGCAAACTACACTACATGTCATTCCAAAATCATGGGCATTAATATGGTGTTGGTCACAACTTTGCTGCTATAACAGCCTCCACTCTTCTGGGAAGGTTTTCCCCTAGATGTTGGAACATAGCTGCGGGGACTTGCTTCCATTCAGCCACAAGAGCATTAGTGAGGTCGGGCACTGATGTTGGGCGATTAAGCCTGGATCGCAGACGGCGTTCCAATTCATCCCCAAGGTGTTCAATGGGGTTGAGGTCAGGGCTCTTTGCAGGCCAGTCAAGTTCTTCCACACCGATCTCAACAAACCATTTCTGTCTGGACCTTGCTTTGTGCACGGGGGAATTGTCATGTTGAAACAGGAAAGTGCCTTGTCCAAACTGTTGTCACAAAGTTGGAAGCACAGAATCGTCTAGAATATCATTGTATGCTGTACCGTTAAGATTTCCCTTCACTGGAACTGAGGGGCCTAGCCCGAACCACGAAAAACAGCCCCATTAAAAACAACCATTATTCCTCCTCCACCAAACTTTACAATTGGCACTATGCATACAGGCAGGTAGTGTTCTCCTGGCATTTGCCAAACCCATATTCGTCCGTCGGACTGCCAGATGGTGAAGCGTGATTCATCACTCCAGAGAACACGTTTCCTCTGCTCTAGAGTCTAATGGCGGCCAGCTTTACATCACTCCAGCCGACCCTTGGCATTGTGCATGGTGATCTTAGGCTTGTGTGCACTTAAAGTTGACCGGGGCAGCTCTAACAGGGCAGAAATTTGACGAACTGACTTGTTGGAAAGGTAGCATCCTATGACGGTGCTACGTTGAAAGTCACTGAGCTCTTCAGTAAGGCCATTCTACTGCCAATGTTTGTCTATGGAGATTGAATGACTGTTTGCTCGATTTTATACACATCAGCTACGGGTGTGGCTGAAATAGCCGAATCCACTAATTTGAAGGGGTGTCCACATACTTTTGTATATATAGTGTATTTTGCGAGGGATTCACAACCATCTATAGTTCTATTGAACTGACTGAATATTTTAAGATTTGCATACATTGGTGTGCTGAATGAGAACCGGTTCAACACAAAGACCCCCGGGGGTACATGGCAGGGTTTTATTTAGGATTGTTCCTGCTCCCTTCAATATTGTTATTCACCCATCCCTTGAGGATAGTAAGGGGTGCAGTCCCCTTCCCCCCCCCCCCCCCCCCAAAAGGGTGATGTCAGCCAAGTGAGTAATACAAATAGCAAACAAGTTTAACATGTTAACATTTTAAATATTTCAAATGTTGTCTTAAATTGAGAGATCTTGAAAGAAACATACAAAATGTAATGTATAAATGCCTTTCAAATAATACAAATGGTCTAACCAAAATAAGACATATGGTCTAAAAATGTAGTAAGTATGTCACGACAGAGCGAGAGCGAGAGAGGGTGCCAGAGAGAGAGAGAGAGAGGGAGAGAGGGAGAGAGAGAGAGAAAGATAAATGAAATTCTCAATCATCATGTACGTAAATATGGTTGCGTTAGCTACCCACGATGCCGTGCGATTGTACGTAACCAAATATTTTCTGTTATATTGACAAGATTGTCGAGTGACTGCTCTAACAACGGAAATACATGTCCTTGAAGATGGAAGGCAGGCGGGAAGATACGAGATCTTGTGGGGCATTCTAGGTAATGAGAGGGCAGATACGCTTGTGAACAACAGTTACAACTCCGATATAAAGTAGTTTTTACTAAGTTGCCGAAATTCTACGTGCTTCTACTTATATCCGTGCGTTCGATATTCTATCAAATAAGCCTCACGTAGCAAATTAGCAATTACATTTTTTGTTGACCAAATTCGACACTGTCATTGACCTCCATACAACAATTCCTCATTGGTAGTGTTATTTTCGTGGACAGATTTTGGGCGGAGTAAACCCTCTCGCTTTGCCTCTTCCTCTCTGACATAACTAGCTAGTCATCTTCTTGACAAGAATGAGGTAGGGGAGGCGCTGTTTGGAATGTCAGTTCCATGAAGTGTGAAATAGAGACAGTGTATTCTTGGAAATGTGTTACATTGACCTTTTAAACAGGTGTTAGTATTGAATAATTTTTAATTCTCAAGTCAAGAGGGGAGAGTAGACTTGTTCCGCATGATGTCTTACATACTTGTTCCAACGTAGAGGAGTGTTGTAGCTAGCAAGCTAGCTAGCCAACGTTAGCTCTTTGAGTGGAGGGGTACGGGCCCGCCTCAGACTAAAGTAGCTCCTGCAGCTGGGGAGCTCTATCTGCGACAGCGGCTATCTGACAACTACGGAGTCGGGACATTACTTATTGGGCAGGCCGGTTCGGACGGATCAAAGCTTTGGACCAGTTATTGAATAGCTAGCTACTTATTGGCAAACACCGCATTTCTGGACTTGAGAGGGTCGGTCTTCAATGTTATGAACTCGTAAAATGCAACAGGAGACGAGAGGAGGAAGGATGACATACTCATCTTGATAATAGAAAAACTGAAATCGATGCAAATACGCTGTTTCAGATAGCCATTTGTCAGCTGATACTAGCTCACTCGCTTTTGACGCAGGGTATTTAGACTAGAGTTGTAAACGCAGGCTCTCAAAATGTCTAAAATGCCGGCTAAAAAGAAGAGCTGTTTTCAGATCACAAGTGTGACACAGGCTCAGGTGGCGGCCAGCAGTGCCACGGACGACACAGAGAGCCTGGACGACCCAGACGAATCACGGACTGAAGACGTGTCGTCGGAAATATTCGACGTGTCCCGGGCCGATTATGAGCCAGAGGTATGTGATCGAAGTTCATCTGAGGAAACACTAAACCATGTAGGGGAGCAAGAGGCACCTGGCCTTATGGCACCGCCACATAGCAACGTTATACCTCAAGTTGGGCAGCTACCTTCAATGTCGGGTCCCCCAAATGGGGGTTTTGCTATTCGAAAGGTGGGAGTGGCAGGCTCTCCTCATGCTAGCCAGCAAACTCTGGGAACTGGTTCCTCAAGCGGCCTCCCTAGTATCGCTCAGTCCAGGCTCATGCAACAGCCTGCCCCAGCAACCAGTGGGGGGGCTACCAACGTGTCAGTGAGCACATCCCAGCCAGTAGTGACTAGTTCAACCCCTACTTCTACTACGACGTCGACAACAAGTTGCAGTTCACGCTTCAGGGTCATCAAACTTGATCATGGTACTGGAGAGCCCTTCAGAAGGGGCCGATGGACTTGCACAGAGTTCTATGAGAAAGACTCGGAGGGTAACACAGTGGTTAACAGGACTATGGATAACATTAGGCATGCCAATGCGTTGGACCCCAGCGCCGACAGGGACAGTGGGCTGGGGTTGACAGTAACTCTCTCAGGCCAGGGCCTAGACTCTATAGCGGACGCAGCTGCACTTAATGCCTTGCACATTCCCCCAGGGGACACACTGCAACAGCAGCAGCAGCTCCACTACCAAAACTACAACATGGGTCAGCCTGGAACAGCCACATCCAACGCTTTCCCCACCAACAAACCCATAGCTGTCCCAGTTCAGCAGCCTGCGCTGGGCACTATCCAACCCGCTGCCCCCCAGAACCTCCTTGTGGGGTTCAACGGTCTGCCTCAAACTGGCATCCACATACAGAAATCTCATAGCGTGCCCCCGGCAGCCCAGACCAAGCCGCTGACCTACCCTCTCCAGCAGCAGCAACCCATGCTACAGCAGCTTCCACTGGGACACCACCTGTCCAACCAGCCCCCAGGCCTGCCCCAGAACCAGGCGGAATACTACCAACACCAACAGCACCAGCCTGTCATGGAGGCAGTGGCCTCGGCTGGCCAGACCCTTTCCGTGGCCAGCCTCTCCGTGGGACAACCTATGGGTCAGGGCCCGTCTCCGGTCATGACTCCCGCCGCCGGGGCGCCGATGCTGGGCCAGGTAGGGGAGTTGGCAGCGGTGGGGGGAGGAGTCCCTTTACCCCTCAGTCAGCCAGCTCCAGGCCTGATGGGTGCAGGTATGGGAGGTGTCGGGGCCTCCATGCTGCTGGGCAGAGGCTCTACTCTGCAGCAGCCTGTGGGTCAGTACGCCCTCACAGGGATGCCTCAGCCCCTCGGCCTCCACTCCATGCCCGCAAGTGTCCAAAACGTGCCTACCGCCGTCGTAGCCATGACAACCAGCATCGCCGGCATGCCCACCACTGTGCCCAGTGCCTCCAATGTCGGCGCAGCAGTCCCTGCCACCATGCCAAACCTGACTGCCTTCTTGTTGCCCGGGCAACAGGCCCCCATGGCCCACAACGACGGGGGGGCGCAGGGCCTCCTGGCTGCTGGTTTTGGCCAGGTGGAGGAGGGCGGTAGGAAGGTGGAGGGCCTCGCGGCGGCCCAGCCTCTCGCCATCTCTGAGAAAAACCTGATGAAGACCCCAGAGGGCCTGCAGCTGGCCGTCAACCCCTCTGTGAACAGCCTGTTTGGAATACCCATACAAATGGACTGGGACGAGGACAGGTAAGCCCCCACCACCATTGTTCACCCTGTCACAGTTCACCATTGATCATATAGAAGGGAATAACCTAGCTAGAAAGTCAACAAAATGCTGTCAGGCCACATACTATGGACTCTCAGGGGCAGAGCCATTCAGATACATGACTTAGGCCTAGCCTAAAATTGCCAAAGACTCCAGCCACCCAAGCCATAGACTGTTCACTCTGTTACCAACATGCAAACAGACCAACAGGCTCTGAGACAGCTTCTACCCCAAGCCATAAGACTGCTAAATAGTAAATTAATGGTACCCAAACAATCTGTACTGACTCTTATCTTGCACTGCCCTTACGAAAACTCACTAGACTATATATACACACACACTACATTGACACTCCCACACAAAACCCACACACATTAAAATACACTACATACACCCACACACACATAGCACACGCATACCAACACAACACAAACGCACACATTACACACACGCACACACACATTTACACTCATAATTTCCTGCTGCTACTCTGTTCTTTTATTTTACTCTTATCTATCCTGATGCCTAGTCACTTTACTGTGCCTTCATGTACATATCTACCTCTAATACTTTTGTACCTCTGCACATTGATCTGTATATGGCTCTATTCTTGTGTATTTAATTGTATTCCTCGTGTTACTATTTTATTATTTTAAAACCGGTTCGTTGGGAAGGGCTCGTAGGCAAGCATTTCACCATAAAGTCTACACCGTCTACACCAGTTGTATTTATGTGACAAATACAATTTGATTAGCTATAGCGAAACATAATCTCAATCTTCTTGGTTGAGGTATAAATAACTTTGGTACTGTTTCGCTCAGTAAGCAGTACAATTGGCAGGTTTCTATAGCAGTGTGGAAAAACATTGCAGCTGTGGAGTGGTTTTATAAAGTGCAGGGTGTGTGGGGGCTATAAGCGTGTGTGTGTTCACATGGGGGAGAGTCTGTGTTTGAACTTATATGGCCGCATGTTGCAGCCAACCAGCTCCCTGGACATACAGTGCATTCGGAAAGTATTCAGACCCCTTTACTTTTTTCACATTTTGTTACGTTACAGCCTTATTCTAAAATGTATTACATTTGTTTTTTTCCCCCTCATCAATCTACACACAATGACAAAGCAAAAACAGGTTTTTAGAAACGGAAATATCACATTTACATAAGTATTCAGACCATTTATTCAGTACTTTGTTGAAGCCCCTTTGGCAGCGATTACAGCCTTGAGTATGACCCTACAAGCTTGAAACACCTGTATTTGGGGAGTTTCTCCCATTCTTCTCTGCAGCTCTGTCAGGTTGGATGGGGAGCGTCGCTGCACAGCTATTTTCAGGTCTCTCCAGAGATGTTAGATCGGGTTCAAGTCCGGGCTCTGGCTGGGCCACTCAATGACATTCAGAGGCTTTTCCCGAAACCACTCCTGCGTCGTCTTGGCTGTGTGCTTAGGGTCGTTGTACTGTTGGAAGGTGAACCTTCGCCCCAGTCTGAGGTCCTGAGCACTCTGCAACAGGTTTTCATCAAGGATCTCTCTGTACTTTGCTCCGTTCATCTTTCCCTCGATCCTGACTGGTCTCCCAGTCCCTGCTGCTGAAAAACATACCCACAGCATGATGCTGCCACCACCATGCTTCACCATAGGGATGGCGCCAGGTTTCCTCCAGACCTGATGCTTGGCATTCAGGCCAAAGACATCAATCTTGGTTTCATCAGACCCAAGAGTCTTGTTTCTCATGGTCTGAGATTCCTTTGGGTGCCTTTTGGCAAACTCCAAGTGGGCTGTCGTGCCTTTTACTGAGGAGTGGCTTCCGTCTGGCCTCTCTACCATAAAGGCCTGATTGGTGGAGTGCTGCAGAGATTGTTGTCCTTCTGGAAGGTTCTCACATCTCCACAGAGGAACGCTAGAGCTCTGTCAGAGTGACCATCGGGTTCTTGGTCACCGCCCTGACCAAGGCCCTTCTCCCCCGATTGCTCAGTTTGGCCGGGCGGCAAGCTCTAGGAAGAGTCTTGGTGGTTCCAAACTTTTTCCATTTAAGAATGATGGAGGCTACTGTGTACTTGGGGACCTTCAATGCTGCATAATTTTTTTTGTACCCTTCCCAGATCTGTGCCTCGACACAATCCTGTCTCGGAGCTCTACGGACAATTCCTTCGACCTCATGGCTTGGTTTTTGCTCTGACATGCACTGTCAACTGTGGGACCTTATATAGACAGGTGTGTGCCTTTCCAAATCATGTCCAATCAATTGAATTTAGCAAAGGTGGACTCCAATCAAGTTGTAGAAACATCTCAAGGATGATTAATGGAAACAGGATGCACCTAAGCTCAATTTCGAGTCTCATAGCAAAGGGTCTGAATACGTATGTGTAAATTTTTGTTTTTGTAATACATTTGCAAAAATATTACAAAAAAGGAAGTCTTTAAGTCTCGTATGAGTGTTTTAAGTTTGGGTGGCGTGGCTGGACAGAAACTGGGCTTTCCCCTGCTACTAGGACTGCGTCCCAAATGGCACCCTATTCCCTACATAGTGCACTACTTTTGGTCAGAGGCCTGGCTCTGGTCAAAAGTAGTGCACTATAGGGAATAGGGTGTCATTTTGGACGCAGCCTAGCTATACAGGGAAGGGGATTGGAGGGAGGGAGCAGAGGGGTCACACAGAAAGTAAATATCATGTTTGGTGTTTCTCAGTAGGCCGACTCTTGAAAGAGAGCTGGAGTGTAGCCCACTACAGGAAAACACAAATGACCACCACCCCCATCTTAAAAACAACTGGGTTAGAAAGCAATGAGCATATTCACTCCTTACTGGTGTGCAGTAGTAGTTTGTACATGTTGCTTTGAAATATTCTTGGCCTGTTTTCATTTGTTGACAGTCTTAGTACAGTGTTGCTAAGTTGATCTAGGCTAATCTCCAGCATTCCTTGTTCTCTTGCTATCACACAAGAAGTCAATTTCGAAGTTGATGGACTCTGTAACAAACTGGAAATATAATCTTTATAGCTAGCTTCTACACTAGATGCGAAACATTCCTTTTGTCTTAGTCCTCTCGTGGGCTTGACCTTTTTGAAATGTTAGCGCCTGCCCCGGATGTAATGCGTTTCAATGGGGACGTCCACAACGGCGTGGAAACACAACGCCCCCTTGCGGTTGAAGGCTCCGTTGCGAGAGTCCATCGAAGAACAGGAAGTTACCAAACCACAGAAGATGAAAATATGTGGTTTTCGGTGATGGCTTTATGGGATATCTAGCAACTTGTAAACAATTACCCATTCCTATAAGTTAGTACTATTTTAATAGTAATGTTAAATAATATACATTGGCTGTTAAGACAATTTAGATTATGACTGTTGCCTCCCGTTTAAGTTAATTGTGATGGTAATGACATTTGTTTTTGATAATTATTAGGTGGAGGTCGCTAGCTACAATGCTATCTTCAACCTAGCATGTATTTTAGCTAGCTAGCTGCTCTGCAGTGCAAGCTAGCTTGACTTACATTTACATTTACATTTTAGTCATTTAGCAGACGCTCTTATCCAGAGCGACTTACAGGAGCAATTAGGGTTAAGTGCCTTGCTTAAGGGCACATCGACAGATTTTTCACCTAGTCGGCTCGGGGATTAGAACCAGCGACCTTTCGGTTACTGGCACAACGCTCTTACCCACTAAGCTACCTGCCGCCCCTATGAAGTTTGAGAAACAAGTTGACAAAAGTAATTAAACAAAACTTGTTTTATTATCGCCTGAAACAATATTTATCCTGCCTTGAATGAAAAGGTCATATTTTGCAATCTCCCAAAATAAATGCAATCTCTGACGAGAGACAGGCTCTCCTCCATCTTGCGTTACAAACACTAAACTTGTCTGTTCAGTAGCGGGGCAAGACACCGTGAAAATTACGTACGGCACAATGAAATACGTCACAAATGGGGCAACTTTAGAGTTCAGAAATCAGCATTTTCAAAACACAGACCATCAAAAATCGGTGTTTTTAAACCATTTGACCTGCGTTTTATATTGAAAGTCAACAGTGAAAATGATGGAGTGATCAGGGCGTGCATCTAGGACTGACCCCACTGTAATCGACTGGTCGATTGTGTAGTCGATAGGCTGTTGGTCGACCTAGATTTCTTTAGTCGAGCAGTCGCAAAAAAAGTCATGGTGCACACGACACCTGTCTGATTCGCGCATGTCTGAGTGGACTAATCCATTGTGGAGGCTGTGGGGATGTGCTACTGAAATTGTACATGATTATATTACGTAAGAACAATGGTGCAACTAATAAAAAAAATATTTTAAAACATGCGCTTTCTCCAGCGCTGAATAGCGGTCACTGTCCATGGTTCTGAAACAGCAGTGGGCTGTTGAATTGGCGCCTTTTCCATGTTGCTATGTGCATAATAGCAAAGTGAACCAGCATATTGGTGTTGAGAACAAAGTGGAGGAGGCAGAAGGGGAATTAGGAGATGAGAAAACAGCCCTTGCCTTAATGTTCTAAGAAAAGGGAAGAGAGGGGAAACCCCAACTTAATTAGGGCTATAATCAATAGTCTAACTGTTAAATGTGCCTGACTTTATAAATCATCCATATATATCGAAATAAATAAGAAATCCTGCTTCTGTTGCCTGTTTGAGTGTTTGTTTAATTGCCTACTGATTCTGTGAGCGCCAAGCCTCATTCAAACACATGTCAATATTTGCTATGCTTTAATAAAGGCTTTACACTTTATTTTCGTTAGAGGAGCCTCTAATGATATTCTAACAGCACCTGTTTGTCACACATAATATGCACGCAGCTCTCGCTCCTATACCCTCCTTTTTCTTGATCTCTTATTAGTGTTAGTATTACAATTATTATTATTATGATCATTATATTAATAATGTCGTCATTAGTAGGTTTAGTATAGTAGCCTTGTATAACCACCATCGAGCTGTAGGCCTAAGAGCGCATCCTGTTTAGTCTTAATACCGTAACTTACTTAGGCCTATATGTCAATATATAGGCTACTGTATCAATTAATCATTCATTCGTTCATGTCCTCACACAGGGATCCAAGTCATTCATGATTTGAAATGTAAATCAAGTATTTTACTTTTTAAATGAAATTACAAAGGGACCTTTTGAAGAATTTAGCGGAAACAATAAATATACCGTTCCATGTTGGCAATTGCATTCACGAATGCATGCTACTGTTTTTAGTCTATAATAAAGGCTTTACAACCAAAATAAAATTGTTAGAACAGACTCTGGTAGGCTTATAATTGAGTGTTTACATTGTTCCAAACAGTCCAAAAAACCCAAAACAAATTGAAATGGAACCTGTTCGGCACACAATATGCATTCATCTCCTTACCTTCCTCCTTTTTCTTAGTCACAACTAAATCAAATGTATTCCACACATCTGACTTCCTCTTTCCCTCCTGCAACCAGTAAATATTCCCCCGTTTCGAGTTTATTTTTTATAGGGAATGTGTTTTCGAAAGAAAATGAGGGATTTTGGTGAAATGACTGTAATTAAGTTGCAGCTTCAGCAACACGGACTGCGCGATAAACACTGATGTTCTCTGGTGGTCGCTGCAGCAGGGAGGAGAGAGCGAGACAACGGGTGCACAAAGGCTCTTAAAAAAAAAAAATTACACAATGAAGGAAGTCTGACCCCGGCCTGGCACAATCAAATCAATTGTGGTCGGACTCCCTCTAGTCATTTGTGTCTTAAATATTTAATCTAACAGTGCGCTTAAATCATCATACAAGCTCAGTGCATATACCTGATTTTATTAAAACATATAGAAAAATCAGTGTTTAAAAATTTGGACCAATCAATTGGTCGAAAGAACAGACGACCTTCGGTCAACCAATATCTTTTTTAGTCGGGGACAGCTCTACGTGCAACTAGTTTTCCTTCACAGAAAATAGATTAGTGCAACACATTCGGCAGAAAATTGCTTCATTTTCATCAGATGACAACAGAAGTGCAACGCTATTTGGCTAGTCTTTTTATTTGTAATGTTTATCATAGAAGGAATGCAGCCAGCTACATTTGTTTTGCTTCAAGTTAATCTTCTGTTTTCCTGAGAAAAGTAGGCTACACCTAGAAAAGTACTGGAGAAAAGTAGCTACATATCACTCAGAGCGCTGTCTGCTTATAAAATGAATTCTCATCCGAGTGGAGAAGTGCAACTGAAGCACAAAATCAGTCTGATGCCGAGCAGAAATTACAAAAAGAAGCATTTTAGATCTGCGTTTACAAAACGCAACAAGATATTTCTTATGCATTTTATTGTATTATTTTTGTGGGTAAAAACGTGTGATTCATCACTCCAGAGAACGCATTTCCACTGCTCCAGAGTCCGATGGCGGTGAGCTTTACACCACTCCAGCAGACGCTTGGCATTGCGCATGGGGATCTTAGGCTTGTGTGCGGCTGCTCGGCCATGGAAATCTATTTCATGAAGCTCCCGACGAGCAGCTCTTGTGCTGACGTTGCTTCCAGAGGCAGTTTGGAACACGGTAGTGATTGTTGCAACCGAGGACTTTGCGGCTGAGCCGTTGTTGCTCCTAGACGTTTCCACTTCACAATAACAGTGCTAACAGTTGACCAGGGCAGCTCTAGCAGGACAAAAATGTGACAAACTGACTTGTTGGAAAGGTGGCATCCTATAACGGTGCTATGTTGAAAGTCAGTGATCTCTTCAGTAAGGCCATTCTACTGCCAATGTTTGTCTATGGAAATAACATGGCTGTGTGCTCGATTTTATACACCTGTCAGCAACGGGTGTGGCTGAAATAACAAAATCCACTAATTTGAATGGGTGTCCATGTACTTTTGGCCATGTAGTGTGTGTGTGTGTATATACTGAACAAAAATATAAACGCAACGTGACGTGTTGATCCCATGTTTCATGAACTGAAATAATAAATCCCAAAATTTTTACATAAGCACAACAAGCTTATTTCTCTCAGTTTGTGCACAAATGTGTTTATATTCCTGTTAGTGAGCATTTCTCCATTGCCAAGATAATCCATCCACCTGACAGTTGTGGCATATCAAGAAGCTGATTTAAACAGCATAATCATTACACAGGTGCACCTTGTGCTGGGGATAATAAAAGGCCACTCTATTCTCTTTTAGAGAATTTGGCAGTACTTCAAACCAAACTCACAACCACAGACCACGTATAAACACGCCAGCCCAGGACTTCCTCAATTTGAATGCACAGCGATACCGTGACGAGATCCTGAGGCCCATTGTCGTGCCATTCATCTGCCACCATCACCTCATGTTTCAGCATGATAATCCACGGCCGCATGTCGCAAGGATCTTTACACAATTCCTGGAAGCTGAAAATGTCCCAGTTCTTTCATGGCCTGCATACTCAACAGCCATGTCACCCATTAAGCATGTTTGGCATGCTCTGGATCGACGTGTATGACCGCGTGTTCCACTTCCCGCCAATATCCAGCAACTTCGCACAGCCATTGAAGAGGAGTGGGATAACAGGCCACAATCAACAGCCTTATCCAATTCTATGCTAAGGAGTGTGCCCCGCTGCATGACGCAAATGGTCACACCAGATACTGTCTGGTTTTCTGATCCACGGCCCTACCTTTTTTTAGGTACCTGTGACCAACAGATGCATATCTGTATTCCCAGTCATGATAATCCATAGATTAGTGCCTAATGAATTTATTTCAATTATTGCGTGTTGCGTTTATATTTTTGTAAAGTGTACAATTAAAAACATTACATTTCACAACACATTGTGTGTCCTCAGGCCACTACTCTACTACCACATATCTACAATACAACATTCATGTGTACACTGCATATGTTATTGTGCCTGTGTGTGTCTCTTCAGTCCCCACTGTTCCATAAGGTTCCATATTTGTATTTGTTTTTTAAATCAGATTTGACCGCTTGCTTGAGTTACTTGATGCGAAATAGAGTTCCATGTAGTCAGAAAAGACATACCAAATAATACAACAAATATACTAATTGATAAAGCATAATTTTTCCCAAAAAATATTTAAAGGTATAATCTTTGTAAATGATATCATAAATAGGACTGGTGGAGTTATGTCACACATGCAGATAACACAAATATATGGAAATGTCTGCTCTACCCAAAATTACAACCAACTAATTATAGCATTACCGCCAAAATGGAAGAGGCAAGTGAAAGGGGGAGAAAGTAAGTAACTTGTCTGTAATTGGCTAAAGAAAATTGTGATGAATAAAAAAGTATACCAGTTTAATTTAAGGGCCAAAAAATTGACAGCTGTGCCATATAGATTGCAAAATAGTTTTCGACGTACCGATTCCATGACACATGGTTGATGAATTGATACGCAAAACGACGCCGGATTCAAAACTTAGAATTGTTCAATTTAAATTATTATACAGAATTATTGCAACCAATAGAATGTTATATATGGGGGATACAATCATCCCAGCTCTGCAGATTTTGCTGCGAAGAGACAATCATTAGATCATTTGTTTTGGTACTGTCCATATGTTGCTTGTTTTTGGTCGCAGGTCCAGGAATGGCTGAAGAATTGCAACATTTACCTGGAGCTACCTCTGCAGATAGCACTACTGGGTGATTTGAAAAGTCATAGTCAATCGAGCAATAATATAATACTTTTAGCAAAAAAATTTAATTTACAATCTGTAGAAACTATGAGAATGGAAAGGTTCAGAACTTTTGTAAAACAGCACAGTTCAAAATATGGCAAATAGAAATCAAACTGGATGGTCTTCAGAAATAGATGGGAGGGGTAGAGGGTAGCGGAAGGATAGGAGTAAAAACAAACAAAAGATTGTCCGTAAAACGTATATAGTAAGTAGAAGCTGGAGGTAGAAGCCTAAGTGGTGTTGTTCATCAGGTTACTCCAATTAGGGGAGGACTGGTAGGGTTAGTGGAAAAAAAAAAAATATATATATATTTAAAAATTGTGTGTGTTGAGAAAGTATTCAGACCAATTGACTTTTTCCGCATTTTGTTACGTTACAGCCTTATTCTAAAATGGATTAAATAAATAAAAATCCTCAGCAATCTACACACAATACCCCATAATGACAAAGCAAAAACAGGTTTTTATAAATTTTTGCATATTTATTATAGATAACTATTCAGACCCTTTGCTATGACACTCGGAATTGAGCTAAGGTGCATCCTGTTTCCATTGATCATCCTTGAGTTGTTTCTACAATTTTGATTTGAGTCCACCTGTGGTAAATTCAATTGATTTGGACATGATTTGGAAAGGCACCGGTCTATGTAAGGTCCCACAGTTTACTGTGCATTCTAGAGCAAAAACCAAGCCATAAGGTCGAAGGAGTTGTCCGTAGAGCTCCGAGACAGGATTGTGTCGAGGCACCGATCTGGGGAAGGGGTACCAAAAAATTAAAATGTCTGCAGCATTGAAGGTACCCAAGAACACATTGTTAAATGGAAGAAGTTTGGAACCACCAAGACACTTCCTAAAGCTGGCCGCCCGGCCAAACTGAGCAATCGAGGGAGAAGGGCCTTGGTCATGGAGGTGACCAAGAACCCGATGGTCACTCTGATACAGCTGCAGAGTTCCTCTGTGGAAATGGGAGAACATTCCAGAAGAACAATCATTTCTGCAGCACTCCACCAATCAGGCCTTTATGGTCGAGTGGCCAGATGGAAGCCACTCCTCAGTAAAAGGCACATGACCGCCTGATTGGAGTTTGCCAAAAGGCAACTAAAGACTGTCAGACCATGAGAAACAAGATTCTCTGATATGATGAAACCAATATATAATTCTTTGGCCTGAATGCCAAGCGTCACGTCTGGAAGAAACCTGGCACCATCCCTACAGTGAAGCATGGTGGTGGCAGCATCATGCTGTGGGGATGTTTTTAAGCGGCAGGGACTGGGAAACTAGTCAGGATCAAGGGAAAGATGAACGGAGCAAAGTACAGAGAGATCCTTCATGAAAACCTGCTCCAGAGCACTCAGGACCTCAGACTGGCGCAAAGGTTCACCTTCCAACAGGACAACGACCCTAACCACACAGCCAAGACAACGCAGGAGTGGCTTCGGGACAAGTCTCAATGTCCTTGAGTGGCCCAGCCAGAGCCCAGACTTGAACACCATCGAACATCTCTGGAGAGACCTGAAAATAGCTTTGCTGCAACGCTCCCCATCCAACCTGACAGAGCTTGAGGATCTACAGAGAAGAATGGGAGAAACTCCCCAAATACAGGTGTGCCATAACTAAGAAGACTCGAGGCTGTAATCACGGCCAAAGGTGCTTCAACAAAGTACAGAGTAAAGGGTCTGAATACTTATGTAAATGTCATATTTCAGTTTTTTTATTTGTAATAAATTAGCAAACATTTCTGAACCTGTTTTTGCTTTCCCTCGATCCTGACTAGTCTCCCAGTCCCTGCCGCTGAAAAACTTTCCCACAGCATGATGCTGCCACCGCCATGCTTCTCCGTAGGGATGGTTTCTAAACCTGTTTGTCGTTATGGGGTATTGTGTGTAGATTGAGGGGGGGGGGGGGAATGTATTGAATCTATTGTAAAATAACACTGTAATGTAACAAAATGTGGAGAAGGGGTCTGAATACTTTCTGAATGCACTGTATGTGTATGCATTGATGGAAGCTACAATCTATCTGCAATATTAAAGCTGATCT
Organism: Coregonus lavaretus; assembly: GCF_964263955.1. Taxonomy (NCBI): domain Eukaryota; kingdom Metazoa; phylum Chordata; class Actinopteri; order Salmoniformes; family Salmonidae; genus Coregonus; species Coregonus lavaretus. The sequence goes on along the minus strand of NC_140010.1, from coordinate 37,285,112 downwards.
ACCCCAACAAAAATAGAGTTCCATGTAGTCATGACTCTATGTAGTACTGTGCACCTCCCATAGTCTGTTCTGGACTTGGGGACTGTGAAGAGACCTCTGGTGGCATGTCTTGTGGGGTATGCATGGGTGTTTGAGCTGTGTGTTAGTAGTTTAAACAGGCAGCTTGGTGCATTTAAACATGTCAATACTTCTCACAAATACAAGTAGTGATGATATCTGTCTGTCCTGTACTTTGAGCCAGGAGAGATTTAACATATGTTAGCTCTCCATGTACATTTAAGGGCCAGCCGTGCTGCCTTTTTCTGGGCCAATTGCAATTTTCCTAAATCCCTCTTTTGTGGCACCTGACTACACGACAGGACAGTAGTCCAGGTGCGACAAAACTAGAGCCTTTAGGACCTGACTTGTTGATAGCGATGTTAAGAAAGCAGAGTAGCGCTTTATTATGGACAGACCTCTCCCCATCTTAGATACTGTTGCATCAATATGTTTTGACCATGACAGTTTACAATCCAGGGTTACTCTAAGGAGTTTAGTGTCTTCAACTTGCACAATTTCAAAATTATTCATTACAAGATTTACAGTAGATACAGTCTTTACTCAGTGGTAGGTCATTAGTAAAGATTGAAAAGGGTAAGGTGCCTAGACAGCTGCCCTGGGGAATGCCTGACTATACCTGGATTATGTTGGAGAGGCTTCCATTAAAAAACACCTGTGTTCTGTTAGACTGGTAACTCTTGATCCACAATATAACAGGGGATGTAAAGCCGTAACACGTTTTTCTCGCAGCAGAGATTGTGATCGATTTAATGTCAAAAGCTGCACTGAAGTCTAACAAAACAGCTCCCACAGTCATTTTATCAATTTCTCTCAGCCAATCATCAGTCATTTGTGTAAGTGCCATACATGTTGAATGCCCTTCCCTATAAGTGTGCTGAAAATCGGTTGTTAATTTGTTTACTGTGAAATAGCACTGTATCTGGTCAAACACATTTTTTTCTTAACATTTACTAAGGGTTGGTAACAGGCTGATTGGTCGGCTGTTTGAGCTAGTAAAGGGTGCTTTGCTATTCTTGGGTATCTGAGTGACTTTTGCGTCCCTCAAGGCCTGGGGGCACACACTTTCCTGTAGGCTTAGATTGAAGAGATGGCAAATAGGAGTGGCAATATCGTTTGCTATCATCCTCAGTAATTTTCCATCCAAGTTGTCAGACCCAGGTGGCTTGTCATTGTTGATAGACAACAATTATTTTCTTTACCTCTTCCACACTCACTTCATGGAATTCAAAATTAAAATGCTTGTTTTGCATAATTTGGTCCATTATGCATGGATATGTAGTTTCAGAATTTGTTGTTGGCATGTCGTGCCTAAGTTTGCTAATCTTGCCAATTAAAAAATCATTAAAATAGTTGGCAATATCAGTGGGGTTTGTGATGAATGAGCCATCTGATTCAATGAATGATGGAGCTGAGTTCGCCTTTTTGCCCAGAATTTCATTTAAAGTGCTCCAAAGCTTTTTACTATCATTCTTTATATAATTTATCTTTGTTTCATAGTTTAGTCACTTGATTTCTCAATTTACAGTACATTTTCCAATCGGCTGTGCAGCCAGACTAATTTGCCATTCCATTTGCCTCATCCCGCTCAACCATAGAATTGTTCAATTCCTCATCCAGCCATGGGAATTTAACCGTTTTTACAGTCATTTTCTTAATGTTTGCATGCTTATTAGTAACTGTGTTAAGTGCAGCGTCTGGTTGCTACTCATTACACACCACAGACCAGCAAATATTCTTTACATCTAGGAATCGTAGGAGTCACTACAAAACCTATTGTATGACCTCTTATACACTCTATAAGGCCCAGCCTTTGGAACTTTTCCTAGATATGGCTACTATATTATGATCTCTACATCCAATGCATTTGGATAATGCTTTAGACCAGATTTATGCAGTATTAGTAAAGATGTGATCAATACATGTGGAGGATTTAATTCCAATGCTGTTTGTAAATACCCTGGTAGGTTGACTGATAACCTGAACCAGGTTGCAGGCACTGGTTACAGTTTTTTTAAAGCTTTTTTTGGAGTGGGCAGCTTGATGAAAGCCAGTTAATACACTGCTCAAAAAAATAAAGGGAACACTAAAATAACACATCCTAGATCTGAATGAATGAAATAATCTTATTAAATACTTTTTTCTTTACATAGTTGAATGTGCTGACAACAAAATCACACACAAATTATCAATGGAAATCAAATTTATCAACCCATGGAGGTCTGGATTTGGAGTCACCCTCAAAATTAAAGTGGAAAACCACACTACAGGCTGATCCAACTTTGATGTAATGTCCTTAAAACAAGTCAAAATGAGGCTCAGTAGTGTGTGTGTGGCCTCCACGTGCCTGTATGACCTCCCTACAACACCTGGGCATGCTCCTGATGAGGTGGCGGATGATCTCCTGAGGGATCTCCGCCCAGACCTGGACTAAAGCATCCGCCAACTCCTGGACAGTCTGTGGTGCAATGTGGCGTTGGTGGATGGAGCGAGACATGATGTCCCAGATGTGCTCAATTGGATTCAGGTCTGGGGAACAGGCGGGCCAGTCCATAGCATCAATGCCTTCCTCTTGCAGGAACTGCTGACACACTCCAGCCACATGAGGTCTAGCATTGTCTTGCATTAGGAGGAACCCAGGGCCAACCGCACCAGCATATGGTCTCACAAGGGGTCTGAGGATCTCATCTCGGTACCTAATGGCAGTCAGGCTACCTCTGGCGAGCACATGGAGGGCTGTGCGGCCCCCCAAAGAAATTCCACCCCACAACATGACTGACCCACCGCCAAACCGGTCATGCTGGAGGATGTTGCAGGCAGCAGAACGTTCTCCACGGCGTCTCCAGACTCTGTCACGTCTGTCACATGTGCTCAGTGTGAACCTGCTTTCATCTGTGAAGAGCACAGGGCGCCAGTGGCGAATTTGCCAATCTTGGTGTTCTCTGGCAAATGCCAAACGTCCTGCACGGTGTTGGGCTGTAAGCACAACCCCCACCTGTGGACGTCGGGCCCTCATACCACCCTCATGGAGTCTGTTTCTGACCGTTTGAGCAGACACATGCACATTTGTGGCCTGCTGGAGGTCATTTTGCAGGGCTCTGGCAGTGCTCCTCCTGCTCCTCCTTGCACAAAGGCGGAGGTAGCAGTCCTGCTGCTGGGTTGTTGCCCTCCTACGGCCTCCTCCACGTCTCCTGATGTACTGGCCTGTCTCCTGGTAGCGCCTCCATGCTCTGGACACTACGCTGACAGACACAGCAAACCTTCTTGCCACAGCTCGCATTGATGTGCCATCCTGGATGAGCTGCGCTACATGAGCCACTTGTGTGGGTTGTAGACTCCGTCTCATGCTACCACTAGAGTGAAAGCACCGCCAGCATTCAAAAGTGACCAAAACATCAGCCAGGAAGCATAGGAACTGAGAAGTGGTCTGTGGTCACCACCTGCAAAACCAGTCCTTTATTGGGGGTGTCTTGCTAATTGCCTATAATTTCCACCTGTTGTCTATTCCATTTGCACAACAGCATGTGAAATGTATTGTCAATCAGTGTTGCTTCCTAAGTGGACAGTTTGATTTCACAGAAGTGTGATTGACTTGGAGTTACATCGTGTTGTTTAAGTGTTCCCTTTATTTTTTTGAGCAGTGTATTTGGGTCACCTGTTGATATCACACATTATCAAGCATTTCACACGAGAGGATTTCGACACCCACCATCTCAGATTGTTCTGAAATTGTTTCTTTTAGAAACAGATCAAATTAGCATTTCTGGAACATTGTTTTGTTTAAATATTTTGATCTCTGAGAAATTAAGCTAATTGATTGCACCCAAATTGGGCATTTTTTATTTATAGGATTCATATAATATTCATTAAATATATAGTACCTAACAATGAGTTAGACATGAGGAATCCAAAGAAAGACCCTCCACACCCCATGCCAATCCCACCCCAACAACGAGTATCAGTTCTCCATGTCTGACAAGTAGTATGGCGCTGCGGCTCAGAGTATTATTTCTTCATACTATGTAATGTACTTCCCAGTGAATTCAGCAATGTTTTTTTTCCCTTGGTCAGAGAAATTAGTCATTGAAGTTGTTTGGTCTCATCCTACATCCTGATATTACCAGTTTCTGACCACTAGATGGTGCTGTTCCAGGTGATTTAATTATTTATATACCCCCCTCAATGTCAAAGAGTTCCCCCAAAATACAAAATTCCTTATTGGTTTCCTTACCCTGTAAACAGTCTATGGACAAGGTATGACTGCAATCCATGCGTTGGTTTTGTTGTCCACTGTTTCAAATGCTAACTATTTTGCATTTGTGGCACATCCAATGCAAGTCGATGGTACCTATATTGGCATTTTCACGCTTCATGTCCAAATCATCCTGAAGTAGCACATTTATTGTGTAACTCAATGATGTTACTTATGGATATGAAGCTCGAAAATGCTAATATAGGTACCATGGACTTGCATTGAATTTGTGCCACAAATGATAAAAAGTTAGCATTTGAAACAGTGGCCAGGTAAACAACCAAAGCATGGGTTGCTGTTATACCTTGTCCATAAACTGCTTACAGGGTAAGGAGACTGATGTCATGGGAGGGGGAGAACTGATACTGTATAGTCATTGTCAGGGTGGGATTGGCGTAGGGTGTGATGGGTGGCTTTTGACAATTTCTTATTGTTAGAAAAGGGTTTGGTCCAAATTGTATGTTCGGTACTATATTTATTGAATATTCTAAGCATCCTATAAATTAAAAATGGCCTAATCAGAAATGATTTCAGAACCATCTGAGATGGTGGGTGCCATGGCTTGCTGAAATTTAGCATTAAGTTACAGGCACTAACCCTTGACTGAAAACAGTCCGTTTAGTGTGTATACAGTGGGGGAAAAAAGTATTTAGTCAGCCACCAATTGTGCAAGTTCTCCCACTTAAGAAGATGAGAGAGGCCTGTAATTTTCATCATAGGTACACGTCAACTATGACAGACAAAATGAGAAAAGAAAATCCAGAAAATCACATTGTAGGATTTTTAATGAATTATTTGCAAATTATGGTGGAAAATAAGTATTTGGTCAATATCAAAAGTTTCTCAATACTTTGTTATATACCCTTTGTTGGCAATGACACAGGTCAAACGTTTTCTGTAAGTCTTCACAAGGTTTTCACACACTGTTGCTGGTATTTTGGCCCATTCCTCCATGCAGATCTCCTCTAGAGCAGTGATGTTTTGGGGCTGTCGCTGGGCAACACGGACTTTCAACTCCCTCCAAAGATTTTCTATGGGGTTGAGATCTGGAGACTCCAGGACCTTGAAATGCTTCTTACGAAGCCACTCCTTCGTTGCCCGGGCGGTGTGTTTGGGATCATTGTCATGCTGAAAGACCCAGCCACGTTTCATCTTCAATGCCCTTGCTGATGGAAGGAGGTTTTCACTCAAAATCTCACGATACATGGCCCCATTCATTTTTCCTTTACACGGATCAGTCGTCCTGGTCCCTTTGCAGAAAAACAGCCCCAAAGTATGATGTTTTCACTCCCATGCTTCACAGTAGGTATGGTGTTCTTTGGATGCAACTCAGCATTCTTTGTCCTCCAAACACGACAAGTTGAGTTTTTACCAAAAAGTTATATTTTGGTTTCATCTGACCATGTGACTTTCTCCCAATCCTCTTCTGGATGCACTCTAGCAAACTTCAGACGGGCCTGGACATGTACTGGCTTAAGCAGGGGGACACGTCTAGCACTGCAGGATTTGAGTCCCTGGCGGCGTAGTGTGTTACTGATGGTAGGCTTTGTTACTTTGGTCCCAGCTCTCTGCAGGTCATTCACTAGGTCCCCCCGTGTGGTTCTGGGATTTTTGCTCACTGTTCTTGTGATCATTTTGACCCCACGGGGTGAGATCTTGCGTTGAGCCCCAGATCGAGGGAGATTATCAGTGGTCTTGTATGTCTTCCATTTCCTAATAATTGCTCCCACAGTTGATTTCTTCAAACCAAGCTGCTTACCTATTGCAGATTCAGTCTTCCCAGCCTGGTGCAGGTCTACAATTATTTTTCTGGTGTCCTTTGACAGTTCTTTGGTCTTGGCCATAGTGGAGTTTGGAGTGTGACTGTTTGAGGTTGTGGACAGGTGTCTTTTATACTGATATCAAGTTCAAACAGGTGCCATTAATACAGGTAACGAGTGGAGGACAGAGGAGCCTCTTAAAGAAGAAGTTACTGGTCTGTGAGAGCCAGAAATCTTGCTTGTTTGTAGGTGACCAAATACTTATTTTCCACCATAATTTGCAAATAAATTCATTAAAAATCCTACAACGTGATTTTCTGGATTTTCTTTTCTCAATTTGTCTGTCATAGTTGACGTGTACCTATGATGAAAATTACAGGCCTCTCTCATCTTTTTAAGTGGGAGAACTTGCACAATTGGTGGCTGACTAAATACTTTTTTTCCCCACTGTATATGCAGTTTAGACTAACTTTTCACAGAATCTTAGTGCATATGTTAATCTGTACAGATTCGGTTGAGAGGTGTCACTCACACTTCCTTTTCATATGCTAAAACTTTCAGTTCCTGAGCTGAGCACTTGCCGTGAGAGGAAACGGTAAAGTGCCTTGAATCTCTTGGTAATTTCCATAAACAGGTTTTATAGACAAATATAGACCAGGCATCCTATGCAGCAGCGCAGGCATTTTGCTTTCGGTCACATATGGCCTAGATACCTAGTTTAGCCCTTTTGTTTTACAAGTCCAACTTGCCTTATAGGCTTTTTCGGAAAGTTGTTTAGTGTGTTTTTGCAGCACAGGCTTTTGTATTTTGAAGGCTCTGGTTTTGCCCTTTGTTGATCCATGAGCCTAACTTGCCTTTTTAAAAAGTTATTTAGTAGTACGTGTAGGCTACTCAGTTTCTCAGTTTTGCCATTTCTAAGTTGCGGTGTTTCAAACGGCAATGAGTCACGCCTTGCAACAAAGTGACTGATTATCTTCTTTTAGCTGTTGTGAGTGAAGCAAGCAGCCACTTATCCCATGCTCGTGAGAATATATAAACTCTCCAAATGATTAGAGTAGGGGTCTCTCATGATAGTAGCAGCCCTATCGGGCAGCGAAGTGGTCTTTCCACCGTGCCCCCATTCTACAGATAAGGCCCCGTCAACGGGGTGTGTCGGACATTAGTCACTACGCTAGTTGTCACGTTGTTGTTCTTCTACCATATCTACCATATACCATTTTCTCTCTCTTTCAATATCTGCCTGAAACGTCATCGAAATTCGTCATTGTCACCCACCACCCCTTGTCCGGAACCAAAACCACACTGGGGCCCTGGCTGGCGAGACCTGGCTGTAACTTTGCATCTGTTCCACCTCCATGTCTTTTGTGCCAGCAGCCACTGGGAACATCCTGTGTTGCAGTGTCTAGAGCCAGGCCCCTTGACTGACTGACAGGCATAGAGAGGCAAACTGGCAGTTGTGACTGAGGTACTAGTGATAGGCCTAGTACATAGCTCATATCTCCCTTTAACATCCAGGCCTAACCAGTTGTAGGTTTCCCATTCTCACAATATAAATATCAAATGTCATCAGATGTTGGTAAAATTGGGTGTCTGACTTGTTGCTGACGCAGTGACTGCAACTGTTAATGCCTAAGCCATGATCTGATTTTGGAGGGGCAAGTAGAAGTGAAGGAGTGATTGACACTGAAATGAGCCTGTGTGTGTGTGTGTGTGTGTGTGTGTGTGTAGGAGGTCAAGGTCGTGTTAAGGGAAGTCTTATGTATTTTGTGTGTGAGACAACGATCGGCACTTGGCATCTAACCCCAGGGTGTCCTGCTGTTTCCTGTTTTGCTCACCCGAGAGCGAGAAGAGTGGGCTGATCACTGTGTCCTGACCATGGCTTCCATTATGTAATTTACCGGACATTTGAGAAATGTACTGGATCCGTATGCTTTGGGTGCGTTACTTGATTTGGGTGTCTACCCACAGTGCTCAGAATAACAGATCACACTTAGATTATGGTAATTCATTTTAACAGTACATTGAAACTTGAGGATGCAACGTGCGTCCTTCTTACCGAATTACTATGCAAACTTTGAAGAGGTTAGAACAACTGTCCACATTTACTTTTCCTCAGCCAACAAGATGAGTAACGAACAGCAAAATCACTAGCCTATGTCAATCTACTATCCCCCATAGTAGAAAAGTTAACCTATTCTATTGGTTGGTTTGTCGAGAAAGCTGACCAATTCCAAACAGACTCTGGGACAGTTGGGGGACGATAGATCCCAAATGCATACAACCAGTTAAAAAGCAATGAGGCTGACACAACAGATCAGAACGTTTAGCTTACAATTTTGATACTGAACAAAAATATAAACGTAACATGCAACAATTTCAAAGGTTTTACTGAGTTACAGATAAGTTCAGATAAGGAAATCAGTCAATTGAAATGAATTAATTATGCCTTAATCTATGGATTTCACATTACTGGGAATACAGATATGCATCTGTTGGTCACAGATACCTTTAAAAAAAAAAAAAGTAGGGGCATGGATCAGAACCAGTCAGTATCTGGTGTGACCTCCATTTGCCTCATGCAGCGTGACACATCTCCTTCACATAGAGTTGATCAGGCTGTTGATCGTCCAACTCCTCTTCGATGGCTGTGTGAAGTTGCTGGAACTGGAACACGCTGTCGTACACGTTGATCCAGAGCATCCTAAACATGCTCAATGGGTGACATGTCTAGTGAGTATGCAGGCCTTGGAAGAACTGGGTCATTTCAGCTTCCAGGAAGTTTGTACAGATCCTTGCGACATGGGCCGTGCATTATCATGCTGAAACATGAGGTGATGGCGGCAGATGAATGGCACGACAATGGGCATCAGGAACTCGTCACGGTATCTCTCTGCATTCAAATTGCCATTGATAAAATGCAATTGTGTTCTTTTTCCGTAGTTTATGCCTGCCCATACCATAACCCCACTGCCACCATGGGGCACTCTGTTCACAGCATTGACATCAGCAAACCGCTCGCCCACACGACGCCATACATGCTGTCTGCCATATACCTGGTACAGTTGAAACCGTGATTCATCCATGAAGCGCACATTTCTCCAGCATGCCAGTGGCCATCGACGGTGTGCATTTGCCCACTGAAGTCAGGTCAAGACCCTGGTGAGGATGACGAGCACGCAGATAAGCTTCCCTGAGACTGTTTCTGACATTTTTATGCAGAAATTCTTTGGTTGTTCAAGCCCACAGTTTCATCAGCTGTCCGGGTGGCTGGTCTCAGACAATCCAGCAGGTGAAGAAGCCGGATGTGGAAGTCCTGGGCTAGTGTGTTTATACGTGTTCTGCGGTTGTGAGTTTGGTTTGAAGTACTGCCAAATTCTCTAAAACGACGTTGGAAGCGGTTTATAGTAGAGAAATTAACATTTCATTATCTGGCAAAAGCTCTGGTGGATATTCCTGCAGGCATCATGCCAATTGCACTCTCCCCAAAACTTAAGACATCTGTGGCATTGTTGTGACACAACTGCACATTTTAGAGTGTATTTTTATTGTCCCCAGCACCTGTGTAATGAGCTTGCTGTTTAATCAGCTTCTTGATATGCCACACCTGTCAGGTGGATGGATTATCTTGGCAAAGGAGAAATTAGCACTAACAGGGGTGTAAATAATTATTATTTCAGCTTATGAAACATTTATTTCAGTATATTATTTATTCACATTATAAGTGCAGTAAGGCGGTAGGTTACGCACAAATATTCGTAGCATAATGCAATTAGCGGGAAAACACGTTGTCAAAAGCACACCGCCCATGCGAACGGTTTCATGTGACAGAAATGAAAATATCTGTAGAAGTTTAGAAAGAGGAGATCTAAAGATGCAACAACTAGCATGGGTTTCTAATATGACTAGGATTGTGTCTTTGGCCACTGGACAATGAAAGAAAGTTGATTTGAAAACCAATAGCACATGAGAGAAATGGGCTACTAGTTTCAATGGCATATGGAAGTCTTTTTTAAATAATTGCCTCCGGATATGTTCGGATTTTGGCTGGGCTACTTTGTAGCAAGGTAAGACATGCCTCATATGTCGTAAAACGTTCAGGTTTCAAACAGTTAAGTACAGTTGAAGTCGGAAGTTTACATACACTTAGGTTGGAGTCATTAAAACTCGTTTTTCAACCACTCCACAAATTTCTTGTTAACAAACTATAGTTTTGGCAAGTCGGTTAGGACATCTACTTTGTGCATGACACAAGTAATTTTTCCAACAATTGTTTACAGACAGATTATTTCACTCATAATTCACTGTATCACAATTACAGTGGGTCAGAAGTTTACATACACTAAGTTGACTGTGCCTTTTAAACATGTCATGGCTTTAGAAGCTTCTGATAGGCTAATTGACATCATTTGAGTCAATTGGAGGTGTACCAGTGGATGTATTTTAAGGCCTACCTTCAAACTCAGTGCCTCTTTGCTTGACATCATGGGAAAATCAAAAGAAATCAGCCAAGACCAATTTCCAAATGCCTGAAGGTACCACGTTCATCTGTACAAACAATAGTACGCAAGTATAAACACCATGGGACCACACAGCCATCATACCGCTCAGGAAGGAGACGCGTTCTGTCTCCTAGAGATGAACGTACTTTGGTGCGAAAAGTGCAAATCAATCCCAGAACAATAGCAAAGGACCTTGTGAAGATGCTGGAGGAAACAGATACAAAAGTATGTATATCCACAGTAAAACAAGTCCTATATCAACATAACCTGAAAGGCCGCTCAGCAAGGAAGAAGCCACTGCTCCAAAACCGCCATAAAAACCTGACTCAGTTACACCAGCTCTGTCATTAGGAATGGGCCAAAATTCACCCAACTTATTGTGGGAAACTTGTGGAAGGCTACCCGAAACATTTGACCCAAGTTAAACCATTTTTAAAGGCAATGCTACCAAATACTAATTGAGTGTATGTAAACTTCTGACCCACTGGGAATGTGATGAAATAAATAAAAGCTGAAATATATAATTCTCTCTACTATTATTCTGACATTTCACATTCTTAAAATAAAGTGGGGATCCTAACTGACCTAAGACAGGGACTTTTTACTAGGATTAAATGTCAGGAGTTGTGAAAAACTGAGTTTAAATGTATTTGGCTGAGGTGTATGTAATTTTCCGACTTCAACTGTATATGATTTCAAAATGCATACTGCCTTCAGCACTTGAATGGAGACTGGGAAGTGCGCAGTTGAGAAATAAAAATAGTAGCTCTTTTTTAATCGTGGCCATCAAAACTGTTTTTAACCTCTATGGGATCGGTGTCCTGAATACGGGACGGGTGAGCTAATGTGATTAGCATGAATGTTGTAAGTAACAGCAAACTTTCCAGGACATAGACATGTCTTATATGGACAGAAAGCTTAAATTCTTGTTAATCTAACTGCACTGTCCAATTTATAGTAGCTATGACAGTGAAAAAATACCATGTTATTGTTTGAGGAAAGTGCACACAACAAAAAAACTTATCACGGCAACTGGTTTGATACATTCACATCTGAAGGTAAATCATGTACTTACATTCAGTAATCTTGCTCTGATTTGTCATTCTAAGGGTCCCAGAGATAAAATGTAGCATAGTTTTGTTTGATAAAATCAATTTTTATATTCAAATGTAGGAACTGGGTTCTTCAGTTTGAACCCCTGCTGTCTCTGGCTCTACACCCACCCTGCCAGGCCATCTAGATGTGTGAAAGTTAGTGTATAAGCTAATGATCCATCAGGTATGATATTCCTGGAAGTGTGTGTGTGTAAACTTATATTTTGTATTACCATGTCATTTTTGTATGTTCTCTGTAGTTATGTACTTGAAAATGTATCAATTGACCAATTCGGCACATTTGGGCAGACTTGATACAAAATAGTCCAGTATTGCAACGCTTCACTGGATCAATCTGAAACTTTGCACACACACTGCTGTCATCTACTGGCCAAAATCTAAATCGTGCCTAAACTGCAATATTATATTGTGGCCTTTCTCTTGCATTTCAAAGATTATGGAATAAAAAAAACAAATAGTAAACGCATGTTTTTTTTGTTTGTATTATTTTTTACTAGATCTAATATATATTATATTCTCCTACATTCATTTCACATTTCCACAAATGGTATCAAGAATATGCATATCCTTGCTTCAGGTCCTGAGCTACAGGTAGTTCGATTTGGGTATGTCATTTTAGGCGAAAATTGGAAACAAAGGGTCCGATCCTTAAGAGGTTTTAACACGCGATTTGGATTAAGAATTGTTATGCAATAAAATCCCGTTTAATTCCAGCAGTAACGAAAGAGCTGTTTGTGGAGCTGTAGCAGCAGCTCTCACGCTGTCTGACAGATTTTCCGCTCAGGCTCTATCTGTTTACTGTGTGCGTGTGATACATAAGATGCATAACAAATTCCACTAAATTATGCAAATTAAACTATAAGCATGACCGTTCAAATGTATTTACATAGACTGTCATTTCCATAAATGAATAGGCTAAAAAGCATTATTTCACAATGGGATTTTATTTATCAATGTTCTGTTAAAAAAAATTGTGCCCAAAAGCTGGAAACCCTGGTCCTGACTCTCCTGCAACCTCTGCTACTCATTTACAATGTACAGGAAACTGCCAAAATATAGGAAACAGTTTAGTAAATGATGGATACAAAGTATATAGAAAGCAGGTGCTTCCACACAGGTGTGGCTCCTGAGTTAATTAAGCAATTAACATCCCATCATGCATAAGGTCATGAATAAAAATACCCAGTTGCCCATTATTTTTGCAACCATGGCTAGAAGAAGTGACTTAAAAAGGAGGGTCTCAAAGGAGCATATGGGGTTTAAAGTGTGTGTGCATCTCAGTCACCAGATCTCAACCCAATTCAACACTTATGGGAGATGCTGGAGCGGTGCCTGGGACAGCGTTTCCACCACCATCAACAAAACACAAAATTATGGAATTTCTCCAGACACATGTAGAATCCAGCCTGTCAAGGCGCACTGACGCTGTTCTGGCGGCTTGTGGTGGCCCAACGCCCTATCAAGACACTTTATGTTGGCGTTTACTTTATTATGGCAGTTACCTGTACATGAAGACAAAAGCCTACATCCAGCCCCATAAGCTTTACTTTGTTACCATTCAGCAGGCAGGGGGCCCTTTTGGCTAAAACAGGTTAACAGAATTAGCCTACCACCGGTAATCTTCTTCACTGCTTTGAACTCCCTTTAACTGCTTATATGATTTGTCTCCACTGCCTCCCTTGAGTCCCATCTGCCTTTAATGCGATTCTAAAGAAAGATGTATTGTTCTACGTGGACCCACCCTGCCCATCCCCGTCTTTAGGTTCTTCCTCAGTCATCACCTCTGCTCCAGGTACAGAGGCCCTCCATTGTTTGGCGAGAGAGGCACGTCAGCCCTGGCTTCAGGCCCTATGGCAGCTCCGCCTCGCTGCCAATAATAGACTAGTTAAACAGTTCCTTCATGGGGAAGTGCTGTTACTGTATGTCACAAAGGGCTATTTATGGTAAATCTGAAAGGAGTGAGTGTTAAAGCAATGTCACAAACGTCATGCAACTTTTCTACCTATTCTATCCACATCCTTACAAGAGGACATAGGCTATAGGACAAGAAACCACAGTTCCTCGAAAGTCAGTTCCCAACTTTCTCCATAGTCTCGTTTTCCGTCACCCCTGCGTCCTGACAGAACAGGGGAATATTCCCCAAAGAGCGGCCATATTAATGAATTTAGAGTGGCGGCATTGGGCCCCCTTCTCTTACTCCCCACCATCCAAACCAAACGTGGCGCAGGGGGACTCCCACAGGGTGCTGGAATCAAAATAGTCCTAACATACTTCTGCCCGGGCTCTGATGGATGGGGCAGATGACAGAAGGCCACGCAGCCAGCGCCATCAATAAACAAAGGATATTGGCCAAATGAGCCACGTACGTGTCCGTAGCCCTTTACATTCGTACCCGTATACGGGTTGAACATTTTAGATTTGGGCACGAATAAGCGTCTAAGTTGGAATGTAGAGGCTGTACATGGTATACATGACGTCAGAGCTCTGGCTCGCCACTTCACAGCGCTGTATGGGTTTTGACTGACAGCCGTTCTAAACTTGAGGACTGCGCACGACAAGAACTTGCCCCCTCCCTCCCGGTAATTTTTTGTTATCAGAGTGAGTGAAATGCTGTAAATTTAAGATGACTCGATCTATTTTGAAAGATGAGACGTTAAGGATTATGATAATATACCACTTTGATTTCATGCTAACAAGCCATCACCCGTGAGTCCAAATGTGCACTTCATCTCCAAATCAAATAAAATTAATGTCATATACAGTGTCAACGTTTATTGTCACTATGTTTGATGTACAGTTGCAAGATGACATGTCGTCTTACCCTGGGTTGTTCTGAACAGAATGAGCTTGTGTTTGTTTGTTGTGAAGAAAATCTGCCGCCGCACATGTATCTGTATGCAGACATGACTCCTTTCTATGCGAACCAAAATTACGATCTGTTTCTCTGAATCACCTTGTGAAAGCCTAACACTGCAAGTTCATATTTTATAACTTAGCTAGTCATGTTGGCAATAGAACAAGCTTTAAAATCATGCCCACCTGACCTAGATTGCGATTTATAATGGGATGCGTGAACAAAAACAGTAATTGTGTGACGTCGGGGATGCAGGGTTGTGTTCCAAACGAAACAACTAAAAGTGAGCTTGCTATAGTTCCTCAACGGCACAGCTAAGAGAGCTCAAAAAAGTATTTTATAGTTGAAGAGTCTTCTTTGAGTCATAAGTGCATTGAAATTGCTTAGGTACTGTGCACACTTTGGAGAGGTGTGGCCACTTGGAGACACCAGTTAGTCCTCTCACTCAAACCCTTGGAATTGTTTTGTCTTATGTTGCACCTACCCCACATTTTCCAGGAATAGTCTTATCATGTTACTGAATGTATCCAGAGTATTTTCAGATTCGTTATCAACAAATGCGGCAAAGTATAGTTAATGTAAAATGCACATAAAATCAAGTGCAATGTTAGGATTCAGTCTTGTCAGGTGAACTGTTGTGTACTCACCTTTGGTCTAATCATTTTTCCATTAGCTCAAAATGGTTCCCTTTCAATTGCTACCGTGGTTATGCCTTTGGTTTTCAATATTTCCTCTGTAAGAAACATTTCAGTTTAGCCAATTACCACGAGTGTTAAGAATTAAAAACAGCCTATAACAAACGCGATTCCTTGTGTTTCGATGTGCAGCATTTGCAAAACTTTGTAGCCTATTGTTTTATTGGTTTTTACTTTCCTAAAACAATTGTCCACCTCACGGTTCAGCTGTCTGAGATTTTAGCAGTAAATGCATCAGGGCATTGCATGCAGAGGCCTATGGGATAAAGCATCCACTGTATGATATTCAAATAAAAAACAAATGTATAAAGGAAGAGAAGTTTAGGCCTAGCCCTAGAGAGAGAGCGAGAGATGCGGCAGCGTCAAATAAAATCAAATGTTATTTGTCACATGGTTGGTAAACAACAGGTGTAGACTAACAGTGAAATGATTACTTACAGGTCCTTTTTCAACAATGCAGAGTTAAAGAAATTGAAATAATGACAGTGAATAGCGAGTATAAATAACATGGCTATATACAGGGAGTATCAGTACAGAGTCGATGTTATTGAGGTAGCTATTTACATATAGGTCGGTGTAAAGTGACTAGGCAACAGGGTAGATAGACAGTAGCAGCAGCATATGTGGTGGAAGTGTGTGTGCTGTCAGTATGCGTGTGCGCGTGTTGTGTGTGTGTGTGTGTGTGTTGGGGTGTCAGTAAGTACTGTATGTGTGAGTGTGTGCGGAGTCCGTGCAAGAGGGTTAGTGCAAAATAAGGCCAATGCAGGTAGTCTGGGTAGCCATTTGATTAGCTATTTAGCGGTCTAGTTTTTCATTCTTATGACTTGCGGGTAGAAGCTGTTCAGGGTCCTGTTGGTTCCAGACTTGCTGCACTGGTACTGCTTGCCGTGCAATAGCAGAGAGAACAGTCTATGGCTTGGGTGGCTGGAGTCTTTGAAAAAATGTTGGGGGCAGTCCTCTGACACCGCCTGGTATAGAGATCCTGGATGGAAGGGAGCTTGGCCCCAGTGATGTACTGGGCCGTACTCGCTACCCTCTGTAGCGCCTTGCGGTCAGGTGCCTTGCAGTTGCCATACCAGGGCTCGACATTAAGGCTTGTCCGGGGCAAGTAAAAAAAAATATATAGATTTCAGTTGTCCGTATGGACAAGTAAACAATCACAATATCAAACAATTACTCCAATCAGAATTGGATCAGGCAGGGCAGTGCATGGTTGACATTGAGAAAATTGCCTATATTCTTATTTGCTATAGCCTATTTCAATAAATATGTTATATTTCCATAAAGCAAGAGAACAATGTACACCAAGCTAAAAGTCTCACCAAAGCAGCGCAAAATATCCGGTCAGAATTTATTTGTTTGAATGTAGGATGATCTGGGCCAATAGCCGAATTCTATTTTTATTTTTTTAGGACACTGGTGTCTTATTGTTATAGAAGCCCATATCATATTATTTTCTTTACATTTGTGACCCACCATCTGGATTCGGTCCTATGAAGCAGCATTTGGAATGGTGTTTTTTACATAGGATAAAAGTAGAGACACCGAGCTAGAAAATGGTGTATCATACACTGCAGTTGAGGAACAATGAGAAATTAATTCTGCTTTGAAAGTTGATTAACTTGTAACCCCACTTTTGAGAAAATGGCCCGTGAATGTTTTTGTACACCTACTGGAGAGCTCTTCTTTGTCTATACCCATTCAGCATAGTTCACACCCTCTTAAACCCCACCCATCTCTTTAAGGATTAACAGTGTAGTAAACAACCAAAGATTTCAAGACTAAAAGTAGTGAAAGTAGTAGTAAAAATAAACATTTTCAGAACTTCATATCTTTCAAAAAAAGACGTGGTAGACAGGATTATCCACACATACTTAGCAGCTCATGTTATAGACAGAAGCATGCTACATGGCAGACCAATCCAAACTCCTCTCTTGTCATATCCAGACCATTCATTCTCAGCCAATCATGGCTAGCGGGAAGGTTTCTTTATTTTTCCGTGGCTAAACCAACCAGTCTTCTTATTGAACAATTTTATTCATATTTACAGATAGCTTACACGTTTGTTATTAAGGCACATAAAAGTTCACGTTCCAGAAGGCATTTCTGCCAAAAAACGTATTTTGATTAAAAAAAATATTAAGTTAAAATGCCTCTCCTGTGAAGTAGTGATGTGCGACATACGGCAAGTTTCGTGAAACGGGTCACATTTTGATATATGACTTGGTGTATTACCACGTTATTTCATGATCAAACAATGAAAGAATCTAACAGAGTTCTAGGCTATCTCAGAAAGTTAAGTTGTTTTTGAATAACCCCAAAACATGGGAGGCCTAAGGTAATAATGAAAGAGATGGAAGAAACAATAAATATATTAAAATCAAATGCGAAATTTGAACAAACCTTACAGTTGAGCAAAGCATTATAAGACATAAATGATGCATGCATAGTAGGCCAGGAAAAAAAAATCCCTACTTGCCATTGCGAACCAAACAAACCAAAACCTAATCCTACTAAAAACCAGTAAGACAAATGAAAGTTATGAGTAGTTTCCAAACTTTTCTAATAGTGTTTAATGTCCTAAAGTTGCAGCTTTTAAATGGGAATAATTATGAAAGTCTATGCTATTCTCATTAACAGATTTATTTTGAATGACAAATAGCCTATTTTAGGGCACAAGAAGGGAAATTGAGCAAACAATAGCAAGATGGAAAAATTGAATGTGGAGTCAAAAGAGAACTTAAGCTACAGCTGAGGAAAGCTTATGAAAGAAATGATGCGTAGTCTAGGCCTATTTCCATATTATTTTAGCAATGTGCAACCTACCTACAACTGATATAGTAGCCTAGGCCAAATAAGAGAGGATGATACTTTTTTTTGAATCAGTTTATAATTATTCAGTTCTTAGAACAGCAGAGTTGCTCTGCTGCAGCTCTTGATGATTTACAACCCATCTGCGCTTCGGCACACACAGATAACCAGATAGGCCTAGGCAACTACACATCTATTTCGTGCCACAGCTCCACTAGAGTGGAATAGGCTATTCAAATCTTTCAGCCTCCTCGGGGAAGACGTGTTGTCGTGGCCTCTTCACAACTGTGGGTGTGTGTGGACCATATTAATTCCTTAGTGATGTGGACACCGAGGAAGTTGAAGCTCTCGGCCCGCTCCACTACAGCCCCATCGATGGATCCTTTTTCAACAATGCAGAGTTAAAGAAATTGAAATAATGACAGTGAATAGCGAGTAAAAATAACATCGGTTTGCATCGGTTTGTGGTGGTAAATAGACAGCAATGCATGACAAACTTTTTTTGCCACTTGTCCTTTGGACCTTGTGTTGTTGAAGGGCCGGATGGCAGTAGACAAGAAGGATTTAATTCATATTGATGTTAATGATTCATATTGAGTCATGATTATTGGCTCTCTCTGACCAAAAAGAGATCTCTAACAAACACAAACTACTAGGTCATCATTTGGGTCCACAATAGAGTAAATTGTCATGGAGACCCAAATGTTTTTAAAACACACACACAAAGAAGGGGCTCTTTCCTCTTCAAACCACTCTCTCTCGCTCTCTCAATGAATTAACATTAACGTGTTGGCTACCTAACTTGTTTTGTGGGTTACAGTGTTGAAAAATACCATGACTGGTGAAGTAGTCAGTGAAACATTTAGGCTAACGTTAGCTATAGCAGCTTGTCTTCAAACGTGTTTTCAATAGTACTGTCACTCCAACAACACTGGCTATAGCCTACCTTGACCAATACAAAGAAGATGCAGGTAGTGAAGGCCTGATCGTTTAGCTAATGCATTGTGTACTTAACTAGCTAGCTAGCTTAACTTACCTTGCTTGCTCCTTGTTGAAGATTCTCTCATCTCTCCATCCATGATCTGAGGTGACAGACGATCGTTGGGACCACTCGTAAAATAATACTTGATTACCATTAATTCAGAGCATAGTGGCAGCTTTGCCTGAAGTAGGTGTTTTCATGTTTTATGTACCATCCTTTTTAAGCACATGACCAAATGAGTTTCCCCCTGGTGGGATAATAAAGTTGATCTGAATCTCTGAATCTGAGTAATCAAACAAGGAGCTAAATCAAACAAGCAACATCACTATTTATCTGAGAAGTCAGCTGTCGGCTTCAATGATAATTGCTGACTAACTAGAAAACGGGAAGACAGCGTGCATGCACCCCTTCACACCCCCTCAAAGATTAAAAGCAGTGGATTGGTGTAACTAATTGGTACTGACGAAGATCCGTTTCGGATCTAAACGTTGTCAATAAAGCGGTGAATTGGGAGCTTCAACAGTGTGTGCGCCTTCTTGTTTTTTACTAGTATTCTTCGTAAGCCCAGCACCTATATCAAAATGACATGGCTAACCAATGACCTCTCGCTTCCAACAAGTTTAGGATAGGATGTCGATTGTTTTTCTTTCTAAAATCAAAGTAATTCTGAACTGCGAAAATTACTGCAATACTGTTAATATATTTTGATCACTTTTCATGTCATTTTGGCCAGCTAATAGTCCTACCCACTGATCAAGCAACATTGGAAGAAAAGTGTGAACCTCTTATGAACGTTACTCGTTAGCTCCGGCGTACGGCTACTTGTACACAAAATCCACCCCACTTGTATTCATAACTACAATGTTGATTGTAAATTACAACTTTATAATACTACATTACTAACTAGCTAGCTAATTTATTCTGTGTCTAAACCAGCCTGATTTTAATTGTTCTGTAGCATGTTATCTTGAATGGGCGAAGTCTGTTGCGACAGTCTAAGGTCAGGGAAGTTGGCGCTAGCATTTTGGGCATGCTAGCTATTGTCAGAAAACCTTGGAAACTAACAATTTTCCTTAAGTAATCATACAAGGTTTTTACAATAAAGTAAAGAGTTTAAAGTATTCAACTTTAAACTCTAGGCCGTCTCACATTTGTCAAACATGACTGGTGTTTAGCCTGTATTTATGTAATTAAAAGTCTAATTAAAGTTTGGCTACATTTTCTGGTACCACATATCAGCATCAGTTTGGACATGAGGTTGTAGCGAATATGCATATCACCTACACTTTTTTTATTTATGTACATGAAAAATAGATTGGAATATTATTCCCATCTTGGCCTCTGATCCAATTATGATATGAGTAATTGTTTGATATTGTGATTTTTGTGATATAAAAAAAAGAAATTGCGAATGGACAACTTAAATCTATATTCTTCTTGTCCGACTATTTTTTTTTCTTGTCCCGGACAAGAGGACAGGCATTGATTGTCGAGCCCTAGATGATACGTTATGACAACAACATCCATTTCTTTATTCTTGTCAGATAGGCTACTGCGTCTACTATACAGATATAGGCGTACAGAATAGGGATGTTAATCGGTTAGCCCCAAAAATACATTTGACCAGTCATGCTTTATCGGTCTATAGGTTAATTTGCATAATTTAGTGGAATTTCAATTGACGCGTGTGTGTTTTTTGTTAGTCGTCATGCATCTTATTTATCACCCGCACACAGTATACAGAGACTAGTTTGAGGAGCGGAATAGCCGATCACCTGGCAGACAGGGTGAGAGCAGCTCCTCACAAAGCTGGTGCTTTTATAAGCCCTGTCATTGCGCATTGATCAACAAATTACAATTTTAGATGTTATTAATGGCCACGATTTAAAAAATAGTTTTTATTTCTCAATCTCAACTCGTAATTCGAGCACGCCTCCCATTCGCCATTCGAGTGCATAGGCTATAGTCAACAGTAGGCAGGCTACCAGCGTGTCACCCACCGCTTTGCAACGTGAGCTAAAGGCAGTATAATTGTTTGAAACCTGAACATTTTACTTTACTTCTAATAATGAGGCATGTCTCACCTTGCTTCAAAGTAGCCTAGCAAAAGTACAACCATAGAAACGTGGAGGCAATTATTTTATAAAGACTTACTCATGCCATTAACCATCATTTCTCTACTGTTCTATTGGTTTTCATATCAACTTTATTTCGTTGTCCAGAAGCCAAATGCACAATCCTAGTCATATTAGCAACCCATTGTAGTTATTGCTATTGGCTTGCCCATCTTTCTAAGTTTCTAACGAAAATGTTTATTTCTGTCACATATGGAACCGTTCGCATTAGGTGCGCTGTTTAGAACTGTTTTCATGCGAATTGCATTTTGGCAAATGTTTGAAAATGTTTTATTAGCTGCTTCATTACAGGAGTTGCATGTGCAATGATGGGCTATAACCTTTTGACTGTAAGACGATAGGCTTGTTATAGGTCGTTATCAATAAAACGTCACAATACGATGCAGAGTGTGCGATTTGGCTGACTCGGGGACAGGGAGAACCCCATATCAGCTACAACCATTGACAACTACGTGCCGTTTTCAAGTTATTGTTAAATAAATGTTATAGCTAACTATTTGGTTTTAATATCTCCTCTTGAAGAGCATAGTCAGAACTACACATTTCTGATTATTCCACATTTAGCACTATCAGAGTTATACAGCAAGTAACTGCATTCTTTTCATGCTCAGTAAACATAAATTGATCATGTAATTTCAGATACATCAGGGTAGCCTATCCATTTGGCATGTAACTAAGCAAGCAACGTGTCATTTATACTGAACAAAAATATAAATGCAACATGCAACAATTTCAACGATTTTACTGAGTTACAGTTCATATAAGGAAATCAGTAAATTGAAATAAATAAATTAGGCCCTAATATATGGATTTCACATGACTGGGCAGGGGCGCAGCCATGGGTGGGCCTAGGAGGGCAAAGGCCCACCCACTAGGGAGCCAGGCTCAGCCAATCAGAGAACGTTTTGTCCCACAAAATGGTTTTATTACAGACATAAATACTCCTCAGTTTCTTCAGCTGTCCGGGTGGCTGGTCTCAGACGGTCCCGCAGGTGAAGAGGCCGGATGTGGAGGTCCTGGTCTGGTGTGGTTACATGAGGTCTGCGGTTGTGAGGCCGGTTGGACGTAATGCCAAATTCTCTAAAACGTTATTGGAGGCCGACTATAGTAGAGAAATGAACATTAAATTATCTGGCAACAGCTCTGGTGGACATTCCTGCAGTCAGCATGCCAATTGTACACTCCTTCAAAACTTGAGACATCTGTGGCAGTGTGTTGTGACAATACTGCACATTTTATAGTGGCCTTTTATTGTCCCCAGCACAAGGTGCACCTGTGTAATAATCATGCTGTTTAATCAGCTTCTTGATATGCCACACCTTGCAGGTGGATGAATTATCTCGGCTAAAGATAAATGCTCACTAACAGGGATGTAAACAAATTTGTGAGAAATAAGCTTTTTGTGCATATGAAACATTTCTGGGATCTTTTATTTCAGCTCATGAAACATGGGTCCAACACTTTACATGTTGCGTTTTATATTTTTGTTCAGTATAGCTTGCTTAATTAGAGATTAGGCTTGACATTGGCAAGTCCTTTTCCTGGTAAAGTTGTCCGTTGGACTTCTGTCATCACCACTATAGATTGCAAGCAAATCAAACTAAATGTTCAGAGTTTATCCCCTGAAAGTTAGCTTAACTAGCCATATGTGACTCGTTTCAGGAAACTAGGCGTATGTCGTGCGTCACTCCTTCACAGGAGAGCCATTTGAACGTAAACTTTTTTTTTAATTATCAAAATGTGTTTTTTGGCAGAAATGCCTTCTGGAACATGTGAACTTTCATGTGCCTTAATAACAAACTTGTATACAAATAAATACAAATAAAACGGTTAAATTACGAGCCTAGTTGGTTTAGCCACAGAAAAAGACAGCAACCTTCCCGCTAGCCATGATTGACTGAGATAATGAGTTGGCTGAGCATGCCGAGAGATGAGTTCGGATTGGTCTGCCATGTAGTACGCTTCTGTGTATTTGAGCTGGTCAGTATGTGTAGGTAATCCTGTCTAACACTGCTTTAAAAAATATATATATATATATCGCATAGTAGAACTGCATAAGTGTTGCTCTCCACTTTCTGGAGGACCAAGTTGTGGAATTAGAGTATGATAGCTAAGGAGATGGAGAAAACACCTCTCTCCAGATTACATCTTCAAACTAAGGGCAACCATGGCATCTGTGAGAGGGAGTAGTGTCCATCCATGTGTACGGGTAAGATAGTCTAGCTAGCTACATTTTCTGATATTACACGTTTCTAATTTAGTCAAAGTCGTTTTCATTTCAAGTTAGTGTACTGTTAGCTAGCTAGCTAACGTTAGCTGGCTGGCTCGCTAGCTAGCTAACATTACGTGTATGATTTGTGTAGTAATATTAGTATCTCAGAGCCATTTGCTTTGCTAGTTATAGCCTAATGTTAGCTAGCTAACATTGAACCTGGTTGGTTAGCTACCTGCAGATTCATGCAGGGTAGTAACGTCATGAGTTGGGATTATGGTTAATTGTTTAGCTAGCAAGCTACATGTCTTAACAAAAGACTCCACTATGCAAGTAACCATTTCAATAGAATGTTAATGATGTCACTGCGACAACTGTTGATATACGTAGCTGGTAAATTCGCTCTGGCTATCTACTCCGATTTCAGAGCACTCTCGTCTGTGTGTGCCAGAGCACAGAATAACTGACGAATTTACGAACGCTCAACACCTGTTGAATATGGCCGGTGTCAGTAAACGTTGGCAAAAAAGCTTAAATTGTTGCCAGCAGCACAGTTGCAGTCACCAACGCTCTGGATAACATAAACAGCCTAACCAGCTCTGCTAGGGCGAGTAAAATGGTCAGAGTGAGCTGTTCTCTCATTTGTGTCTGGAAGTAGCTAGCAAGCTAGCCAACATTAGCCAGTTAGCTTGGGTGCTTGACTGCTGTTGTTAGGACAGAACGCTCCGATCAACCCTTAAAGAGATGGGTGGGGCTAAAGCTTAAGAGGGTGTGAACGATGCTGAATGGGTGTAGACAAAGAAGAGCTCTCAGTAGGTACCAAAACATTCAAAGGCCATTTTCTCAAAAGTGAGGTTACAAGTTTATCAACTTTCAAAGCAGAATTACTTTCCCGTTGTTCCTCAACTGTAGTGTGTGATATTCTATTTTCTAGCTCTGAGTCTCTACTTTTGTCCAATGTAAAAAAAAACACAGTTTCAAATGTTGCTACATAAGACCGAATCGAGCCGGTCGGTCACACACAGATGTGATTTGTTATTAGCTAGCTAGCCAATTTGACATGGTCCATCAATCAATGTAGCCTATCTTGTCTGTCAGCAGCAATCGTGATTAAACACTTGAAAAAGGGATCATGTTAGCTAACTTCGTTAGGTAGGCCTACGTTGGTTGGAGAAAAAAGTACATTAGGTCTACTTACCACTCTGTTTAGCCAACTGTACAAAGTTTCTACCAATAGCTTGCAAAGTAAACATTATCAGCTAACAGTACATCGGCAAATGCGCCCTTCTGCTGCCAATATTGAGAGATATCGTGAGGCTAACTTCACGTATCTGAAATTACATGATAAATTGATGTTTACTGATCATGAAAAGCATGCAGTTACTTGCTGTATAACTCTGATGGAGCTAAATATGTGCAATTGTTTTGCATGGAATAATTGGAAATGTATAGTTCTGACTATGCTCTTCAAGAGGTGATGATATTACAACCAAATAGTTAACATTTATTTAACAATCCCTTAAACGGCAGGCAAATTGAACACTGCACCTTGTGACATTTTATTGATAACAACCTGTTGTTACATGTTTCCATTAAGCTCTTATTGAAAAATGTCAGTTCCTTGTATGCGTGAATAGTATTTCCTGTTGGTCATGTGATTTTACTGTTTGGAATTTGTTTCACCGTTTATTGACCGATTTTAATGAGGGTCTGTTAGTCGGCAGCAAAATGTACCTACATTTTCATCCCTAGTACAGAAGGAGGCTAATTCGTTAATTTTCTATCAGAATATTTGTTATTAAGATAAGCACTTTATTGTTAGATTATAGGAGTAACTCTGGTAGGCCTAAAACATTCTTCGTCACCTCAAGTTCAACTGTCTGAGTCAGAGCGCCGGTGTCCACTGCCTTCATATCATAGCCCCTACTGCCTTCATATCATATCCCCTACTGCCTTCATATCATAGCCCCTACTGCCTTCATATCATAGGCCTGCAGTATAATAGCCACACTACACCAAACCTTCACCAAAGTTTCTAGCCTGTATTAGGGTAATATCTAAAGTAAGTCAAGCGATTTTGTTTATAGAGAAAATATGAGCAGGATTGGATATTGTATTACGGCAAACACAACATTACAGTTGGAACTTAATTTGGCCAAAGAAAACTGCTCAACAGAATGAAACAAAACTCTTGCGAACTGGTTCAACCTTTACAAAAGTTTTGAACAGGCTATATTGCAGAAATTACCAAGAAAGGCTAGTGACTACCATACCCAACAAACGACAGCAATAGGCTATTTCTTTTACAACAAGCCTTCTTATAACTAATCTTAAACTAAATATGGAGCACACAATTAAAAATAAATCTCAAACTTAATTTAGCCAACAAATGTCTCAACATTTTTTGAAACAAAACACGTTTTGAATATTTAAAGAACTGGTTTAGATTAATAAATAGGCCTACAATAATAATTATATATAATAATAATAATATAATAATAATTCTAAATATTAAAAAATTAATCAATACAAGTTCAAAAATTGCATCCTACCTGAATAGTGAGTTGCCCATAGCCTGCATTTGGCCGCACCAACGTTCTTATCGTTGTCCACATCAATATTAAAATGTATTGGCATAGTCTCTAACTTTCATTCTACCTCAATGAAAAAGGCACCTCCATTTTTGCAATCAACAGTAGCTTGGGGGGTGGGCCATTTCCCCTCTCATATGTCTCATCATTAAACAGTGTACTTGTGGCCTCAAAGGCCCCGTAGTCAGGACATAGGCGGTAATGTTATTCATCTGAGCTCGCCCCCCTATCAACGCAGCGGTTGGCAAAATATCCTTTTCTTACTCTGTAGACCTCAACACTTGGGCGATTTAACAGTTTTAGCCTCAGTTACCTGCACTGCTTTCAAAATATTTATGACTCTGGGGGTTAAATAAGTACTGTGTTGTTTCTCTCTACGGGCACTTTGTTCTTTGAAACTCCCCCAAAGCGAGTTTTATTTGAATATTTGTGAATAGCGTATTGTTCTGTTTGTTACCTTGAACTCGTGACAGCCAATTTAGTGAAACGCTTTTAGGCATAGCCTCTATCCTCCTAACTAGTTAGCTATGCACACAGGGTATTCTACCTCTAAGACATTTTACCATACAAGCCTTGCTTTGTCTTGTCTTTCTTCTCTGATTCATCCCCTCACTCTCTTCTTTCTCCCTGTTTTCTCTGACTTTGGTTGGCACAGGAACCCCTCCATTGCGTTCTACCAGGCCTTCCAGTCTGGCAACAGGCTGCGGGCCCACAGTGATAGGTACTGTACTGGACTGGATTGGATGGGACAGGCCTGCCTGTGTGTGTTTTATGGTGCAGTGCAGCTCAGCAGCAGCAGTGAGCTTTCCTTTGTGGATGTGCATGGATGGAAACAGAGCATGGCTGCGGGGATGTGTTGGTCAGCCAAACCTCTCACACTCAGCCAATAGGCCTACATGAATAGCTGCCTCCTCAGTAACACTAAGTCCCACTAAAGCCCATAAACAAACCGTTGTTCCCTGAACCTCCCCTTAACTGACTCACACTGGTCAGTGTATGACACTGAACCGAGTGGTGCTATAAAGGGCAAACCACTTTTAGTCATAATATGAAGTCATCAATAGGAAGAATCGGATGATTAAATAGAACATGCCACATCCAATAACTTTCCCTAACACTCCCACTTACAAAGCAGATGATTTGCCAATATATTATGACCTCTCACCTACCCCTTTCGAAGGGCTAGATGGAGGGTGCATTCAGGAGGCAGGACATTCTTGAGAAGCCTCTATACAAATGAAAAGGGGAACCATATGAAACTGTATGTGAGGGGAGAGCACCAGATGGGAAATGAAAGCGTGCTGTTAAAGCAACGCTCAGCTGACAGACACCACAGAGGAGAACTGTACACATAGGCAGTAATTTCATACACCCAACCTCCTCCAGCCATAGCGCTGTGTGCCTGAAACCCACTCACACTAAAGCATCGATTGACTGACTGACTTAGAAAGCACTGACTGAGTGCTTTCTAACTGGGACGCTGCAGTAACATCATGTACTTCTTCCGCCTGGAAGAGTACATGCAGATTTCAGTTGTGCTGTGTTGTTTGGATACTTTACTGTTACTGCAAGCACCTGGAATGTACTGCCTATCTCTAGTTGGTTTCCCTCACCAGCACCACCACGGGATGGCAGGGGCGTTGCGCTTGGTGCCATCGGCCCCACTTCCTGCTTCACTTCCTGTTTTAGAGGTGCTGTATGTAGAGCGTTCCGTGGGTATCCACTTCCACGAGTGCCCGTTTCCATGGCAGAAGCTCAAACAGGCCAGGCTTTGTGCGGAAGTCATCTGTAGATCTCAATGGTGCCCCTGGTGCTCTGAGTCTGTATTTCATGTCAAAGTTATTCAACCTCATTTTGAAACAGATTGGGCTCTCTCAACATGATATCATAGAGATTGTCCAGATGTCTCTCAACATCATGCTACACGGTTTCCTCCTGATGTTTCCTGTAAAAACTGGATGGGATTGCCAAATAGCCAATTCTCTTGCATGAACAAATGCTAGTGTGTTTGTGTATCCTTTCACATTCCGTCAATTTCCTTCTAGTTACGAAAGGAATCTGCTTGTAGTCACGCATGTTTGTGAAATGCCTTTAATGTTAGCAGCAGGTAGGTACACTCAAAGGTGTTAAGGTAGTCAAGCCCACCTGCAGATACTGAACATTTTGAGCTTTGAGCTGGTTTTATCATATGCCAAGCTGAGCCAGATGCCCCAACTGGGCTTCCCTCTGTCACTGAAGCACTGAAGATACTTATCCCAGTGATCGCATGAGGCAACTGTGGCCAGGGGCAAGGTATGAGAACTATCCCAGTTTCTCCCTCCTCAGTCCCCGTCAATGTAGGAGTGCTTCGTGACTGTCCACTCTTCGGTGGCTAATGCATCTTTGATTCACATTCTTCTCTTGAACCCTTGAGGTTCGGAACCGTCTCGGTCATTCTGCTAGGAACAACAAACCCCAAAATCGAGCTCCATTAAGCTCGGTCCAGTGATTGTAGAAAGTAAACTTTACAGAGTTGCGCAAGATGGACGATAGCAGCTTTTTGTTTGATCTCAGCCCAACCCTAAGCCCTGTGGGCTCTGATGAACAGAGGCAGTTTTACACTGTTTACCTTTACCCAGGTAGAGCCGGGATAAGTACCTTTATACTACGTACTGTACATGTTTGAAGTCAGGCTTTAGCAAAGAGGTAGGCCTACGTGGCTTTAACTAGAAACTAGTGGCTAAGAGAAGATCACATGTTTAAAGGGGCTTGGGAAAACTGGAGCTTGTTACACCACCTGACCACACATTGTTTTGCCTTCAACCAAAGAAATGACAACTTTCAGGGGTAATTTAGCTTGTTGAACAATTTGCGCAGGACTTTTAGACATTCAAGCTGCCATTTTGGCTTTTGTAGCTAGTTCTGTTATTTTTCTTGGTCTGTTGAGGTGTGCAAGGATTATGCAAATAGAGGGATTTTACAGTTTCATTTTTTTCCTTCAGAAGCATATGCTTAAAGTAGCTTAATTTGAGTGGGCAGTGGGCACTGCCCAGACTGATCTATGATCAGCTAGTCTGTGGCAGCTCTGACCTGTGCTGAATACGACCCGTTCTGGTCCAGCACCAGCTATTTTTGCTCCCACCCCCACAAGTCCTTTACACTGAATAGCACAGTCTCTTCTATTTACTGTGCCTATTGGCCAGAACTGACCATGGTGTCAGACTGTCCTCGTGGTCACACGTCTAGTGTAAATTCACCTCTGCCACAGTCGTATAGTTAGACTCTACCATCCTCCCCAAAATGGTGGGGGGTCCACCATAGCCCTGCCAGTGTCTACCAGTGGCTGGCTTTATCCATTTGAATTAAAATGAAGAAACAAACCCCACTTCAGTCTGTCCCAGCATCTGAATCCGGGAACGCTGGTATTAAAGGTTTACGCCCAGTTAGGCAGTTTAGTGTACACCAGCGCGCTAGAGCCTAATGTTTATTACTGGTTGTTTGATATTATTCATGCACTACTAGCCTAGTTGTGTAAGACGTTCTTGTCATTAAAGTGCAATTGGACCAGTGACACCAGGGCGACAAGTGTTTGGTTTAGGAAAATGACTAGGCCTACTTCAAATGATTAGGCTAGGCCATGATTGCATTCATGCAGTTGATTAATAGTTTGAACTGATTTAGTTTTTGGTCTCTTACTGGCACGGGACCAGTCTGGAGGTATTTGAGCTTGGGGCCCACCACAAGGTCTGTGCTTTTACAGACTGAGATTGCCGTTGGGTCAGACCTATTGAAAACTCACAGCAGGCAGGAAACTTATAGGAGGGACTGTGTGCACGCCAGGAACGGACCTAATTAAACACACATTTGGGCAGTGTAGGGTGAAGTTTGTGTTTTGCCTCTTTCTCTAAGGTTTTTCTGGCTTACATAACTCCTTGGCAGTTGGGACCTGGCTTCAAATACAATTTGAAATCTTTCTAAAACTTTGAGCGTTTGCTTTAGCCTGCCTGAAGGTCCAGGTGGGCGGGGTTTATACTTTGAAGACTTTTCAATTAGTTCCATTGCAACAGGCAAGCTCAATCAAGCACAGATATAGTATTTGAAATGATTTCAAGTAGTATTTGAACCCAGGTCTGGTGTAGTGAGTGTGTGTGAGCGTGCGCTGAGCTTGCCTCTTCCCTGTGTGTTTTTATACGTTTTGGGGGAGTGTGCCTACTGCCTCCTTGCATGTGACATGTTTTGTGTCTTACTCAGCCATCATCCTCTTGTCAGCGAGAACAAGGTGGAGGTTTGTGGTAAGAAATGTCGTCACTGTACTGGCTGAAGAGCTGGGAGAACATTCCTCCCTGGAGGAGCCTGTTGATGGTAATCTGCTTGTGCTTCCGCTCCTCTTGGACAACTAAATTGGATGGTGAAAGAACATAATGTCTTGTGCTGCTCCATGTTCATCAACACTTATTTTGAGGGAACCTGTGTGTGTGTGTGTGTGTGTGTGTGTGTGTGTGTGTGTGTGTGTGCTGATTATAATGACCATTCGAATGGCACCAAATGTCAACCCATGCAATCAGTCTTTGCTGATTTAAGGTAAACACATCCATATCTGGTGGTGATTACACATATGCATGTCATCTATAAAATGTCTTTCAGATTATTTAATAGGCTAAGATAAAAAGGGAAGTTTGATAGTACAAAGTTCTAGACATTATATATAGGTTGTGAGCCTGGTGCATCAAGTGAACAGCTTGAAAGGTAATGGTTATGTAAAATGTTGGCTGTATGGTTCATACATATGATATACACTGAGTGTACAAAACATTAGGATCACCTGCTCTTTCCATGATTTAGACTGAATCCAGGTGAAAGCTATGATACCTTATTGATGTCACTTGTTAAATCCACTTAAATCGGTGTAGATGAAGGGGGGAGACCGGTTTAAAGGTATGGGTTGTGTATGTGTGCCATTCAGAGGGCGAATGGGAAAGACAAAAAATGTGGCTTTGAACAGGGTATTGTAGTAGGTGCCAGGCACACTGGTTTGAGTGTGTCAAGAACTGCAACGCTGCTGGGTTTTTCACACTCAACAGTTTCCCATGTGTATCAAGAATGGTCCACCACCCAAAGGACATCCAGCCAACTTGACACAACTGTGGGAAGCATTGGCATCAACGTGGGCCCCCTGTGGAGTCCATGCTACGATGAATTGAGGCTGTTCTGAGGGCAAAAGGGGTTGCAACTTAACATTAGGAAGGTGTTCCTAATATTTTGTACACAGTGTAGTATCACAATGTCATGAAACCACACAAATCCTTTGTTGGTTGTGGGGTGGGGTGCCCTTTCCCTAACCTTTTATTTGAACCAGCATTTTAGTGCATAGTCAGCCTAACCTGCTCCAAAATGCACACACGCAATACATGTTACCGGTACTAAAAAGCAAGGTGATTGCGGATCCATTCCATTTTACTACTTCCCCTGCTTTGTTGAGTCATTCACACTTGGATAAATGCTGTTTACCCCAGTCATAAACCGCCATTTCATCTATGATGTAGTGTGATAACTGTTGCGCATCTAGGTGGATTTTGTGACTTTGTTTCTATTTGATTGACATGATTATGAATATCTGAATACATTTGCCATCATCTCCCTGCATGTGCATCAAAGCGACCGCAGGAGGTATGAAATGTGTCCCTGCGTACTTGTCAACCCATGTCTTCCTGACGTGCAGTTTGCAATGCATGTCTTCTTCTTGACGTGCGCGGTTTCATGTTTTATTTTTCTCTATGTAGCCTAGTGATACCTAAGCCCTTCAGTGCTCTCGTGGAGTACTCTCTCAACCATACACTACACACTATCCTACAAACTACTGTGCTGTCCTGGTTCTCCTCTTAGTTCTTCAGTATCATTGGTCCATTACAGGGAACAACACAGGTAACTCTTTACTTTTAGTGTTGCTCGTTTCAATAGTGGAGTGTTAATTTTGATGATGATGGTGTCTAGTTGTCGTTGGATTTATGTTCCTAAATTAGGTGAAATGTGGTCTCAGTAGAATGTTTTGTAATACATTTTGTGCACACGTTCGATAAATGTAGACTACATTTCCTGAATCAAATCATATCAAAGTTTATTTGTCACACTCGCCGAATACAACTGGTGTAGATTTTTACAGTGAAATGCTTACTTACAAGCTCTTTCTCAACGATGCAGAGTTAAAAATAAGAAAATAAAAACACGAGGAATAAAATACACCAGTACCATATCAATGTGCAGGGGTATGAGGTAGTTGAGGTAGATACAGCGCATTCTGAAAGTATTCAGACCTCTAGACTTTTTCCACATTTTGTTACGTTACAGCCTTATTCTAAAATTGATTAAATTGTATTTTTTCCCTCATCAATCTACACACAATACCCCATAATGACAAAGCAAAAACAGGTTTTTAGAAGTGTTTGCAAATGTATTACAAATCAATTGAAATATCACATTTACATAAGTATTCAGACCCTTTACTCAGTACTTTGTTGAAGCACCTTTGGCAGCGATTACAGCCTCGAGGCTTCTTGGGTATGACGCTACAAGCTTGGCACACCTGTATTTGGAGGGTTTCACCCATTCTTCTCTGCAGATCCTCTCAAGCTCTGTCAGGTTGGATGGGGAGCGTTGCTGCACAGCTATTTACAGGTCTCTCCAGAGATGTTAGATCGGGTTTAAGTCTGGGCTCTGGCTGGGCCCCTGAAGGACATTCAGAGACTTGTCCCGATACCACTCCTTCGTTGTCTTGGCTGTGTGCTTAGGGTCGTTGTCCTGTTGGAAGGTGAACCTTTGCCCCAGTCTGAGGTCCTGAGCGCTCTGGAGCAGGTTTTCATCAAGGATCTCTCTCTGTACTTTGCTTCGTTCATCTTTCTCTCGATCCTGACCAGTCTCCCAGTCCCTGCCGCTGAAAAACCTCCCCACAGCATGATGCTGCCACCACCATGCTTCACTGTAGGGATAGTGCCAGGTTTCCTCCAGACGTGATGCTTGGCATTCAGGCCAAAGAGTTAAATCTCATGGTCTGAGAGTCTTTAGGTGCTTTTGGCAAACTCCAAGCGGGCTGTCATGTGCGTTTTACTGAGGAGTGGCTTCCATCTGGCCACTCTACCATAAAGGCCTGATTGGTGGAGTGCTGCAGAGATGGTTGTCCTTCTGGAAGTTTCTCCCGTCTCCACAGAGGAACTCTAGAGCTCTGTCAGAGTGATTCTCCCCCGATTGCTCAGTTTTGCCGGGCGGCCAGGTCTAGGAAGAGTCTTGGTGGTTCCAAACTTCTTCCATTGAAGAATGATGGAGGCCACTGTGTTCTTGGGGACCCTTCCCCAGATCTGTGCCTCGACACAATCCTGTCTCGGAGCTCTACGGACAATTCCTTCAACCTCATGGCTTGGTTTTTGCTCTGACATGCACTGTCAACTGTGGGACCTTATCAAATTAAATCAAATCACATGTTATTGGTCACATACACGTGTTTAGCAGATGTTATTGTGGGTGTAGCGAAATGCTTGTGCTTCTAGCTCCGAAACTGCAGTAATATCTAACAAGTAATATCTAACAATTTCACAACATATACCCAATACACACAAATCTAAGTAAGGAATAAATGAAGAATATATACATATATGGACAAGCGATGTTAGAGCGGCATGGACTAGGATACAGTAGAGTAGTATAGAATACAGTATAAACATATGAGATGAGTAATGCAGATATGTAAACATTATTAAAGTGGCCAGTGATTTCTAGTCTATGTCTATAGGCAGCAGCCTCTAATGTGCTAGTGATGGCCTTGAGATAGAAGCTGTTTTTCAGTCTCTCGGTCCCAGCTTTGATGCACCTGTACTGACCTCACCTTCTGGATGATAGCGGGGTGAACAGGCAGTGGCTCGGGTGGTTGATGTCCTTGATGATCTTTTTGGCCTTCTTGTGACATCGGGTGCTGTAGGTGTCCTGGAGGGTTGGTAGTTTGCCCCCGGTGATGCGTTGTGCAGACCGCACCACCCTCTGGAGAGCCTTGCGGTTGCGGGCGGTGCAGTTGCCATACCAGGCGGTGATACAGCCCGACAGGATGCTCTCAATTGTGCATCTGTAAAAGTTTGTGAGGGTTTTAGGTGCCAAGCCAAATTTCTTTAGCCTCCTGAGATTGAAGAGGATCTGTTGTGCCTTCACCACACTGTCTGTGTGGGTGGTCCATTTCAGTTTGTCAGTGATGTGTACGCCAAGGAACTTGAAGCTTTCCACCTTCTCCACTGCGGTCCCGTCGATGTGGATGGGGGGTGCATCCTCTGCTGTTTCCTGAAGTCCACGATCATCTCCTTTGTTTTGATGACGTTGAGGGAGAGGTTATTTTCCTGGCACCACACTCCCAGAGCCCTCACTTCCTCCCTGTAGGCTGTCTCGTCATTGTTGGTAATGAAGCCTACTACTGTTGTGTCGTCTGCAAACTTGATGATTGAGTTGGAGGCATGCTTGGTACAGGAGTGGGCTGAGCACGCACCCTTGTGGGGCCCCAGTGTTGAGGATCAGCGAAGTGGAGGTGTTGTTTCCTACCTTCACCACCTGGGGGCGGCCCGTCAATGTCCAGGACCCAGTTGCACAGGGCGGGGTTCAGACCCAGGGCCTCAAGCTTAATGATGAGCTTGGAGGGTACTATGGTGTTGAAGGCTGAGCTATAGTCAATGAACAGCATTCTTACATAGGTATTCCTCTTGTCCAGATGGGATAGGGCAGTGTGCAGAGTGATGGCGATTGCATCGTCTGTGGATCTATTGGGGTGGTATGCAAATTGAAGTGGGTCTAGGGTGGCATGTAAGGTAGAGGTGATATGATCCTTGACTAGTCTTTCAAAGCACTTCATGATGACAGAGGTGAGCGCTACGGGGCGTTAGTCGTTTAGTTCAGTTACGTTTGCTTTCTTGGGTACAGGAACAATGGTGGCCATCTTGAAGCATGTGGAGACAGCAGACTGGGATAGGGAGAGATTGAATATGTCCGTAAACACACCAGCCAGCTGGTCTGCGCATGCTCAGAGGATGCGACTAGGGATGCCGTCTGGGCCGGCAGCCTTGCGAGGGTTAACACGTTTAAATGTTTTACTCATGTCGGCCACAGAGAAGGAGAGCCCCACAGTCCTTGGTAGCAGGCTGCGTCGGTGGCACTGTGTTATCCTCAAAGCGGAAAAGAAGGTGTTTAGCTTGTCCGGAAGCAAGATGTCGGTCTCGGCGACGTGGCTGGTTTTCCTTTTATAGTCCGTGGTTGTCTGTAGACCCTGCCACATACGTCTCGTGTCTGAGCCATTGAATTGCGACTCCACTTTGTCTCTATACTGGCGTTTTGCTTGTTTGATTGCCTTGCGGAGATAATAACTACACAGTTTGTATTCTGCCATATTCCTAGTCACCTTGCCATGGTTAAATGCGGTGGTGCACGCTTTCAGTTTCACGCGAATGCTGCCATCTATCCACGGTTTCTGGTTAGGGTAGGTTTGAATAGTCAAAGTGGGTACGACATCTCCTATATACTCAGTTACGGTATCGGTGTATTCGTCAATTATTTTTGCAAGCTACCCGGAACATATCCCAGTCCGTGTGATCAAAACAATCCTGAAGCGTGGATTCCGATTGGTCAGACCAGCGTTGAATAGTCCTTAGCACGGGTACTTCCTGTTTGAGCTTCTGCCTATAGGAAGGGAGAAGCAAAATGGAGTCGTGGTCAGATTTGCCGAAAGGAGGGCGGGGGAGGGCCTTGTAAGCTTTGCGGAAGTTTGAATAACTGTGATATAGAGTTTTAGCAGCGCGAGTACTACAGTCGATATGTTGATAGAACTTCGGCAGCCTAGTCCTCAAATTTGCTTTGTTAAAATCCCCAGCTACAATAAATGCGGCCTCAGGATATATGGCTTCCAGTTTGCATAAAGTCCAGTGTAGTTCCTCGAGGGCCGTCGTGGTATCGGCTTTAGGGGGGATATAAACGGCCGTGGCTATAACGGAGGAAAATTATCTTGGGAGATCATATGGTCTGCATTTTATTGAGGTATTCTAGGTCGGGTGAACAAAAGGACTTGAGTTCCTGTATGTTACTACAATTACACCATAAGTCGTTAATCATGAAACACACACCTCCGCCCTTCTGCTTCCCGGAGAGATATTTATTCCTATCTGTGCGATGAACTGAGAATCCCCCTGGCTGGACCGATTCCGACAGAGTATCCCGAGAGAGCCATGTTTCCGTGAAACAAAGTATGTTACAGGCCCTGATGTCTCTCTGGAAAGAAATCCTTGCCCTGAGCTCATCAACTTTGTTATCCAAAGACTGAACATTAGCAAGTAATATATTCGGAAGCGGTGGGTGGTGCACACGCCTCCTAAGTCGAACCAGCAGGCCGCCTCGAGTGCCTCTCCTCTGCTGGCGATGTTTTGGGTCGGCCTCTGGAATCAGTTCAATTGCTCTGGGGAGAGCGAACAAAGGAACTGCTTAGGGGAAGTCGTATTCCTGGTCGTAATGCTGGTAGTTCTGGTGAGTTACCGCTGCTCTGATATCCAATAGTTCTTCCCAAACATTTCCTGAGCTAATAAAGTACAAAATTATAAATTAAAAAACAAAATACCGCAAAGTTTCCTAAGAGCTAGTCGCGAGGCCGCGATCTCCGTCGGCGCCATATTCCAGGTTTGTGTTTTTCCAAATCATGTCCAATCAATTGAATTTACCACAGGTGGACTCCAATCAAGTTGTAGAAACATCTCAAGGATGATCAATGGAAACAGGATGCACCTGAGCTAAATTTTGAGTCTCATAGCAAAGGGTCTGAATACTTATGTAAATAAGGTTTCTTTTTTTTATACATTTTCAAAAATTTCAAAAAACCTGTTTTCGCTTTCATTATTGGGTATTGTGTGTAGATTGCTGAGGAAAAACGTTTATTTAATCCATTTTAGAATAAGGCTGTAATGTAACAAAATGTGAAAAAGGTCAAGGGGTCTGAATACTTTTCGAAGGCATTGTATGTACATGTAGGCAGGGATAAAGGGAATATTAGAATAGATAATAATAAAAGTACAAAATAAAGTAACAGCAAGAATATTTGTGTGTATAGAGTCCTGTGAGTGTGCGTAGAGTTAGTGCAAAATAAAGTCAATGCAGATAGTCCGGGTAACCATTCAATGAACTATTCAGCAGTCTCATGGCTTGAGAATTGAAGCTGTCTCGGAGCCTGTTCGTCCACTTGCCGGAATGTAGCGGAGAGAACATTCCATAGCTTAGGTGGCTGAAGTCTTAAGCAATTTTTCGGGCCTTCCTCTGCAGAGCCTAAAATATTTAAAATCTACCAGCCACTCAGATTTTTTTTACCAGCCAAAACAGTTTTGGTTGCTAAAATTATACCAACAAAAAAACACAAAACTGATGTGCATGCTTTGTAATGATGCGCATGCTTTGTAATAACCTGGGGGCGGCCCTTCAGGAAGTCCAGGATCCAGTTGCAGAGGGATGTGTTCAGTCCCAGGGTCCTGAGCTTGGTGATGAGCTTGGAGAGGACTATGGCATTGAACACTGAGCTGTGGTCAATTAACAGAATTCTCACAGGTATTCCTCTTGTCCAGGTGGGAGAGAGCAGTGTGAAATAGGGCTGGACGGTATACCGTATTTTACTATATACCGGTATTTATATATGGACCGGTTTGGGTTTTTACTTTACCGTCTATAACTGTACTTCAATGTTTGGTTTGTTAAATGTGATACGCAACTCCAGCGCGTGTAATGTCCGTTTTTATAGTTTACTCCATTTGCTACTTGCAAGTCAGCTCCCTCCCTCTCCTGCATGCAATGATTTAGGTCAGGGCTGGCAACTGGCGGCCCTTTTGTATGCCCGCGGACCTATAACATCAAATTGATCAGAAATACAGTGTAGACATTGTTAATGTTGTAAATGGCTATGGTAGCTGGAAACGGCTGATATGTAATGGAATAGCTACATAGGCGGACAGAGGCCCATTATCAGCAACCATCAGTCCTGTGTTCCAATGGCACGTTGTGTTTGCTAATCCAAGTTTATCATTTTAAAAAGCTAATTGATCATTAGAAAACCCTTTTGCAATTATGTTAGCACAGCTGAAAACTGTTGTGCTGATTTAAAGAAGCAATAAAACTGGCCATCTTGAGACTAGTTGAGTATCTGGATCATCAGCAATTGTGGGTTCGATTACAGGCTCAAAATGGCCAGAAACAAATAACTTTCTTCTGAAACTCGTCAGTCTATTCTTGTTCTGAGAAATGAAGGCGCTTCCATTCGAGAAATTGCCAAGAAACTGAAGATCTCGTACAACGCTGTGTACTACTCCCTTCATAGAACAGCGCAAACTGGCTCTAACCAGAATAGAAAGAGGAGTGGGAGGCCCCGGTGCACAACTGAGCAAGAGGACAAATACATGAGTGTCTAGTTTGAGAAACAGATGCTTCACAGGTCCTCAACTGGCAGCTTCATTAAATAGTACCCGCAAAACACCAGTCTCAACATCAACAGTGAAGAGGCGACTCCGGGATGCTGACCTTCTAGGCAGAGTTGCAAAGAAAAAGCCATATCTCAGACTGGCCAATAAAAATTAAATATGAAGTGAGTTACGGGACAATAGACGATAAAAGGTCACCTGACGTTGAATGAATGCATTTTATTTGATAGATTTAAAATACATGGTTGCGTCAGCAATGAGAGTACAACAATGCAATTGTTGAGGATACAAAAATAAGTTGAGACTTATTTCCATTCTGGTCCTCATAACTTTCATGGACAGGGGTCACACGATGTGTTAGCTGTAGTTTTGTCAGTTTCCGTTGCACATTCAACTCGTGATTGTGAAAGCACAGTATATACAGTGGGGTCCGGAATTATTGGATCCCTTTATAAAGATAAGCAAAAAATACAAATACTGTAAAAAATATATATGTATTACAAATAATATGATTTTATACTAATACAATTGCTCAGAGAAAAATGTGGTTTAATTATTGGATCCCCGGTTTTCAATAGGCTACTACAGCACCCTCCCCTTGCGAGGCTAACGAGAATATTTGGAGAACACATTGCTGTGCGTGGTCAAAGACCTCTATTTTCATCATATGACCATAATAATGATTGGTTGAATAATTCACCTGTGATTGTCTTCATTCTAATATTCTCCTCTCTTCCTTTTTACAGTGCCTCTGGAGCCAGTGTTGTTGCCATTGATAATAAAATAGAACAGGCCATGGTAAGGGTTTTTATTGAATCATATTCATTTTATAGGATCATATTTTGCTGTCATTTTCATTTTAAACAGTCGTGTTGAAATGGAACCACTGTATTGGTAAGGAATGAATATCAACTCATTTCCTCAAGTGCCACTGGTTTAGGTCTCTCCTTGGTACTTAACTAAAAAACTAAACTAATTAAAATAGGTTGCCATCTAGAGTTTCCCTGCTCTGAGCTGGTCGCTGTGTAGATGACGAGGACGTAAACGAACATAAACTGTGGTCTGTCTTATGGCTGAATTTTGTGCATGTTAGAGCCATTATTTAGCCTACAGGGTTTGCTTTGTTCACAGTTACTGTGCATAGGCTAGTTGTTTTCTGTTCTGTCCTCTCGTAATGGCTGTTAGCGAGCTAAATGCTAATAGTGTGTCCCCTGTTTTCTCTCTCTTCAGGACCTGGTGAAAAGCCATCTGATGTATGCGGTGCGTGAGGAGGTGGAGGTGCTGAAGGAGCAGATCAAGGAGCTGTTTGAGAGGAACTCTATGCTGGAGCAGGAGAACGCTGTGCTGAAATCCCTGGCCAACAGCGACCAGCTGTCTCAGCTCTCTGTCCGGCCGGCCGACACAATCTCCTCCTGCAGCACACCTCCCCAGCAAGGGGTGAGCCAAGGCCAGCCACAACTACAGGCTCCACCACAGGTCCAGCTTCAAACACAGCCTCCGCTCCAGGCCCAGCCTCAAATCCAGCATCTCCAACCCCAGTCCCAGCAACTTCAACCCCAGCCTCAAGTGCTGCTTCAGGTCCCTTCCCAGCAACTGCAGCCTCGGCCTCAACAGCCCCAGCTCCACCAACCCCAGCTCCAGCTCGACGCCAGCCAGCCCCCACCTTCGCAGCAACCGCAGCCCAACGTCAACTCCGTTTGAAGTGCATCCTCCCTCCCTATCTCTCTCCACGACAGGAGAGGGGCGAGAAAAAAATGAGAAAACATCCTCCAATTCTAAATTAGCATATGAAGCAAAAAACTATATTGTCTTGTTCACCACCAGCTTGACCACCACAACCAAGAGCAGTGCTTCAGTGTGTCTGTGTGCGTGTGTGTACTGTATGCCGGCTGTTCGGCCTTCCCAGTGTTAATACAATCATCGAGCAAGAGAGAGTATGAGAGAGAGAGAAAGGGGGGCTTTTCTTGTGGGGCGCCATGCTGGAGCTTGGACAGATTGAGTGCTGGGTCAGAGCCTGTGGACCAGAGGCTTTGCCCGATCCCCAGGCAGGGGCAACTCACAGAGGAGTGATGCAGCTCACGAGGACGAATCAGAGCGTCCCAGAGATTATTTTTTTTAAAGAGAATCGAGTCGGGAAGGGGTTTATTTTTAGCCTTGCAGTTTCATGTTGTAAGTAAGAAGTGGGAGAGATCTATTTTCGGAGCCGCGCCGCCATTTCTTCTTCGACATAAGTCCAATCCATGCATCAGTCTAAAGTTCTACTGTTAATGTTTATTTATTACTGGGCTGCTATTTTCATAAAGGAACAATGTCACACACAAAAAAAAAAAAAAAAAAAACATTGAGCCTTTTTTTCTGCTTTATTACTTTTTGGGGTCATTAGTGTTTAAAAAAATTGGCCGTACATCCAATGGGCAGTTTATTACATTAACCAGTTGAATATGTAGGCAACAATAAAGAAACTCTGACATACATGTCTAACACTAAATGGGCTGTTTTACAATGGAATTGTTAATCTGCATCAGTCAAGATCTAGTTTGAATGTACATTTTGTATAGAGTGTAAAGTATTATGCGCATAGAAAAGTTTGTACAGGTGAACACCAACTCATGTGACAGGAAATCTGAACATGAGTCTGCGGTAGGCTATTTTGACGAAGATAACTTCCAATCCAATTGCTAGTTTCTTTGTCTCAAAAATTGAAAGTTTATTGCCATACTTCCCCGCCCCTACCCTGTCTTCTTGTGCATTTGTTTCCGGGATGGGGGCAAAAAATGCTGTGAAATCGTTCAAAACCTACTTTGTAACCAAAGATGCAAAGCTGTGTAATTCGATTATTATTTTGCACACTTCTATGTATTTTTTGTTACTTTTTGTCCTTCACAACAAAATATTTTTGTTGCTGTTTAGCATGTTCTGCATGATCTGTAATCTTCAAACCACTTTCTTACCTCATTTTTATTCAGCACTCTTATTGTAAGATCTGTGAACAGTGTAAATGGGAAAAAGACATCGAGACTAGGGTTTTGGTTGAGTGACACAAACTAGTGTTAGACACTAGCTGCAAAAAATGAAGTGAGCCATGTTTTGTTCATTTAAATGGTGTTTGAATTTCATATGCCAATAGTTTTGTTACATTGCAAATTTGTATCTATTTAAATAAATGCAATATTCAGATTCAAATTGTGTGAAAACCGGAGTATTTTTTGTGAAATGACTACCCATTAGAAACTACAGAACTGTGTGTAATTAGTCTCTCTCCATAAATGCCTAAAGAATGTACCATTTCTAATTTGTTTGCTTCTAGCAAACGTCACACACTTATTAACCAGAGAGGAGTAATGGGCCCAATCATTCCCTAAACCCAGCACCTAGGAGCTAAGAGGAATTGACAGGTGTAATCTAACTGGTAATAGCTCCTCCTTGCCCTCTGATAGGCTAGGTGAGAGTTTCACTATATTGCTTATACCAATCAAATCCTCTCAGATCTCCACAAGTGCATAGACTGGTTGGCTGACAACGGCACAAATGATGCGCGTGCATCTATGTGGCTGTAAGGCGTGTTATGATTCTGAACGGTCGGATGGCTAGCCACAATGACAAGAAGCTGCCATGCTGGGAGTCGTAGGTGGCTCGTATCTTGTTCTTGATACCATGTTTTGAGGTGTTCTGACTGATTTCATGTCTATGCTAATATTCGCTAACTAACAAACGACTGTAATTATGTATTTAAAGGAGACAAGTGCTCATTGTGCAAATGTATTTATGTTTTAAATAAACATTTGGTAACATAATATAGTTTACATGTTAATAGTCT
Organism: Coregonus lavaretus; assembly: GCF_964263955.1. Lineage (NCBI taxonomy): Eukaryota > Metazoa > Chordata > Actinopteri > Salmoniformes > Salmonidae > Coregonus > Coregonus lavaretus. The sequence goes on along the minus strand of NC_140010.1, from coordinate 37,242,889 downwards.
AAGCCAATCCCGTCTGTTTTGCCCCATAGTTGTGCACGCATCGGTTTTGTTGCTAAACAACCGACCTGTTTATAGGGCGCAGAGTTTAGGGGAGGATTTGGGATTGGCCTACACTTTCCTTCCTACAAGACTGGTTTGCCAGCTTGTCGAGAGTGACTCATTCCTTACTGAATGATTCGGTCTGAAAAGATGCCCAATCCCAAATCAGCCCCTGGCTCCTCTGAAATTACCTGTGACCTGTACAGAACAAACCCTCAGTCAGATTTTTTTATAAGTGTTCTCAAATGTGTTTATTTTGCTGAAAATGTTTGTCCTGAGTGTCCCTTCATGACTTGACTATTAGCGATGTCATAGCAGTTGGACACTCCACATGGCTGATATTGTAGCCTATTTCTGAACATTTTATGAAGAGCTTGAATACCTATAATAACCCAACCTGAATTTTCAATTAATTTGTGTCATAAAAAACACGAGTATACGTTTTATAATTAGTATTTATTTATTAATGAAACATTGAAAACATTATTTTCTGAGAAATTTCAGGAAATCCAGGTAGTGGAAGCAGCATACCCTGGTCATATCTTCATCTGCGTCCTCCTCCTCTTGCTGCACCTCAGTTTTCTTGGCACGGGTCTTCTTCCTCTTGAAGTAACCTCGCAGCCTCTTCCAGAAGGACTTCTTGGCGGGGTTAGGTGTGGCATCCTCGACCAGCTCAGCTCTCACCTCCTGGAGTCTCCTCGGGCACAGCCTGGGTGACATGGTGGACCAGGATGGGCGCAACCTCCTCTGGGTGCTGGCGAGGGTCTGCTCCGAGGCACCGGAGCCCAGTGATTGGGCCGACCTGGCCCGGCGCTTACCGGACTCCTTTCTCACCATCTCCAGCGATGGTACCACTCCTCGGGTAGACCGAGAAGGGCCAGGACTCATTGGTGCTGGTACTGGAGCATATGCTGGTGAGGCTGCATTCTGATCCGTCCCTGCTGGTCACCCAAGCGGCTTTGGGAGTGTGTGGGATGTCCATGGCTTGGCTCTCCGCAGATGAGAGCCGAAGTAATGGGCTATGACGATACATGATCACAAGCAAGTGGCAAGCTGTAGTAGTAGGCTAACAGCAGGTTGTCCAGAAAATCATAAAACCGGTGTTTGAGTTATAAACAGCTATTCTGACCTTTAATAGCCTACCCCATTATGATGCAAGAATCCATGTTGAGCCAAAGTAACAACAGGGCTATGGTCAAAAGTAGTGCACTATACAGGGAATAGGGTGCCATTTGGGACACACTCTGTCTTGTGTTTTTGCCATTTCTGTTGCATTCAAGGCCAAAGAGACAACTGCTACAGAATAAAAACAATATGAATGGGAGCCTACCAACCAATTCCCCCTCTCTCTCTTTGATCCCTACCAAACTTTTGGAGGCATACTGCTCTCCTAAAATAAAATGGGTAGCAAATGTTTGGTGGCTAGCCTAGCGCAACAGCATCTGTTCAGGTACTGACAGGATAGTGTTTTCCTAAGGAATATATTTTCTATATTAAACACTGTGTATGCTCTGTAGCAGTGGTGTAGTGGAGGGTAAACACAGTTTACCCACCTTTTTATTTTCTACCAACTTGCCAGCAGGCATAGTTAGACAAGCTAGCTACTCTAACTTGATTGATAGCCTGAAATGGCTTCTTGGTAGCTAGTTATGAGTTTGGGAGATTGGGAATCTATCTGTGCAAGCTAAAGCCAACTTCATAAAATTGCTAGGTGGCTAGTAGTATTACAGAGAAACAAAATGTTTTGTTTTACAAAAAAATAAACTAAGGACAAATCTTAGGGGGCACATGCCCCCTATGGACATGACGCCTCTGGCTTCCTACATTATATTATTATGGACAAAAGAGCAAGATTGTTTTTATTTGTCAAATGACAGCCAAGCATTGATCATCATGTCACCAGAATAAGACCCTCTAGGCTATTTATTGGAAAGAGCATCAAGCTCATCACTGTGCACTTTCACCACCCTGTGAAGTTCATCAGAACTTATTTCATCTGTAGCCTAATAAACTGCATGCTTTCCCGAGTTGTAGTGGGAGCAGGGCCGGACTACCACTTTTAACAGCTAACTTCCTACATTTCAACACATTTTGCCATGGGGCAGAGAAAAATGTGCAATTTATAATACTATTCTACATATTTTTCCATGAAGCTGAGAGACAATTTTGCAGTTTTAAAGCTAATTTCCTGCAATTCTACACATTTTGCTATGGGGCGGAGAGAAAATGTGCTGTTTTATAAATCATCTCATGCTATTCTTCACATTTTGCCATGAGGATGAGAGAACATTTTGCAGTTTTAAAGCTTATTTCCTGCTATTCTACACATTTTGCCATTAGGCTGAGAAACATTTTCAGTTTTAAAGCTAATTTTTTGCAATTCTACACATTTTAACATAGCATATGAACACGTCATAATCAATCTGGGACCCCCCCCCCCCCAAATAATCCGTCCCTGAGTGGGAGGACTATACATCATATCATCACATGACTCTTTACTTCGATATGATGGTTATTTCAATATTTGCGCATAGTCGTTTCCACTGATATTTGTCGCATAATTCATTTAACCGACACAAAAAAATCCCACCTTCTCTAGCGTACTTTGTTTTGTCGACATCTGGAAAGTTTCCGACAAATTAGCTGTTTCCATCAGGCCTGTCGTGACATTTTCTATGCGACGTGTACTTCACTCACATATAAAGGTTGGATGGAAACCTGGTTAGTTTTCTACTTGGGTATGAAAAGGTAGCAAAAAAATGCCACAGGTACAGCGACAAACATTTCATATAGGACAGCAGCCCACATTTATCAGAACCAAAAAATACACGTTTTTACCACGTTTGTGTTACATAAATTCCGTTATTTTACACCTATGAGGGGAATCAAAGGTGACGTGAACTGTGGTTAAGGATTGTATTGGACAAAAATACTTGAGCACTTAATTTTTCTACATAAACCACGTTTCCATCAACAGTTTTTATGCGAGTAAAGTCATACCGTATAATAAAAAAATCACAACAGCTGTGATGGAAACAGGTAGTTTCAGTGCAATTTTATTAACGCAGACAGATAATTTTTTTGTTCCAACATGGTGGCTTATTTTTGTCTGTACAATTAATTATGCGAGAAATGGCAGTGGAAACACCTTTCTGCACAAATATTGATATAATAACCATCATATATCTACGTCAATTTGGGAGTCATGCGATGACATGATGTGGTCCTCCAACTACGACTCGGGAAACCATGCAGTTTATTAGGCTAAAATAAGATAAAATAAGTTATGAACTTCACTGGGTGGTGAAAGTGCACGGTGATCTGAATGCTCCTTTTCAATAAATATCGAGGGTCTTATTCTGGTTACCGATGTTTGACAAATACTCTTGCTTTTATCCATAATAATCTCATCATGTAGACTAGCCTACCTGCACAACCTACCCGCACCGTATCTGTGAGCTGTTGTCTAGAGCCCACATGCCAAGACCAGAGTAGGCACATTTGCTATTTAACGCAACAGTTTGTGACAAAACTATCAGTAGAGTTGAAAATGCAATGGAAACACAATTAACTTTTGATTTTTATTCGGTACATGAACACTTCAGCGGAAAAGTAAATTGTGTGCACTACGTCATCACGCACCACTGATTTTTTTATCTGCAACAAGTCAGTTTGGTGGAAAAACACTGGTGGGAAAATGTGTATATTTTCCTAATGCAGATCTTTGAATATTCGCATGAAAATCTGTCACGAATTGGATGGAAACCTAGCTATAGAGGGGGAAACAATGTGCCACATTTCTTTATTTGGAACATAAAACAAACAGTATTTTAAAAAATTGTCCAAAAAAACACACTAAACAAAACCCTTTCCTACTGGCACAAAGCAACATCCCTTTGAAAAACATTCTTCCAATGGCCTTCAGTATAACTCCCACAGCTGCACTCCATGTGAGAAAAAACATTTTCCTTTACGTCCTGACAGATGTTGAGCTCCTGAAGACAACGGCTAAGTATACTGAACAAAAATACAAACTGAACATGTAAAGTGTTGGTCCCAGAAATGTTCCATATACACAAAAATATTTCTCAAATTTTGTGCACAAATTTGTTTACATCCCTGTTAGTGAGCATTTCTCCTTTGCCAAGATAATCCATCCTCCTGACAGGTGTGGCATTTCAAGAAGTTGATTAAACAGCATGATCATTACACAGGTGCACCTTGTGCTGGGGACAATAAAAGGCCACTCTAAAATGTGCAGTTGTGTCACAACACAATGCCACAAATGTCTCAGGTTTTGAGGGAGCGTGCAATTGGCATGCCAACTGCAGGAATGTCCACCAGAGCTGTTGCCAGAGAACTGGATGTTCATTTCTCTACCATAAGCCACCTCCAACGTTGTTTTAGAGAATTTGGCAGTACGTCCAACCGGCCTCACAATCGCAGACCACGTGTAACCACACACACCCAGGACCTCCACATCTGGCTTCTTCACCTGCGGGATAGTCCAAGACCAGCTACCCGGACAGCTGATGAAGCTGAGGAGTATTTCTGTCTGTAATAAAGCCATTTTGTGGGGACAAACTCATTCTGATTGGCTGGGCCTGGCTCCCCAGTGGGTGGGCCTATGCCCTCCCAGGTCCACCTATGGCTGCCCCCCTGCCCAGTCATGTGAAATCCATAGATTAGGGCCTACTTTATTTATTTAAATTGACTGATTTCCTTATATGAACTGTAACTCAGTCAAATCGTTGAAATTGTTAAATGTTGCATTTATATTTTTGTTCAGTATACATTGTTAAGAATAACGATAGTGTCCTATCACGGTACAAAAAAAATACAAATCTTCCACGATAATTGCACCCGTATATAGTTCTCACATTTGAGGAGTAGTGCACTTTGTATATCTATCTCTTTCTGCTGTTCCATGAGGAAAGTCACTCGGGAGAATCAGCTTAAGATCAGCGCAGGGACCTTTTGAAAGGTTCCAGCTCACCAGGTAAGTGGGGGTCAGTGTGCGTGTCTGTCTGTGAGTGGGACACAAAGGTTTCCTTTGTATTATTGGCTTAACCAACGGTGACGAATCGGCTGCCTTTGCTGGTCTGCGCAGTGGCGATGCGCTGGTCTTTCAGGATGCGGAATCGCTCATTCAAAGTCATCGCCGTCTGCTGTGATAACAGTTTGGATAGAGAAAGCTTGTCAGAAAACAATTAATTCACTTCACACAACTGGGTCATGTTAACTAGGCACAATATTGAGGCAAACTGGCCGACACAGGGAGGCACTATCTGAACTTGTTCAATACGAAACGCTTGTCTACCTTTGCAGTGCACGTTTTAAAACAGTTTCACGTTTTGATACAGCGTGCCCTAATGCATAGGACCCTGTATTCACCAATTCACAGGGTGAAACCTTGATTTTGAACCACTTGGGGAAGTTATACTCTTGACTACTCAGTTCAAACAACCGTTCATAAAATGTATACTAATGCTAATCAGAACAAGATCTGAGCCACTTGGGCTGCGTTTACACAGGCAGGCTAATTCTGATCTTTTCCCAGTAATCAGTCTTTTGACCAATCAGATCTTCTGCCAATAATTGGGAAAAAGCTCAGAATTGGGCTGCCTGTGTAAACGCAGCCTCTGTGTGATTGTGCACTTGTATCTTATTCTCACCTGTTTCCCCACGCTGTTGATGTCAAACTGCAGGGGGACACCTTTAGGTGGGACTGGTTTCTTCTCCTCCTCCACCTTGACTGGGGCAGGGCTGATGGGTGCCGAGGGGTGCAGGGACCAAGCACTGGGAGGCCTTGGGGAACAGAGAAGAAAATACATGGTGAGTGGTTGTTTATCTAGGCCCAATAGTATTTCCTGACTATGTGAATTGGCCAGGGAAAACTCTGGCCCTTCATTATGATCAGGTCATATGTTAAGGAAAAACTACTGGTCCTGTGTATTCAATCAGCCTCTGTTCTGATAGCGGTCTGTGTCAGCTCATAATGGGACTCACTCAGGCTGTGTCATGGTGGCAGTGGGGTTGTCGATGGAAACAGTCAGGATCCCACTGCTGTTTGTTGACGTGCGCCACCTGGTGGACAGACAGGCAAACAGCCACAGACAACATAGTGTAAGACAACCTGTGGATAATAATAACATTTGTGGTCTTCAAGAATGATGAGGGTGCACTATATTATACAGAGGAATGTGGTCTGTCAAGAGGTGACAGTCAATGTGTTCATTCTCTCACACACAAACATCCATCCACACTAGGACAGCACGATATGGGCAAAAAAAATCTCATTTAGAATAGAATGATCAATATAATTTTATGGTTGGAACTTGGAATACATTGGGCACTTGGAATGCAGTTTTGTTGGGCATGACAACAAATGAAAAAGTAAGGGATGAGATGCTTGTGACAGTAGGAACCAAAGTGGTGGTCAGTGATTCCCATGGGACCCTAATTAGATTTTAGAATATTATTCGCCTTATCCTCTGATTAAGAACAAGCTGTTGCACTCCACCACTGGTAGTAGTCTGTATTTGAGTAAAAGTTTGCCCTATCTCAGTGGATCCAGCTAGCTAGCTAACGTTAGCAATTAGCATTAGGGGCAAACAAATGTTTTACATTTAAGTCATTTAGCAGACGCTCTTATCCAGAGCGACATACAGTTAGTGAGTGCATACATTTTCATACTGGCCCCCCGTGGGAATCGAACCCACAACCTTGGCGTTGCAAGCGCCATGCTCTACCAACTGAGCTACACGGGGCCATTAGCAAGCAAGCTGCAAATGTGCCTAAGACCAACAAGCGTTTTGAAGAGAGCAAGTTACACAAACAAATAGTATAGAAAATATGTGGATTTATATTAAAAAGCAAAGTGGAAAGCTGCATCGTTATTGTTTGAAAAATGTGTTGACTGCATGCTGCTGTTTGGTCAATGGATGCAGAGTGAATCTCGAGCATTAGGAACTGCCTGCTTGAGTGACAGGAGGCGGGGCTTGGTGTGTGTGGGATTGGGAAGAGGCCAAAAGAGGAGAGAGAACTCTATCAACTCGAGCAATAAATCCAAAGTTTTAAAAAAACGGTAGGCAGCTAAGTGGCGTTTCAAAATATCGTAGCCTCTTGCAACATGGATATTTGCAGCCCTAATCCACACACACACAGGTCAAATACTCACTGGCGAGATCTTACTGGAGTAGCGGGTTGAGAGGTTGGAGCTGGCTTCTGCACCTGGGTGTGAACCTGCAGTATGGAAGAACGTACAGGTGAGACAACTTTTCATGCACTGGGTCTGTTGTAAAAAGGATGTTGCCTAGGATCACAGACACCTACGAGCAAATAGAGAGCATACCTTCAGGCCCCTGTGGAAGAGAAATGTGGCCTGGCGGGCTTCTCTCTGGGTTTGATGGACAGGGGGCAAGGGCCTACAAGGAGAACACAAGACGGATGGTTGGTTGAGACAGGAACGGAGATTAAAATGTTCCATGACGTCCTTCGTTTGTGCAATGTCATTGGAGATAACTTGGAAAGCGTTAACAGGAGACAGTGATTCTCAGTGTCAGACAGAGCCAGTCCCAATTCGTTCCCTACCCTTTGGCCTTGAAGTTAACCCTTCGATGTTTGCAGATTTTACAGGCCTGGATAGGTATAAGATGTGTATATGGCGCAGGGTTTCAATTAGCCGGTAATAGCCGGCTTTTGTCCCCCCCCCCCCCAAAAAATAGAAAAGCCGATAAATAAAATTGGCGGCGGCCAACACGAAGAAAAAAATCCCATTGCGAATGTATGCTTTTTAGCCTATTCACTGATGGAAATATCAGTCTATGTAAATTCATTTGACTGGTCATTTTTATTAGTCTATAGGTTAATTTGCATAATCTAGTGGAATTAAATTGGCGCATGTACAGTATATTCGTTATGTAGACTATTTATCAAACGTGTAGGCCTACAGCATACAGAGCCTTTGAGTGGAAAATCTGTAAGACAGCACAAGAGCTGCTGCTGGAGCATCTTGTGGTGCTTTCAAGACAACTAGGTAAAATCATGACGTCAGTGATCTTCATGTCGGAAAGTTGGAGCTCTAGAAAGAGGCTTGAGTTCCCGAGTTGGAATTCCAAGTTGGATGACCGATCAAACGATTTTTCCCCAGTCGGAGCTCGTTTTTCCCCCAGTTCCCAGTTGTCTTGAACACACTGAAGTCGGAAGTCAGAGCTCACCAAGTTGTTTTGAACCGACGACAACAGAAGGCAGGCTTTATCAGCGCGTCACACACCACTTTGCAATGAACTGGAGGCAGTATGCATTTTGAAAACATATACTTAATTGTTTGAAACTAACGTTTTAATACATATTATGAGGCATGTCTTACCTTGCTTCAAAATGTCATCTCTGTCACATGAAAGCGCTCACATCTGCAGTTCCCTTTTGAAAAGGGTGTTTTCCCACTTATTTTATTATAGAACGAACATTCGCTCCTAGTCTACTGCCTTGTGCGTATTGCTGTGCTTATAATGTGAAGAAATAATAATTAATCAACATTTAAAGCTAAACGTTCTGATCTGTTGCGTCAGACTGATTGCTTTTTAAAGTTTAAAAAATTAAGTTTAGCCTAGGCCTAATGGTTGTATGAATTTCGGATCTATCGGCCCCCAACTGTCCATAGTCTGTTTGGAATATGCTATTTATTTCTCAACAAGCTGTTAATCGTCGTTGGCTCAAGAAAAGTAAATGTGGACAGTTATTCTAACGTGTTTAAAGTGCACATCAGAATTAGGTTAGAAGGACTGCACATCGTTGCATTCTCGACTTGCATGTTCTGTTAATATGAATTACCTTATTCTAAATATGATTCGTCATTCTGAGCACCGTGGGTGGACGCCGTAATCAGGTTACTCACCCAATGCACATGGGTCTGGTACATTTCTAAAATGTCCGGTAAATTCAAATGTTGCCGGTCAAATGTCCGCCGCCACATTTTCCTAATGGAAACCCTGATATGGTGCTTCCACCAAATTACTTAAATTATACAGATCTGCAAACATTGAAGGGTTAGGGCCAACGGGAAGGGGTAGATTGCGAATTCGGACCGGCTGCCAGTGTGACGTGGTCATATTTCATTGAGGGGAGTATTCCAGGAGTAAATGCTGCAATTGTAATTTCGTTACCGTCCCCGCAGCTGAACGGGTCTCGTCTGTGTCGTCGTGTTGGGGCCTCTCTGTACATCTGTCTGTCTGTATGGCCTCCTCTGGCCTTGCGTCTGTCTGAATTGGGCTGATTGGATAAAAGGCCGCGATTGATTGTTGAAGGGCCGCGATTGGTTGTTGATGGGCCGTGATTGGTTGTTGAAGGGCCGTGATTGGTTGTTGAAGGGCCGTGGTTGGTTGTTGAAGGGCCGTGGTTGGTTGTTGAAGGGCCGTGGCTTCTGAGAGGGAAAACGTAAATAGAGATGGTGAGCAGAGGAGCGAGGGCTCCTTTGGAAACTAACTCTCCCCTCCTCTTTGATCCCAACAAGGGTTGTGTTCATTAGGCATGAAAGAGGAAAACGGTCCAAAACTGAGTGCAACATTTTGCTAGTGTGCCCTAATGAACATGTTGCAGATGTACGAGCCCTTAGTACCTGGTTGACAGTCGGTCGGTTGAGCGGACTGATGCCTTTCTGTCCCGCTGCAGTCTTCCGGGCCGCCAGTCCAGTGATGACCCCTTGACCCCGGCGTCGACCAACCGGAGGGGGAATCTTCCGGCCTCTTCCAACACCAGCTCTCATTACCCCCCCTCTTGCTACACCACCTCCTGGAAATGACACGTGGACAATTCAAATGTGATGTCTTGGACAGGTCTAACTAGTTCATTGGTATTATTAGTGGAGCTAAAGTCTGACATTTAAAATATCACAGGCATGATTGTATGAAGTTATTCAACAATAGAGATCTAACTGCAGTAATGAGCACCACAAACAAAGCTACTGTACACACCTCTTTGGGACTGTCCCCCAGCTCTCGCGCCAACTGGTTTCCCTTGGACAAAGCCCTTTCCCTTCTGTAATGGCCTGCGGTTCCCTAGGCCCGGCCTCCGTGCTTGTTGCTCTTTCTTGTTCAGACGAATGATATCATCTAGGGAAGTAAGAAGAACAAAACAATATTATAAATTGACTTGTCAGTGACCTCTTTTTCTAGTCAATGTTAAAATCAAAATGCCAAGCTTATGAATTAAAGTTTGACTCTTGGAAGTCTGGGCTGACTTTGTACATTATAGTTAGCTACATTCATCATTCACACTGACGTTTGGATGGGCAAAATAAATGAACATAGCTAAGTGTTAAACTCATAGACCTGCAAAATATTAACTAGCTACTGTAGCTAACGCGTTAGCTGGCTTGGTCGCATTGAATGAACGCAGCTAGCTAACAAAGTTGCCAGAGTAGTAAGCGCTTTTAGAGTTTGAAATAGACAGTGGAATGTATGTAAAATAAATATATTTAGTTATATAACACATTATGACCGTTTAGTTAGCTAGCTAACGTTACATGCGAACATTAGCCAGTGGCTAGTTACAACAACCAAACTCGAGCTTCTGGTAACCACCACATCAAGTGTGGCGAGCGGCCTTACCTAAAGACATGTCAACTTTATCAGGTCCCTCTGAGGTGCTCCCCCGTACAGCCGAAAACCCAACGTTGCTCATACTGTGCAAATCTGGCGAATTTTATGGATAAAATTACAAACTGCGCTTCAACTCCACACTATAGCAAGCTAGCTAGCTTCGCTATCTACGTCAAATTCAACCCCCTCTGCAAACGTCTAATACACGCGCACTTGACACGAATGGCATTTTGGGATGTGTAGTTTTGATGCAAGTAATACCAAAATACCCTCTGTTACAAAACAAAAAGAACACACCACGCCTGGGTTTTCAAATACTGGGAAAGGATTTTGCGATACACGTTAACAACACTTTACAAGAATGTGTATGCATCAAATCTAAATCATTTATTGCAAACATTTCAGCCGATGGTCATTGAATAACTTCCTGGCTGACTTCAAGTTGTGCCTTGGCCTGCACGATAATATGCTGTTTTGTCACGGTTGCTTGCATTATTTAATATGTATTGAATATAAACAATTATGGATTGTTGAACTGAGTGATAGCTCTGTTTTTAATAATTGTCCTCCAATACCTCCCTCCAGTGTTGTAGCTCGAGACCACATTTTGAGTGTCTCGGTCTTGTGCTCTGTGTCAGACAGTGAGAACTCGTAATTTCTTCCCGGAGACCAGCGGAGTAAAAAACTCATAATTATCAGCTTCCATTCTATAAGCGCATAAAACCGCCAGATATATACACTCCTTTCTTGAAACAGTCTTTATATATATTATAGACATGTTTGCGCAGAGGCGAACCTATTGGACCTAGGCCTTTAGTGTGTGACAGGTTCGTGATGCTGAAAGAACAGCAACGGTAATACCAGCGCACTCATGTAGGAGAGTGCACTTTTGGTAAAACATAAAGGGCCAGTGGGGTAGTGGAGGCTATACAGATGTACGCCGTATACACACTTTTTTTTCAGTGGGCATTGCTTATTGCACTTCTTAATCCCCCAGTTATGCATATATATGCATATATATGACTTATCAATTATGTAGTACAATCATGAAATCATGCACAAAGTAGCCTACACACAAGTAGCCTACACAATCGCAAAGCACGTGCAATATATTCACATGCGCGCCGCACACATAGCCATAGCCTAGTTTCAGCGGAATATCATCTGCAGGCAGCAAGAGCAGGCAGCTCTCAACTGGTTTTGGCATGGAGCAGCTCACAGAAGAATGTCATCCGTAGCCGGTAGGTAGGAAAGACGTTTCAACTTATGATATCTACCAGTAAATGCTAACTAAGGCAACAATGGGTATGCAAACCAGGTATTGAAAAAGTTTGGTCCGAAGTCTTGGTTAGTAGACTATTTGTGATGTGCAATTCAGTCATCATGAGCTGTTTGCATCAGGGGCGTAGGCAAGAGTTGGCCTGGGTGGACACAGGCCCACCCACTGGGGAGCCAGCTCCTGCCAGGCCCACCCAATCAGATTGAGCAAAAACAAAATAATAATACATTGTTATTACAAAAAACACAGTTCCACTCACCAGATGATGATAATTTGATACAACCTTTTTCTGCAGTCAATGAACAAAAGTGCCCTCTTTGGCCTCATGGGTGGAATGTTATTAATATTTTTCATAATTTCATTTTTTTTTTTTTTTTTTAAATACGATGGAAATCTGGTGTCTCTATGTCAAACAGTTTTGTTATATTTCAGTCTTCTGTGATGTACAGTATATTAGGGCTGTCCCTGACTAAAACAAATATTGGTCGACCGAGAGTCGTCTTGTTCTTTCGACCAATCGATTGGTCGAAATGTTTAAACTTATTTTTCCATATATAGACAGACACACTCTATGTGTTTGAATAAAATCAACTACATATGCACTGAGTTTGTCTGTTTGATTAAATAATTAAAGACACACAAATGACTCAAGAAAGAGCCCGATGGTCACACTGTGTAAAAAAAAAATGGCAGCGAGTGCCTGTGTGACTGGCGTACGTTGTCTCGCTCTCCTCCCTACTGCAGCCAAAAGGCACCACAGCACAGCAAGTGTTTATTGCGCTGTCCGTGCTGAAGCTGCAACATAATTTCAGCCATTTAGTTTCTTACTTGTTTCTGACTGAAAAGTTCTGTTACCGAAATCCCTCATTTGTTTAGGAAAAACATTCCCTCAACCCTTGCTCTCTTTCCGTGAAACATGTCAGCATCGCATGCATGTGACCAATAGGGCCTGACCTATAGCCTATCATAATCACATCAATACATTGGTTATAACAAACTCCCAGCACAGTAATGTCAACAGCAAAATGGATGCGGAGGACATGAAAAATAAACTTGAAACAGGCGAATGTTTACTTCTTGTTCAGGAGGGAAAGGAGAAGTCAGATCTGTGGAAGACATTTGACTTAGTCGTGGAAACTACTGGAGATCAAGAAAAAGGAGGGTATAGAAGCAATTATGTGTGCCAAACTGTTGCTGTTAGATTACAATATTATAATTTTTTCTGACCATTTGGAACAGTGTAAACAACACTCAATAAATAAGTTTACCAGAGAGTCTGTTCTAACGGGGAAAAAAATGTATAAAGCCTTTATTACAGCAGACTAAAAACAGTCGCATGCATTCGTGTGTCACGGTTTCGGCCGAGGCTGCTCCTCCTCCTTGTTCGGGCAGGCTTCGGCGGTCGTCGTCCCCGGAGTACTAGCTGCCACCGTTCGATGTTTCATGTTTGTTTGGTTTTGTCTGTTTGTACACCTGTCCCTTGTTAGTGTTTGATTTGGTTGCCTATTTAGTTTTCGTGTGTGGGGCCAGGTGTTATGTGGTATTGTTTATTGTCAAGCTGTTGCTCTCTGTATTACTCTCGTGTTTTGTTGTTTTTCGAGAGTCCGCACTGTGTGCGCTATCGTCATTTTACGCACTGTGGTTATTGTGCGTAATTTGTATTTTGCCTCCCGGTTGGGTTGGCTGTTCGCCTGTTTGGTGCTGCTTTTGTTGACTAAAGTCTGTTCACGAACGCCCGTGTTTCCTGCGCTTGATTTCCACACCGCATCTACACTCAGCTACTGACAGAATACCACATCACATCATGGAGTCAGCAGGATCACCCGCGCCGACAGAGGTCATGGAGGACCGTCTTCGTGGGCAGGAGGACCGGATTAACCAGATCGGTCACGCCTTGGATCGGGTGATGAACACTCTCCACCGATGGGAAAGCAGCGGGGTACCCACGCCCCCACCTACCGGACCATCCCCATCGGTCAGTCCTCCTGTCCACATTCCGGAACCCAGTGGGATTCGGCTCTCGCTCCCGAGGGCGTACCACAGCTCCGCTGCCGGGTGTCAAGGGTTCCTGCTACAGGTGGAGCTCTACCTCGCCACCGTACACCCGGCGCCCTCGGGACACGAGAGCGTCTCCGCCCTCATCTCCTGTCTCACCGGCAAGACGTTGGAGTGGGCCAACGCCGAATGGAGGAGAATGGACGCCGCTACCGTCACCTATGCGGAGTTCTCCCGCCGCTTCCGGGCCGTGTTCGACCATCCACCAGAAGGGAAGGCGGCGGGGGAGCGTCTGTTCTACCTCCGACAGGGGATGAGGAGCGCACAGGATTTTGCCCTGGAATTCCGGACTCTAGCGGCAGATGCAGGGTGGAATGAGCGGGCCCTCATAGACCACTTCCGTTGTAGCCTCCGAGAGGACATCCAAAGAGAGTTGGCGTGCAGGGATACCATGTTGACGTTTGACCAACTAGTCGACATGGCCATTCGGTTGGACACCCTGCTCGCCACCCGTGGACGTCCCGGATGGGGGTCGCCCATTTCACCCTCCAGCACCTCCGAGCCGAGCCCTATGGAGCTCGGAGGTGCTGGCGCTAGAGAAAGGAGGAGTAGGAACCCGAGGGGGGCCGTCCCCTGCACCAACTGTGGCCGTGGAGGGCACACCGCGGCTAGGTGTTGGGGAAGGTCCCCCGGTGGAGGTGAAGGCAGGCCACGCATTGGGGAGTCCTCCCAGGTGAGTAGGCGCCCTACTTACCCAGAGCTTTCTGTCGTTCACATAACCTTGCCTGTTTGTTTTCCACAGGTAGCACCTCGTTCCCAGCATAAGGCGCTAGTCGATTCAGGCGCAGCTGGGAACTTTGTAGATCGCCAGTTCTGTGTAGAATTAGGGATTCCTCTCCTTCCCGTTGATAAGCCTTTCCCTGTACATGCCCTAGATAGCCGTCCGTTAGGATCTGGGTTGATTAGGGAGGTCACAGCGCCCCTTAAGATGGTGACGCAGGGGGGTCATGAGGAGACGATTCAGCTCTATCTGATTGACTCTCCTGCGTATCCGGTGGTGCTGGGGCTTCCCTGGTTGATTACCCATGACCCTACTATTTCGTGGCGAGAGAAAGCTCTTAAAGGGTGGTCTGCTCAGTGTGAGGGGCTGTGTCTGGGTGTTTCCATAGGGGCGACCTCGGTGGAAAGTCCGAATCTAATGCCTGCACTGCATATTCCCCCCGAGTATGAGGATTTGAAACTGGTGTTTAGTAAGACTAGGGCGGCGCAGCTGCCGCCTCATAGACAGGGGGATTGTGCGATAGATCTCCAGTTAGGAGCAGCCCTCCCGCGGAGCCATGTGTATCCCTTGTCTCAAGAGGAGAGGAAGGCAATGGAAACTTACATCGCCGAGTCTCTGAGACAGGGATACATACGGGCCTCCACTTCACCCGCTTCCTCAAGCTTCTTTTTTGTGAAGAAAAAAGATGGAGGTCTGCGCCCGTGTATTGATTACCGCGGTCTCAATCAGATTACGGTGAAGTACAGCTATCCACTTCCTCTGATTGCGACTATGACGGAATCATTACACGGTGCTCAGTTCTTCACAAAATTGGATCTCAGGAGCGCATATAACTTGGTGCGCATTAGAGAGGGCGATGAATGGAAGACAGCGTTTAGCACGACCTCCGGTCATTACGAGTATCTCGTCATGCCATATGGGTTAATGAATGCTCCTTCAGTCTTCCAATCCTTCGTCGATGAGATTTTCCGGGACATGCAGGGACAGGGAGTAGTCGTGTACATCGACGACATTCTGGTGTACAGTTCTACCCGAGCAGAGCATGTAGCCCTGGTGCGCCGAGTGTTGAGGAGGCTGTTGGAGCATGACCTATATGTCAAGGCAGAGAAATGTCTGTTCTTTCAGAAGTCGGTCTCCTTTTTGGGTTATCAGTTGTCTGTGTCAGGGGTGAAGATGGAGGTTGACCGGGTGTCAGCTGTGCGTAATTGGCAAACCCCAACCACTGTGAAAGAGGTGCAACAGTTCTTGGGTTTTGCGAATTATTACCGGAGGTTTATCCGGGGTTTTGGACAGGTGGCAGCTCCCATAACGTCTCTGTTGAAGGGGGGTCCGGTGCGCTTGCGGTGGTCAGCTGAGGCGGACAGGGCTTTTGGGAGACTGAAGGACCTGTTTACCTCGGCGCCGGTGTTGGCGCATCCGGATCCCGCTTTACCATTCCAGGTAGAGGTAGACGCGTCCGAGGCCGGTATTGGGGCCGTCCTCTCACAACGGTCTGGCACACCACCTAAGCTCCGCCCCTGTGCTTTTTATTCTAAGAAGCTCAGTCCGGCGGAGAGGAATTATGACGTAGGGGACAGGGAGCTGTTAGCCGTGGTACAGGCCCTAAAGGTGTGGAGGCATTGGCTTGAGGGGGCTCAACACCCTTTCCTCATTTTGACGGACCACCGTAACCTGGAGTACATCCGGGCAGCTAGGAGACTGAATCCTCGCCAGGCCCGCTGGACTATGTTTCTAGCCCGGTTTGTGTTTAAAATCACTTACATCCCTGGATCCCAGAACGGGAAGGCAGATGCCCTGTCTCGGCGGTATGACACGGAGGAGAGGTCCGTTGAGCCCACTCCCATACTACCAAAGTCTTGTCAGGTGGCACCGGTGGTATGGGAGGTCGATGCAGAGATCGAGCGGGCGTTACGCACCGACCCAAGTCCTTCACAGTGTCCAGTGGGTCGGACGTACGTTCCGCTCGAGGTACGCGATCGCCTCATTTATTGGGCTCATACGTCCCCCTCCTCTGGACATCCAGGTATCGGCCGGACAGTTCACTGCCTTAGCACTAAGTACTGGTGGCCAACGTTAGCCAGGGATGTGAGGGTTTATGTCTCCTCCTGTTCGGTGTGTGCACAGTGTAAGGCGCCCAGACATTTGCCCAGGGGTAAGCTACAACCCCTGCCCGTTCCACAACGACCCTGGTCCCACCTCTCGGTGGACTTTGTTACTGACCTTCCCCCCTCACAGGGGAATAGTACCATCCTGGTCGTTGTGGATCGGTTCTCGAAGGCCTGTCGTCTCCTTCCCATGCCGGGTCTCCCTACTGCCCTACAGACCGCTGAGGCTCTGTTTACCCATGTCTTCCGGCATTACGGGGTACCCGAGGATATAGTGTCTGATCGAGGCCCCCAGTTCACCTCCAGAGTGTGGAGAGCCTTTATGGAACGGTTGGGGGTTTCGGTGAGCCTTACCTCGGGTTACCACCCGGAGAGTAATGGGCAGGTTGAACGTGTCAACCAGGATGTGGGTAGGTTTCTGAGGTCTTATTGCCAGGGCCGGCCGGAGGAGTGGGCGAGATACGTTCCGTGGGCTGAGATGGCGCAGAACTCTCTCCGCCACTCCTCCACCCAACTAACCCCTTTCCAGTGTGTGTTAGGGTACCAGCCGGTTCTGGCACCTTGGCACGAGAGCCAGATCGAGGCCCCTGCGGTGGATGAGTGGGTGCGGCGCTCGGAGGAGACATGGAACGCTGCCCACGTTCATCTGCAGCGGGCCATCCGTCGGCATAAGACGAGCGCCGATCTCCACCGCAGTGAGGGGCCTGTATACGCACCTGGAGATCGAGTCTGGCTCTCGACCAGAAACCTGCCCCTCCGCCTGCCCTGCCGGAAGCTGGGTCGGCGGTTTGTGGGGCCATTCAAAGTCCTGAGGAGGTTGAACGAGGTGTGTTACAGGTTAGAACTGCCTATTGATTACAGGAATATTAACCCCTCGTTCCATGTGTCTCTCCTCAGGCCGGTGGTAGCTGGTCCACTCCAGGACTATGAGATAGAGGAGACTCCTCCGCCCCCGTTGGACATCGAGGGGGCTCCGGCGTACACTGTGAGGTCCATCCTTGATTCGAGACGCCGGATGGGGGGTCTCCAATATCTCGTGGAGTGGGAGGGGTACGGCCCGGAGGAGCGGTGCTGGGTGCCGAGGAGGGACATATTAGACCTGTCCCTGCTGACCGAGTTCCATCGGGGTCATCCTACGCGCCCTGCTCCGCGTCGTCCTGGTCGTCCCCGAGGCCGGGATCGGCGCACGGCTGGAGCCGCGCGTCAAGGGGGGGGTACTGTCACGGTTTCGGCCGAGGCTGCTCCTCCTCCTTGTTCGGGCAGGCTTCGGCGGTCGTCGTCCCCGGAGTACTAGCTGCCACCGTTCGATGTTTCATGTTTGTTTGGTTTTGTCTGTTTGTACACCTGTCCCTTGTTAGTGTTTGATTTGGTTGCCTATTTAGTTTTCGTGTGTGGGGCCAGGTGTTATGTGGTATTGTTTATTGTCAAGCTGTTGCTCTCTGTATTACTCTCGTGTTTTGTTGTTTTTCGAGAGTCCGCACTGTGTGCGCTATCGTCATTTTACGCACTGTGGTTATTGTGCGTAATTTGTATTTTGCCTCCCGGTTGGGTTGGCTGTTCGCCTGTTTGGTGCTGCTTTTGTTGACTAAAGTCTGTTCACGAACGCCCGTGTTTCCTGCGCTTGATTTCCACACCGCATCTACACTCAGCTCCTGACATCGTGCATTGCGGTTTATTTATTGTTTAGGCTAATTATTTAAAGCTCCCTTTGTTATTTAATTTTAAAACTAAAATGCTTGATTGCATTTCAAAGCATGAATGTCTCGTATGCTGTGTGATGGCATGAACTAATTAATGATTGATTGATACAGTAGCCTATATATTGACATATAGGCCTAAGTAAGTTACGGTATTAAGACTAAACAGGACGCACTCTTAGGCCTACAGCTCGATGGTGGTTATACAAGGCTACTATACAAAGCCTACTAATGATAACGATATGACTTATTATAATGATGATAATAATAATAATTGTAATAAAAACAATAAGAGGGAAATCAGGAAAAAGGGTATAGGAGTGAGAGCTGCGTATTATGTGTGACAAACAGGTGCTGTTAGATTACAATATTATTTTTCTGCCTGTTTGGAACAGTGTAAACAACACTAACTAAATTATAAGTAATACCAGTCCGTTCTAACAAAACAGCAGAGCAAAGATAAACAGCCATATCTGTGAAATTGCTTTTTCCGCCATTTTGCCGTTGCATGAGGCTTGGTGCTCACAGAATTAGTAGGCTATTAAACAAACATTCAAACAGGCAACAGAAGCAAGATTTATAAAGCCAGGCACATTTAACAGTTAGGCTATTGATTATAGACCTAATTAAGTTGGAGTTTCTTCTCTCCTCAATTTTCTTAGACAATTAGGGCTGTTTCCTCGTAAGGGCTGTTTCCTCGTCTCTGCTGCTGCTGCCTCCGCTGCATTGTTCTCAATCCCAATATGCTAGTTAACTTTGCTATTATGCATATAGCAACATAGGGAAAGGTGCCAATTCTACGGCGCACTGAACATTATGTTTCAGAACCGCGGACAGATTTATTAGTGTTGCACCATTATTTTTACATAATATAACCATATACAATTTCAGTATCACATGTCTTAGAGTGATGGACTGTGCCATCCCTGTGGCCTAGAACACAAAGACAGGCGCCAATCAGAGAGGTGTCTTGTGCACCATGAAAAAACAAAACAATTGTGACTGCTCAACTAAAGAAATCTTGGTTGACCAACAACCTGTCGACCAAACAATT
Organism: Coregonus lavaretus; assembly: GCF_964263955.1. Taxonomy (NCBI): domain Eukaryota; kingdom Metazoa; phylum Chordata; class Actinopteri; order Salmoniformes; family Salmonidae; genus Coregonus; species Coregonus lavaretus. The sequence continues at coordinate 37,223,338 of NC_140010.1, read as the reverse complement.
GACCAGTCGACTAAATGGAGTCAGCCCTACGGTATATAAAGTGTAATATTGGGACGCAACAAAAAAAAGAATACATTTAAACTCTATATCTGACATGGTACAGGTGTCTTTTTGTAAGCCCATAACCATGTGTGTGAGGTGTATTCTTTTGTTTCAAAGTAGATTTCTTTAAACTACCAAGAACCACTCTGTGTGACCCTGATTTAGCCCACTGCAGTAAAAGGTTTTACCTTCTTGTTGAAACTTATTCTTGAAAAGGGAGAAGCTAACAAATTAGCAACAACATCGTCTTCGATAATACCTGCTGCAGCCGCTGCAAACTGGCCTACAACAAAAGATAGCTAGCTAGACCGTGGGAAAAATACTGCTTGCTATTGTGCAGTGGCCTATTGGCCTTTGAGAAGGCAGACATTTCCATACGTGTTTTTAGGAAAAACGGTCCCACCCACTACAAGTAAAAATGTGACTGGTTGATTCCACTATCACTCCAAAATGTTGCCCTAAAACAGTTGAATGGCAGATGCCTTCTGTCTAGCTTCTGATGGCCTAGCCAATGGCTGACTTAGCTAGCTAGATTTATCTCCCCAGAGACCACCAAAGAAAAATCCTGATTGGATCTTTTTTTCTCTTCAGTGTTAACCCTTTCCTTTCCAACAAAAACGGATTTCATTGAGCGCGTTGACAAAACAGCTGATTGGCTGACAGCCGTGGTATATCAGATCGTATACCACAGGTATGACAAAACATTTATTTTGACTGCTCTAATTACGTTGGTAACCAGTTTATAATAGCAATAAGGCACCTTGGGGGTTTGTGGTATATGGCCAATATACCACGGCTAAGGGCTGTGTCCAGGCACTCCGTGATGCGTCGTGCCTAAGAACAGCCCTTAGCTGTGGAATATTGGCCATATACCACAGACTATGGAACGCCTTTTCAAACAGAGATTTATTAGTCAAAGGTCCGCGGTGGGTCTGTGTAAACTATGCGATTATATTGGAGACCGGTTTATATCAGTGATTATAAACTGGGTGGTTCGAGCCCTGAATGCTGATTGGCTGACAGCCGTGGTATATCAGATCGTATACCACAGGTATGACAAAACATTTATTTTGACTGCTCTAATTACGTTGGTAACCAGTTTATAATAGCAATAAGGCACCTCGGGGGTTTGTGGTATATGGCCAATATACCACGGCTAAGGGCTGTGTCCAGGCACTCCGTGATGCGTCGTGCATAAGAACAGCCCTTAGCTGTGGTATATTGGCCATATACCACACCCCCTCGGGCATTATTGCTTAAATGTCATCTATTAATTTACTGTTATAGTATTTCTAAGTAGGGACACTAATTGTTCTCACTTTATGATAGAACATTCAGATTTTTCTGTCTCACTGTGGAGCTCTTTACCTGAATTGTTAGGATTTTCTTGTGATCACAACAAAACTACTTATTTTGCTCAAATAGAGAGAGAATTAAATTGTTTTCTCAAGAAAGAAAATGGGCCTAGCTGAGAATAGAACATTCAGTTTTCTGCCTGAGCGTGGCCCAGTTCACCGCAATTTTCTGGATTATCTTGTCACCAGAACAAAACTACTTATTTTTCATTAAGGGGAAAGGATCCACAGACACAGAGGCTGATTATCTTTCTGCACTTCTCTTTATATACAATGCTGGCTGTCATGGTTAACACAAACGCAGGACATTGAATGCTACTTGAATTGACTCAGAAAAGTAACATAAGTAGGCCTACAGTATCACAGCGAGGTCAAACAGGTGTGTGTGTTAGTCAGATTGTCCAGTGTCCACAGCAACACTATTGATTATTCTCTATCCCCAGTACATGTGGTGTACTATGGTCTTAGCCATGCTTTCGCTAACCCTAATCTTTTCTATTTTCTCTTTCTCTATCTCCCCTTCCGGAGGGCCTGAGGCTCTTGAACCGCAACTGAGGACACCCTGGCCTGACAACTGGACGTGCCTGGCCCAATCCCACCTGGCCCCGCTCTTCCTGACTTTTGCTGCCTCCACTGGTTCTTTCTCCCCCTCATCTCCCAACACACCCAGAAACTTGGATTCCATTACTTACCATGAAATCTTTATGAAAAGCCATCTGACCATAGTGTCCTGAAGTGTTAGTACTTTCTCTATAGTCATTATGGATATTGTCTGAGCCTGCTAGCCATTAATATTGGTATTGCTCATTCCTTATTGAAATTGTGAATAAAGGAAGACTGCTTTCATTTTTAATTCAGACACAATCAAGAGATTGTTAGATTGAATGTATGCTTTTATACTGTCTTTATCTGTGTATTATATCTATTCAAATAAAGGTTTCTGTCTTCTTTCCCCAATGATTTCCTAAGGCTGAGGTAGTTTGTAAGTTATTAGTTATCCCATACCAAGGCTAGATGAGACTGAATGGCCACTAATTAATCTCATTGGTACATGACTGTTCAGTCTGTTGAATATTCCATCAATGAAAAGGTGGATTTTTGGGCTAAATTAAGGTTTTATTAAACCTTCAAACCTTCAAAAGGGACACACATACACAATAAAGGAAGTTGATCAAATAATGTAATTGACAGCAAAAGTAATTTACTACATCAATTATAGTCACAGCCTCTCCCCTTAATTTGTTAACTGGGGGAATGGAATGGAGAAATGGTTTACAATAGGCAGGGTGGAATGCGTCCCAAAGGGAACCCTAATGGATCCAGAGCTGGATAGATGGGTTAGCTGATAACATCACGAAAACAATTCACACGCTTCAATAGAGCAGAAGTACGTAAGCTGTTGTGATTCTGGATAGCCAAATAGCTACCAACAATGACAAGAAACTGCCTTGTGAGGAATCATAAGTGACTAGTTTCAGGTAGTTTCATCTTGTTATTGATACCATGTCTTGTTTTGAGGTGTTTTGACTGATTTCATGTCAATGTTAATATGGAAAAAATTCACTAGCTAGCTAACTAACAACTGTAACGATGTATTTGAGAGACAACAAGTGCTCATTGTGCAAAGGCTTAACCAGTATCGAATGTCACTAAACTTTTTGGTGTTCCATTCGTCAATTGGTCGCTGCACAGTTTGGATTGATTAATTGATTGATTGATTTTATTTGTCAGTAAAAAAAATACATACACTATATATACAAAAGTATGTGGACACCCCTTTAAATTAGTGGATTCGGCTATCTCACCCACACCCGTTGCTGATAGGTATATAAAATCGAGCACACAGCCATGCTATCTCGATAGACAAACATTGGCAGTAGAATGGCCTTATTGAAGAGCTCAGTGACTTTCAACGTGGCACATAGGATGCTACCTTTCCAACAAGTCAGTTCGTCAAATTTCTGGCCTTCTAGAGCTGCCCTGGTCAACTGTAAGTGCTGTTATTGTGAAGTGGAAACTTCTAGGAGCAGCTGCCTAAAAATCGTCTGTCCTCTGTTGCAACACTCACTACTGAGTTCTAAACTGCTTCTGGAATCAACGTCATCACAAGAACTGTTCATCCAGAGCTTCCATGACTGAGCAGCCACACACAAGCCCAAGATCATGCACAATGCCAAGCGTCTGCTGGAGTGGTGTAAAGCTCGCCGCCATTGGACTCTGGAGCAGTGGAAACTCGTTCTCTGGAGTGATGAATCACGCTTCACCATCTGGCAGTCAAACGGACAAATCTGGATTTGGCGGATGCCAGGAGAACACTTCCTGCCCCAATGCATAGTGCCAACAGTGAAGTTTGGTGGAGGAAGAATAATGGTCTGGGGCTGTTTTTCATGGTTTGGGCTAGGCCCCTTAGTTCCAATGAAGGGAAATCTTAACGCTACAGCATAATATGACTTTCTAGACGATTCTGTGCTTCCAACTTTGTGGCAACAGTTTGGGGAAGGCCCTTTCCTGTTTCAGCATGACAATACCCCGTGCGCAAAGCGAGGTCCATACAGAAATGGTTTGTTGAGATCGGTGTGGAAGGACTTGACTGGCATGCACAGAGTCCTGACCTCAATCCCATCGAACATCTTTGGGATGAATTGGAATGCAGACTGCGAGCCAGGCCTAATCGCCCAACATCAGTGCCCAACCTCACTAATGCTCTTGTGGCTGAATGGAAGCAAGTCCCCACAGCAATGTTCCAACATCTAGTGGAAAGCCTTCCCAGAAGACTGCAGGCTGTTATAACAGAAAAGGGAGGACCAACTCCATATTAATGCCCTTGATTTTGGAATGAGATATTCGAAGAGCAGGTGTCCACATACTTTTGGTAATGTAGTGTATATACACAACACTTGGTTTAAGTGACCGGGATTGCGCAATAAAGTCGAGGACTTATTTCCATTGTGGTCCCTATTTTTTACAGAAATACATATACAATTACATATATACAGACACATTACATAGATACAGACACATTACATATATACAGACACATTACATAGATACAGACACATTACAGAGATACAGACATATTACATAGATACAGACACATTACATAGATACAGACACATTACAGAGATACAGACACATTACATAGACACAGACACAGACACATTATATAGATACAGACACATTACATAGATACAGACACATTACAGAGATACAGACACATTACAGAGATACAGACACATTACATAGATACAGACACATTACATAGATACAGACACATTACAGAGATACAGATACATTACATAGATACAGACACATTACATAGATACAGACACATTACATAGATACAGACACATTACAGAGATACAGACACATTACATAGATACAGACACATTACATAGATACAGACACATTACAGAGATACAGACACATTACATAGATACAGACACATTACATAGATACAGACACATTACATAGATACAGACACATTACAGAGATACAGACACATTACATATATACAGACACATTACATAGATACAGACACATTACATAGATACAGACACATTACAGAGATACAGACACATTACATATATACAGACACATTACATAGATACAGACACATTACAGAGATACAGACACATTACATAGATACAGACACATTACATATATACAGACACATTACATAGATACAGACACATTACAGAGATACAGACATATTACATAGATACAGACACATTACATAGATACAGACACATTACAGAGATACAGACACATTACATAGACACAGACACAGACACATTATATAGATACAGACACATTACATAGATACAGACACATTAAAGAGATACAGACACATTACAGAGATACAGACACATTACATAGATACAGACACATTACATAGATACAGACACATTACAGAGATACAGACACATTACATAGATACAGACACATTACATAGATACAGACACATTACATAGATACAGACACATTACATAGATACAGACACATTACAGAGATACAGACACATTACATAGATACAGACACATTACATAGATACAGACACATTACAGAGATACAGACACATTACATAGATACAGACACATTACATAGATACAGACACATTACATAGATACAGACACATTACAGAGATACAGACACATTACATAGATACAGACACATTACATAGATACAGACACATTACATAGATACAGACACATTACAGAGATACAGACACATTACATATATACAGACACATTACATAGATACAGACACATTACAGAGATACAGACACATTACATAGATACAGACACATTACAGAGATAGAGACTAGAAATGCTCAACCTCCAGATGAGTATGAGGGGGGAGTTTAAGTACTATTCTTACAAGCTTGTTTGGCTGGTATCTTATTCTTTAGAGGTTTGTGGCTACGGGTGAACCATGATGTGCAGGCATAATCAAAGTGACACTGGACTAGCGCACTTGCCAGAGTCTTTAGGGTGTCTATAGCTAGGTTTCCATCCAATTGGCGACAGATTTTCACATGAATATTCTAAAATCTTCATAAAAACAAGATGCCATTTCAGAGTTTCCTTTAGGAAAATCTGGCGCCGGACAACATGACAGGGAAGATTTTTAATTTACCTGACATTTTGGACATTTTAGGGACATCCATTTGCATTCAGATCCAACCTGGCGCAGACAGCGCCATCAATAAACGAGGGATGCTGGCCAAATGAGCCACATTTACGTGTTCGATGTGTAGAATATGTAAAACAATAATTGTCCACCTCACGGTTCAGCTGTCAGAACATGCATAGGTCTATAGGCTTAGGTGTCCACTGTATGATATTAATATATATATATATAGCAGTGGAGGCTGCTGAGGGGAGGACGGCTCATAATATGTCCAGAATGGAGTCAATGGAACGGTATCAAACACGTTTTTCTTTGGTTTTTCATGTGCTTGATACCATTCCATTCACTCCATTCCAGCCGTTATTATGAGCCGTCCTCCCCTCAGCAGCCTCCACTGATATATAGCCTATAATTTATAAAGGAAGAGAAGCTTAGGCCTAACCCCAGAGAGATAGAGATATGCCGGTGGCGTGCTACAACACCGACATGCATTTCCTTATGTCAGATGGCTACTGCGTCCGCTATATAGATGTAGGCGTACAGAAGGACGGTAATTCGTAAATTTTAGATCCGAATATTTTGTATAAAGATAAGCATTATATTGTTAGATTATTGGAGTAACACTAGTAGGCCTGAAACAGTCTTTCTCACCTCAGGTTCAACTGTCGGAGTCGGGGCACACTGCCTTCATATCATAGGCCTGCAGTAGCTAAAGCTTAATAATAGCCACACCATACCAAACCTTCACTAATGTTTCTAAAATGTATTAGGGTAATATCAAAAATAAGTCCAGCCATTGTTTATAGGGAAAATATGAGCAGACGAGCAAATGTGAAGCAGGGAAAAAACGCACTACCCTCCCCTGTGCCCAATAAAAAACCACACAACCCTCCCAAAAGCAAAAAAAAAATATGTTTGACAACCTTCCCCTATTTTGGACTACCCCTCCCCACCAGTACATTTTGATCTAAAGCCATAATAACATTTGCTGGTCAAAGATTAAAGTCAAAATATAAAGTCAAAATAAACACACAAAAAAAGTATGTTTGAACACTGAGGGGCTACGCTGTTACATCCAATGCCTGTTTGCCTGAGGCTGACCCAGCGCAGGTGCTTGTACACACACCACAGGAGGTTGGTGGCACCTTAATTGGGGAGGACGAGCTCGTGCTAATGTCTGGAACAGAGTAGGTGGAATGGTATCAAATACATCAAACACATGGTTTCCATTTCCTCCGTTCCAGCCATTATTATGAGCCATCCTCCCCTCAGCAGCCTCCACTGAGATGAAGCCATAGGCTACTACTCACGGCGATGGCCAATGCGCTTCTCTTGGCAATAACCTATCTCAAGATGAGCTACTTTGAAAACAGTGCTGCTGTTCGGAAAAATTGGGAGTTGTTGAATTTTTTTTCTTCTTCTATTGGTTCTACAGACAGATTAGTCTTCTATTTTCAGTGGTAGGCATTTGCTCTCTAAACTGTACGTTTTTCCTGAGATTGTATTTAGAAATTTGCAAAAGGCAAACAGACAGCCGCAACCAAACATAGAAATATAATCCATAGATGGTAGTTCCCATTCAAGTCAGGACTGGCAGCCATTGATAGTGTACCCATGAGTTTAACACTCAAATTGCCAGGGTAAGAGGTTCCAAAACCCTTCTATGGATTATATGTCTATGGCCACAAAGCAACAAGCTGTATATTTGGCAGGCATGCTGCCCAAATTGCGTAACTGCCCAAATAAAGGAAACACTTGAGTAAATGAGGGATACAAAGTTAATGTTATGGTGTGTGGGGTGCATTTTCCTGGCATGGTGTAGGTCCACTTGTAGAATCTTTGCCAAGGCGCATTGAAGCTGTTCTGGCAGCCCATGCTGGCCCAACACCCTTTTAATACACTTTATGTTGGTGTTTCCTTTATTTTGGAAACTATTGATCCTCTGTGGCTAAATTTGCTCTCTGGTGTATTTTGAACATTGAGAGCGGGCTCCTGTGGTTGAATAAAAGTCAGGGGCTTGAGACCAGCCCATGACTCACACAATTGACCAGTCACATGTATTTATTATTCAGTTAATTTTTTATTAATCAGTTACCCAATCAAGGCAGGGCCTCCTAGTTACCCACGTATGCCCCCTACCTCCTCTCCTCCCCCCATCTGACGATTAGCAGAGCAGCAGCAGGTTGTCTACACTCATTGAGAGCGGGCTCCTGAATCCTCCTGTGGTTGGTGGTTGCAGTAAAAAATGTTTACTAATGACTCAAAGGTGTGTGACCATTAGTATTGACTGCATATCCATTGTCCTTCTCATAAAGTGTGGACTTGCATTTAGCGATTGTGTAAAGTAGCTCAAGCCAATGCTTACACCTATCCAATGCTTGGAAATCCATGAGGAGAGGAATGGACAATTGGTATGCAGCAATTGATTTCATGTGGATTCATCAACAGATGGAATGAGTCCCAAATGACACCCTATTCCATATACAATACCGTTCAAAAGTTTGGGGTCACTTAGAAATGTCCTTGTTTAAAAAAAAAGAAAAACATAAAATTGATCAGAAATACAGTGTAGACATTGTTCATGTTGTAAATGGCTATTGTAGCTGGAAACGGCAGATTTTTTATGGAATATCTACATAGACGTACAGAGGCCCTGCCATGAATGTCGGTGGAATGCGGTAGGCCAGAGTCAAGCGCAGGACACAGAATGAGATGAAGAACCACTTTACTGAGTAGTTTACAAGCAAAACCTCCAACAACAAGGGAGTAGCAAACCCGCTCACAAAATGACACTCGTACAAGAAAATAAACACGCACACCACACAGTGGACGGGAACAGGTTAAATAGGGAAGACAAACTAACATAATAGGGAACAGGTGTGCAACAACAGACAACAATCAAATGAACATAGAAACATAGAACATAGAGCGGCAGCAGCTAGTACTCCGGTGACGACGAACGCCGAAGCCTGCCCGAGCCAGAAGGAAGGGCAGTCTCGGCAGAATCCGTGACAGGCCCATTATCAGCAACCATCAGTCCTGTGTTTGCTAATCCAAGTTTATCATTTTAAAAGGCTAATTGATCATTAGAAAACCCTTTTGCAATTATGTTAGCACAGCTGAAAACTGTTGTGCTGATTAAAGAAGCAATACAACTGGCCTTCTTGTGACTAGTTGAGTATCTGGAGCATCAGCAATTGTGGGTTCGATTGAAGGCTCAAAATGGCCAGAAACAAATAACTTTCTTCTGAAACTCGTCAGTCCATTCTTGTTCTGAGAAAGAAAAAGCCATATCTCAGACTGCCTATCTTAATCTTTAATTTTTATTGGCCAGTCTGAGATATGGCTTTTTCTTTGCAACTCTGCCTAGAAGGTCAGCATCCCGGAGTCGCCTCGTCACTGTTGACGTTGAGACTGGTGTTTTGCGGGTACTATTTAATGAAGCTGCCAGTTGAGGACCTGTGAGGCGTCTGTTTCTCAAACTAGACACTCTAATGTATTTGTCCTCTTGCTCAGTTGTGCACCGGGGCCTCCCACTCCTCTTTCTATTCTGGTTAGAGACAGTTTGGCTGTTCTGTGAAGGGAGTAGTACACAGCGTTGTCCGAGATCTTCAGTTTCTTGGCAATTTCTCGCATGGAATAGCCTTCATTTCTCAGAACATGAATGGACTGGCGAGTTTCAGAAGAAAGTTCTTTGTTTCTGGCCATTTTGAGCCTGTAATCGAACACACAATTGCTGATGCTCCAGATACTCAACTAGTCTCAAGAAGGCCAGTTTTATTGCTTCTTTAATCAGCACAACAGTTTTCAGCTGTGCTAACATAATTGTAAAAGGGTTTTCTAATGATCAATTAGCCTTTTAAAATGATAAACTTGGATAAGCAAACACAACGTGCCATTGGAACACAGGACTGATGGTTGCTGATAATGGGCCTCTGTACGACTACGTAGATATTCCATAAAAAATCAGCCGTTTCCAGCTACAATAGCCATTTATAACATTAACAATGACTACACTGTATTTCTGATCAATTTGATGTTATTTTAATGGACAAAAAGATTGCTTTTCTTTCAAAAACAATGACATTTCTAAGTGACCCCAAACTTTTGAACGGTAGTATACATAGTGCAATAATTTTGACCAGGGCCCATAGAGCTCTGGTCAAAAGTAGTGCATTATACAGGGAACAGTTGTAGGGAATAGGGTGCCCTTTGGGACTCATTCCACCTGTTGAGCCCCACCCTGCCTATTGTAAACCATTTATCCATCCCATTCCCCCAGTTAAGCAAATTAAGGGGAGAGGCTATGACTATAATTGATGTAGTAAATTACTTTTCATGTCAATGACTTTATTTGATCAACTTCCTTTATTGTGCATGTGTGTCACTTTTAAAGGTTTAATAAGAAATTCATATTTTCATTGATGGAATATTCAACAGACTGAACAGTCATGTACCAATGAGATTAATTAGTGGCCATTCAGCCTTGGTTTGAATAACTGATAACTGACAAACTACCTCAGCCTTAGGAAATCATTGGGGAAAGAAGTCAGAGATGCAGACCGTATAAAAGCATACATTGAATATAACAATGTCTTCATTGTGTCTTAATTGAAAATGAAAGCATAGTCTTCCTTTATTCACAATTTCAATAAGGAATGAGCAATACCAGTATTAATGGCTAGCAGGCTCAGACAATATCCATAATGACTATAGAGAAAGTACTAACACTTCAGGGCACTATGGTCAGATGGCTTTTCATAAAGATTTCATGGTAAGTAATGGAATCCAAGTTTCTGGGTGTGTTGGGAGATGAGGGGGAGAAAGAACCAGTGGAGGCAGCAACAGTCAGGAAGCAGGTAGAGCGGGGCCAGGTGGGATTGGGCCAGGCACATCCAGGTGTCAGGCCAGGGTGTCCTGAGCCTCAGGCCCTCCGGAAGGGGAGATAGAGAAAGAGAAAAGATTAGGGTTAGCGAAAGCATGGCTAAGACAATAGTACACCACATGTACTGGGGATAGAGAATAATCAATAGTGTTGCTATGGACACTGGACAATCTGACTAACACACACACCTGTTTGACCTCGCTGTGATACTGTAGGCCTACTTATGTTACTTTTCTGAGTCAATTCAGGTAGCATTCAATGTCCTGCGTTTGTGTTAACCATGACAGCCAGCATTGTAAATAAAGAGAAGTGCAGAACAGTGGAGGCTGCTGAGGGGAGGACGGCTCATAATAATTGTCGGAACGGACCAAATTGAATGGCATCAAACATATGGAAACCATGTGTTTGATACCATTCCACTTATTTCGCTCCAGCCATTACCACCAGCCCGTCCTCCCCAATTAAGGTTCCACCAACCTCCTGTGGTGCAGAAAGATAATCAGCTTCTGAGTCTGTGGATCCTTTACCCTAATGTATTTTTCATGTTGGCCAGGCCCATCTTTTCAAAGACACACCATTTATTTAAATGTATTTCAATCTCTAGTTGAGTAAAATAAGGAGTCTATTGCTTCAGTCCTTGTTTTGTTTTCACTTATTGTTACCTGGCAAATAACCAACCACCATGGATAACCACAAGGAGAATAAGGTGAGAAAACAGTCCATGTCAGCAAGGCCTATATTTTTGAAGAAACACAATGTATTTCAATCTCTAGTTTAGTAAAATAATTGGTTTTGTTCTGGTCACAAGATAATCCAGAACGTTGCAGTAAACAGTGCCACACTCTGAATGTTCTATTCTCAGCCAGGCCCATCTTTTCAAAGAAAACACAATTTAATTATCTCTCTATTTGAGCAAAAATAAGTAGTTTTGTTGTGAACACAAGAAAATTCTAAGAATACAGGTAAAGAGCGCCACAGTCACACAGAAAAATCTATCATAAAGTAAGAACAATTAGTTTCCCTGGCTGATATGGCTGCTACTTAGAAATACTATAACAGTACATTAATAGATGACATTTGCTGCTATAAACCGGTCTCCAATATAATCGCATAGTTTACACAGACCCATCGCAGACCTTCGACAAACAAATCTCAGTGTGAAAATGCGTTCCGTGGTCTGTTTGTTCAACAAGCTCAATGTATTCTAAACACTGGTCTGGTGGTAACCAGATGATCCCAATAATTTAAAGGTAGCCAAGTAAACAATGCTATGTTCTATTGCGAACTGTCTGGGACTTGTTGTTGTGTCCCTGTTTACTACTCAAAGATATTTTACTTATTAAGTCAAAGACTAAATGAACTGCAATACACTGGTCTCAAATAGATTACCATAACTAGGCTACACAGACTCATGGAGGACCCATTGTAAAATGAGAGGCTTTTCTTCGTATTAAAACGTGTCCCAGTGCAACATGCTTAGCTCTGCCCATTGGGATGTGGCTTACGGAGCGCTCTTTGAAATAAGGGCTCATATCGCCGTATTCCAACAAATCAAGTTATCTCACCACACCGGGACCACAGGGTCCAAGGTGACATAATCTCCAGTATCTCCACTACCAATAACAAGATGGCCGATAGAAAGTGCATTGAATGTAGCTATAGCCTTTTCACAGTACTAAGCCGAGCTGTACTATGCTTGACTGGTTATGCATCCACCATAGTTAATGGAACCATGCTGGAAAGGACAATGGGAAAATAAACTATTAAAGCCAGTACATTATGTTTAGGGTTGGCATCTTAATGTGAAATTTATTCTGAATTATTTTCATTATTTGCAGCCATATTCACCAAGAACAGATTGTGTTTGCTTCTCTCTTTGACTCTTTGTTGTAGATAACTGGGCGTTGATCCATGCCCAGCAGCTTGGCCTGGAAGAGAAGCTGCCCCTGCACATCTGTGTCTGTATGGGGGTACCACAAGACTCAGTTGCTGAGGCAACTGGAGGATGGAGACCCTCCATCTTTGTCTGGGGTGAAAATGACTCAAGTGTGTGTGCATTCTCTTCCCTGTTCTTTCTGTCTAGGGACTGGCTCAAATAGTATAGCCTACCCAGCCAGAACTTTGAGATACTTTAAGATTGCCCAATCGGTGCAAAAACTGATTGGACCTATCAGTGCCAAAACAACTATTATCCAAAAACAAGTTTAAAAAACCCACACTAGAAAAGAAAGGCGACGACCTTGACTTTAGTTCTATTAATATTACATTTTTAATTTGCAGGGAATCAACAAACAAAACAAACCTGGAGAATCTGTACGTGAAACGCGTTGTTCGTTGATTCACTGCAAATAACAAATTCATTGAACCAAAGTCAAAGTCGGTCGTGTCCCGAGTTTCTGAGGCCTCTGAAAATTCTGTGTTCATGTGTGATCTGATGTACAGGGTTATGGAAAACACTTGTATTCTTCAGACCTTTTTAAGTTAGCAATTAAGCAGGTTACACATCTACTATTGTAAACTAATATATGTGAGGATATGACATCTGGGTCGTCGTCTTGGCATCTGGCACGGGTTCCCTCCTCAGTTTTTACACTTGTTTATGGCCCAATCAGTATCGACCTATAACTGCTTCCTGCTTGTCCCACTCAATTATCTGTCCCCCCTTTCACAAGAATGCAGTGCCCTGGATATTCAGTTCCACCTGCTCCAGGGCTCTGCTGGAGAAATGCTGCTGGGGTTTGTGGCAGACTGGAGATTGTGGCCAATAGTGATCGACTTCTCCCATGTCAGGATCAAAAAGGTCAAAAAGGGCCTTTTTTTTCTTGGTCAGTGGTATTGAGGGTGCCTCTTGAGTACATCATTGTGCAGAAGGTTTGTGTCCCAGGTTGGGTAGACAGAGGGGACAGAACTCACTCTGTTATACCAACACTGAACACCTATTGACTTCCTGTAAGCTTTCTTCATTCAATTTCTCCGGCTTTGTTTACAAAGGATTTCCAGTCTCTCACCTATCACGTCTTCCCGTCACTACTGTAGGTGGATGCCCATAACGTGGCATCAGACAAGCTGGAGTATGCTGCCAGGACGATTCGTACCAAGATCACCAAGCTCCTCACCGAGATGCCCTTAGTGGACAAACACCCGCACACAGCTGTCCGAACCGCCAAGGTAAGAGGCTGTTTATAGAAGGAGGGCCTCATTAAGATGAGGGGTTCCTTAATGGTATTTGTATAGAGACAAGCCACTAAACTGTCTCTAGGTTGGTTAAGCCCCTTGGGTGCTGCCATAGAGTTACATTAGAAGTGCCCATCCATGAAGGCTCAAGGTCATTGGCTACAGATAAAATAACGTCAAATCACGTAGCTTTGATTGGACTGATCATGTCAACATCATACTTTCTAAATCTTAGCTAGCAGCTAGCATCATGAATCAAGTCGACAATCTACTGGCAAATCGTTTTTAATCCTTGTCATATGAAGATAAATAATGAAGGGAAATTATAGATTAAACATATAGGTGCTCATTTGCCATTGAACATAAACATTACACAACAAGTTGGAAATTGCTAATTCAACAATGAGTGGTTTGGAAGGAATCAGTGGCTAACTACAAGCATTGCAAAGCAATCACTAGCCTGTTATTCAGTGGAGTGGCTGTGTGGTCCGAAGTCTGGGATTAAGGGTCTCTTTTCCAAGCTTAGAATGATAAATATTCAACATTGGCCATGCTGTCAATGAAGCATGATTTGTGCCGCGCTCAAAACAACTGTTAACTCGGAACCGCGAAATCTGACTTCAGTGAGTTCAAGACAACTGGGAACTCGGGAAAAAACTAGCTCCGACTGGGAAAATACGTTTGAACGGTCATCCAACTCGGAATTGTAAGTCGGGAACTCGGGCCTCTTTCTAGAGCTACGACCTGAAGATCGCTGACGTCATCATGATTCGACCTTGTTTTTTTCTGAGTTCCCAGTTGTCTTGAAAGCACCATAAATCCAGAGAATGCCAGACTTTGATGACAAAATGTGCCCACGAAGAACCGCCGCGCCACCTTCCTGTTCAAGTGAGCACAGCACAACAAGGTGAGTCCAAAAATGTATTGTATGCTGCTGCATAAATTATGTAATATGCCAGGGAGATATGTATACTGTAACTAAGAAAGTAATACTAAGTGTATGTTGTGTAATAAGCTGTTAGTAGCCCATGTGCCTCAACATATGGTTATATTGACTAGCCAATAGGCAAAGGGTAGCATAATTTGTATGATTCTCTGTAATGGTATGGGAATAATAATGCATTTTATTTTGTAAAGTTGTTTCTTGCAACACTTTCAGTCACCACCTTGTCTGAAGGACAAGTGGATAAACAGGTTAATGTCAAGCCATGCATGTTTTTTTTTCAAAGTCTCATGGAATTTAGGCCTACATTGAACACCACACATTGGCTGCTACTTTAGGCTGAATGATAGAACAGCTATTTCCATGTTAAAATGTTCTGGGATGCATTTTCTCAATTGTTTTTGATGGTAGGCCACTCTGGTAGGCCTACATTATGATCAAATAGCCAGAGTAGCCTACTTGGCCATTGTTAAAACTGTAACTTAAAGCGGGAACAGCCTCAGTGTAAAAGCCACAGTAAAAGCGCGCTGGAAGTTGCATAGAATGTTCAAGTTTGCGCTCAGCAGACCTGAAATTTGCTCAGTTTCCCAATAAATTAGAGGAAACATTGGACAGGATGGTAGAGGAGGTGGATTGGGCCAAGCCTGGCACTGCAGCAGGCATAGCCATGTTGGAAACATTCATCGACTTACAGTGAATTCGGAAAGTATTCAGACCCCTTGACTTTTTCCATATTTTGTTACATTACAGCTGTATTCTAAAATTGATTTTTTTTAAATAATTTAAAAAATAGATCCACACACAATACCCTATAATGGCAAAGCAAAAACATTTATTTATTTTATTTTTCAAATGTATAATTTAAAAAAAACAGAAATACCTTATTTACATAACTATTCAGACCCTTTTCTATTTACATACAGTGCCTTGCAAAAGTATTCATCCCCTTGGCATTTTTCCTATTTTGTTGCATTACAACCTGTAATTTAAATGGATTTTTATTTGGATTTCATGTAATGGACATACACAAATTGGTGAAGTGAAATGAAAAAAATAACTTGTTTGAATAAAATTATAAAAAATAAATAACCGAAAAGTGGTGAGTGCATATGTATTCACCCCTTTGCTATGAAGCCCCTAAATAAGATCTGGTGCAACCAATTACCTTCAGAAGTCACATAATTAGTTAAATAAAGTCCACCTGTGTGCAATCTAAGTGTCACATGATCTCAGTATATATACACCTGTTCTGAAAGGCCCCAGAGTCTGCAACAACACTCAGCAAGGGGCACCACCAAGCAAGCGGCACCATGAAGACCAAGGAGCTCTCCAAACAGGTCAGGGACAAAGTTGTGGAGAAGTACAGATCAGGGTTGGGTTATAAAAAAATATCAGAAACTTTGAACAGCCCACGGAGCACCATTAAATCCATTATTAAAAAATGGAAAAAAATATGGCACCACAACAAACCTGCCAAGAGAGGGCCGCCCACCAAATCTCACAGACCAGGCAAGGAGGGCATTAATCAGAGAGGCAACAAAGAGACCAAAGATAAACCTGAAGGAGCTGCAAAGCTCCACAGCGGAGATTGGTGTATCTGTCCATAGGACCACTTTAAGCCGTACACTCCACAGAGCTGGGCTTTACGGAAGAGTGGCCAGAAAAAAGCCATTGCTTAAAGGAAAAAATAAGCAAACACGTTTGGTGTTCGCCAGAAGGCATGTGGGAGACTCCCCAAACATATGGAAGAAGGTACTCAGGTCAGATGAGACTAAAATTGAGCTTTTTGGCCATCAAGGAAAACGCTATGTCTGGCGCAAACCCAACACCTCTCATCACACCGAGAACACCATCCCCACAGTGAAGCATGGTGGTGGCAGCATCATGCTGTGGGGATGTTTTTCATCGGCAGGGACTGGGAAACTGGTCAGAATTGAAGGAATGATGGATGAAGCTAAATACAGGGAAATTCTTGAGAGAAACGTGTTTCAGTCTTCCAGAGATTTGAGACTGGGACGGAGGTTCACCTTCCAGCAGGACAATGACCCTAAGCATACTGCTAAAGCAACACTCGAGTGGTTTACGGGGAAACATTTAAATGTCTTGGAATGGCCTAGTCAAAGCCCAGACCTCAATCCAATTGAGAATCTGTGGTATGAATTAAAGATTGCTGTACATCAGCGGAACCCATCCAACTTGAAGGAGCTGGAGCAGTTTTGCCTTGAAGAATGGGCAAAAATCCCAGTGGCTAGATGTGCCAAGCTTATAGAGACATACCCCAAGAGACTTGCAGCTGGAATTGCTGCAAAAGGTGGCTCTACAAAGTATTGACTTTGTGGGGGTGAATAGTTATGTACGCTGAAGTTCTGTTTTTTTGTCTTATTACTTGTTTGTTTCATAATATAACATATTTTGCATCTTCAAAGTGGTATGCATGTTGTGAAAATCAAATGAGACAAACCCCCCCAAAAATCGATTTTAATTCCAGGTTGTAATGCAACAAAATAGGAAAAATGCCAATGGGGGTGAACACTTTCGCAAGCCATTGTAAGTATTCAGACCTGTTGCTATGAAATTGAACTCAAGTGCATCCTGGATTGATTGCTTTCATTTTACTCCTGCAACTCTTTCATACTCTTGCTTGTGCCTGTCGTTTTTCCCATTAACGTTACAACTGCAGAAATATTTATATTGACCTGTCAAACACACCTCGCTAATGGCTTAAATGGGCTCAATGGAATAACCCTCTGACCTTACACACCTAGCACACATTCAGTGTGAAGTCCCACCCACCACTCCCACCCACCCAGTGTTGACTGCAGCCCACCAAAAGAAACATGGGCTTCGCAGGCCTGCTCTCATCCAATTAGCAACACGCATGCCCCGCCTACCTGAGGATCTGTCATTTTCAGCCATCTATTTCCTGTGTTTTTGAGGACACCTGGGTCATATTCGTAGCAACACATTTTTTTTAATAAGAATTTCTTGTTGGACACATTCAGGTAGTCCCTCCCTGTTTCAGTCTCTCTTCTTCCGTTTGGTGCCTAATGAATGCAACCCTGTTCTCAAACCTACTCAACAGACTTTAAGATGGGGTCATGTTGTAGGGCACATCGTAGCCCAAAAAACCCTGAAAATGAAATCTGTTCTTGTTGGACGAGTTCAGGGAGTACCTTCCCGTTTCACATTGTTTCAAAACATTTTCCACCTACTGAACACATTCGTGTTTTTTCAGCCATGTCATGATGCTGCTATTTCTCAAAGCCTTTCAGGTTTACAGTGCATTCGGAAAGTATTCAGACCCCTTCACTTTTTCCACATTTTGTTACGTTACAGTTTTATTCAAAAATGATTAAAAGAAAAAAAAATCCTCATAAATCTACACACAATACACCATAATGACAAAGTGAAAACAGATATTTTTTTGTTCGTTGCAAATAAAAAACGTACCTACATTTACATAAGTATTCAAACCCTTTGCTATGAGACTCGAAATTGAGCTCAGGTGCATCCTGTTTCCATTGATCATCCTTGAGATGTTTCTACAACTTGATTGGAGCCCACCTATGGTAAATCCAATTGATTGGATATGATTTGGAAAGGCACACATCTGTCTGTGTAAGGTCCCACAGTTGTCAGTGCATCTCAGACCAAAAACCAAGCCATGAGGTCGAAGGAATTGCCCGTAGAGCTCCGAGACAGGATTGTGTCGAGGCACAGATCTGGGGAAGGGTACTAAAAAAATTATGCAGCATTGAAGGTCCCCTAGAACACAGTGGCCTCCATCATTCTTAAATGGAAGAAGTTTGGAACCACCAAGACACTTCCTAGAGCTGGCCGCCCGGCCAAACTGAGCAATCAGGGGAGAAGGGCCTTGGTCAGCGAGGTGACCAAGAACCCGATGGTCACTCTGACAGAGCTCCAGAATTCCTCTGTGGAGATGGGAGAACCTTCCAGAAGGACAACCATCTCTGCAGCACTCCACCAATCAGGTATTTATGGTAGAGTGGCCAGACGGAAGCCACTCCTCAATAAAAGGCACATGACAGCCCGCTTGGAGTTTGCCAAAAGGCAACTAAAGACTCTCAGACCATGATAAACAAGATTCTCTGGTCTGATGAAACCAAGATTAACTCTTTGACCTGAATGCCAAGCGTCACGTCTGGAGGAAACCTGACACCATCCCTACGGTGAAGCATGGTGGTGGCAGCATCATGCTGTGGGGATGTTTTTCAGTGGGAGGGACTGGTAGACTAGTAAGGATAGAGGGAAAGATGAACGGAGCAAAGTACAGAGAGATCTTTGGTGAAAATTTTCTCCAGAGTGCTCTGGACCTCAGACTGGGGTGAAGGTTCACCTTCCAACAGAACAATGACCCCTAGTACACAGCCAAGATAACGCAGGAATGGCTTTGGGACAAGTCTCTGAATGTCCTTGAGTGGCCCAGCCAGAGCCTGGACTTGAACCTGATCGAACATCTCTGGAGAGACCTGAAAATAGCTGTGCAGTGACGCTTTCCATCCAACCTGACAGAGCTTGAGAAGATCTGCAGAGAAGAATGGAAGAAACTCCTCAAATACAGGTGTGCCAAGTTTGTAGCGGCATACCCAAGTAGACTCGAGGCTGTAATAGCTGCCAAAGGTGCTTCAACAAAGTACTGAGTAAAGGGTCTGAATACTTATGAAAATGAATTATTTACGTTTTTTATTTTGTATACATTTGCAAAAATTTCTACAAATCCGTTTTCACTTTGTCATTATAGGGTATTGTGTGTAGATTGATGAGGGGAAAAAATATTCTGTCAATTTTAGAATGAGGCTGTAACATAACAAAATATGGAAAAAGTCAAGGAGTCTGAATACTTTCCGAATGCACTGTATATACAGGGATGCAAAATCATCACTTTTCAGTGATATTCGCCGTTTTGATGTAAAAAATAGGTCATCCCCGTGAATCGTGTTGATCCTTAAAAAAAAAAACTTTGGGGATTGGGGGTTCTCACGAAAAGTGCAAAGACGGAGAGAGTGTATCACCCATTGAGCTATAAAATATTTTCTCCCTGTGTGATCACTACCTTCTCTCTCGAAATTAATGACTGAGCACAGAATGCATCCCTACGAGTCCTACAAATAGATTATCAAACAGAGTTCAGAACGTGATTTCAGATATGTTATATCAGAATGAGTGCTTCATCCAATATTATGTGTGACAGCTGTGAGCAGCCAGTCGCATCCCCAAACCAGCCATTATCCTACTCAGCTGCTTCTCTCCATCCATTCGCATCTCCATCCGTTTTCAAATGTTATTTAGCTGTGATTGTGAGCTGGGGTGTGCAGGCAGTAATTGGGTTTCTTTTGTTACATTTGTTTAATTATTGGAGTGGCTCGCAGCGTGAGCAAAGTGGATTCGTACAGTCTCTTTTCATTCTCTCCTGTAAGAATAAGCAGGCCAGTCTGACTAGGGTTTGCTGTCAAGCAGCCTCTGAGTGCCACTGCCATAGAGGAAAAACGGAGCACAGTGAAAGTCATACTTGCGCCTTTACATCACTGAAAACCACTCAAAAGTTATGCCCCATATTACCGGAGCTACCTTCTCCCCTTTATACCGTGAATTGCCGCACATTTTATATAATTTTATAAACCATGTCGCAGGCCGCAAGTTTTTGGTTTGATAACAAACGACCTTGTATAGTCATGTTACCTGGCTAGCTAGCTAACAACATGGTACCTTGGTTATGCAGAAATGGATGGCACATGAAAAACGGAAAACGGATAGATGGCCTACTCAAAGAGATGCTTCAAAGTTAAGATGCATATGCCTAATCAATGTAATTCTAATGATCTTTTTCTAGTGTTTGGTGCCTACTTTTTGGGAGCTGTGTGTGTGTGAGAGAGAGAGAAATAGAGAGTGGTGTGTGTTTTAGCGAGAAAGAGGATGTGTGTGGGAGAGGGAGTAAAAGCCAATTTATGCTTGATTTGGCAATGCGATCCGGAGGCTCCATACGGAGGGTGTGACGCAATTGTGGAGCCTCCGGGGGCTTGCAGAGGCCAAATCGAGCTCTGTACAACATCGCCGGGCACCTCCCAAATTTTGTCACAATGCAGAGGGCTCCATATACTGTAGCTCCGCATAGCTCCGCATTGGCATGATTGTTTGACGGTATGTGGGGGCGGTACATCCTGTATAAACACAATTGGGGGAAAACCCTGTGGTTTACTTGGCCTGGTATCGCATCGTTAGTAAAATGTTGGTATTGTGACAACCCCACTATGAAATAGACACATTTTCATACAGTTTACACGGATCTTCTGTGTGTTTCCGTGTAAAAAAAAATTGCCACCTTTTTGCATCCCTGTATATAATTACACGGACAGCCGAAGCAATGTGAAGGAGCTCAAACATGCCAAACAGACTCTTCTGAGGTCATAATACTCCATTGTGTTTGTATCTGGTATCTAAGCGACGATGCAAACGACAGGCTACATGTACGTGTATTACGGTTTTGCGTGGTTGATGTTCTTTGGCTTGTCAAGAACATGACTGACAGACTTGTCTATCATGTTTTGTTACATACTGGAGTAGTAGTGTAGTAGTGACCTATAGTCTTGAGTCTATAATCAATGGAGTATAATTGACTACAGCTCAGCGTTCAACACCATAGTGCCCACAAAGCTCATCACTAAGTTAAGGAACCTGGAACTAAACACCTCCCTCTGCAACTGGATCCTGGACTTCCTGACGGGCCGCCCCCATGCAGTCGTGCTAAGGGTAGGCAACAACACATCTGCCACGCTGATCCTCAACACGGGGGCTCCTCAGGGGGGCGTGCTTAGTCCCCTCCTGTACTCCCTGTTCACCCACGACTGCATGGCCAAGCACGACTCCAACACCATCATTCAGTTTCCTGATGACACAGCAGTGGTAGGCCTGATCACTGACGATGAGACAGCCTATAGGGAGGAGGTCAGAGAGCTGGCAGTGTGGTGCCAGGACAACAACCTCTCCCTCAACGTGAGCAAGACGAAGGAGCTGATCGTGGACTACAGGAAAAGGAGGGCTGAACACGCCCCCATTCACATCGACATTGCTGTAGTGGAGCGGGTCGAGAGTCTCAAGTTCCTTGGTGTCCACATCACAAACAAACTATCATGGTCCAAACACACCAACACAGTAATGAAGAGGGCACGACAACACCTTTTCCCCCTCAGGAGACAAAGATTTGGCATGTGTCCCCAGATCCTCAAAACGTTCTACAGCTGCACCATTGAGAGCATCCTGACCGGTTGCATCACCGCCTGATATGGCAACTGCTCGGCATCCGACCGTAAGGCGGTACGGAGGGTAGTGCATAAGGGCCCCAGTTATGTTGTTCCACCGTCTTTAATGACATCACAACATAGTAACGAATTTGACATGATTGTTCTTTAAGTCCCCACCAACCATTTCCCACATACTTTTAAGTAGGAATATTGTTTCATTATCCACTTTTGGATGTTGGAGTTTTGGCGGGAAGACTTCCTTTGTTAACAAAGGGGTCCTTTCTACCAATACTTCAGGGCAAGGAAGAGAAAGTCTGCACGGTATTTACGACCGGTCATAAAACTGGCCCCCAGGAAAGGGGGTGTTCAAACCTTTGCATAGCAGGAATCTTTGATCCTCAGCCCATGAGAGCAAGTCATGACACTAGTGTTCTACAATACTCTACAATACAATACAATACAATGCTCTGTTTCCAAAAGTTAACCCAATGGCTACATAAGTTTTAAAACTAAAAAACCTGGTGAATTCACAGCTGATAGATTTTCTCTAAAATAATTGTATTGTATCCCAAAACCAGTCTGGTTTCAGAGCTAAACAGTAAAATCCCAGCTGCAACCAAGGTTACCAGTCATCTTCCGGATGCACAGGACAATAAACAGCATTGTATTTCACTTTTTGTTGACTAATTAATTGAAAGCTTTCGACACTGTTGACCAATCCCTGCTTTTGCATAGATTACAAAAAAATTGCTTTCAAGATAGAGATGTACAAAGAAAACAGCAATATTGGGTTGATTTCCACAACAACAAGAGCATTGAAGTGCGAGACTAAACTTTTCTGCTGTTTCAGGTCCTGCAGCTATCACGTTGTAGCTATTAAAGTGCACCCATGCACATGTGCTGATACTCTGTGAGTGCATCATAGTGCATCGTGCTCATATGTAACGGACGAGATCCACTAACTAGTGAAGCTTCGCCTAGCCACGCAAGCTTTGTCCAGAGTGGCTCGTCATGTGGTTGCTAGCAAGCTGACAGCATGCTAGGTAGTGTTATGTAACAACAGCCAATCCAGTAGGGGCTGGAAGCTATAGTGAGCTTCGATTGGTCAATCGCACCGCGATATTGCAGAGTATTTGCATAAAGTCAGAAACAGCCAAGATCCTCTAGGGACGATGTCGGGAGATGAAACAACGGAAGCCATTCATTTTCAATGGAAGAAAAAGCGTGGGAGCATGAACAGCGCGGGATGTAAATTGGGGAAAGCTGAACTTTATGCAAATACTATAACTAGCATGATCTGTAAATCTCCACCTGTATGCTGACGACACAATGTTTATTCTTGTGCCTCTAAAATTGAGAAGGCATTTCAGGATTTAAAACTAGCATTTGACATTCAGAAATGACTTTCCCAGCTGCCAGAAAGACAGTGCATGTGGCTTAAAGCAGACAAATGGAGTCACTTGCCGATAGTATCTGTAAATGGTCAACTGATTGAAAGGGTATCCTATAAGTATCTAGGTAGATTAAAAAAGTTTTAAAAGAATACTACCCTCAAGAACTATCTTTTAGTATATTGTCCATTTAGTCCACTGTTATTTATACAATCTCAGCAGTCAGCAGTGAAGTTTTCCAGATAAAGCACTCAGTAAAGCAAAAATGTTCCTAGGATTCCCCCTCATTAAAATACAATACAAACAAAAAGAATCACACTTTTATTAATAGGCAATAATGATAATAAAAAATAAAAACCCTCAGTCCTTCCATCTACACCCACTTGTACTAGGTTGGCTACCAGCCACCCAGGAACGTCAAACCTTCACATAAGGAAAGACAAACATTCACAATGGTTAACTTGATTAATAAAGCATAAAACACAGGATTAATAGAACACAAAACACAAAATTAATTAAACATAAAACACAAACAGGGAAGTAAATTTTTAGCCCCCTATTGACACCCTCTAGCAAACCAAGGGTCATCCTCACCAATAGCAAACCAAGGGTCATCCTCAGTCAACTTCATCTCAGTGTCTGCATCTCCTTCTTGAGCCACTAGGGGGGGCATCATACCAGCCGTATGCACAACATCTGTAACAGACTTTCTGAGCCAGGGGATAATACAAGCGGCACAACACATCAAAAGCAAGAACACAACAATTAGGGTCAGAAATCCAGTAGCCACCATAGTTGAGTACTTACCAAACCAGTGGTTCAACCAGGAGAACAGCCCACCACTCTCCACTCCACCCATGCTCTTCATCTCTGCAGATAACTTATCCAGGCTAACAAGGGCTTTAGTGATGCTCCCGTGAGGGCTAGTATTGTTAGGAATAAACGTACAGCATTGTTCCCCAAACATTTTACATACACCTCCCTGGTAAGCAAGCATCATATCTAGTGCCAGTCTATTCTGCCTAGCCACTCTAGAGCTGGCCTCTAGTTGCTCAGACATTCCAGTCAGGGCAGTACGTGTGTAGTTAACAAATCTCTGTTGATTATAATAGATATAATTTATCCAAGATCGCTGTTTAGCAGTGTCTATTGCTGGACCTATGATCGGCACCAGGTGCCATAACCCATCGTTCCTGTTAAGAGCCTGGAACTCTGATGGTACCCCCACAGGCACCCCCAACCCCAACTGACCATGGGGCACTACGCTTCCTCCTCTGCCTTACACCCTCATTCTCCGGAGTTAATTGGGCGATTCCCAAAAGTTGGTCTGAGGAAACATCAATAATGGTCAGTGGAACACTTAGACTAGCTAAAGCACACGTACCCTGCCAGTCCCCCTTTAGAATCGGGATCAGCCTTCTATCCGGGCCACAAATCCACCACACATCAGCAACCCCCTTCGTCTGATTCCTATCTTTTACAGGCCAAGTGCTGTTCATGGTTACATTTACAGCACAGTCCCCAGATGGTAATCTACCATAGTTAACACCTTTACCTGTCCCAGTGATACAGCTGTTATTACCCCCATAAGCCTTAACTCCTCCTGGTGCCTTCTGTGGTGGAACCTCAGGAAAAATCTAACTTAGAGCTTTACACAGGGTGGTGTTTGGCAGCGAGTGATAGAACTCTTCCAGTATGCACTGCCATCCCTCCCCTTCTCCTAAAGCAAATGGGTGGGTTGCCAGTCCGGGTCTAGCATGCCCACAGATAACACAATTTTGCCTGCCCAGTGTTCTAGCCGTATACCTCATGTATGCTAACCACATATTTTCCCTCCCTTCATACCCAGTTTCTGTACCCAATTGGTCACTGTCCGTAAAATCCCTAACATTAGCTACCTGAACGGGGTTTGGTACCTTCGTGGGTTGGGGCTGAGCTGGTCCTGGAGTGGTAGTGTGGTTTAACTGGGTCTGTCTCTGCCCAGTTGGAGGTTTGGGTGTGACTGCAATGGTAAACATACCCATGGTATCTGGTCCGGTTCGTATTGCTGCTAAGGTATACACACCTGCATCTGTAGGTTTAATGTCCTGAATGGTTAGTAGGATTTCATCACCTTTACATGCACCCCCTGCTGACCCCTGCACACCCCTTATCATTGAAAACCTGGCTGCTTTAGAAGCATCTGTTAATGCATATGTATAGCTTCTACGCCATTCCCAGAAGGTGCCAACATTTGTGATCATATAGTCCCAATATGGACACCACTTTCCCTCACACAGATAAGTATCTCGTTTTAACACATAGGGGTTCATTTCATTACAGTTTCCCTTCGGGTTCCATTCGCAATTAGTTTCCCCAATTCCACTAGCCCTATTCCTCCATGACCAGATCTTACATGGTTCTAGGGTCACCACTTGGGACTCCCCTTCCTGTAAGGTAATGACTATGTTATGATACTGATTGGGAGCTGAGAACACTGTTCCCCATAAGGCCAGCCCCACTCCTAACCATAACATCATCATCATTCTCCTTCTGTTGCCAAGTCCTGTTGTACCTGATCTAGAGTCCTCCCTGGAACTATATCTATGGCACAGTGTGTCCTGTGGTACCACACGTCCTTCTTGCTCGTGTTCACCCTCAATGAGTGGCTTGATACCTCTTTCACCTGGAAGGGTCCTTCCCACCTTGGCTCCGTCCACTTCCTGGAATGCACCTTCACTCTCACCCAGTCTCCCACCAAGATGTCTCTGTTCTCGTCTGTAGTTTCAACAGCAGGAGTGCGAACCTCCACCACCTGTTTAGACAATCTTTCAACAAAAGAGGTTAACGCCTGCATGTAGTCTGTGTATCTGATTTTTGCAATGTCTAGTCTAGGCATGCTAAGATTGTCTGCTGGTGGTCCTGGCATTCTACGCCCTGTCATGAGTTCATGGGGCGTTAAATGGGTGTCAGACCCAGGTGAGTTTCTCATTGACATTAGAGCTAGGGGCAGCGCATCTACCCACTTCAGTTTAGTTCCGGCCATGATTTTGGCCATTTTTCGTTTCAGCGATTGGTTAGCTCTTTCTACGAGTCCCTGCGATTGGGGGTGGTACACTGACCCGAACTTGTGGGTGATTCCTAGGGCCTGCTCTACCTCCCTCAGGTGTTCATTCTTGAAATGGGTACCGTTGTCGGAACGGACCATTCGCGGGACCCCGAACCTTGGGATGAGGTCCCTCCTCAGCCATTTAATCACAGCCTTGCTGTGGGGATGGCTTCCACCCATCTGGTGAATCTGTCAACCATTACCAACAGGTATCTTTTTCCTTCCACTCTGTTGTCCTGTCCCATGTCCGTGAAATCTATGCAAATGTCTTGAAATGGCGCGTCAGGTATTGGGAAGCTGCCTATCACTGCTCCGAGTGACACTTTGTTGTTATACTGTTTGCATACTTCACAGCTTTCTGATGTCTCTCTTGCCATGTCCAACATGTGTGGATGCCACCATGCTTTTACCACTGATTTTGTTAAAAAATTCCATCCTCCATGGGCCTTTTCGTGCTCTTCCCTTATGATTGACCTGAGAAGTTTTGCAGGTCCCACTGTTTTTCCTGTGTGAGATCTCCAGATTCCTTGGTGGTCTCGTCTCGCTCCTTGTCTGCTCCATACGTTTTGTTCGTAGACATCTGCTGCTTCTTGCAACTGTCTTACTGTGTCTGCCGTCAGTTCCTCTTGGCCTTGAGTTGCTCGTTGTACCATCTGCAGAGCAGTATATCCTCCTGCATCCTTTGCTGCTTGATCAGCTCGATCATTTCCTTCACGTACTCTTGTACTTTCTCTG
Organism: Coregonus lavaretus; assembly: GCF_964263955.1. Classification (NCBI taxonomy): domain Eukaryota; kingdom Metazoa; phylum Chordata; class Actinopteri; order Salmoniformes; family Salmonidae; genus Coregonus; species Coregonus lavaretus. The sequence continues at coordinate 37,195,837 of NC_140010.1, read as the reverse complement.
CTGTGTCCCTTGCACTTCATTATTGACACTCGCTTTGGAAACTGGATTGCTTCAATTAGCTTCTGTACTTCAACCTTATGTTTGATGGGTTCATTTGAGCTGGTCACAAACCCTCTCCTCATCCACTGTGGTCCATCAATGTGTGCAATCCCATGTGCATAGGTAGAATCTGTGTAAATGTCCACGTTCTTTCCCTTGCTGAGCTGAAGGGCTCTCCTCAGCGCTCTGAGTTCAGCTAGCTGTGCTGAAGCTTCATTGGGACCAAGTTTCTCTGCTTCCATTACTTCATGTCCTCCTTCTGTGTCTTGTTTCACCACTGCATAGGCAGCAGTGTTTCCTTCCTTTGGGTCCTTTGACCTGTAGCAGCATCCATCAGTGAACAGGGTGATTTTGTTCCCCTCCAAGGGTGAGTTTTGCAGGTCCATTCGGACTTTGATCTGTTTGGCTGCTCTATCCTCACAGACATGTTGTTCTCCAAGACCCATACCATCGGTCATATTGGTTGCTGTTGTCACATATGTAATGTGCTTTGCAGTGATGGCCTTTGTTATGCTGGATTTTCTTTTACTGGACAGTGTGAAAAGTTTGGAGCCTATAAAAGCGGTCACCCCATGATCTGTATTGATTTCAAGTGGATGTCTCATCACAATGTGGGCTGTTTTACTGTTTTACCTATAGCTTTTGCAATGGCAGCCATGTGTCTGGCACAGTCAGTTTGTCCTGTTTCAATGTTATCCAGTTTCGCGCTGTAGTAGTGTAACACTCTTCTCTCCCCCTTTTGTTTCTGATACAGGATGGAATGTACATAACCGTCCTGCTCAGAAACATCCAAACAGAATGGCGTGGTGTAATCGGGTAAGGACAGTGCTTCAGCCTGTGCTAGCGTCTGTTTGAGTTGGATGAAAGCTGCCTCTGCCTCTGGAGTCCACTTAAGGACTGCTGTGAGGTTTCTGTTTCCTGCTTCTCTCAAGATTGCCCGCAGTGGTTCCACTTTAAGACAGTATTCTGGCACGTGTGTTCTGCTGTATCCAGTAAGGCCAAGAAATGACAAAAGGTGTTGTACAGTAGTGGGTTTGGGATGTTCCAAGATGGAGGTCCTCTGGGCCACAGACACAGCTTGTCCCTTCCCGGACAGCACTCTTCCCAGGAACTGGACACTTCTCCGACAGCACTGCACTTTCTCTTTCTTTACCTTGTATCCCTTTTTGGCTACCAACAGGAGAAGGGACTTGGTGGCCTGCAAACAAGACTCGGCAGTGGGTGCTGCCAACAGAAGATCATCAACGTATTGGAGTAGCGTCACCCCCTCAGGTAATGTTAGTTCTTCCAAGTGGCTCTTCAGGATAGCGTTGGAGATTCCCGGGGAATCACGGTAGCCTTGTGGAAGAATACGTAAATTGCTGCCCTCTGTAGGTAAATGCAAAAAGTGGCTGGGACTCTGGATGTAATGGGATGCAGAAAAATCCTCTTCATCTTCTCTTCACTGAGAGGGTATTGAGATTTGTGAACTTGGACAGTGAGTTCACTTTCCTTTCGAATGGAGACAACCACTGGTTCTACATCAACCAGCCCCACATCTTCAGCACTTGTTGTCCACAGTTCCTCTGGTAGTTGATTGAAAATGTTAGGAGTATCCGGATGATCAGTCATCTCCCTGCCATGGTAACGTGATCTCCTCACAACCTCTGGTTTTGACACATCATCCACATTGAGTTTAATTCTCCATACTTGAGGTTTTGTTCCACCGTAGGCAACTTGCTGCCTTTACTGCAGGTCCCAGAGATCTTGCCTCGTATCCAAATCCCACGAGAAGGGTAACATGCGGCACAGAATCACTAGGAAGACCAAACCATTTGTCTGTGAGCACCACGTCTCCATCCATGACCATGCAGCTGGTAGCCACCCCTTCTTTGAGTATGTACATATGATTGCTGGTCACAATTGGGCGCCTATCGTCCATTTCCTCCTCCCAGGCTTCATCATATGCTTCATCCAAGTCCCTTGTATAGTTCATTGTCATGTGCGGAGGGTCCTCAGGTGGATAGTATGCATTTAAGGTCTGTATCCAGGCCTTCCATAGTTGGAACTCTCTGCATACTCGGGGAGCATCAGGGTCAGTATCCATGAGCTACAGCCAGTAAACATATGCTTCCTCCTCATCTTCCTCGTTTAGGTGTGTTCCCACATATAGCATGCGAGGGGGGTCGGAGAGTTTTTCCATGATTACAGGCATGAGTTCATCAATGGGCGTGATGGATGCGTGTAGGCCCTCCTGGTTACAATAGATACTACATCCCAGTTTGGAAAGCAGGTCCCTCCCCATGAGCCCCACCGAGCATTCCGGGTTGTATAGAAACTGATGGGTAACCTGTAGGTCATCCCATACAACCTCCAATGGAACTGTGTATGGCTTTCTCATAATAGCCCCATAAACCCCAGAGAAAGCTTGTGTTTTGGTAGTGAGTTGATATGTTGCTTGTACAGAAGACCATGTGCATCCTGTATCAATCAGCATATTATGTTTTCTTCCTCCAATCAAACATGTCACTACCGGCTCTGAACCTGGTGGGAAAGTGTAAATGTTGGTGGTGGGATCCTTATGGGTTTCTGGGCAGCTTCATTGGTAATTGTGTTCGTCACCCAGCCATGACATGCTGGGCAGGAGGGCAGCGTTAGGCACTGCTGGGTCTTGTTTTCGGTTCAGCTGTTGTGGTGGTTGGTGCTGCTGGACTGGCATTCCTCCTCCTTGCCAGCTTCCCCGTCCTTGCTGGTATCTTGGTGCTTGTCTTCTGGGCTGTCCCATGTAACCCCTCCCTCTTTGTTGTCCCTGTCTTGGGAGATGACAGTGTCTTGCCAGGTGGCCATGCATCCCACAGTTAAAACACCATTGGTCAGCATATCTAGGGGTGTATCCCTGTTGTCGTGGCGGTACATAGGGTTGCTGGTATGTGGGTGCACCATATCCAGGAGGACCAGAAGGTGCCATCATTCCCGTCATTGCCTGTACTACAGCAGTAACTGCAGCAGCAGTATCATTTCCGGGTGCAGGAGTGGTAGGATTAGATGTTGGGGTACTGGTTACCACCATTTGTTTTCCTGGCTTGTCCTCTGTCAGTTGCTTCTTCAGAACCTTCTTCTGAAGTTGTTTGAGTTCATCCTCTTCCTTTCGCTTACCCTCTCTCCATCGTTCCACATGGTGTTGTGCTATCTCGGTAAATTCCGGAATCGATTTTGCGGTGATTGCCACAACTTTTTCACATTCAACTTGAGCCTGATCCGGGAGTCCCCCCCAGGCAGTTTGTCAGGAAGAGGTGCTTAATGGTGTCTTTTCCTGGTTCTTCATTCCACGCTTGCCTCCAGAGGCACTTAGCCCTCTTCATGTATGCTGGTATGGTTTCATCGTCATTCAATGTCAGAGTTCTCATCAGTTCGGGTCTGGCCTGGGTAGGATACTTCCTCCTTATGGCGTCCCATACGTCACTGCGGTGGGTGTCAAATCTTTTAGCCGACCCCACTTGTCCTCTCAGTCCCCCAGAGGTCATTATCTCTTTGCATTCCTGGTCACCCATACACCTGTTCATTACAGTAACCATATCACCTATGGTGAGTTCATCCACTGCGGTGAGACTCTCAAAAGCCTTCACCCATCTGTGTCCAGATTCTTCAGGTTGGGGGAGACTGTCCACCAGGGTCTGTATGTGTCTGTGGGCCCATGGCTTGTAAACTGAGGCCCCCCCTGGGGTCTCCCTCAACGGGTACTGCCCCCCTTTGTGTCCTTCTCTGGACTGAGCCCTGGCTCGGGTGTGGTACGCGGGTCCATCAATGTTGTCCCATATGTCTCCATCAAAAGCTCTACATATGAGTTTTTGTTGTTTCACTCTTTCCTCCTCACTCTCTTCCCCGTCTCTGAGGTCAATACAGTGTCCCCTTACTGGTGAGCGTTCACTTTCACTTCTGTTTTTGTTCGCTTCGAGCTCCATCTTTAACTTGTGCAATTGTGCTTCCTGGTGTCGTACTTCCTCTTTATCATCTTCAACTTTTCCAGTCGTTCTTCATCTCTCTGTCTCTCAAGTCTCTCCCTCCTTTCCCCTTCTTCAGCATCCTTGTTTCGTTGCCACTCCTCCTGGGCTAGACCACCCCTTATGTTTCCTCCAGTTAGGCTCATTCTCTCTTCCTTCTCACTCTCACCGTCTCCGTCAACACTCCCTCCTCCTTCTGTTCCGCATCTGCTCCCCGTCTCTCCCTCGATTCTACTCAAACACTCCTTTTTCTAGCGCTTTTGCAGCTTTTAGAAGTACATCCACTTCTCCCCTTCTGTCAGTCATATCACTCTTTCTGACCCACATTCCTTCTTCCTCCTCATCTGTCCTTTGTTGATAGTGGACTTTTCCCGCCATGTCCAGAACCGGAGCCATTGTTTTTGGGTGGTCGTCATATGGTGGTGGCGCTGTTGGTAGGGGTGGGTATAAACGGGTCCTTTCCTTCTGTCCTGTTTTCTCCTCCCACAGTTTCTTCAATTTTCCAAGCATTGCTAGGCCAATCCGCTCCTTTAGCTTTGCTTTCTCCAATGCGTCTTTAATCTTGCCTCTGCGGGGCTCTCCTTCATTCTTCCATTCACCTTCTGCTTTCTGGGTTTTCCGCTTCAACGTCTCCAGTATTCTCCCTGGTTCGCCTCCTACAGGCACTCCATCGGGGGACAGTATACAACCATCGTCTATCCATTCCTTATAGAGTTTCTCTCCTCGCCTGCTCCATTCCTTTCCATCTTTTCCTCCGTTTGTTTCAAGTGTTGATTTTAAAATTTTAGAGCCTTCAATATTCTTTCCGCTTCTCCACTGGTAGTCATGTTTTTCGTTTTAATTTGTAATATTTGTCCGTTATTTAGTTATTTAAAGTACGTCTATCTATTTATTTAAATCAAATTATTAAACTCGGTGCCAGATTATTTCAGCCTTAATTATTTGAAACCAGTATTCTTACAGTGCCACACATCAAATGGTAAATCAAAACGAATAAACCAAAGTGTTTCAATTATTTAACCAATGGTTGTTATGTCAAATCAAACGCCACACATCAAATGGTAAATCGAACGAATAAACCAAAGTGTTTCAATTATTTAACCAATGGTTGTTATGTCAAATCAAGCGCCACACATCAAATGGTAAATCGAACGAATAAACCAAAGTGTTTCAATTATTTAACCAATGGTTGTTATGTCAAATCAAACGCCACACATCAAATGGTAAATCGAACGAATAAACCAAAGTGTTTCAATTATTTAACCAATGGTTGTTATGTCAACTCAAACGATAAACCATATTACTTCAATTTAATTATTTAAAACCAGTATTATGCTATGTCAAACATCAAACGTTAAATCAAATAATAAACCAAATTGCTTCAACATAATTATTTAAAACCAGTATTATGCTATGTCAAACCTCAAACGTTAAATCAAATAATAAACCAAATTGCTTCAACATAATTATTTAAAACCAGTATTATGCTATGTCAAACATCAAACGTTAAATCAAATAATAAACCAAATTGCTTCAACATAATTATTTAAAACCAGTATTATGCTATGTCAAACATCAAACGTTACAGTTCAATTATATCAGTTCAAACGTTTCAGTTTAGTCATACTAGTTATTCATTATTTTACATTTACATTATCAAATTCAACCTCGCCTACTATTTTTCTCCCTATCTAAAAAATAAAATAAAAATACTCAGCTGAACCTAGCCGCACCCATAAGTTACGGACCTTGCCAGTCGCCAGTATTATCTAAAATTTCCCGAACCCAGCCGTACCCTCGAAGTTACGGACCTTGCCGGTGTAATTCTTCGAACCTAGCCGTACTGACGTAGTTACGAACCTTGCCGATAGCAATTACTTAAGTCAATTATTCCCTGTATCTTCGAACCTAGCCGTACTCTCGCAGTTACGGACCTTGCCGATAGATGTCAGTATTGTCTCCGAACCTAGCCGTACTCCACAGTTACGGACCTTGCCAGTAGCACAAATACTCTATGGTACCAGGGTTTAACACTCACATTTACCATACATTTGCATATCACAATAGCGACAATTTCTTATTTACTCATAATAATTCATAATTTAGTTCGCTTACATCAAACAGGTGTTTCACAAAATTAATTTGGATAAAGCCAATGTGCAGAACTTCAGTTATATAACAATAGGTGTCTGCTTACCTGTTTTTAGTAGTCCGGACTCTTTGTGAAACACACCGTCCAATGACAGAGATGTCCAATGGGCCGGACGGTATCCAGCGAAGTCCCTTTACCAGATCACGTCGGGGTCACCAATTGTTAAGTTGCGTCAATTCAAATCTGGTATTTGTGACAAAAGAGGTCATTACACAGTATCCAAGTTAGTCTAGTATTTATTAATGCAAATGCTTAAATGGTAAGTATGAGAGTTCGTATACGGGCTCACTGTAATACCACGCAGGGCAGACAGAGAACTGATCCATTGTTACAGGCTCTTCTTCAAATACTCTGACAGAGATAGTCCCGCTCCCTGCTGGCCAATCAGAGTAGAGACTGAGCGTGGTTTAGACTTACTCAGCCAATCGTTGGCGCACAGGCTGGTCCCAGCCCCTTGGCGCTCCACCGTTGCACACTGTTGCCAGGCATAAGTTGTTATCATCATACCCATCTCGAGTCAGCACCCATAGACACCGTTCCCCTGTACTCTATGTACCTACATCCTTGGACGGTTCACAGACAACAAAGAGGCAGTGTAGTCTAATATTTTGAGACACAAGTTCTTATCTCCCCCTACTCCCTAAAACAGCTCCTCACATTAATCACAGCTTGTTAGGTTAAACAATTGATATCAGTACAGTACAAACCTTTTATGTTTAATCATTAATGCATTCTTTCTAAGCTAGGTATCACATCCAGTTACAAGAAAATAGATCCCCACACAAAAATGAATTTGTTGCGGCAAACCTTTGCTGATACCAGTTTCAATCTGTCAGCGCCACTGACTGGCTAGCGCTTAGCTAGGTAGCTAGCTAACTAATGATTTGCCTAAACACTTACATTTTTAGGTTAATACATTGCTGTCTTAATACCAATATTCATGTCAATATGCTAGTGTCACGGTTCAGTAGCATGTTAGCTAGCACAACAGCTAAGGTAGCAACAATATGAGTTGATTTGACATCAAAGCAAAACTTCACTTTTGCAAATGGATACCCTTCCCCCTACCCGTGGTGTTGGAAAAGGCTGGGAGGAGGATGCATCAACACCCTGGAAATATGTTTGTGGTGCATTCACTCATAACACTTTTTTTGAGTGATAAATGAGTGTATTGTCTTCAAGATTGATAAGGTAAGCAAATGCATATATTCTCAAATGTAGCCCATACATTCATTATTTTTAACAATTAATTATTTAATTGCTTTAAAATAGTAGTTCATCATGATCATGTTGTTCCTTCTCTCGTTCTAGAAGCAATCAGTTACAAAGCAAAAATACAGATTGAGGCCTTCAATCAAACTGAGGACAGAGAAATCTCTGTTCACCAGACAGGTCAAAGCTTCTTGCATGCATGGCTTTGATCTGGGGTAAATAGTTGGGTTGTTTTCTGTAAAAACAGCAAGGTTGGGTTGTTGGTGCTGGGTCTTAGCCTCCAGTATCTATGCTGCAATAGTCTATGTGCCGGGGGGCTAGGGTCAGTCTGTTATATCTGGTGTTATTCTCCTGTCTTATCTGGTGTCCTGTGTGAATTTAAGTATGCTCCCTCTAATTCTCTCTCTCTCCCTCTCTCCCTCCCCTCCCGAAGGACCTGAGCCCTAGGACCATGCCTCAGGACTACCTGGCCTGATGACTCCTTGCTGTGCCCAGTCCACCTGGTCGTGCTGCTGCTCCAGTTTCAACTCTTCTGCCTGCGGCTATGGAACCCTGACCTGTTCACCAGACGTGCTACCTTGTCCCAGACCTGCTGTTTTCAACTATCTCTCTCTACCGCACCTGCTATTTCAACCTCTGAATGCCCGGCTATGAAAAGCCAAGTGACATTTACTCCTGATGTACTGACCTGTTGCAACCTCTACAACAACTGTGATTATTATTATATTATTATATTATTATATTATTGACCCTGTTGGTCATCTATGAACGTTTGAACATCTTGGAGAAAAATCTGGCCTTAATGGCCATGTAATGTTATAATCTCCACCCGGCACAGCCAGAAGGGGACTGGCCACCCCTCAGAGCCTGGTTCTTCTCTAGGTTTCTTCATAGGTTTCTGCCTTTCTAGGGAGTTTTTCCTAGCCACCGTGCTTCTACATCTGCATTGCTTGCTGTTTGGGGTTTTAGGCTGGGTTTCTGTATAGCACTTTGTGACATCTGCTGATGTAAAAAGTATGTGTGTATAGGTGCTTTCTTGAGCAGGGGGACCTTGCGGGCGCTGCAGGATTTCAGTCCTTCACGGCGTAGTGTGTTACCAATTGTTTTCTTGGTGACTATGGTCCCAGCTGCCTTGAGATCATTGACAAGATCCTCCCATGTAGTTCTGGGCTGATTCCTCACCGTTCTCATGATCATTGCAACTCCACGAGGTGAGATCTTGCATGGAGCCCCAGGCCGAGGGAGATTGACAGTTATTTTGTGTTTCTTCCATTTGCGAATAATCGCACCAACTGTTGTCACCTTCTCACCAAGCTGCTTGGCGATGGTCTTGTAGCCCATTCCAGCCTTGTGTAGGTCTACAATCTTGTCCCTGACATCCTTGGAGAGCTCTTTGGTCTTGGCCATGGTGGAGAGTTTGGAATCTGATTGATTGATTGCTTCTGTGGACAGGTGTCTTTTATACAGCTAACAAACTGAGATTAGGAGCACTCCCTTTAAGAGTGTGCTCCTAATCTCAGCTCGTTACCTGTATAAAAGACACCTGGGAGCCAGAAATCTTTCTGATTGAGAGGGGGTCAAATACTTATTTCCCTCATTAAAATGCAAATCAATTTATAACATTTCTGACATGCGTTTTTCTGGATATTTTTGTTGTTATTCTGTCTCTCACTGTTCAAATAAACCTACCATTAAAATTATAGACTGATCATTTCTTTGTCAGTGGACAAACGTACAAAATCAGCAGGGGATCAAATACTTTTTTCCCTCACTGTACATTACATGCAGAGCTACCATATATGGTTTGGCCTTCATTTGACCATACTTGCTTTGTTGGTCATTCAGATATTCTGTCACAGTGACCAACCTGACACACAACACACATCACAGGCTGGGAGCAGCTCATGGGCACTTAGGGGTAAAGTGCATCGCTCAAGGGCACAACAGCAGTAGGTAGTATACAGTGATATTGTAGCTGGTAACCCTTTGGCTGCTGGATCACTCCCTGCAGATTTCCCTACAGGCAGCTAGGGTACATTTCCTCACTCCCTTGCCTTTGTTCAACCATTGGTCCAGTTACCAAAAGGTCGCTGGTTCGAATCCCAGAGCCAGCAAGGTGGAAAAATATGCCGTTCTGCCCCTTGTTAGTTAACCCCCAACAACAACTGCTCCCCGGGCGCTGAAGATCTGGATGTCGATTAAGGGGGCTGTGCGTGTGGGTGTTTGAGTGTGAAAGACACAGAGGAGAGCCAACCAGAAAAAGCACAGCCCCCTTCATTATTGACGCATTGTGCTGACAACATCAAAGAGCCATTCCAGGCTGAGGTCATGAGCGCTTCAAGAGTTAGGTGTTAGCCAGACTAATTATTAACTGCAATGCTTTACTACAGATTGCTCAGGACTTCTCCATTTTATAAACCTGGACTGCTCGGGGAAACTCACTGAGAACTGGATCGCAGTCTTCAAGGACAAATAACTTTGCTTCGCCATCCGAGAGAAGCAGGCCCAATATATTTTCTTTGAAGTGCAGTTATAGTTTGAAATGACCCTGCTGGTGGTGCCTCAGATGCTCATTCATTTTTAGGGCTGAAACAATCAAGTTATTCACTAAACATTCTTCTTTCCAGATACACAAGGTGACATCGCTTTAAGAATTCTGCAAGTGGTCCTCCCAACACCAGTCTATAAGGTTGGCAGGAAGACATTCTGACCACCTTCGAAGAGACCAGAAAGTCCTTCATTGACTTGCAGCCTGTAAGTTTAAGTAGTGGATAGGGAGATTGATGGGGAAATTAGATGATAGCATTTGTAATCCTTGACAGACAATGTTGTGTAAATGAACCTATGAGCCTCAGCCCCAAATGAATAGATGATGTAGGCATCAAACATGGATTGGGTTATTTATATTGATGTGTAAATGGCTATATAGTATACAAAATAACTTGTGTGTGATGGCATTGTCAGTGTGCCTCCATGCTTTGCACAAGTCCTCATCTTCTAAAATCAAATGATTTCTATCTAACCAGTTGGGACCAACATAGTTGAGTACCTGTGCCAGGCGGAGGTGACCAGACCCTACCCATTTATGTTGGCTCTTGGGGACTGCTCACAGGTGTTTACAGTCATTAGTGGACAGGCTTTGGAGCAAGTATATTGCTTGGGGCACTGGATGTGTGCTTCAAGTCCTATTATGTGTTTGATATCCACTTTCCTACAGAGCACATTGTATAAGCTGCCAGGAACAGAATCTCCCGCAGTAAGACTGCTGCGAGCATGTCTTTTTCCCACTGAACAATAGTGGGAAAGTATCTGCTCTTGTATGTAGTGTGAGAAGTAATAGGAGGAAGTGTTCCTGTGAATTAATAGATCAATGGATGGATGAGCCATGAGTGTCTCTCTGATTCAGAGGGGTTGGGATAAATGCGGAAGACACATTTCAATTGAATGCATTCAGTTGGACAACTGACTAGGTATCTCCTTTACCTTCCCCTTCATATTACAATGCTAATATGCTCTTAAGGCACTATTTATAGCTTATTAAATTGAATTTTAGTTTGTTTTAATGCATTTTGCCTACTGTACGAAATGTGCTTGTTTGCCTTTAGTTCAACTACTGTTGCACATAAATCTTTATATGTCACGCCTGCTCCCGCTCCCCCTCCCTGGCGCTCGAGGGCGCCAGGCTGACCATCATTATGCACACCTGTTACCATCATTACGCGCATCAGCGCTCATTGGACTTACCTGGACTCCTTCACTTTGTTGATTGCCCCTTCTATATCTGTCTGTTCCCCAGTTTGATCCCCGTGTCTGCATTGATTATGTTTTGTTTCCCTGTCCAGACGCTGTCCGTGTTTTGTTCCATGTCTTTTATTTATTAAATCCTCACCCTGTACTTGCTTCCTGTCTCCCAGCGTCTGTCGAACCGAGATCGTCACATTATATATTTGTATGATTCATATACTGTGTATATATAATTACATTTTCTGTCCCAAGCTGGGCTGAAGCATGTTCCGCTACGCTTTCATTCTATCACAACAATTTATTTTAAATACAAATGTTACATTTTGGGAATTGTGAGAAGTGCTTTATAAGTGAAATACAGTTATTACTTAAGTAATGACAGTCATTAGGCCATGTCCTTAGGAGTGACCTTCAAATGGGAGGGGGTGAAAGGGAAGGCAAAAATATATAAGCAACATTGAAATTAGGAATAACCCAAGGATTATATAAATTATTACCCAGCTGCTGGGTAAATCCCGCAACCCAATGTGCTGGGTTTACGTCACAACCCAACCCCACTGGGTTGAATTAACCAAATGCTGTGTTTTTTCCACTATTGACCCAGCGCTGAGTTGTCGAAATGACCCAAATTGGGTTATTTTTAACTCTGCATTTTTTTTGCGTAACAAATTCATTTTGAAAAATGAATATGAATTGTCATAGGCATAACAAAATGTCTACATTTTTAAGATGACAAAATAAAATGTTTTCAGTAATTGTTTTCAGTATCCACATTTTTTTTATTTTGTGCTTTCTGATTGTTTCAGTGCATGCATTCAACAAGCTTTGGATGAAGGACTCCAAAGTTCACTCAAAAAGGCAATAGTTTGATTTTGTTTTTGTTTTAATTATTTAAATATTGTTAATTATCTTTTAAATGTCCATTGGTTGAAATCTATTGCCCATTTATCACTTAGCTCATGTAAATAATGATGTAGTTGCCCCTTTAAACATCCTAAGGTCAACATCCCCATAGTGTTCACATTTCTCTCGTAAATGTTGTAGCTACATATATATATATTATATTATAATATTAAATAAACAATTTAGGAAATATCCAGCCTTTGCTCTTTTCTTCATTACCATGCTGATGATTTCAAGTTGTATTGGATTAATTTTTTGATATGTTAAGACATTGAATAAATGTTAAGCATATTTATTACATTTCATGTTTTAGTTTTTTTCTCTGAGAAGTAAGTTCATTTAAAGTTATGTGATTTGGTTTATGTAACCAAAAACCTGATCTAATTTGCATTATCATACTGAGTTTGCAGCAAACAGAATGTTCGCCACAAGTTTCCCAGAATTGTTTGCCAGAAGTTCACAAGTTGCCACAAATGTACCATGACAGTATGCCCAAAAACTAATTTGCATGTGAAAATATGAGCTTGCCGCAAATTTACTGCAACAGTTTGCCACAAAACTAATTTGCATGTGAAAATATGAACTTGCCGCAATTTTGCGACAAATTGGCCAAAGGTTTGCCACAACTGTTTGCCAGAAGCCTGTTTTTTTCGATAAGGGGGTAAGCTGAAATTGAAATTGAGTTTTTACTTTGGGAATAAGTATTGTTTTTCTATGTCAGTCAGTGTCGCGTATAATAGGCCAGAAGGCTTACCTGGAAAAACTAACCTCTACCAAATAATATGATGGCAGATCTGCAAAAGTACTTCTGTGCAAGGGTGTTTATTTACATAGTGATTCTGGAAGAAAAAAAAGTACTGCCACCAAAAGTATACATTATGGGGACAGCTAAACAGTGCTGCTCCATCAACAGCTCCATCAAAAGCCCCCTGAACTGAAAGAGAGGCTCCTTTTGTAGGGGAAGCCCCTCCCATCAGAACATACCAAACTCATTACAAACATCAAAGCCTACATTTTCCACTCAGCTAAACATATCATGAATTACCTTCATTGAACCTTTGCAATCGGTTTATCATAATACAATATAGCACAATATAACACATTTACAGAATCCCATCACTACTGACATGGTGTCTTCCAATACACCCATTCACATGAACACGCCATTTGGGACAAGCACCAGCCCAATTGCCGTAGCTCGGGTCCTTATTCCAGCATACCCGGAAGCTATAGAGACGGAGAGAGAGGAACAGAAATAAACAAACAGCGCGCTCATCCATAACATTGATAAGTACAATAAACGTCACTTAAATTAAACATGAAAGCTTGTCTGCGTATTCCTTATACCATACCAAACTGTTACTGAAGGGAGGTAAGAATAATGTGTGTAATGTATGAACTGAGATCGCTAAGTTAACTTGTGTGTTGACCCACATTGCTAACGTAGCTGAAAACAGAGCAGGGAGGGGTAGATGAGTGTGTGTGTGGGTGTGTAGGCTTACCAAATGCTGCCCGCGGTCAGTGACAGACTTCACTCCCTGTGAAGTTGAATCTAGTGAAGAAAAGGGCCCACCTTGCTTGGCGCGGGTTCAGCCGCTTCGCTGTCTGTATGTACTCCAGGTTCCGATGGTCGATGAGGATGATAAATGGGTCCTTGGCGCCATCCAACCAGTGTCTCCACTCCTCTAATGCCAACTTCATCGCCAGGAGCTCCTGGTCACTGAAGCCTTAGTTCCTCTCTGCAGGAGACAGTTTCTTTGAGTAGTATGTACATGGATACAATTACTGTGGGTTACCTTGGCGTTGGGACATGACGGCCCCCACGCCCACTTCTGAGGCGTCCACCTCCACCACGAAGGGCAGAGTAGGATATGGGTGTTTCAGCAACGGGCGGAGGTGAAACGCCTCTTCAGTAGGTGGTAGGCCTCATCGACTGCAGGACTCCACACTTACGGGGACCGCCCTTGAGGAGGGAGGTGAGAGGAGAGGCGATGGAGCTGAAGTTCTTAATAAAGCAGCGGTAGAAGTTGGCAAACCCCAAAATCTGTTGTAGCCCCTTTACGGTGGTTGGGACTGGCCATGATGACCTGACTACCTCGACCTTCCTCTCATCCATCATCACTCCCTACGGGCTGATCCGGTATCCTAAGAAGGAAACAGCGACCTGATGGAACTGGCACTTCTCCCCTTTCACATACAGACGGTTCTCCAGGAGGCGTCCCAGGACTACTTGGACATGGGCGATGTGATACTCCAAGGTGGCCGACTAGACCAGGATGTCGTCGATATACACGACCACCTGGCGCCCAAGCATGTCCCGGAACACCTCGCTCACGAACGCCAGGAACACAGACGGTGCATTGGCTAATCCATAAGGCATCACCAAGTACTCGTAGTGCCCTGACATCGTGCCCCAGCTGTCTCCGGCGACGCCGCTCTGCCTTGGGGAGGTGTGTGGCCCCTACCTTCATGGGTTCTGCCTCAGGACGGCCAAAGGAGGAGGGCGAGAGGCGACGGGGGCGCTGGCACTCCCGAAGAAGGTTGTCCAGACGTATGGCCATTGTGATGAGCGCGTCCAAGGTTGTCGTCCCGGCACGCCAACTCCGTCTGGACCTCCTTGCACAGTCCTCTTCGGAATAGGGTGTGGAGCGCCGGCTCATACCATCTGCTGGAGGCTGCCATGGTCCGGAAGGTAAGGGCGTACTCCGCAGCGGTCTGGGCACCTACCGGAGTTGGAGTAGTCACTCACCTCCCTCTCTGCCCTCCGGTGGATGGTTGAAGACCGCCCTGAACAGAGCCATGAACCTCTCGTAGGAATCCAGCTCTTCCTCTTCTCTCTCCCAGACGGCCGCAGCCCACTCCAACGCCCGTCCAGTCAGCAGGGAAATGACAGTGGCAACCTTGGAGCTTTCAGTGGTGGGGGCTACCATCTGTTGGGCGAAATAGAGGGAGCACTGGAGTAGGAAGCCACTGCATTTGGATGGAGTCTCGTCATTCTTGTCGGGAGGGACAGTTGGGCATTGCTGACCTGGGCGGACTGCTGGGTAGGCTGGACGGCTGGCTTGCTGGGACGACTCGTGGTAGGAGGCCCTCCGCTAGTTGAAGGTGAATCCTCTTGACCTCATCCATAGCCACACCCAGTTGCGCCAGCTGATCGTTGTGTTGGCGGAGTAAACTATAATTCCTTATTGATGTCACTTGTTAAAATCCACTTCAATCAGTGTAGATGAAGGGAAGGAGCCAGGTTAAAGAAGGATTTTTAAGCCTTGAGACAATTGAGACATGGGTGGTGTATGTGTGCCATTCAGAGTTTGAATGGGCAAGACAAAATATTTAAGTGCCTTTGAATAGGGTATGGTAGTAGATGCCAGGTGCACCGGTTTGAGTGTGAAGAACTGCAATGCTGCTGGGCTTTTCACGCTCAACAGTTTCCAGTGTGTATCAAGAATGGTCCACCACCCAAAGGACATCCAGCCAACTTGACACAAATGTGGGAAGCATTGGGGTCAACATGGTCCAGCACCTGTGGAACGTTTTCGACACCTTGTGGAGTCCATGCCCCAACGAATTGAGGCTGTTCTGAGGGAAAAAGGGGTTCCTAATGTTTTGTACACTCAGTGTATATAAGGCCTTGAGTTTGACACATGTTGTATGACCATCTAGTGGAGATGAGTTATTAGCTCTGTGGCGTAGGTAGTCCCCGTAAATGTACAGGTAAGGTCAGTGAAAAGCAAAACACTGCCAAATTTAGGTTACACATCATCACTTGACACTACTGTTAAAGGGACAGTTCATTGATTTTAAATATTTACATATTTACATGGGATCAATTCCCCATGAAAGTCAATATCCCCTGTTTCGCATGTATCACATGTCATGCACAAATTACTTCCTAAAAGAAGTGTGTTTTTTCAATGAATTGGTTTAAAATTATTTTGAGATGATTTGAGCATGACATATAAAACATGCTGAATGGGGGAGATTGACTTACATGGAGAATGCCAAAATGCTCATGTTGATGCTAGCTCGTTATAACGTTAGCTAACTATAACGTTAGCTAGCCAAGCGTGCTGCCTTGGCTTTTGGTTAGCCATCTTAGCTAGCAGCAGCAGTAAAGTGGCAGCAGGGCCTAGCTTAGCTAGCTAGCGAATGTTAGCTAGTTTTAGTAAATTTAAAGTGAGTGACCAAAACATTAGTTCAGAATCTAAGTAACGTTAGCTAAAAATCCAAGCTATATGAGTCGTTAGCCCCTAAACTTATACTGGAGCTAACGTTAGTTAGCTAGCTAACAAGTCATGGTGAAACCTGATGAGATGGAGGATAAGGTTGTTGCATACCACTAACGTTACAAGCTCGTGGCATGTTTCGGTTTGGAGTTCCTTGCTGGAAATATAAAACTTGTCATGCAAGCTGGTGAAGTCAAGTGTCATCCTGGTGTGGGTATTTTCTGGCCTCTATTATATTCAGAAACGCGTGCGTAAAAAGCTAGCTGCTATGGTGATGACTACAATAATAGTCTGGAATTGCTGTGTCCCCCCCAAGCCAAGTTCTACATTCAACACCTCTCCTAATCTTGGTTTAGAGGTGTCATGCACTGACACTTGATTTGGACACAGAACTCAAGATGAAAATGCAAGAAAATGTAGTTAGTTGAAAGCATACCATATTACTCAGCTTTGAATGGTATAGGGCCATGGCATTAAACTAAAGGTACGCCTATTCTATTGTAATTGGCAAATATTCAAACTAAAACACCATGGATGAAGTCACCAACATTAGATTGCTTTAGTAGGTGTTAAACCAGTGCCTGTACCTTGTGTACCCTGTGTTATGTAAGGTGTATCTTATAAACATTCAGTTTGAATAGATGTAAACAAATGTAGGCCTATGCTGCTAGCTATATGCTCACCTTAAGTGGGACAGGGCCCATGCCTAAAAATAAATGTCTGGTAACCCTGGATGTTGCTTCAAAGCCCTTTGAGGCCTGCCTGAAAATAAAGGGGAACATTGGTTGTTAGTGTACAAATAACTTATAGCCTAATAAAGAACATATTAGAATTGGATGTTAGTTTCTAAGGTACTGACACAATTGAACTGAATTGAACCAGCATAGTTTATGAAACCAGCAACAAAATGTAGGCCTAAACATGAAGGACGATGCACATAACCCCACAGGGGGCCAGTATGAAAAATAAAAAAATAATGTATGCACTCACTAACTGTAAGTCGCTCTGGATAAGAGCGTCTGCTAAATGACTAAAATGTAAATGTTAATGTAAAATGTTGAACATTGCTGGCAGTGGCTTGTTTAACAAATCCAAAAGTGTGTATTGCAGTCACTTCTTGTCCATAGACTGTTTTCAAGATAAGGAAACACATATCTAAATATGTTAAATCACTGAACTATCCTTTTAACAGAAGTGTCAAGTGATGATGTGTAGCCTACCTTTGGCAGTGTTGTGCTTTTCACTGGCCTTATCTGTAAATGTATGTGTGGTGTATTGAGAAATGTATTATGTGTTAATGAGTTTAGATTTTAAATGGTTGCAAATAGCCAATTGTATTTGTATGCAGGGATTGAGCTATTTTAATTAACAAATGACAATGGGGTTTCCGTTCTTGCATTGAAGGGATTGGATTACGTGATGCAAGGGCGGTGAAAGTTCAATTATGTATTGAAGAGTTCGGCTGAAGACACTGTACACGGTGGTCGACCGGAATGTGTTAAGGAGAACATGAAATAAATCGGTTCTGGTTATTATAAGTACGCTTCGGAGTCTTCAGTAAAAGAACCCAGCATCTTAGGATGCAACAGTATGGGTAACTAATAATAGCTCTTTTGGATGTAAAGCAGTGAGAGGATAGTATATTTCTAAATACATTTTCTGTCTGTGGGACACTTTGCAAAGCCTACGTAGCCCACAGTGCTAATAACTCCTCCAAACTGATATCATTTTATCGGGTCAAACGGACCGCTAATTGTAATCTGGATTACTGCAATCTGATGCAATTAATTCTATCCTTGGTACCCCCTAATCCTAAACACTAGTTCTGAGTGATTAGTGCTTTTTGAGGTTGGTTTTCGATTTCGTTTTATTTATTTTTTTTACATTAAATGCATTATGAAATAACAATTATTTTACAGTTTCCCTCAGCCATCACTTGCCTTTTTCCTGACACTGACATCGGGTTGAATGCTGTAACAACACAGAATAAAACAATAAGAGCCCATGATGGTAGTGAATGCCTATTACTGCTTATCACTTATTAACCATAATTTATTTACATTACTTACTTTACCGTAATAAAATATTTCAGTTGTGTATATTGATACGTTTTTATTTGATGACTTTATTTTTAATTTCTTAGTCATGATCTCATCTCTGCTCAGGCATTAGCAGCAGGCCAGACAGACAACCATGTGACATTATCTCTGTGCTCCCCATAGAACGAGTCATCCTATTTAGCTAGGCTAGTAGCTAGCTGGCTGACGAAATCATTTTACTAGTTTGTCAAAGTAGATAAGACATACTTTAAAGACTGCTTATTACCAACTACTACAACTATCAATTGGGTAGAGCTACCTTACGAACTGTCTCTATCCCGCTTGTCAATGTCGCATGCGGTCTCATATGGTCTGTGTGTCTCCGCCTCTGTCCGGAGCTGGGACGAACAGGCACGATGGATAATGGATTATGGTTATTGTAGTTTAACTACCACGTTTCTGCGCTGAACTAGGTTGAATATTTGCTTAATGAAAACTACAACTTCGAATCAGCCCAGCATCCCACATAGTACCTTGACTACATTTATGTCGTGAATGATTTGATTTCTCTCTAGAGAAACGGCCTATTGAGCAAAAAAATTATAATAAAAGTAATCGAACCGCCGTTGGTCAATTAGTTGTTTAATAACCGAAAAAAACTTGACAAGTGAGTTAATCGCTCAGCGCTACCACAGATAGAACAATGCGAGATATTTCACAGGATGTATAAATGTGAAGCAACCGTTTAGCGTTTCCACTCACTACCAAATATGGTAGTGAGAGGAAGCCCAGTGGCCGGCAGAAGAAGAAGATGGAACGAGATGGATTTTGGCCGAATATTTTGCACATTTCCTCATCGATGGAACATTTGATCTCCATACAGTTTTCTGTTCCCAAAACTAGAATTTGTTACGAACAGAGTGGACTAAGTTTAGTAGACTTTAACCTTTTCCAAAGTTTCAAAAAATTGTGTTATTTAGAAGGAGTGCAAAGGCGAATTGAGTTATTGCACATATGCACTTCACAGAGTAGGCATCCCCTAACGGAAATATGCAAATGCTTGCTAAAACGCGCCAATAGGATCTCGCTAGCTAGTGCTTGGCTCTGCCGACCTCCTTGCTTGTTCTGTCCACTATGACTAATTTGTTCCCATTTGAAACGACAGACTGTGGTTTATCTTGGTTTAGTTATAAAAAATCTTTGGCACTACTAAACACAGCAATTTCTAAACAGAATCTAACATGAATCATACTCTATTGTGTTTGGTTTTTGGGAGGTGTGCCCTTTCTGTCCAATCAGGTCATTTCTTGGTAATATTTCTGGCCATTTATGGGGACCCCTGTTGGCTCGAGCTCTCGGAGGAAAAACTTCAATCTAGCCTCTTTAATGTTGGGATGACTCTTGTATTTCAGCAAATGTTGGATATGAGATGCTACATTATGCTACTTGTCTATCAGTGTTATCATTAGCTAGAAAGCCAATCAAAGTGTTGGTCATTATCTAGCTAATAAACTGTTTTAATAAGGACCTTTCCAGGGATGAACCCCTGACCCCAATTAGTAAGCGATAATGTGTGTGTGTGTGTGTGTGACAATGCAACCCGCATCACACTAATTACAAAACTTTTTTGAGCTTCTGTTGTGCTCAGATCTTTGTTTTTATTGTTTTCAATTCATACTAATTAGTTTTGGCAAACTCATTTGTAGGACTCCGTGTAAACACTCGCAGGTAGAAAATTATGTTTGGGAAAATTTTCCTGAAGTTTGTTCCAATTAGTAAAACCAATCCTGTGGTGCAGCTTGGGGCCAGGACATCATAATATGATGTGATGTACCCGTCTTCAATAGAACCCCTCATGAAAAATTCATGACTCTCCACTGCCTGGTAAAGCAACAAAGACACTTTTATTCCATTTACCATGAGGTGCACAACAGCAATTTGCAGTTAAAACCCATTTGAACCATCCTAAACTGTTAGAATTGACAGAACTACAGAATTAAATAGTAATTATAGGAACGCTATGATTAGAAGAACTACCCATGAAATGAACTGCCTATGGACCAAATTATGTTGCACCAATACCTCTAACCAGGTTTCCATCTAACCATTTCATGTGGATGAATAACCTCACATGAAAAAAGTCACGACCGGGCTGATGGAAACAGACAATTTGCTCGTTCGACATGGTGAGGTCTTTTTGTGTCGGTGGGATCTTTTTGTGTTGGTAACATGTATCATGCAATAAATGGCAATGGAAATGCCTTTATCCGCAAATCTTACTTGAATAACCATCATATCGAAGTAAACTTGGGAGTTGCATGATGATATGTTTTGTGGTCCTCCCACTCCGACTCGGGGAAAACATGCAGCTATGATGAACTTCACAGGGTGGTGAAAGTGCACTTGATATGGTTGATGCACCTTTAAATATTGAGGGTCTTATTCTGGTGACATAATGATTGATGCTTGGCTGCCGTTTGACAAACACAAATTATATCGCTCTTATCCATAATAATCTCATAATGTACAGTGAGGGAAAAAAGTATTTGATCCCCTGCTGATTTTGTACGTTTGCCCACTGACAAAGACATGATCAGTCTATAATTTTAATGGTAGGTTTATTTGAACAGTGAGAGACAGAATAACAACAAAAAAATCCAGAAAAACGCATTTCAAAAATGTTATAAATTGATTTGCATTTAAAGTTGTCCTTTCCAGCACGGTTTCAGCAACTATGTTGGATGCGTTACCAGGCCAGCGCAATACAGTTCGGCACAGCTCAGTAGTGTGATAAGGGTATAAGTACACCTAAATAGAGCTGATGATTCATGTGGGCACAAAGCAAGTTGATTTACAGTGCCTTCAGAAAGTATTCACACCCCTTGTCACTGATCTGCACACAATACCCCATAATGTCAAAGTGGAATTATGTTTTTAGACATTTTTACAAATTAATTAAAAATGAAAAGCTGAAATGTCTTGAGTATTCAACCCCTTTGTTATGGCAGGCCTAAATAAGTTCAGGAGTAAAAATGTGCTTAACATGTCACATAATAAGTTGTATGGACTCACTCTGTGTGCAATAACAGTGAAAACATGATTTTCTAATGACTACCTCATCTCTGTAGCCCACATATTCAATTATCTCTAAGGTCCCTCAGTCGAGCAGTGAATTTCAAACACAAAGAAGGGCACCTATTGGTATATGGGTAAAAATACAAAAAGCAAACATTGAATATCCTTTTGAGCATGGTGAAGTTATTAATTACACTTTGGATGATGTATCAATACACTCAGTCACTACAAAGATACAGGTGTAACTTCCTAACTCAGTTGCCGGAGAGGAAGGAAACTGCTCAGGGATTTCACCATGAGGCCATTGGTGACTTTAAAACAGTCTAGCAATGATCAACAACCAATTTGACAGAACTTGAAGAATAAAATAATATATATATTGCACATATTGTACAATCCAGGTGTGCAAAGCTCTTAGAGACTCACAGCTGTAATCGCTGACAAAGGTGATTCTAACATGTATTGTCTCATGGGTGTGAATACTTATGTATGTAAATTAGATACAGTACCAGTAAAAACTTTGGACACACCTACTCATTCCAGGGTTTTTCTTTATTTGTACTATTTTCTACATTGTAGAATAATAGTGAAGACATCAAAACTATGAAATAACACATATGGAATCATGTAGTAACCATAAAAGTGTTAAACAAATCAAAATATATTTTATTTTTGAGATTCTTCAAAGTAGCCACCCTTTGCCTTGACGACAGCTTTGCACACTCTTGGCATTCTCTCAACCAGCTTCATGAGGTAGTCACCTGGAATGCATTTCAATTAACAGTTGTGTCTTGTTAAAAGTTAATTTGTGGAATTTCTTTCCTTCTTAATGCCTTTGAGCCAATCAGTTGTGTTGTGACAAGGTAGGGGGGGGGGGGGTATACAGAAGCTAGCCCTATTTGGGAAAAGACCAAGTCCATATTATGGCAAGAACACTTCAAATAAGCAAAGAGAAATGACAGTCCATCATTACTTTAAGACATGAAGGTCAGTCAATTCGGAAAATATCAAGAACTTGATAGTTTCTTCAAGTGCAGTCGCAAAAACCAACAAGTGCTATGATGAAACTGGCTCTCATGAGGACCGCCACAGTAAAGGAAGACCCAGACTTACCTCTGCTGCAGAGGATACATTCATTAGAATAACTGCACCTCAGATTGCTGCCCAAATAAATACTTCACAGAGTTCAAGTAACAGCCACATCTCAACAGCAACTGTTCAGAGGAGACTGTGTGAATCAGGCCTTCATGGTCGAATTGCTGCAAAGAAACCACTACTAAAGGACACCAATAAGAAGAAGAAACCTGCTTGGGCCAAGAAACACAAGCGATGGACATTAGACCGGTGGAAATCTGTCCTTCGGTCTGATGAGTCAAAATGTGAGATTTTTGGTTCCAACCGCTGTGTCTTTGTGAGACGCAGAGTAGGTGAACGGATGATCTCTGCATGTGTGGTTCCCACACATGGAGGAGGAGGTGTGATGGTGTGGGGGTGTTTTGCTAGTGACACTGTCTGTGATTTATTTAGAATTCAAGGCACACTTAACCAGCATGGCTACCACAGCATTCTGCAGCGATACGTCATCCCATCTGGTTAGCGCTTAGTGGGACTATCATTTGTTTTTCAACAGGACAATGACCCAAAAAACACCTCCAGGCTGTGTAAGGGCTATTTGACCAAGAAGGAGAGTGATAGAGTGCTGCATCAGATGACCTGGCCTCCACAATCACCCGACCTCAACCCAATTCAGATGGTTTGGGATGAGTTGGACCGCAGAGTGAAGGAAAATCAGCCAACAAGTGCTCAGCATATGTGGGAACTCCTTCAAGACTGTTGGAAAAACATTCCAGGTGAAGCTGGTTGAGAGAATGCCAAGAGTGTGCAAAGCTGTCATCAAGGCAAAGGGTGGCTACTTTGAAGAATCTCAAATATGAAATACACTATTGTTCAAAAGTTTGGGGTCCTTGTTTTCCATGAAAACATACATGAAATGAGTTTGAATATGAAATATAACTAAATGCATAGGAAATGTAGTCATTGACAAGGTTAGAAATAATGATTCTTCAAACTTTGCTTTCGTCAAAGAATCCTCCATTTGCAGCAATTACAGCCTTGCAGACCTTTGGCATTCTAGTTGTCAATTTGTTGAGGTAATCTGAAGAGATTTCACCCCATGCTTCCCGAAGCACCTCCCACAAGTTCGATTGGCTTGATGGGCACTTCTTACGTACCATACGGTCAAGCTGCTCCCACAACAGCTCAATAGGGTTTAGATCTGGTGACTGTGCTGGCCACTCCACTATAGACAGAATACCAGCTGACTGCTTCTTCCCTAAATAGTTATTGCATAGTTTGGAGCTGTGCTTTGGGTCATTGTCCTGTTGTAGGAGGAAATTGGCTCCAATCAAGCGCCGTCCACAGGGTATGGCATGGCGTTGCAAAATGGAGTGATAGCCTTCCTTCTTCAAGATCCCTTTTACCCTGTACAAATCTCCCACTTTACCACCACCAAAGCACCCCAGACCATCACATTGCCTCCACCATGCTTGACAGATGGCATCAAGCACTCCTTTTCATTTGGTCTGTGTCTCCCAAATGTTATTTGTTTTGATCCGAACCCCTCAAACTTTGATTCGTCTGTCCTTAACCGTTTTTTTCCAATCTTCCTCTGTCCAGTGTCTGTGTTCTTTTGCCCATCTTAATATTTTCTTTTTATTGGCCAGTCTGAGATATAGCTTTTTCTTTGCAACTCTGCCTAGAAGGTCAGCATCCCAGAGTCGCCTCTTCACTGTTGACGTTGAGACTGGTGTTTTGTGGGTACTATTTAATGAAGCTGCCAGTTGAGGACCTATGAGGGGTCTGTTTCTCAAACTAGACACACTAATGTATTTGTCCTCTTGCTCAGTTGTGCACCGGGGCCTCCCACTCCTCTTTCTATTCTGGTTAGAGCCAGTTTGCGCTGTTTTGTGAAGGGAGTAGTACACAGCGTTGTATGAGATCTTCTGTTTCTTGCCAATTTCTCGCATGGAATAGCCTTCATTACTCAGAACAAGAATAGACTGACGAGTTTCAGAAGAAAGTAATTTGTTTCTGGCCATTTTGAGCCTGTAATTGAACCCATAATTGCTGATGCTCCAGATACTCAACTAGTCTCAAGAAGGCCAGTTTTATTGCTTCTTTAATCAGCACAACAGTTTTCAGCTGTGCTAACATAATTGCAAAAGGGTTTTCTAATGATCAATTAGCCTTTTAAATTAATGATCAACTTGGATTAGCAAACACAACGTGCCATTGGAACACAGGACTGATGGTTGCTGATAGTGGGACTCTGTACGCCAACGTAGATATTCCATTAAAAATCAGCCGTTTCTAGCTTCAATAGCCATTTACAATATTAACAATGTCTACACTGTATTTCTGATCAATTTGATGTTATTTTAATGGACAAAAAAATTGCTTTTCTTTCGAAAAAAAATGACTTTTCTAAGTGACCCCACATTTTTGAACGGTAGTGTATATTTGGATTTGTTTAACACTGTTTTGGTTACTACATGATTTCATATGTGTTATTTCATAGTTTTGATGTCTTCACTATTATTCTACAATTTAGAAAATAGTAAAAATTAAGAAATACCCTTGAATGAGTAGGTGTGTCCAAACTTTTGACTGGTACTGTATTTTCAATAAATGTGCAAAAATTAGATATTTCTGTATTTCATTTTCATGAAATTTGCAAACATTTCTAAAAACATGTTTTCACTTTGTCATTATGGGGTATTGTGCGTAGATGGGGAAGAAAAAATATATTTAATCAATTTTGAATTCAGGCTTTAACACAAAAAAATCAAGGGGTATGAATATTTTCTGAAGAGCTCTGCTTCTTGCCAGGCGAGAAGGCTTCCATGAACCCCTCCTGGTATAACAATTAAAGCGCAACTGAAGGTAATAAACAACTTATCTGATACAAAATGTCCTATGTGGCATCGATAGTAGAAAGATTCTAGTGTCAAAATCTACTCAAGTGTAAATAGCATAATTTTTGTCAAAGTCAGCCTTGTACAAAACTGAGTTTTGTAAGTGAGTTCATCATGACTTGAGGGTTGGGTTTTGATTTCGACAATGCTAAAACAAAAATCCAGAAAATCACATTGTATGATTTTTAAGTAATTAATTTGCATTTTATTGCATGACATAAGTATTTGATACATCAGAAAAGCAGAACTTAATATTTGGTACAGAAACCTTTGTTTGCAATTACAGAGATCATACGTTTCCTGTAGGTCTTGACCAGGTTTGCACACACTGCAGCAGGGACTTTGGCCCACTCCTCCATACAGACCTTCTCCCGATCCTTCAGGTTTCGGGGCTGTCGCTGGGCAATACGGACTTTCAGCTCCCTCCAAAGATTTTCTATTGGGTTCAGGTCTGGAGACTGGCTAGGCCACTCCAGGACCTTGAGATGCTTCTTACGGAGCCACTCCTTAGTTGCCCTGGCTGTGTGTTTCGGGTCGTTGTCATGCTGGAAGACCCATCACGACCCATCTTCAATGCTCTTACTGAGGGAAGGAGGTTGTTGGCCAAGATCTCGCGATACATGGCCTCATCCATCCTCCCCTCAATACAGTGCAGTCGTCCTGTCCCCTTTGCAGAAAAGCATCCCCAAAGAATGATGTTTCCACCTCCATGCTTCACGGTTGGGATGGTGTTCTTGGGGTTGTACTCATCCTTCTTGGTCCTCTGTAGCTCAGCTGGTAGAGCACGGCGCTTGTAACGCCAAGGTAGTGGGTTCGATCCCCGGGACCACCCATACACAAAAAAAAATGTATGCACGCATGACTGTAAGTCGCTTTGGATAAAAGCGTCTGCTAAATGGCATATTTTTTTTTTTTTATATTTCTTCTTCCTCCAAACATGGCGAGTGGAGTTTAAACCAAAAAGCTCTATTTTTGTCTCATCAGACCACATGACCTTCTCCCATTCCTCCTCTGGATCATCCAGATGGTCATTGGCAAACTTCAGACGAGCCTGGACATGCGCTGGCTTGAGCAGGGGGACCTTGCGTGCGCTGCAGGATTTTAATCCATGACGGCGTAGTGTGTTACTAATGGTTTTCTTTGAGACTGTGGTCCCAGCTCTCTTCAGGTCATTGACCAGGTCCTGCCGTGTAGTTCTGGGCTGATCCCTCACCTTCCTCATGATCATTGATGCCCCACGAGGTGAGATCTTGCATGGAGCCCCAGACCGAGGGTGATTGACCGTCATCTTGAACTTCTTCCATTTTCTAATAATTGCGCCAACAGTTGTTGCCTTCTCACCAAGCTGCTTGCCTATTGTCCTGTAGCCCATCCCAGCCTTGTGCATGTCTACAATTTTATCCCTGATGTCCTTACACAGCTCTCTGGTCTTGGCCATTGTGGAGAGGTTGGAGTCTGTTTGATTGAGTGTGTGGACAGGTGTCTTTTATACAGGTAACGAGTTCAAACAAGTGCAGTTAATACAGGTAATGAGTGGAGAACAGGAGGGCTTCTTAAAGAAAAAATAACAGGTCTGTGAGAGACGGAATTCTTACTGGTTGGTAGGTGATCAAATACTTATGTCATGCAATAAAATGCAAATTAATTACTTAAAAATCATACAATGTGATTTTCTGGATTTTTGTTTTAGATTCCGTCTCTCACAGTTGAAGTGTACCTATGATAAAAATTACTGACCTCTACATGCTTTGTAAGTATGAAAACCTGCAAAATCGGCAGTGTATCAAATACTTGTTCTCCCCACTGTAGGTGTTCCTTTTTCTCCAGGTGGGAAAGGGCAGTGTGGAGTGCGATCGAGATTGCGTCATCTGTGGATCTGCTGGGGCGGTATGCGAATTGGAGTGGGTCTAGGGTTCTGGCATGATGGTGTTGATGTGAGCCATGACCAGCCTTTCAAAGCACTTCATGGCTACCGATGTGAGTGCTACGGGGCGGTAATCATTTAGGCAGGTTACCTTCGCTTTCTTGGGCACAGGGACTATGGTGGTCTGTTTGAAACATGTAGGTATTACAGACTCGGTCAGGGAGAGGTTGAAAATGTTAGTGAAGATACTTGCCAGTTGGACCGCGCATGCTTTGAGTACACGTCCTGGTAATCCGTCTGGCCCCTCGGCTTTGTGAATGTTGACCTGTTTAAAGGTCTTGCTCACATCGGCTACGGAGAGCGTGATCACACAGTCGTCCAAAACAGCTGGTGCTCTCATGCATGCTTCAGTGTTGCTTGCCTCGAAGCGAGCATTAAAGGCATTTAGCTCGTCTGGTAGGCTTGCGTCACTGGGCAGCTCGCAGCTGGGATTCCCTTTGTAGTCCGTAATAGTTTTCAAGCCCTGCCACATCCGACGAGCGTCAGAGCCGGTGTAGTAGGATTCAATCTTAGTCCTATGTTGACGCTTTGCCTGTTTGATGGTTCGTCTGAGGGCATAGCGGGATTTCTTATAAGTGTCCGGATTAGTGTCCTTCTCCGTAAAAGCGGCAGCTAAGGAAATGTTTTGTCTAATATACTACTTGATTAGGAGAGCAGAAATCCAGCAGAGGTAAAAGGTAATACCAGGGAACTGTGGGACATTTATACTGTTCCCTCAGCGCTGTCATTCAACCGGACAGATTGTGAATACAATTAGCTATCCCTATAATAAATCCTATGAAATATTCTCAAGGGCACACAGAGAATTGTCAAGAGAAGTCTTATTCATCTTGAAGGAATGTGTTATATCAAACTTGTGTGATCAAATGCATATTGGCTTTAGAATATGCCTGTGATGCATTTATTTGCAATCCCCATGCAGTCTTTTTTTTCTATTAAGTTTAAATTACACTGTTGCAATTGAAACACAGAAATAACAAAAATAAAAAACTGATTTGTCATGCATCTCCTCAATAAAACCATACTGTTGAAACTGGTTTAATGTGCATGCTACTTAAAAGCAATATAATACATGAATTAGTCTTCTGTAAACAATCAAGCCCTTACTAAACCCACGTGACAACATGACAGGTATCTCAACTATATCTCTTTATACTGAAGACCGTTGAAAAACATTTGAGACTTTATGGGAGCATGCAAATAATTCCTAAATATGATACATTTTGTTTAGCAATGAAAATGTAAGTGATGCTGAAAACTTTTGTCATTGTAAAAACTATCAATTCCAAATCAGTTTACGCAGGAATAACAAGATATCAGTTTTCAGAAAGCACTTGAAGCGAAATACTATACATTTTGGAGTTGTACTACAAAGGCACACAACATTTGTTTAGCATATGTATTTACTTACTGTTGATGGAAATTCCCTCTATTTCTTTAAGGATGTCATGCGTATATTCTGTCACATTTTCTATTTCTATGAAAGCTGTCATTTCCATCTCCCATATACTTCCATATTGCCTGTGCTATACATTCATAGGGAGTGGGATTTTGATGGTATAGCTAGTACACTGAATGGTACAACAACACATTGAAGAAGAAAGTTAAGAAGACAATTACAATCTAATTGTGTCTCCTGAAACATTTGAACAGAATAAGATATTCAAGCTTCACTGATTACATATGAATAAGCTATTTTACAAAGCTGGGTATTGTTTATTATTAGATAAGCTTATAAATGATGTGTTCCACCTGAATATTAATATCCGGATGAAAAACACTTTCATCTACACAGAAGAATCATTTGAATATCCCACAAAACAATTAGTATGTTTGTGGGAAATCTATTTTGAGTCCAAAGTCAAAGACAACTTTCGCTCTATCCACTCTCACTGTACACATTCAATCAGTCACAAATATGGTAAATATGGTACCAAATCTTGGTTCATTTTGGTGCCTCATTTTGGTACCCCCACCCCCTCACCCTTATCTAATCTGGGCTTGTATTGGCATATACAGGCTGGTTGTGGGAGTCTACGTACACGTTCTGCTCCTCTCTGTCTGGGGTGATTCTCCCATTGTGTTGCGGTTTCTCATTGACGGTACTACGTAGGGTCAGTTGGGTGCTACGGAAGGTCAGCCGGCGCAAGTGACCGCTGCATGGGCCGAAGCGACACGTGACCTGCCGGAACATTTCCCGGAAGCGGGTTGACATGAGGCTGTAGAGGATGGGGTTGACCGCCGAGCTGAGGTAGAAGAAGACCCCGGAGACGATGTGGACGTACTCGAAGACCAGGTGGTGGTGGCCAGTCCAGGAGTTTATGAAGCTCCACATGAGGCGGTCAATGTGGAAAGGAGCCCAGCAGATGCCGAAGACGATCACCAGTACGCCTGGTGGAAAGATGGACAGTTAGATGGACGGATGGATGGACAGAAAGACAGACAGACGGACAAACAGGCAAGCAGACAGACGGACAGAGGGGCAGGTAGGCACTCAGACAGACAGAGAAGCAGACAGACAGGCAAGCGGACGGGCTGATAGACAGGCAGACAGACAGACAGAAGAAAATACATTTGCAGACATTGAGATCAAGACATGTTTAAGTGACAATTAACATGTATAGAAATATTTTGGTTTGTATTTCAGCACAGAATTATAAGTCCCAATTCAAAAGAGATCGGTCTAGAATTTGGCACTTTCCAGGACATCTTCAGAAAGCAAGAGCAATATTTAAGTAACAATGGACATGTTTAGGAACAAATCTTTCAGTTTGTACTTCAGAAAATAGCTTTAAAGCCCAATTCAATGGAGATATCAGTCTATAATCTGTCATTTCCGGGACATCTCCTCTCAACCCTTCTGGTACTGTAGAGAAAGTGGGCGAGGACTTACACAGCATCTTGCTAATTGAAAGAGTTTTAAATTACAATTGAATATAGATATACAGTAGGTCTATAATCTGCACATGTCCAGGACATTCTGGTACTATAGAGACAGTGGATGAGAAACTCACATAGCATTTTGGTGACCTGTCGGTGGCGTGCCGTCTGCTGCTGCCTGTGGACGCTGCCGTGGCTGTCAGGACCAAAACCCGGCCCAGCCCCCACCCCCTGCATGCCCCTCTTCATCCTCAACTGCAGGCCAATGCGCAGGTACAGCCCGGTAATGGTGAGCATAGGCAGCAGAAAGAACACTAGCGTGGTCACCTGGATAATCAGGTTGTACATCCACCGGGGCTTCACAATCGTGCAGATGGCCGACTCGGGGAATTGGCTCCCGAACCGGGGCCCCAGCACTGCCACCCCGTGGAGGCTGGTGTTGGGCACGGCGCACGCCATGGACATGGCCCACAGCGTCAGGATGACGTGCTTGGCATGGGCATGAGTGGCGACGTGCTTGACCTTGAGCGGGTGTATCACGGCGATGTAGCGCTCCACGCTCAGCGCGGTTACAATGAGGATGGACGCAAAGCAGACCGTCTCGAACAGGAAGGTCTTGAAGTAGCAGCCGCCAGCACCGAACAGGAATGGGTAGTTGCTCCACATCTCGTAGAGTTCCAATGGCATACCCAGCAGTAGGACTAATAAATCGGACACGGCCAGACTGAACAGGTAGTAGTTGGTTGGCGTCCGCATCACCTTGTTGCGCAGGATGACGGTGCAGGTGAGCATGTTCCCTAACACTCCCACAATGAAGATAATGAGGAAGGTAATGCAGACAGGCAGGAACATGGGTGACCGCCGGAAGCCTAGAAACTTCTCCAGGTACTGACTCCGACTCAGGCACATGTCCTCCATGTCATCAGCACTGACGTTGCCCAGGGCCTTGGAGGCATTCCAACCCAGCTGGTCAGGAGTGGTGGCAGGTAGACCCAGAGAGGAACAGTTGTACTGAGCCATTGTGGATTATGGGGACACAACACCTGAGGGGGAGAATGGAAATAATGAATGGAAAGAATAGAAACGGAAGGTTTTGCTTGTCTCAGTGTAGGTGACAGTTAGTTTAACTGCAGTCTGAACTAACAACATTTAGCAGTTTTTGAATAACCTTGTTGATATTTGCCTGCAGCAAATGTGAATGAGCGCTTTGAGACGGATTGAAATGGATGTCACATACAGTCAGGTCAAAAATAATTGGCACCCTTGATAAAGATGAGCAAAAAAATCCAGTATAAAATAAATAACACATACTTAGCTATATTGTATGCTCAAATACAAGTTTCACAAGTAATATATATATTTCTAAAGAAGGTTCAAAATTATTGGCACCCCTGTTTTATGAGATTGGAGAACACATTGGGAGGGATCTTAGACCATTCCACCATACAGATACTTGATAGATTTTGTCTGCGCTTATGGACTGCCCTCTTCAATTCAAACAACAGGTTTTCAAAGGGGCTCATGTCCGGAGACTGAGATGGCCATTGCAAAATGTTGATTTTGTGGTCAATTAACCATTTCTTTGTGGATTTTGATGTGTGATTGGATTCAGCCTCCTGGCAGAGGCAACCAGGTTTTTGACTAAATTGTCCTGGTACTGGTTAAAGTTCATGATGTCGTTGACCTTAACAAGGGCTCCAGGATCAGTGGAAGCAAAATAGCCCCATAACATCAACGATCCACCATCATATTTTACAGTAGGTATGAGTAGGGTTGCAAAATTACGGGAACTTTCAATAAATTCCCTGGTTTTCCAGAAATCCTGGTTGGAGGCTTCCCGGAATCAGGAAGGAATAATCGGGAAAACCAGGGATGAAGTACGTTTTTGCATATGCTTCCGTTTTTTGACGCCAAACCCACCACTGGTGGGCATGGCCAAAGAGCTCTATTTTCATGTCATCTGACCATGGCACCGCCTGGTTGCTAAATGGCATTGGCACTTGGATTGAAACCGGTGATATGGTCAGATGACATGAAAATAGAGCTCTTTGGCCACCCACACCAGTGGCATATGCAGAAAAGTACCTCATACCTACTTTAAACTATGGTGGTGGATATTTTATGTTATGGGGATATTTTGCTCCCGCTGGTCTTGAGGCCCTTGTTAAGGTCAACGACATCATGAACTTTACCAGGACATTTTAGCCCAAAACCCGGTTGCTTCTGTCAGGAGGGTGAAACTTGGCCGCAAATGGATCTCCAATCTTATAAAACATTTTAGAAAAAGGCTCAGTGTCGTTATCCTCGCAAGGGGAGGGTGCTGAATTATTGAAAACAGGGGTGCCAATAATTTTGACCCCTGTCTTTTTAGATTTTATTTTATTACTAGTTAAACAAAATCTCCTCCTCTGAGCAATTGTATTAGTATAAAATAATGTAATTTTCTAATTTTTGGGATAATACAATATAGCTCAGTATTTGTATTACTTATTTTATACAGTCTGTTTTTGCTCATCTTTATCAAGGGTGTCAATAATTATGGACCTGACTGTAAATATGCTTTCAGTGGCTGTGCCATATGCTGCAGATGTCCTCACATTACATTTACTTAGTCAGATGTGGACAGACAGGTTAATAATTGCGATAATTATGATTCCTCCATATTTGATTCTTAATAATAATAGCAATAATAATAATACATACACACTTTTCATTGAAAGACAATCAAAGTACTACAGTCAGTGCATTGAAATTGTCACGCCCTGACTCAGGGGACGCTTATATGTTGAGTCAGGGTGTGTATATTCCTTGTTGTGCTTTTTCTATGTGTGGGATCTAGTATGTATATTTCTATGTTGGCCGGTGTGGTTCCCAATCAGAGGCAGCTGTCGCTCGTTGTCTCTGAGTGGGGACCATACTTAGGCAGCCTATTGGCACTGTCATGTTGTGGGATCTTGTTAAGGTATGTTGTGTGTGCTACCTTGGACTTCATGTTTCGTTTCCTTTGTTGTGTGTTTATTAAGTTCAATAAACATGTACGCATATCACGCTGCGCCTTGGTCTGACCCGTCATTCAACGAACGTGACAGAAATAAATAAAAATAAGAGACAAGGGCAAAATAAGGACGCAACTAGACAGGGACACTGACACCATGATGCTACAAGGGGCACAGCTATCAACAAAAGGCCTTGTTGCCCATAATATACAGTAGTTTGAAATTGATTGAATTTAGGCGCTGTCATTGTATTTTCCTCTTGTGAGGATTCAACCAAGTGAGATTGATTTTTTTCCTTCTGATTTCCTGGTCTGTGGCATCAAGGTAGACCCTTTTCATGTGTGAATGGGTAAATACATCTCGTCTCACTAATACCTCTTTGCTAACACATATTGAAAAATGTAATACAGGTGGTTCAGTGAACCAAGATCACATGATGGTTTACCTTGCCTAAGACCTGAAGACTTGTGTTGGCTTGCAGGAGACCTCGGTTACATTGGTGGCATGATCTGGTTCAGTGTTAGCCCACTAAGCTAAAACCACGGTATTAGCTCAGGGAGCTAATGCAAGTCTTCAGGTCCCAGACAAGGTAACTCATCACATGAGCTTGTTTCACAAAACTACCTCTGTTATGTAAATGTGGGTGAATCGAATCAATATTCACAGAAAGATCAACAGGGGTTTCCCATTCCAAAATTGGCATCCAAGCACATAATAATATGCTAATGCACAGCTCTGTTGCACAGAGAGGCATGATGTCACGTTCGTTTAAGGACGGGTCAGACCAAGGCGCAGCGTGAAATGCGTACATGTTTATTTCACCGATAAACACACTAACAAACCGTGAAGTCCTAAAGCTAAACACAAAACAAGCCTACTCACGGAACAAGATCCCACCACTAATGCACGCCAACAGGCTGCCTAAGTATGATCCCCTATCAGAGACAACGAGCGACAGCTGTCTCTGATTGGGAATCACACCTGGCCTAACATAGATATACAACACCTAAACTGAAACATAGAAAACACAACATAGAATATTCACACCCTGACTCAACATATAAGAGTCCCCTGAGTCAGGGCGTGATACATGAACAATGTCAACCTGTGATAATTCATTAAAATGTTCTAAACAAAGGAAAAGTGTCCAAAATAGATTTTGTTTCTCTGAATTACCAATATTAATTATAGTAATTATAATAATAATAACATTGAATCATGCAGTAACCTTTACTCAATGGTGGAAAACGTACATGTCATACTTGAGTAAAAGTAAAGATACCTTAATAGATACCTTAATAACAATGACACCCAATAAAATACTACTTTAGTAAAAGTCTAAAAGTATTTGTTTTTAAGTATTCTTAAGTATCAAAAGTAAATGTAATTGCAAAAATATACTTAAGTATCAAAAGTAAAAGTATAAATCATTTCAAATTGCTTTTATTAAGCAGACCAGACAGCACTATTCATTTGTATTCTTTAAAAAAAATACGGATTGCCAGGGTGTCACGACTTCTTCCGAAGCTGCCTCATCTCCTTGTTCGGGCAGGTTTCGGCGTTCGTCGTCACCGGCTTTCTAGCCACTGCCGCATCTCATCTCATCATTCCATTTGTTTTGTCTTGTCTATTACACACCTGGTTCATATCCCCTCATTAGTACTTGTATAAGTGTTCCCTCTGCCCCCTTGTCCTTGTGGGTGATTGTTTAATGTGAGGAGAGAGTAGCTCGGTTGAGCTACGTGTATTTTGTATTGCCGGGGTATATTTTCCCAGTGTGCCTGTTTTTGTTTCAGTGCGCCTGTTTTGCACACTGGACTGTTTGACCCTATCCAGAGTAACTCTGTACTATGGAATAAACTCTGTATTCTGTGATTTACCCTCCTGCACCTGACTCCTTCAAATCACCTATCACACAGGGGCACATTCCAACATTTAGAAAAAATGAAGCAGTTGTGTTTAGTGTGTACTTCAGATCAGAGGCAGTCAGGATGACCAGCGATGTGCTCTTGATAAGTGCATGAATTGGACAATTTTCCTGTCCTGCTAAACATTAAAAATGTAATGAATGCTTTTGGGTGTCAGGGAAATGTATGGAATAAAAAGTACATTATTTTCTTTAGGAATATAGTAAATTAAAACTTGTCAAAAATATAAATGGTAAAGTAAAGTGCATGTACCCCAAAAAACGACTTTACTTACTTTACACCACTGCCTTTACTGTTTAAATATTGGACTCTATACTGTCATGCAGCAAACCAGCCATGGATACAGCTGCATTAACCCCCACAGCTTGGCTAAACTACTGAGACTAACTCAAACCAACCAACTACTACACTCCCCCATCCAAATTCATATCAACTTCAAGGTTATTAGCTATTGGAGGTATTAAAATATATACTGTACCAGTCAAGTTTGGACACATCTACTCATTCAAGGGTTTTTCTTTATTTTTACTATTTTCTACATTGTAGAATAATAGTGAAGACATCAAAACTATGAAATAACACATATGGAATCATGTAGTAACCAAAAAAGTGTTAAACAAATCAAAATACACTACCGTTCAAAAGTTTGGGGTCACTTAGAAATGTCCTTGTTTTCTAAAGAAAAGCCATTTCTTTGTCCATTAAAATAACATCAAATTGATCAGAAATACAGTGTAGACATTGTTAATGTTGTAAATGGCTATTGTAGCTGGAAACTGCTGATTTTTTTTGGGATTGAATATCTACATAGGCATACAGAGGCCCATTATCAGCAACCATCAGTCCTGTGTTCCAATGGCACGTTGTGTTTGCTAATCCACGTTTATCATTTTAAAAGGCTAATTGATCATTAGAAAACCCTTTTGCAATTATGTTAGCATAGCTGAAAACTGTTGTGCTGATTAAAGAAGCAATAAAACTGGCCTTCTTGAGACTAGTTGAGTATCTGGAGCATCAGCAATTGTGGGTTCGATTACAGGCTCAAAATGGCCAGAAACAAATGACTTTCTTCTGAAACTCATCAGTCTATTCTTGTTCTGAGAAATGAAGGCTATTCCATGCTAGAAATGTCCAAGAAACTGAAGATCTCGTACAACGCTGTGTACTACTCCCTTCACAGAACAGCACAAACGGGCTCTAACCAGAATAGAAAGAGGAGTGGGAGGCCCCGGTGCACAACTGAGCAAGAGGACAAATACATTAGACTGTCTAGTTTGACAAACAGAAGCCTCACAGGTCCTCAACTGGCAGCTTCATTGAATAGTACCCGCAAAACACCAGTCTCAACGTCAACAGTGAAGAGGCGACTCCGGGATGCTGACCTTCTAGGCAGAGTTGCAAAGAAGAAGCCATATCTCAGACTGGCCAATAAAAATAAAAGATTAAGATGGCAGTCTGAGATATGGCTTTTTCTTTGCAACTCTGCCTAGAAGGTCAGAATGCTTTTCTTTCAAAATCAAGGACATTTCTAAGTGACCCCAAACTTTTGAACGGTAGTGTATGTGTATATACACTGCTCAAAAAAATAAAGGGAACACTAAAATAACACATCCTAGATCTGAATGAATGAAATAATCTTATTAAATATTTTTTTCTTTACATAGTTGAATGTGCTGACAACAAAATCACACAAAAATTATCAATGGAAATAA
Source organism: Coregonus lavaretus (assembly GCF_964263955.1). Lineage (NCBI taxonomy): Eukaryota > Metazoa > Chordata > Actinopteri > Salmoniformes > Salmonidae > Coregonus > Coregonus lavaretus. The sequence continues at coordinate 37,159,053 of NC_140010.1, read as the reverse complement.
AATGTATCAACCCATGGAGGTCTGGATTTGGAGTCACCCTCAAAATTAAAGTGGAAAACCACACTACAGGCTGATCCAACTTTGATGTAATGTCCTTAAAACAAGTCAAAATGAGGCTCAGTAGTGTGTGTGGCCTCCACATGCCTGTATGACCTCCCTACAACGCCTGGGCATGCTCCTGATGAGGTGGCGGATGGTCTCCTGAGGGATCTCCTCCCAGACCTGGACTAAAGCATCCGCCAACTCCTGGAGATTCTGTGGTGCAATGTGGCGTTGGTGGATGGAGCGAGACATGATGTCCCAGATGTGCTCAATTGGATTCAGGTCTGGGGAACGGGCGGGCCAGTCCATAGCGTCAATGCCTTCCTCTTGCAGGAATTGCTGGCACACTCCAGCCACATGAGGTCTAGCATTGTCTTGCATTAGGAGGAACCCAGGGCCAACCACACCAGCATATGGTCTCACAAGGGGTCTGAGGATCTCATCTCGGTACCTAATGGCAGTCAGGCTACCTCTGGCGAGCACATGGAGGGCTGTGCGGCCCCCCAAAGAAATGCCACCCCACACCATGACTGACCCACCGCCAAACCGGTCATGCTGGAGGATGTTGCAGGCAGCAGAACGTTCTCCACGGCGTCTCCAGACTCTGTCACGTCTGTCACATGTGTTCAGTGTGAACCTGCTTTCATCTGTGAAGAGCACAGGGCGCCAGTGGCGAATTTGCCAATCTTGGTGTTCTCTGGCAAATGCCAAACGTCCTGCACGGTGTTGGGCTGTAAGCACAACCCCCACCTGTGGACGTCGGGCCCTCATACCACCCTCATGGAGTCTGTTTCTGACCGTTTGAGCAGACACATGCACATTTGTGGCCTGCTGGAGGTCATTTTGCAGGGCTCTGGCAGTGCTCCTCCTGCTCCTCCTTGCACAAAGGTGGAGGTAGCAGTCCTGCTGCTGGGTTGTTGCCCTCCTACGGCCTCCTCCACATCTCATGATGTACTGGCCTGTCTCCTGGTAGCGCCTCCATGCTCTGGACACTACGCTGACAGACACAGCAAACATTCTTGCCACAGCTCGCATTGATGTGCCATCCTGGATGAGCTGCACTACCTGAGCCACTTGTGTGGGTTGTAGACTCCGTCTCATGCTACCACTAGAGTGAAAGCACCGCCAGCATTCAAAAGTGACCAAAACATCAGCCAGGAAGCATAGGAACTGAGAAGTGGTCTGTGGTCACCACCTGCGAAACCAGTCCTTTATTGGGGGTGTCTTGCTAATTGCCTATAATTTCCACCTGTTGTCTATTCCATTTGCACAACAGCATGTGAAATGTATTGTCAATCAGTGTTGCTTCCTAAGTGGACAGTTTGATTTCACAGAAGTGTGATTGACTTGGAGTTACATTGTGTTGTTTAAGTGTTCCCTTTATTTTTTTGAGCAGTGTATATATATATATATATATATATATATATATATATATATATATATATATATATATATATATATATATATATGAATGAATGAATGTTGTAGTTTTTGGTTCTTTATAAAATATTTGGCAGCCATCAAATATATATATATTTTTTTTTCAAATAACTTGCATATATTAAAATACCTTCAAATATTATTTGGTTTTCTGACAGGTATTCAAAATACTTGTAAATATTATTTGGTTTTCTGATACCTGTATTTGAATATCAAAGAAAATTGTTGCCTTTTAGTTCAACTCTAAACTATATTCGACTACCTTGAGTATTTGAAAGTTGCTATTTTCAAATAAACTACAAAATACAACTATTTTCTGCCCATGTCTTGTAGGCAGTGCTTACCCTGTGATAATCTAATGAAAAAAAGCTGTTATGAAAAGCCTAATAATAAAAAAGTTATGATATGATTCTTTTTTAAATTTTTGGGTTATGTAATGTTTTTCTCAATGATTCTGGTGGTTTTATGCTCAAAATCAAAACATTTCCTAAAACTGCATCAACACCTCAGGAAAGGTGCCAGGGTATTCATGCCTTCCTTTCCTTCAGCCATTCAAATACATTCAAATCGTTGCCGCCCACGGCCATTCCTGAGTCCAGTCATTGTTAATGGACAGGGTCAGACTAGGCATCGCTGCTTTGCATAGCTTGAAGTTTCATTTGTTGCATTAAGCCAATTTCATATTTTGCGCAAGCGTATTGCCGAAACATGTTGTGTGGGTATTGCCTGGGGTAAGCTGTGCACATTTGGGCACGTCTACATAATTTGGTGCTCGCATCCCTTGAACTGAACAAAGCTAGCTAGCTAGCAAAAACAACCTGACAAATGGACACTATTGCACCTCAAACTATTTTCCAAGTTGGAATAATGTAACGTGCCGTTTGGAGGGTTCGAAAAGTGGAATGTCAACTATAATGAAAGTTAAGACAGAGGTAGCATACAGGAGCTCTACACACAGGACGTGGCATGACAGGCAACCACCACAATCTAGCTGTCAGGCAGGTGAACAATGAGAAGTGGACTGTCCACTTGTCTGAAACGTCATTACCAATTAATACTTTTTACCCTGACTTTTACACATCTAAGACATTTACTTTTGCTTTGTGGACGTAATGGGAATGGGAATGACTTTTTATGCCAGTGTGAAAATGGAACCGAAGGAGGTCTTGGAAATGCGTCTCCCATGATCGTGGGCCTGCTGTATGCATGCAGAATAAAAGAACGGAAATGGGGTTCTGCTTTTTGACTTCTACAACGCTGTCACCTAGAGGTTCACCGGACGAATTGACATAATTTACAAGGTAAGGTAGGCCTAAATGCATTTTCCATTGCATTTCGATTGTTGATAAGGACATTTTGTTAGAACCTTATTTATTTTATATGTGTGTGTAATAATATTTCACATAATTGTATTATCTGTGTGTGTTTGCGCACGCTGCGCATTGGAAGAATTGTAAATCCATTGCGAAAGGCAATGGAGTTTGCGTTGCGAATTATTCGGATGAAATGTCTATATATTGGTATTTTAGTGCCACCCATCAGTTGTAGCTGTGGATGCTACGTCGGTCTATGACTGAGATGAGTTGAGCAGTGTGTCATTTTGTGTCATCGGATGAAATATGCCGCCATCGGAGGCTATCGCTTGTGTATCTTGGCTACATTGGTATTTACATTTGGTGAAAATTGTTTGTCAATTTCGATTAATAGCCTATGTCACTCTGGTTGTTGGAGCTGTTGTATGGTGAACTTGGGCTTCATCAAGGTTTATTTCTGAGTAAATCTGGCTTTGATAATAGCCAGTGCTTACCCAGGCACCGACCTCACTGTACGTCACTGCAAAAAGGGAACATTATTCTCTGTGTCTACCAAGAACCACTGATGGACTAATGCAATGGATTTGTTAATGGACGTTAGTTTAGAATAATCATGGTAGTCATTATGGAAATGTTCTTCCCTACTCATTTGCCATTGATGTAAAGAAGGAAAACTCACCTAGTCCTTTTTAAATGTTCTCTTCTTATTCCTCTTCAGACATGGATGTAAACGAGAGGGGGAAAGGTGGCAAATCAGTGTTCATCATTTGTCCTCCACTGCTTCGATTTCAACATTGCGATGAGTCCGTACTTCTGTCTGTTTGGTTCCCCATGTTCAAACCTCTTGAACAGCCGTAGTGAAGACTGAGAGTGCTGCTCTCTCCTCTCAGTGTTTATGAACTGGAGAGATAAGCGCCAAAAGGAATCTCTCTCGCTCTCTCGCTCTCTCGCTCTCACATTCTTCTTCTTTGTGAGAGTAAATGATGCTCAGCTCTCTATAACCTCCTCCTCTCTGGTCTCATCCCCTATGTACAGTCAGGTCCATAATTATTGGCACCCTTGACAAAGATGAGCAAAAAATCATATAAAATAAGTAATACAAATACTGAGCTATATTGTATGTTCAAAAAGAAGTACAAAACATTATTTTATACTAATACAATTGCTCAGAGAAAGAGATTTGGTGTACAAAGTAAAACAAACATTTTCAAAAAGAAAGGTGTCAGAATTATTGGCACCGCTGTTTTCAATACCTTAAAAATTCTTGCTAGGATAACGGCACTGAGCCTATTTCTAAAATGTTTTATGAAATTGGAGAACACATTGGGAGCGATCTTAGACCATTCCTCCATACATAATCTTTCCACATCCTTGACATCATTCGTCTATGTTTATGGACTGCCCTCTTCAATTCAAACCACAGGTTTTAATGGGGTTCAAGTCCAATGTAAGAAAAAGGCTTGGTTGCCAATCATAATTTTGGACCTGACTGTATGTGGTGTAATTAAATCACTAGGTCTTAATCCTGTGGTGCAGCGCCAGACAACGACATTTAGCCACAATTAGGCTGCAGGATGAAATTGACTTGGCATAAGACATTTTTACATTTACATTTTAGTCATTTAGCAGACGCTCTTATCCAGAGTTTTAGTGAGTGCATACATTTTTCATACTGGCCCCCCGTGGGAATCGAACCCACAACCCTGGCGTTGCAAGCGCCATGCTCTACCAACTGAGCTACAGGAGGCCCCTTCCTTTAGTTTATAATTACGTTTATTTTATTTATTTCTGTAACATTTTATTTATTCAGTCCAGTCAACATTTATTTATCTGGGCAAGTCAATCATTTCTTATTTACATTGCCGGCCTGGCCATTAAGAGGCTTCCGGCAGGCACTTGAGACAACAGAAAAACAGGAAAATAGAAAGACAGGATACGTTTAGACTTGCATAAGGTCTGGCATTGTGATACAGTGGGGAAAAAAAGTATTTAGTCAGCCACCAATTGTGCAAGTTCTCCCACTTAAAAAGATGAGAGAGGCCTGTAATTGTCCTCATGGGTACACGTCAACTATGACAGACAAAATGAGAAAAAGAAATCCAGAAAATCACATTGTAGGATTTTAATGAATTTATTTGCAAATTCTGGTGGAAAATAAGCATTTGGTCACCTACAAACAAGCAAGATTTCTGGCTCTCACAGACCTGTAACTTCTTCTTTAAGAGGCTCCTCTGTCCTCCACTCGTTACCTGTATTAATGGCACCTGTTTGAACTTGTTATCAGTATAAAAGACACGTGTCCACAACCTCAAACAGTCACACTCCAAACTCCACTATGGCCAAGACCAAAGAGCTGTCAAAGGACACCAGAAACAAAATTGTAGACCTGCACCAGGCTGGGAAGACTGAATCTGCAATAGGTAAGCAGCTTGGTTTGAAGAAATCAACTGTGGGAGCAATTATTAGGAAATGGAAGACATACAAGACCACTGATAATCTCCCTCGATCTGGGGCTCCACGCAAGATCTCACCCCGTGGGGTCAAAATGATCACAAGAACGGTGAGCAAAAATCCCAGAACCACACGGGGGGACCTAGTGAATGACCTGCAGAGAGCTGGGACCAAAGTAACAAAGCCTACCATCAGTAACACACTACGCCGCCAGGGACTCAAATCCTGCAGTGCCAGACGTGTCCCCCTGCTTAAGCCAGTACATGTCCAGGCCCGTCTGAAGTTTGCTAGAGTGCATTTGGATGATCCAGAAGAGGATTGGGAGAATGTCATATGGTCAGATGAAACCAAAATATAACTTTTTGGTAAAAACTCAACTCGTCGTGTTTGGAGGACAAAGAATGCTGAGTTGCATCCAAAGAACACCATACCTACTGTGAAGCATGGGGGTGGAAACATCATGTTTTGGGGCTGTTTTTCTCTAAAGGGACCAGGACGACTGATCCGTGTAAAGGAAAGAATGAATGGGGCCATGTATCGTGAGATTTTGAGTGAAAACCTCCTTCCATTAGCAAGGGCATTGAAGATGAAACGTGGCTGGGTCTTTCAGCATGACAATGATCCCAAACACACCGCCCGGGCAATGAAGGAGTGGCTTCGTAAGAAGCATTTCAAGGTCCTGGAGTGGCCTAGCCAGTCTCCAGATCTCAACCCCATAGAAAATCTTTGGAGGGAGTTGAAAGTCCGTGTTGCCCAGCGACAGCCCCAAAACATCACTGCTCTAGAGGAGATCTGCATGGAGGAATGGGCCAAAATACCAGCAACAGTGTATGAAAACCTTGTGAAGACTTACAGAAAACGTTTGACCTGTGTCATTGCCAACAAAGGGTATATAACAAAGTATTGAGAAACTTTTGTTATTGACCAAATACTTATTTTCCACCATAATTTGCAAATAAATTCATTAAAAATCCTACAATGTGATTTTCTGGATTTTTTCCCCTCATTTTGTCTGTCATAGTTGACGTGTACCTATGATGAAAATTACAGGCCTCTCTCATCTTTTTAAGTGGGAGAACTTGCACAATTGGTGGCTGACTAAATACTTTTTTCCCCCACTGTACGTCTGGTTAAACCAGACCAATGGTGAGCACAGCGTTCAATCTGGTTCAACCAGGCTATACTGTATGTCATACTGCACAGTGCTTTTAGTGAGTAGATGAATCCCATCGTTTGTACAGCCTCAAATTCGAAATGTAATGGTTGGAATAGGACACTGGGGAAAACTATAGGTGTAGAACTATTGTGCATCTGTCCCCATGCATTGAGGATGTAATGAGAGAAATGTTGGACATGTCTCCCACAAACTGGGTGTCATGGGTGTCGATGGGTTGTTGGTGACCATTGTTGGATGGCTGTCATTGTTGTCGGTGACCTAACATGTCTCTCACAAACTATCCCAGGGGGTTCTTTTCAGGAAACCTTCAGTACCTTTTCAGTTTTTCCCGTTCACTCTATTTTGTCCTTCACTTTTCTGCAGGAGAATGCTGAAGGACACTGCAACCTGCAGCTGAGAGAGTCCTGTCAGTCATACATTATATAGAGGATACTCTACTGTGTATCTATATGTCTCTTGCTTTCCTGTAATATTCTGGAAGTTATCTTGGCTAAAGCTAGTCATAAGCATCATAAACTCATTCCTCAGCATTACCTTGATAAAAGTGATTATCATTGTCACATCTAACCTTTTTTCCATTATGCTACTTATTTTATATTTGATCTATTTGGGAGTGCCAATTTATTTGCATGTCTCTCATCTGTGCAAGACAAGTGACAGAAAATTGTTTATGAACATTTTTAAACTATCGCCCATTTATAAAGTCTCCTCATCTATTAATAAAGGTCCACTCTGATATTTACTGGATGAAGGAGTGGGCCTTTAACGGAATATTTTGAGAGCATGCTACCTCACTACCTTTATGGAGAGGGTGGCTATGATCATAGGTGGACTTTGACTTTTTGGCAGGGAAGAAAAACTATTTTTGACATAGGCTATGACACAGGCTGTGAAGATGTAATACGAACACGTGAGACGGGGAAAACCAGTGGTGTAGTGGTGCCTGGAGAAGTGGGTATACTCCAATTTTTTCAAAAAATTCCCAAACGGCCCGCCCGGCGAAGGAAATGCGCCCTGTGTAAAATATTCTATGAGAAACAGTAACATACAGTACACTCTGAATGACCTAAAATGATAAATCCCATATTTGTCTTTCACAGTCAGGCCAACCCAAGCTGTACTGTGCAGTAGGCTAATAGTAGGCCTACTATTGAAACTAAATTCAAGTTTGCAGGCACCTATAGCATGGTTGTTTGGTTAGCAGTGTCTCTGTAGCACATGAGATGGAGTTTGCACAACAAATGACCACTGGATTAATGCAAATAATCATATCATTCTGCCAGGTAGGCATAGGCTAATTTGTAGCTAGTTAACATTTAATTGAGAAGGTTTTGGGGAAAGCCTTTCCATCTACGAGAAGACGGTTAGGCCTATCATTAGTATCACTATGTTTTCCCTGTTCCTTAATTCTTTGAAGTTTTACGTCAAATTATGAGGCATATCTTACCTTGCTTCAAAGCAGCCTATAGCCAAAATCTCATCATAGAAATGTGGAGGCAATTATTTTATAAAGACTTACTCGAATCAAATCAAATGTTATTTGTCACATGCTTTGTAAACAACAGGTGGAGACTAAAATTGAAATCCTTAGTTACGGGCCCTCGCCAACAATGCAGAGAGAAAGAAAATACAGAAATAATAGAAAAGTAAAACGCGTAATAATAAAAGTAGTAATAAATACACAATGAGTAACGATAACTTGGCTATATACACAGGGTACCAGTACCGATTCAATGTGCAGGGGTACGAGGTAATCGAGGTAGATACAGTGATTTCGGGAAGTATTCAGACCCCTTGACTTTTTCCACATTTTGTTAGGTTACAGCCTTATTCTAAAATTGATTAATTCGTTTTTTTTCCCTCATCAATCTACACACAATACCCCATAATGACAAAGCAAAAACAGGTTTTTATACATTTTTGCTAATTTATTAAAAATAAACTGAAATATTATATTTACATAAGTATTCAGACCCTTTACTTAGTACTTAGTTGAAGCACCTTTGGCAGCGATTACAGCCTCGAGACTTCTTTGGTATGACGCTACAAGCATGGCACACCTGTATTTGGGGAGTTTCTCCCATTCTTCTCTGCAGATCCTCTCAAACTCTGTCAGGTTGGATGGGGAGCGTCACTGCACAGTTATTTTCAGCTCTCTCCAGAGATGTTCGATTGGGTTCAAGTCCGGGCTCTGGCTAGGCCACTCAAGGACATTCAGAGACTTGTCCCGAAGCCACTCCTGAGTTGTCTTGGCTGTGTGCTTAGGGTCATTGTCCTGTTGGAAGGTGAACCTTTGCCTCAGTCTGAGGTCCTGAGCGCTCTGGAGCTTTGCTCCGTTCATCTTTTCCTCGATCCTGACTAGTCTCCCAGTCCCTGACGCTGTAAAAACATCCCCACAGCATGATTCTGCCACCACCATGCTTCACCATAGGGATAGTGCCAGGTTTCCTCCAGACTTGTTTCTCATGGTCTGAGAGTCTTTAGGTGCCTTTTGGCAAACTCCAAGCGGGCTGTCATGTGCCTTTTACTGAGGAGTGGCTTCCGTCTGGCCACTCTACCATAAAGGCCTGATTTGTGGAGTGCTGCAGAGATGGTTGTTCTTCTGGAAGGTTCTCCCATCTCCACAGAAGAACTCTAGAGCTCTGTCAGAGTGACCATCGGGTTCTTGGTCACCGCCCTGACCAAGGCCCTTCTCCCCCGGTTGCTCAGTTTGGCCGGGCGTCCAACTCTATGAAGAGTCTTGGTGGTTCCAAACTTCTTCTATTTAAGACCTTCAAGGCTGCAGAATTTTTTTGGTACCCTTCCCCAAATCGGTGCCTCGACACAATCCAGTCTCAGAGCTCTACGGACAATTCCTTCGACCTCATGGCTTGGTTTTTGCTCTGACATGCACTGTGAACGGTGGGACCTTAAATAAACAGGTTTGTGCCTTTCCAAATCATGTCCAATCAATTGAATTTACCACAGGTGGACTCCAATCAAGTTGTAGAAACATCTCAAGGATGATCAATGGAAACAGGATGCACCTGAGCTCAATTTCGAGTCTCATAGCAAAGGGTCTGAATACTTTACTGTAAATAAGGTATTTCTGTTTTTAATTTTTTTATAAATTTGCAAAAATGTCTAAACCTGTTTTTCACTTCATCATTATGGGGTATTGTGTGTAGATTGCTGAAGTTTTTTAAATTTTAAATCCATTTTAGAATAAGGCTGTAACATAACAAAATGGGGGTAAAAGTAAATACTTTCCAAAGGCACTATATGTACTGTACATATAACTTGGAATAAAGTGACAGTTAATAAACTTTAGCAGCAGCGTATGTGATGAGTTAGAAAAGTTAATGCTAAAAGGGTCAATGCAGATAGTAGCTATTTGGTTAACTATTTAACTAACTATTTAGCAGTCTCACTATGCCTTGATGACTTGGGGGTAGAAGCTGTTCAGGGTCCTGTTGATTCCAAACTTGGTGCATCGGTAGAGCTTGCCGTGCAATACCAGAGAGAACAGTCTATGACTTGGGTGGCTGGAGTCTTTGATAATTTTTTGGGCCTTCCTCTGACACCGCCTGGTATGGAGGTCCTGGATGGCAGGGCGCTTGGCCCCAGTAATGTACTGGGCTGTACGCACTACCCTCTGTAGCGTCTTGCAGTCAGATGCTGAGTAGTTGCCATACCAAGCGGTGATGCAGCCAGCCAAGATGCTCTTAACGGTGCAGCTGTATAACTTTTTAAGGGTCTGAGGGCCCATGCCAAATCTTTTCAGCCTCCTGAGGGGGAAGAGGCGTTGTCGTGCCCTCTTCACGACGGTGTTGGTTTGTGTGTGGACCATGATAGATCCTTAGTGATGTGGGCACCTAGGAACTTGAAGTTCTCGACCTGCTCCACTACAGCCCCGTCGATGTAAATGGGGGTGTGCTCGGCCCTCTGTTTCCTGTAGTCCACGATCAGCTCCTTTGTCTTGCTGACATTGAGGGAGAGGTTGTTGTTATGGCATCACACTGCCAGGTCTCTGACCTCCTCCCTATAGGCTGCATCATTGTCTTCTGTGATCAGGCCTACCACCATTGTGTCATCACAAACTTAAAGGAGTAGTTCAGTATTTTACAACTTGATGTTAGATGGTTCCTCACCCTGAAAGTAGGTTATGGGCCAGGAGAAACTGTAATCCAAGGATCAGTTTTCTTTAAACAGCCACTACAAACTTCAGCTTACTTTAGCCACCACAAGCTAACAATCAATGAAAGTGATGGGGGCATGTGAGCATGTTTTTTAAATTAATGGCCAAATCACCTTTAAGTAACATCAAACCAAATATGGAGTTAATTTTAATAGATTTCAGTCTCAGGGTCCTTAGCTTAGTAATGAGCTTGGAGGGCACTATGGGGTTGAACGTGGAGCTGTAGTCAATTAACAGCATTCTCACTTAGTTGTTCCTCTTGTCCAGGTGGGAAACGGCAGTGTGGAGTGCAATAGAGATTCCGTCATCTGTGGATCTGTTGGGGCAGTATGCAAATTGGAGGGGGTCCAAGGTGTCTGGGATGATGATGTTGATGTGTGCCATTTCATGGCTACAGATGTGAGTGCTACGGGCGATAGTCATTTAGATAGGTTACCTTGGCATTCTTGGGCACAGGGACTATGGTGGTCTGCTTGAAACATGTAGGTATTACAGACTGAGTCTGGGAGTGGTTGAAAATGTCAGTGAAGAAACTTGCCAGCTGGTCAGCGCATGCTCTGAGTACGCGTCCTGGTATTTCGTCTGGCCCTGCGGGCTTGTTAATGTTAACCTTTTTAGAGGTCTTACTCACATCGGCTACGGAGAGCATGATCACACAGTCGTCTGGGAAAAAGATTTTCTTGCCTCAAAGCGATCATAGAAGGCATTTAACTCTTCTGGTCGGCTCGCGTCACTTGGTAGCACATGCGATAGCTTGCAAGCCCTGCAAAATCCGATGAGCATCAGAGCCGGTGTAGTAGGATTCGATCTTAGGCCTGTTTGATGGTTCGTCGGAGGGTGTAGCGGGATTTCTTATAGACGTCCAGATTAGTGTCCCGCTCCTTGAAAGCGGCAGCTCCAGCCTTTAGCTCAGTGCGGATGTTGCCTGTAATCCATGGCTTCTGGTTGGGAAATGTACGTAAGCTCACTGTGGGGACGATGTTGTCGATGCACTTATTAATGAAGCCGGTGACTGATGTGGTAAACTCATATATCTTCATATGCGTTCTCCTGTTCAAATTGTTTTATTTCAACTTTCTTTCGTTGTCTAGCAGCCAAAGGCATTATCTTAGTCATATTAACAACCCATGATAGTTGTTGCATCTTTAAATCTCCCTTCTTTTGAAAATGTTGAATGGATATTTCCATCTCTGTCTTTGAAACCTCTTGCATGTGTGTTTGTTTTACGGAAAGAAAAGCCTTCCTGGTTCATTCTTTTGTCATAACACCATCCATAAAGTGCTTGTTTAATGAGGACCACACTCAAAGTTGAAACACATAATTTACATGTTTATGTTGATAAGTCCAGAACTTTAAGAAATCTGGGCTGTTACACTAAACTGACAGTAAACTGTGGTAAGCTGACAGAAATAAGAAAAAAGGGGGGAAAATGTGACCATGATGACACTGTTTCATTTCTCGTCACTAGGAGATTTTATTACTGCCACTTCTCAGAAATTCCGGTGAAGTACTCTTCCTGTTATTTACTTCCTTTGAATGTCAAGAACACACTGCTAGTGTGATAATGACCATAGGAGTTGGCAAGACAGCACAAACAAATCTGGGCTGACGTCACTTGTTTGCACTCTACCAGACCTATCCTCTTAAGCACATGAAACAATGTCTGAACTACCCATAACAGGACACTTTAATTTATAGTTTTGTTTTTTATTTGGTGTTGCCAAGCAGGTACATTTCAGTCTGACTGATTAATATGAACAGCTTTCAACTGCACAGACTTAAAATGTAACCTTGTATCCCTTGTTCACACAAAACTGCCCCCAGTGTACCTGGACTGCTAAAGTGCGTCCCTCTCAGTCCTTGACCTTTTCCGATACCAGTAAGTGCTATTGGCAGAATTGGAGAAAAGGACACTTTGGAGATGTTATAACTCATCCTTGTCCACACAAACAAAATAATAGAGAGATGGTCTGACATCACTAAAATGCATTTTACATATTAGAGTACATGTCTGCCACTTAACGCAGTTATAGTTCATGTGGGTGAAATAGGAATGCAATGTGGTGCCTGAACATACAGACCACAGGTTAGAGTTTCCGCCAACTTAATGCAGGATAGTTCATGTGTGTAAAGTAGGCACCACCACTTAAAAGTAGTCAGAGATGCACATAGTAAACAGCAGTATCAGACTGCTGTTTACAACAACAATCTGCGGTTCATGCTGCTCGTGGCAACTCAATATCGCTGAGTCTCAGTTTAATGCAGGATAGTTCATGTGTATGAAATAGAAACCAACTCCGATATCTCTACTGGGTTACAGTAATGATAATTTCAGTAACCAGAACAACATCTTGCGCCTTAGGCCAGCTACTCATTTGAACGTTTTCATCTGTCACGAGAGACTACAGTAGTGATGGAATAGTAGGTCTTTGAATATATTTTTTGTCATGTGAAAACAGGACCTTATTCAAAATAGTGGGTTTGCCGGAACAAACTTATTTTGAATGACAAGAAAACCAAGGTTATGTTGGTCTGTTCCACCAGGAACAGGCCAACACAAGATAGGATGTGAATAAGCATGGGGGTGTACAAATTGAGGAAGTGGCAGAAACCAAACTACTAGGTGTGCAGCTAGACAACTGCTTATCATGGTCGTCTCAAATAACTAATCCATGTAAAAAAAAATATATACACTGCTCAAAAAAATTAAGGGAACACTAAAATAACGCATCCTAGATCTGAATGAATTAAATCATATTTTTTCTTTACATAGTTGAATGTGCTGACAACAAAATCACACAAAAATTATCAATGGAAATCAAATTTATCAACCCATGGAGGTCTGGATTTGGAGTCACCCTCAAAATTAAAGTGGAAAACCACACTACAGGCTGATCCAACTTTGATGTAATGTCCTTAAAACAAGTCCAAATGAGGCTCAGTAGTGTGTGTGGCCTCCACGTGCCTGTATGACCTCCCTACAATGCCTGGGCATGCTCCTGATGAGGTGGCGGATGGTCTCCTGAGGGATCTCCTCCCAGACCTGGACTAAAGAATCCGCCAACTCCTGGACAGTCTGTGGTGCAACGTGGCTTTGGTGGATGGAGCGAGACATGATGTCCCAGATGTGCTCAATTGGATTCAGGTCTGGGGAACGGGCGGGCCAGTCCATAGCATCAATGCCTTCCTCTTGCAGGAACTGCTGACACACTCCAGCCACATGAGGTCTAGCATTGTCTTGCATTAGGAGGAACCCAGGGCCAACCGCACCAGCATATGGTCTCACAAGGGGTCTGAGGATCTCATCTCGGTACCTAATGGCAGTCAGGCTACCTCTGGCGAGCACATGGAGGGCTGTGCGGCCCCCCAAAGAAATACCACCCCACACCATGACTGACCCACCGCCAAACCGGTCATGCTGGAGGATGTTGCAGGCAGCAGAACGTTCTCCACGGCATCTCCAGACTCTGTCACGTCTGTCACGTGCTCAGTGTGAACCTGCTTTCATCTGTGAAGAGCACAGGGCGCCAGTGGCGAATTTGCCAATCTTGGTGTTCTCTGGCAAATGCCAAACGTCCTGCACGGTGTTGGGCTGTAAGCACAACCCCCCCTGTGGACGTCGGGCCCTCATACCACCCTCATGGAGTCTGTTTCTGACCGTTTGAGCAGACACATGCACATTTGTGGCCTGCTGGAGGTCATTTTGCAGGGCTCTGGCAGTGCTCCTCCTGCTCCTCCTTGCACAAAGGCGGAGGTAGCAGTCCTGCTGCTGGGTTGTTGCCCTCCTACGGCCTCCTCCACGTCTCCTGATGTACTGGCCTGTCTCCTGGTAGTGCCTCCATGCTCTGGACACTATGCTGACAGACACAGCAAACATTCTTGCCACAGCTCGCATTGATGTGCCATCCTGGATGAGCTGCACTACCTGAGCCACTTGTGTGGGTTGTAGACTCCGTCTCATGCTACCACTAGAGTGAAAGCACCGCCAGCATTCAAAAGTGACCAAAACATCAGCCAGGAAGCATAGGAACTGAGAAGTGGTCTGTGGTCACCACCTGCATAACCAGTCCTTTATTGGGGGTGTCTTGCTAATTGCCTATAATTTCCACCTGTCTATTCCATTTGCACAACAGCATGTGAAATGTATTGTCAATCAGTGTTGCTTCCTAAGTGGACAGTTTGATTTCACAGAAGTGTGATTGACTTGGAGTTACATTGTGTTGTTTAAGTGTTCCCTTTATTTTTTTGAGCAGTGTATATTAAAACTGCATGCATGATCAGAAGGATAGCTAAATATTTACCGGGAAAGATTCTTAAGCAAACAACCCAAGCATTAATTGGGTGGCAGGTGAACTACTGTTCTGTGGTCTGTAGAAATGCTTCAGCAAGTGAAATTAGGAGGCTGCAGATTGCACAGAAGGAAGCAGCAAGGATTGTTTTAAGGTGGAGATACGCTTCTTCTGTTGTAGTCATGCACAATACTCTTGGGTGGTCATCAATCAACAAGATAATTGAAAAAACACATGCTTATTTTATTCCACAATGTACACCATTTAAAACAGCCAAACTCCATTCACAACAGTTTTCAGTTGGTAAGAGACAGACGTTCAGTCAATACCATCTACACTACCAGTCAAAAGTTTGGACACACCTTTTCAGTCAAGGGTTTTTCTTTATTTTTACTATTTTTTACATTGTATAATAATAGTGAAGACATGCACACTCTTGGCATTCTCTCAACCAGCTTCATGAGTTAGTCACCTGGAATGCATTTCAATTAACAGGTGTGCCTTCTTAAAAGTTAATTTGTGGAATTTCTTTCCTTCTTAATTCGTTTGAGCCAATCAGTTGTGTTGTGACAAGGTGGGCGGGTATACAGAAGATAGCCCTATTTGGTAAAATACCAAGTCCATATTATGGCAAGAACAGCTCAAATAAGAAAAGAGAAACGACAGTCTATCATAACTTTAAGACATGAAGGTCAGTCAATACGGAACATTTCAAGAACTTTGAAAGTTTCTTCAAGTGCAGTCGCAAAAACCATCAAGCGCTATGATGAAACTGGATCTCATGAGGACCACCACAGGAATGGAAGACCCAGAGTTACCTCTGCTGCAGAGGATAAGTTCATTAGAGTTACCAGCCTCAGAAATTGCAGCCCAAATAAAAGAGTTCAAGTAACAGACACATCTCAACCAACTGTTCAGAGGGGACTGTGTGAATCAAGCCTTCATGGTCGAATTGCTGCAAAGAAACCACTACTAAAGGACACCAATAAGAAGAAGAGACTTGCTTGGGCCAAGAAACACGAGCAATGGACATTTGACCGGTGGAAAGTTGTGCTTTGGTCTGGAGTCCAAATTTGAGATTTTTGGTTCCAACCGCTGTGTCTTTGTGAGACGTGGTGTGGGTGAACTGATTATATCTGCATGTGTATTTCCCACCGTAAAGCATGGAGGAGGAGGTGTTATGGTCTGGGGGTGCTTTGCTGGTGACACTGTCTGTGATTTGTTTAGAATTCAAGGCACACTTAACCAGCATGGCTACCACAGCATTCTGCAGCGATACGCCATTTTTTGTCATTTTAGCCATCCCATCTGGTTTGGGCTTAGTGGGACTATCATTTGTTTTTCAAAAGGACAATGACCCAACACACCTCCAGGCTGTGTAAGGGCTATTTTACCAAGAAGGCGAGTGATGGAGTGCTGCATCAGATGACCTGACCTCCACAATCCCCCGATCTCAACCCAATTCAGATGGTTTGGGATGAGTCGGACGGCAGAGTGAAGGTAAAGCAGCCAACAAGTGCTCAGCATATGTGGAAACTCCTTCAAGACTGTTGGAAAAGCATTCCAGGTGAAGCTGGTTGAGAGAATGCCAAGATTGTTCAAAGCTGTCATCAAGGCAAAGGGTGGCTATTTGAAGATATAAAATATATTTTGATTTGTTTTAACACTTTTTTGGTTACTACATGATTCCATATGTGTCATTTCACAGTTTTGATGTCTTCACTATTATTCTACAAAGTAGAAAATAGTCAAAATAAAGAAAAATCCTTGAATGAGTAGGTGTGTCCACACTTTTGACTGGTACTGTATGTGTTATCCCAACAGAAAAGAGAAATAGGCAAAATAACATTTAGATTCCGAGCAATAAAGAAATTGAATAATTTATCTGAGCAAACCAGAAACCTTTCAATATATAAATTCAAACAATACTTTAGAACCATTTAAATATAATACATTGGAAGGTTGTGTAGGACTATGGTAGATGAAGGAACCAATCTATCTTTTCAGACTGTCAGAGTATTTATCTGGTAAATATGTTAGTGTATTATGTCTGTTGTTTATAACAGTGTGTTATATGTGAAAATGTGATTGTGTTATAAATTGTATTTTAATATATGGACTCTTGTAAGATTTGTCCAAATAAGGACTAAACGAGATCCTAATAAAATAAAATAAATATATTTATTGATGGTTAGATCCTATTCTCCTCTCAGATTGTCTGGGATAAATCTCTCAACCGATGGGTGGACAAAAAGTCCCTTTGTTGCACGTATTTAATTCCTTCATTGCTAAGCATTACATCACATCTAGTTGTTGGTGTAAAGTCTTGTGTTTTCAACAACAACAAAAAATCTCCCTTTTATTCTACAGAGCAAGCCTGTGCCACCACCTCCCACTATGGCCATGATGAAGCCTGGTTGGTAAGGGGACTGCAGAATCCACAAGTAGTGGACGGCAGTGTGTTTGAGGCCCCCAACATTTATTTTGCTAAACAAAAAGCTTAGAGACTCCAGTGGTCCTCAAAATAAATAAAAACATTGCATTCAAAATTTAATTCTTGATGCTTTTACACTACTCTTAAATTTTTTTTTTAATGTGTAAAAGTGTACTTACTATGCCTGTGATATGTGGTTGTCCCATCTAGCTATCTTAAGATGAATGCACAAACTGTAAGTCGCTTTGGATAAGAGCGTCTGCTAAATTACTAAAATGTAAAAAATGTCAATTATATTTGGAGACTTCAGGGATTAATTCCAGAGATTAATTCCATGCCTGTCTAATGTAATGCTCAAGATCTGAGGAAATACAGAGATATTTCTATATTGATTTGATGTCACTTCACCCCGTAGAGTTTGTTTCTCATGATCTCAGCACCCATCTCATCCAGGTTGGCCTCAGACACAGCATCCTGGAAGAACAGAGCTGGAAAGACAAGTAGCACACATATATTTAGGATTGGGAATAAACCCAGACCCAGAACACTGACACATCCATAAACCTTCATAGCAATAGGAGACGTTACAGCTACAGAGTTGATACTAGTGAGCAGCAGGAGGCAATGTTAAGCCATCTTCTGAGTTATTGCATACTCTCTATAGTACAATGCTACTCATTTCCAAATGCTATAGTTTAGGGCAAGCATTATTTTTAATGCACTGCTTTAAATTAAAATTGGGAGCATATAACAGTGTGTTAAATAGGAACCACCAGAGTATTTCTCTATGTTCATCTGCCTGTCCACTCTTAGCAGTGTGACATTACCACAGTGGTAGTTTGAGTGGCCCGGTGGAAGAGGCATCGATGACTGTCAGCCGGAACTCAGTGTCCTTTTTACACGCAGTAAAATTCCCAATAACTCTCAGCTGGAGAGAGAATATGGTGGAGACACTATATTGAGCAGTGGGGACAGAACATTGAGGACCAGTAGTGTACTGTACTGTGTGCGCGAGAAAAAGGATGAGGAAGATGGAGAAATAGGATAGCAAACAGTATAGTCTTGATGGAAAATAAGATATGCAAGATATTTGAATATATATATATATTTTAAAATATATATATATATTGATGTGAGTGCATTGGAATTGCTTTTGGCGGTTGACCTGCTTCTGTTTTGTGGGTGGCACTGTGTGCTGTTTTCGATGGATGGGTCCTGGCCTCTCGGGGCCATAGGGATCCGGAGGGATGGGGGTGGTATGCCGATCACTGGGATGACGGCCCAACTTGGGATGGGGAGGGGCTTTAGCGGGGGAATTCGTGGAGAACAATTGGAGGGTTACTTAGTAGCAATGCAAATATCATGGTACAGCTAGAGTGAGGGAAAAAAGTATTTGATCCCCTGCTGATTTTGTACGTTTGCCCACTGACAAAGAAATGATCAGTCTATAATTTTAATGGTAGGTTTATTTGAACAGTGAGACAGAATAACAACAAAAAAATCCAGAAAAACGCATGTCAAAAATGTTATAAAATGATTTGCATTTTAATGAGGGAAATAAGTATTTGACCCCCTCTCAATCAGAAAGATTTCTGGCTCCCAGGTGTCTTTAATACAGGTAACGAGCTGAGATTAGGAGCACACTCTTAAAGGGAGTGCTCCTAATCTCAGCTTGTTACCTGTATAAAAGACACCTGTCCACAGAAGCAATCAATCAATCAGATTCCAAACTCTCCACCATGGCCAAGACCAAAGAGCTCTCCAAGGATGTCAGGGACAAGATTGTAGACCTACACAAGGCTGGAATGGGCTACAAGACCATCGCCAAGTAGCTTGGTGAGAAGGTGACAACAGTTGGTGCGATTATTCACAAATGGAAGAAACACAAAAGAACTGTCAATCTCCCTCAGCCTGTGGCTACATGCAAGATCTCACCTCGTGGAGTTGCAATGATCATGAGAACGGTGAGGAATCAGCCCAGAACTACACGGGAGGATCTTGTCAATGATCTCAAGGCAGCTGGGACCATAGTCACGAAGAAAACAATAGGTAACACACTACGCCGTGAAGGACTGAAATCCTGCAGCGCCTGCAAGGTCCCCCTGCTCAAGAAAGCACATATACAGGCCCGTCTGAAGTTTGCCAATGAACATCTGAATGATTCAGAGGAGAACTGGGTGAAAGTGTTGTGGTCAGATGAGACCAAAATGGAGCTCTTTGGCATCAACTCAACTTGGCGTGTTTGGAGGAGGAGGAATGCTGCCTATGACCCCAAGAACACCATCCCCACCGTCAAACATGGAGGTGGAAACATTATGCTTTGGGGGTGTTTTTCTGCTAAGGGGACAGGACAACTTTACCGCATCAAAGGGACAATGGACGGGGCCATGTACCATCAAATCTTGGGTGAGAACCTCCTTCCCTCAGCCAGGGCATTGAAAATGGGTCGTGGATGGGTATTCCAGCATGACAATGACCCAAAACACCCGGCCAAGGCAACAAAGGAGTGGCTCAAGAAGAAGCACATTAAGGTCCTGGAGTGGCCTAGCCAGTCTCCAGACCTTAATCCCATAGAAAATCTGTGGAGGGAGCTGAAGGTTCGAGTTGCCAAACGTCAGCCTCGAAACCTTAATGACTTGGAGAAGATCTGCAAAGAGGAGTGGGACAAAATCCCTCCTGAGATGTGTGCAAACCTGGTGGCCAACTACAAGAAACGTCAGACCTCTGTGATATACTTCTCCCATGGGCAAAGAAACTCAAAAGGGGTGATGATATTAATTAACAGTAATTTTGATCCGAATGTGCAAATTGTCCAAACAGATACCCAAGGTAGATGGATTATTTTAAATATGTTATTGGACCATAAACAGATATGGCTAAATAACCTTTACGGACCAAATAATGATGATCCACACTTCTTTGAAAATATATAGAATGAATCATCAACCCTGCCAACAATTCAAGACTCTTTTATTATGGTGGGAGATTATAATACCGTTTTAAATAGCTCAATGGACTGTAAAGGAAATCACACTACAAAAAAATCACCCTCATGCTCTTAAGGAAATCATGAATGTCATGGAAACATTAGAACTAGTAGATATATGGAGGCTTAAATATCCTGATCTAGTGAGATATACATGGCGGAGACTCAATCAAGCTAGTCGTCTTGACTTCTTTCTTATGTCATTCTCGTTTGCACCAAAAGTTTAAAAAGTGTTGATAGGGGACAGAATGCGGTCGGACCATCATATAATTGGCATATACATTACTCTTACTTAATTTCCACGTGGGCGAGGATATTTGAAATGTAATCTAAGCCTATTGGATGATAACTTGTTTTTAACTAGGAAAGAGGAATTTATAACTGATTTTTTCCGACATAACATAGGTACAGCAAATCCCCTTATTGTATGGGACACCTTTAAATGTGCCTTTAGAGGCCATGCAATTCAGAACTCATCTCGAAAACAAAAGCAATTTAGGTCAAAAGAGTCCATACTAACAAAGGAAATAGAAGGTCTAACAGAACAGATAGATAGCAATAAAAACTGTAACATAGAGGCTCAGAATAAATTAGAGGAAAAACTAAAAGAAATGGAGAAACTTATTCAAGAAAGATCAAGTGTAATATATTATAAAAATAAAGCAAACTGGATGGAATATGGGGAAAAATGCACCAAATTCTTTTTTAATCTTCAGCATAGGAATGCTACCAAAAATAATTTACTGAAACTGGTTACAAATGACGGAGTCACCCATGATTCACCTAATTATATTTTGAAGGAGGAAACAAAGTACTTTAAGCATATGTTTTAGTTTCAGTCACCTCCATCTCCTCTAATTAACGCTAATTGTAGAGATTTTTTTCTATTGATAATGTAAAATGAACAGCCATACAGAAAGACTCATGTGAACGTGAAATTACAGAGGAGGAACTTCTGGATGCAATTAAAGACTTTAAGTCCGGGAAAACTCCAGGGTTGGATGGCATACCAGTCGAGGTTTACCAAACCTTTTTTGATATACTCAGAGGACCGTTATTAGCATGTTTTAACCACTCCTATGTAAATGTTAGATTATCAGACACTCAAGAAGAAGGTCTGATTTCATTATTACTGAAACAGGATACAAGTGGAAAACACAAATATCCTTCAGCGTTGTGATGCAAAAAATTCTAGCAAAATGTATAGCTCATAGAATAAAAAAGGTATTGTCGGACATTATTCATTCTAATCAGACAGGTTTTTTACATGGAAGATACATTGGAGATAATATAAGGCAAGTACTGGAAACAATAGAACACTATGAAAAATCAGGGAAACCAGGCCTGCTATTCATAGCAGACTTCGAAAAGGCATTTGATAAAGTACGACTGGGGTTTATATATAAATGGAGAATTTCTTATAAAATGGGTTAAAATCATGTATAGTAACCCTAGGTGTAAAATAGTAAATAATGGTTATTTCTCAGAAAGTTTTAAACTGTCAAGAGGAGTGAAACAAGGTTGTCCACTATTGGCATAGCTATTTATTATGGCCATCGAGATGTTAGCTATTAAAATCAGATCCAACAATAATATCAAAGGATTAGAAATCCAGGGCTTAAAAACAAAGGTGTCATTGTACGCTGATGATTCATGTTTTCTTTTAAATCCACAACTTGAATCCCTCCACAGCCTCATAGAGGATCTAGATACATTTTCTAACCTCTCTGGATTACAACCAAATTATGATAAATTTACTATATTACGTATTGGATCACAAAAAAATTAAAAATGTACATTACCATGTAGTTTACCAATAAAATGGTCTGATGGTGATGTGGATATACTCGGAATACATATCCCAAATGAAATAAATGATCTCACTCCAATACATTTTAATAGAAAGTTAGCAAAAATAGATAAGATCTTGCTACCATGGAAAGGTAACTACCTGTCAATTTGTGGAAAAATCACCTTGATTAACTCTTTAGTATTATCCCAGTTTACCTATTTGCTTATGGACTTGCCTACGCCTAGCGAACAGTTTTTTAAATTATATGAGAAAAAAATATTCCATTTTATTTGGAACGGCAAGCCAGACAAAATTAAACGGCCTATTTATATAATGAACATGAATTCGGAGGACATAAATTATTAAATATTAAAGCATTAGACCTATCACTAAAAGCTTCAGTCATACAAAAGTTATACTTACATCCGAACTGGTTCTCTAGCAAATTAGTAAGATTGTCTCAACCAATGTTCAAGAATGACCTTTTCCCCTTTATTCAGATTACAACCTCACACTTTCAGTTATTTGAAAAGGAAATCATCTCCCAAATATCATTATTTCTAAAACAAGCCATAGAAAGTTGGTTGCAATTTCAATTTAATCCTCCAGAAACGACAGAACAAATAATGCAACAAATATTGTGGTTAAACTCAAATATACTAATTGATAAAAAAAACTTTTTTTTTGACAACATAAAAAAAAAAGGTATAATCTTCGTAAATGATATCATCGGTAGGACTGGTGCAGTTACAGTGGGGAAAAAAAGTATTTAGTCAGCCACCAATTGTGCAAGTTCTCCCACTTAAAAAGATGAGACAGGCCTGTAATTTTCATCATAGGTACATGTCAACTATGACAGACAAAATGAGAAAAGAAAATCCAGAAAATCACATTGTAGGATTTTTAATGAATTTATTTGCAAATTATGGTGGAAAATAAGTATTTGGTCAATAACAAAAGTTTCTCAATACTTTGTTATATACCCTTTGTTGGCAATGACACAGGTCAAACGTTTTCTGTAAGTCTTCACAAGGTTTTCACACACTGTTGCTGGTATTTTGGCCCATTCCTCCATGCAGATCTCCTCTAGAGCAGTGATGTTTTGGGGCTGTCGCTGGGCAACACAGACTTTCAACTCCCTCCAAAGATTTTCTATGGGGTTGAGATCTGGAGACTGGCTAGGCCACTCCAGGACCTTGAAATGCTTCTTACGAAGCCACTCCTTCGTTGCCCGGGCGGTGTGTTTGGAATCATTGTCATGCTGAAAGACCCAGCCACGTTTCATCTTCAATGCCCTTGCTGATGGAAGGAGGTTTTCACTCAAAATCTCACGATACATGGCCCCATTAATTATTTCCTTTACACGGATCAGTCGTCCTGGTCCCTTTGCAGAAAAACAGCCCCAAAGCATGATGTTTCCACCCCCATGCTTCACAGTATGTATGGTGTTCTTTGGATGCAACTCAGCATTCTTTGTCCTCCAAACACGACGAGTTGAGTTTTTACCAAAAAGTTCTATTTTGGTTTCATCTGACCATATGACATTCTCCCAATCCTCTTCTGGATCATCCAAATGCACTCTAGCAAACTTCAGACGGGCCTGGACATAAGCAAGGGGACACGTCTGGCACTGCAGGATTTGAGTCCCTGGCGGCGTAGTGTGTTACTGATAGTAGGCTTTGTTACTTTGGTCCCAGCTCTCTGCAGGTCATTCACTAGGTCCCCCCGTGTGGTTCTGGGATTTTTGCTCACCGTTCTTGTGATCATTTTGACCCCACGGGGTGAGATCTTGCGTGGAGCTCCAGATCAAGGGAGATTATCAGTGGTCTTGTATGTCTTCCATTTCCTAATAATTGCTCCCACAGTTGATTTCTTCAAACCAAGCTGCTTACCTATTGCA
Organism: Coregonus lavaretus; assembly: GCF_964263955.1. Classification (NCBI taxonomy): domain Eukaryota; kingdom Metazoa; phylum Chordata; class Actinopteri; order Salmoniformes; family Salmonidae; genus Coregonus; species Coregonus lavaretus. Next base: position 37,135,052 of record NC_140010.1, on the reverse strand, counting down.
GATTCAGTCTTCCCAGCCTGGTGCAGGTCTACAATTTTGTTTCTGGTGTCCTTTGACAGCTCTTTGGTCTTGGCCATAGTGGAGTTTGGAGTGTGACTGTTTGAGGTTGTGGACAAGTGTCTTTTATACTGATAACAAGTTCAAACAGGTGCCATTAATACAGGTAACGAGTGGAGGACAGAGGAGCCTCTTAAAGAAGAAGTTACAGGTCTGTGAGAGCCAGAAATCTTGCTTGTTTGTAGGTGACCAAATACTTATTTTCCACCATAATTTGCAAATAAATTCATTAAAAATCCTACAATGTGATTTTCTGGATTTCTTTTTCTCATTTTGTCTGTCATAGTTGACGTGTACCTATGATGACAAGTGGGAGAACTTGCACAATTGGTGGCTGACTAAATACTTTTTCCCCCCACTGTATAGTATGTATAAGCTGGAAGTAGAGGCCTAAGCATTGTTGTTCACTAGTTTACTCCAATTAGGGAAGGGGTGGTGGGCTTGGAAAGTAATAAAGGGAAATATATTAGTATGTGTATGTATATATGTATGTATTTATATACAGTGGGGAGAACAAGTATTTGATACTCTGCCGATTTTGCAGGTTTTCCTACGTACAAAGCATGTAGAGGTCTGTAATTTTTATCATAGGTACACTTCAACTGTGAGAGACGGAATCTAAAACAAAAATCCAGAAAATCACATTGTATGATTTTTAAGTAATTAATTTGCATTTTATTGCATGACATAAGTATTTGATACATCAGAAAAGCAGAACTTAATATTTGGTACAGAAACCTTTGTTTGCAATTACAGAGATCATACGTTTCCTGTAGGTCTTGACCAGGTTTGCACACACTGCAGCAGGGATTTTGGCCCACTCCTCCATACAGACCTTCTCCAGATCCTTCAGGTTTCGGGGCTGTCGCTGGGCAATACGGACTTTCAGCTCCCTCCAAAGATTTTCTATTGGGTTCAGGTCTGGAGACTGGCTAGGCCACTCCAGGACCTTGAGATGCTTCTTACGGAGCCACTCCTTAGTTGCCCTGGCTGTGTGTTTCAGGTCATTGTCATGCTGAAAGACCCAGCCACGACCCATCTTCAATGGTCTTACTGAGGGAAGGAGGTTGTTGGCCAAGATCTCGCAATACATGGCCCCATCCATCCTCCCCTCAATACGGTGCAGTCGTCCTGTCCCCTTTGCAGAAAAGCATCCCCAAAGAATGATGTTTCCACTGCCATGCTTCACGGTTGGGATGGTGTTCTTGGGGTTGTACTCATCCTTCTTCTTCCTCCAAACATGGTGAGTGGAGTTTAGACCAAAAAGCTCTATTTTTGTCTCATCAGACCACATGACCTTCTCCCATTCCTCCTCTGGATCATCCAGATGGTCATTGGCAAACTTCAGACGGGCCTGGACATGCGCTGGCTTGAGCAGGGGGACCTTGCGTGCGCTGCAGGATTTGAATCCATGACAGCGTAGTGTGTTACTAATGGTTTTCTTTGAGACTGTGGTCCCAGCTCTCTTCAGGTCATTGACCAGGTCCTGCCGTGTAGTTCTGGGCTGATCCCTCACCTTCCTCATGATCATTGATGCCCCACGAGGTGAGATCTTGCATGGAGCCCCAGACCGAGGGTGATTGACCGTCATCTTGAACTTCTTCCATTTTCTAATAATTGCGCCGACAGTTGTTGCCTTCTCACCAAGCTGCTTGCCTATTGTCCTGTAGCCCATCCCAGCCTTGTGCAGGTCTACAATTTTATCCCTGATGTCCTTACACAGCTCTCTGGTCTTGGCCATTGTGTAGAGGTTGGAGTCTGTTTGATTGAGTGTGTGGACAGGTGTCTTTTATACAGGTAACGAGTTCAAACAGGTGCAGTTAATACAGGTAATGAGTGGAGAACAGGATGGCTTCTTAAAGAAAAACTAACAGGTCTGTGAGAGCTGGAATTCTTACTGGTTGGTAGGTGATCAAATACTTATGTCATGCAATTAAATGCAAATTAATTACTTAAAAATCATACAATGTGATTTTCTGGATTTTTGTTGTAGATTCCGTCTCTCACAGTTGAAGTGTACCTATGATAAAAATTACAGACCTCTACATGCTTTGTAAGTAGGAAAACCTGCAAAATCGGCAGTGTATCAAATACTTGTTCTCCCCACTGTATATATATATGCGAGAAGAAAACATATGGGGGATTGGAAGTGATGCAGACAATTACATTGATGGAAGTTACAATCTATCTGCAATATTAAAGCTGATCTATCCCCTAAAAAGAAAAAAAAGAGGAAAAAAACAGCATAGTCTTCAGGGTTCATCAACAACTTGATCTCACAAGCTCACCGAGATATCTAATGTTCATCCAACGGCTGCCAGACACCCAGCAGGTGATCAACATGCACACGACCCTACAAATGGAAAAGATACTAAATTAAAAACCTACAAATGGAAAACCTCCATTCCATCAGATTTCCTAAGATGTTTCCCAGGGAAAGGTCTATCCTAGATTTTAATATTGTGGGGTAATTTGGTTCTCTAGGCTTAGGGAATACTAGTCAAAACCCATTGAACAGGTTGATTAAAATCAGTGGGAAGGTCATTGGAGAAAGCCAGGAGCCCCTCAGTGATTTCTATAACAAACAAATGAGGAAGGAGGGGGAACAGAGTGCGAATTATACCGTGACATTCGGGGGTCTATATTTTTTTCACGCATGCACACATTTTTGGAATGGGCCGAATGGTAAAGACATGTAATTTAACGGTAAAAACATTTTTATTACCTTTTAATTTGGCATGAACACAACCAGTCATGATGTTTTCATCTTATTGTCAAACAAATCACTTCAAAAAGTAGGCTACCTGCGCATGTTCGTCCACTCCAAAATAATTCCAGCATCCAAACAATGCACTGTGCACTTGCGCCATTTGATGAATGGAAAGAGACATCTGTTACAAAACACCAAAAAGTGTCATGACATTCGCCATTCTCATTGGGTCTACACTCTTGTAGTCTAAATTAATTGATGCGTCTTGCTGACAAAAGTACATGTTTTTGTAGAAAGAAAAGTTGGGACACCTGAAAAGGGGCTGAAATACGGGACTGTCCTGGGATGAGTGCTGCCACATGGGGGAAATAAATTGTTTAAGCCATGACACAGAGGTGGGGGTGTTCGTTTAATTTGTAATAAGCTTTTATTTTAATATTTACCACTGTAGCGGTACAAATCGCATTTTAAACAAATAGGAGAATGGTTAAATTATCATTATTTAGAGAATTGTTTGACTTTGTTGCATTATAATTTGCACTCTGAAGGGGAACAAATAGCCTTCGCATTGCACACACAGTCCATGGCCAGTGCAGCCCCCTACCCTGGGCGCAAATAAATCTCTCTGGCATACAAGTCTAAGAGAGCGGCTTCTAGTTTTGTGCCAACATCCATCTAACTCCTCAATTCTTTATGTTTTTATTTGTATTTATGTTTATATACAGTGGGGAGAACAAGTATTAAGGGCGACAGGTAGCTTAGTGGGTAAGAGCGTTGTGCCAATAACCGAAAGGTTGCTGGTTCTAATCCCCGAGCCAACTAGGTGAAAAATCTGTCGATGTGCCCTTGAGCAAGGCACTTAACCCTAATTGCTCCTGTAAGTCGCTCTGGATAAGAGCGTCTGCTAAATGACTCAAATGTAAATGTATTTGATACACTGCTGATTTTGCAGGTTTTCCTACTTACAAAGCATGTAGAGGTCTGTTATTTTTATCATAGGTACACTTCAACTGTGAGAGACGGAATCTAAAACAAAAATCCAGAAAATCACATTGTATGATTTTTAAGTAATTAATTTGCATTTTATTGCATGACATAAGTATTTGATACATCAGAAAAGCAGAACTTAATATTTGGTACAGAAACCTTTGTTTGCAATTACAGAGATCATACGTTTCCTGTAAGTCTTGACCAGGTTTGCACACATGGCAGCAGGGATTTTGGCCCACTCCTCCATACAGACCTTCTCCAGATCCTTCAGGTTTCGGGGCTGTCGCTGGGCAATACGGACTTTCAGCTCCCTCCAAAGATTTTCTATTGGGTTCAGGTCTGGAGACTGGCTAGGCCACTCCAGGACCTTGAGATGCTTCTTACGGAGCCACTCCTTAGTTGCCCTGGCTATGTGTTTCGTGTCGTTGTCATGCTGGAAGACCCAGCCACGACCCATCTTCAATGCTCTTACTGAGGGAAGGAGGTTGTTGGCCAAGATCTCGCGATACATGGCCCCATCCATCCTCCCCTCAATACGGTGCAGTCATCCTGTCCCCTTTGCAGAAAAGCATCCCCAAAGAATTATGTTTCCATCTCCATGCTTCACGGTTGGGATGGCGTTCTTGGGGTTGTACTCATCCTTCTTCTTCCTCCAAACACGGCGAGTGGAGTTCAGACCAAAAAGCTCTATTTTTGTCTCATCAGACCACATTACCTTCTCCCATTCCTCCTCTGGATCATCCAGATGGTCATTGGCAAACTTCAGACGGGCCTGGACGTGCGCTGGCTTGAGCAGGGGGACCTTGCGTGCGCTGCAGGATTTTAATCCATGACGGCGTAGTGTGTTACTAATGGTTTTCTTTAAGACTGTGGTCCCAGCTCTCTTCAGGTCATTGACCAGGTCCTGCTGTGTAGTTCTGGGCTGATCCCTCACCTTCCTCATGATCATTGATGCCCCACGAGGTGAGATCTTGCATGGAGCCCCAGGCCGAGGGTGATTGACCGTCATCTTGAACTTCTTCCATTTTCTAATAATTGCGCCAACAGTTGTTGCCTTCTCACCAAGCTGCTTGCCTATTGTCCTGTAGCCCATCCCAGCCTTGTGCAGGTCTACAATTTTATCCCTGATGTCCTTACACAGCTCTCTGGTCTTGGCCATTGTGGAGAGGTTGGAGTCTGTTTGATTGAGTGTGTGGACAGGTGTCTTTTATACAGGTAACGAGTTCAAACAGGTGCAGTTAATACAGGTAATGAGTGGAGAATAGGAGGGCTTCTTAAAGAAAAACTAACAGGTCTGTGAGAGCCGGAATTCTTACTGGTTGGTAGGTGATCAAATACTTATGTCATGCAATAAAATGCAAATTAATTACTTAAAAATCATACAATGTGATTTTCTGGATTTTTGTTTTAGATTCCGTCTCTCACAGTTGAAGTGTACCTATGATAAAAATGACAGACCTCTACATGCTTTGTAAGTAGGAAAACCTGCAAAATCGGCAGTGTATCAAATTCTTGTTCTCCCCACTGTATATACTGTATCCTGTGATTGCACACACACCAGTTTTAAACAATTGTATGAAAGAGAGGACCCTTTGGTATATTAATGTACATTTTCACATCTGATTGACTTCATCTAATCTCCAGCAGTTAAACAGTGGGCAGACCTCCAGCTTCAGTCAAATCAATTCTTGTTATGAACACAGTTTGATAAAAGCATAATCAGGAGACTAATGGACAGTCTGAGGAAATAATTGATCAACTCTTAGTGAGAGGATTTGAGTGATTACCTTCCAACAGTGAAGATAATTGAAAAACGGTTTTATGTTTAGGATGTTTATTACCATACATTAACAAATCTTCCATTTCAAAAGGGTTCAAGGGCTCACTTGAAAAAGAGATGTAACTCTGGTAAATAAAGAATACATAAAACAAAATAAAAAAGTTAAATGTTGTTGTAAGTTTGTTGAACATCTACTGGACATCTCCACACCATCTATTTGGGGCAGGTGTTACCAAGAAAATACCAAAAGCTACAATGAAAAACTAGCTGTAAGATAATTGCATTCACCCGCTAGTCATCTACAACCAAATGGATGGTATAGGTAGGATTAGCTTACAAAATGTATTTGGGGATCATAAAACATTGTATATTTAGTTTTTTCCTATCTATATTGCTCCCACTCTTTGTAGTGTTTATTATTTTGTGGTTTACATGGTCCAGTGAACCTCCGAGTTATTTTTCATGTGTGTTATGACTTCCTAGTGTTCCCATGGAGATGTTTTATTAACCATATTTTCCTTTATTATTTTCCCCTAACCCTACCTTCCCATGGAGAGTTAGTGGGAAAGCAAAAACAAGAAATAGTTAATGGGAAAGGTAGCAGACTTGGGATAAACATTGGATAGATGGCTCACATGCCACAAAGCCTATTTTAGCATGGGCAATGCCATTGAGGACTTCCACCATTTTGAAGTAGTCAATTGGGTGGGACTTTTTATGAGTCAAGGAAGAATCACAGAATTCCATCCAGGTCATCAGGAGGAATCAGCCAATTAATCATACTCCGCACGCATATGCAGGTGGCAGTAAATCACCAACCTGGGTTTTATAGACAACGCACTCTGGCTGCCAGTAGGCACCCTGATGTAGGCCTACTACTACTTTGGACTTTTAATATGCACTTCCAATGATTGTTAGCTAGTGGTGGCTAAAGTTAGCTGAATTGTGTAGTGGCTGTTTATTACAATTTCATGGACTACTTTCAGGGTGATTAACTATTTGACATCCATCTAACATCAAGTTGTAAAATCCTGAACTTACCTTTTAATACTGTATTGATAACCTCCTAATGTATTGGTATCATCATTGAAAGACCTAGGCACCCTTACCACCCTGCATCCCTCTGCTGACTTGCCTCTGAAGCTAAGCAGGGCTGAGTCTTGTCAAAACATGGATGACAGTTGTTGTTGGAATGCCAGTAGGGGTCACTCTTTTCTCTGGTCTAAGGAGTTTGGAAAGTTTTCCTGCAAAGGGTGCTATCCTTCATATGACATGAACAGTTGAGCATTCCACTATTGACTAATCAACCCCAGCCTCACAGACAACAAATCATTTATAACCTAAGTCTTACCACATGGTTGTGTTTCATTGAAAATTGAAGAAAAAAATAATCCCTCTGAAACTCTTTATCAGATTTATGCTGTAATTATGGAACATTATTTTATACAGTCTATTGACACAACAACATAGTACAATAGTTTGATTTGTAATGAGTGTATTAAGCACTAGATGGCGCCTCCACTCCATTATTCAGTGAACATCTGGCATTCAGACAATAATGTGATTAAGCAAATAGCCAGCAGGTTTCAGTGCAAGAGAATATAACCAATGTCCTCATGCCAGTTTGAGTAACTCATCAACCCTTTCAAATGTCTGTTTTCTTCACTGATGACCTAATCCCACCCCTGTCCCCTGTATGGGAACGAGAAGGGAAGGTTTTGGGAAGTAAACAATCAGAGATACTCAGCATCAACATCCCTTAAAGGGCAGTAGGTGATATTTACAGATGTTTTTGATCATTTAAATGAATGACCATCATATTCAAACCTATTAATCCGCCAAGGGCATCTATGAAGGACAGTTAGCATTTTCCCAGGTTTCAACTTCAGATGCTGCAAAGATGCTTAAAGATCATGACAAACAGAAAGCCACAGTACTGGATAACATCCCAGCTAGATTCCTGAGTGATGCTGCTGATTGTATTGGACCTTATGTAACACACATCATCAACCTTTCCATTCAACATGGAAAGGTACCACAAGAGTTGAAACATGCAAGAGTTGTTCCTTTATACAAGAAAGGAAGTAAAGTTGAACAAGGGAACTACAAACCAGTGTCAATATTGAGTATGTTGTCAAAGGTTTTAGAAAGAGCACTACATGAACAAATCCTAAAGTACAGTACATTGATGACCATAACACTTTTTATGACCTTCAGTCCTGTTTTAGGCAATCCTATTCTACCGACACTTGTTTACTATACTTGACTGAGGGCAACTTCTGTGGTATGGTGATGCTTGACCTAAAAAAGCATTTGATACTGTGAACCATGATATTTTGTTTTACAAACTCCAACTCCTTATTATGGGTAAAGTCTTACCTAATGATAGGGTCCAAAGGGTGGATGTGGGCAGGACACTGTTTGATGCTAAGGAGTTAAACGGTGGTGTCCCCCAGGGGAGCACTTTGGGACCTTTGCTTTTTTTACTCTATATAAATTACATGATTCTGCTCTCTTGGTTTCACATAAGAATAAGGAGACTGTTGAAAAGACCCTAAGCAGTGGTTATCCGACAACAAACTGTCTCTGCATTTGGGCAAGAGAAACTCTTCCAACTTCTCGGTCAAGTGTAATTGTGTAGCGGTGAAGGAAAAATGCTCTGTTATATAATTGGGATGTGAACTGGACCAACACATGACAAGTGAACTCATGGCTCTGAAGGTCATTGGGAAGGTTCACTTTGTGACAAAGTTCCTGGCAAGGGTAGCTGAGTTCCTGCATACAGAGAGGACCCTGGCAACATCTCAGATACAGTGCCACTATGACTATGCTTGTATCTCATGGTTTAGTGGCATAACAAAAAATCTGAAGGACAAACAGCCCAAAACAAACGAATGAATAAGAATTATACTCAAGCTCAGCCCTAGGACACACATTGGTTCTAATCATTTCAGGGAACTGAACTGGCTTCCAGTTGATCTCCGGGTGGTGCAGATCAAACTGTTGATGATTTTTAAAGTTATACATGACATTGCCCCCAGTTACCTGTCTGGTTATTTTAATTTAATTAGAGACTCTCATAGCCATCACACCAGAGCCAGTTCTGCCAATATCAGACTGGAATTTTTCTCAGTCAAGTGTAATTGTGTAGCGGTGAAGGTAAAATGCTCTGTTATATAATTGGGATGTGAACTGGACCAACACATGACAAGTGAACTCATGGCTCTGAAGGTAATTGGGAAGGTTCACTCCGTGACAAAGTTCCTGGCAAGGGTAGCTGAGTTCCTGCATACAGAGAGGACCCTGGCAACATCTCAGATACAGTGCCTCTATGACTATGCTTGTATCTCATGGTTTAGTGGCATAACAAAAAATCTGAAGGACAAACAGCCCAAAACAAACTAATGAATAAGAATTATACTCAAGCTCAGCCCTAGGACACACATTGGTTCTAATCATTTCAGAGAACTGAACTGGCTTCCAGTTGATCTCCGGGTGGTGCAGATCAAACTGTTGATGATTTTTAAAGTTATACATGACATTGCCCCCAGTTACCTGTCTGGTTATTTTAATTTCATTAGAGACTCTCATAACCATCACACCAGAGCCAGTTCTGCCAATATCAGAATGGATTTTTTTAAAATCTCTTTCCTTAACACTGGTGCAGAGGAATTTAATGGTGTAAAATCCATCCCTAAGCTAGGGAGTTTTAAGATAAATCTTACGAAATGGTTTATGGGCAAAATGCTTTAAAACTGCACAGGCTTAAATAAAGTATAGTTGTTTCAATGAACGCTACTTGGTAATCTATGTTATTCCTTTGTCTGTTTCCTCCCTATTGATGAGATGTATTTGAGATGTATTTTGTTTTCATGTTATAATCTTGTGTATATTTGTTTTTATATCTTTTCATGAGGACTACAATGGAAATAGGTTTTAAAACTTTTTTGTGTCACCCTCGATGATTTTAATGGCATTGTACTGCATCCACATCTGTGGTTGTAATGTGTTTAAAATGGTCAAATAAATCAAATCAACCCCCCAAAAAATGCTATATTTCAAAATCACTTAGAAAAACCCCATGAGCTTAGTTAAACTGTCAACCTATCATAGCCCAAAATATAAGGTTGGTTTACTCCATTGTTGGTAAACAATGCCTTTGTCCAATTATGGAGTGTGCCTTTAAAAAAGCTATGGTTCAGGTCTGAGACATGTAATTCATTAACGCGCTGACTTACTCATCGGGACATGTCCCAGTAATGCACTCATACATAAGTGAGCCTTTCTTAAGGCACTTGACTCATACATACAGATACAGGAGAAGAAAAACCTGCTCACTCTGACCCCATTATGAAACATATAGAGAGCATTTGACCTGCAGAAATTGATCCCTGTTTTTCTGCCTCAAACTGTATTGATAAGGAGACAGAATCCCACTTCTGTGATGTGGGATCTGTCAACAACAGACAATCAGAAGCCAGAGACAACACTGGTGATTAAATAAGGCATGAGAAGTTGATGTTCAGAGTGATGTTATCTATTCAGGCCATCTGTCATTTCTTCATTTTCTGCTTGCGTCTTGCCCAGCGGGCATAATATGACATGGGATGTCATAAAGACACAATTTTCTGGTTGAACTGTACCTTCCTTGTCAGATAACCAAATTACAACCAGGTAAAGACGTTTTTTTCAGGACTACAAAAAGTCGTATAAACAATGTTTTCAATCACTTCAGTCTGATATCTTTTCAACCAATATTACCAATGTGACATGACCAAGAAAAACTCTAGTCGGAGCCGGAGCCACAAGTGAACGAGGCAAACGAGGCGAAACTCAGCAGAAAGTGCAAGGCTAAGTTTATCTAAATTCCCCTTCCTCCTGCTCCATAATGGAAAAACACTCTGAGATGTCATTTCAAATAGACCCCAATGTAATCCGCAGCCCTACGAGGCCCACTTAATCAATGCTATGGACATGTGCATAGAAGAGGAACAGTCTCCAAATGGAAAAGGAGTTCTGAGTCAGCTCACAGGAGATTAAAAAGAGGGGGATGAATAATGGAGGAGGGGAATGGTGGGAAAAATGCCCGAATGTGGTGAATCATCAATAACAGACAGAGGGTGGGAATACTTTGGAGTAAAAAAGACTACTGCTGAAAATGAAATATCACTACCCCGAGTTGTTTTTAATTAGTTTCACTGTAATTGTTTTCATCGTGTAGACTCATTATGCAAGTAGGCTGAGAGAGAGTTTGGCGTACTCAGAAACACTGGGCACAATGGTCGTGGTAAACCCACAAACAACAGCTGTCTCCCATGGCAACCAGTTGAATAGTAGTAGTCAGGTGTCATTGGATGGTTTGACATATTTGAGTAGCCTACTCATACAATCTTACCAGGTTGACACTGACAGGTTCATAAATAATCCCGGTTCAGGATCTATTTTCAAAGAGCCCAACACATTGAAGGTGCGTGAGCATTGATTCATATTTCATCAGGTTGTTGTGCACCACTCACATGGTGAAAAAAGTAACCCTCCACCTCCACAGTCTTGGAGCCCTTAGGCACCAACTAGTTCTTTCTCCACACAAATCCTTAGTGTCTTGCAGTGAATGAAGCTCCACTCCAAAATCCCACTGACTTCTCATTTCATTGGCACGAAAGTGGAGCGAATGACAGTCTTGTTGGGCCTTGTTAGCTGAGAAATTAATAGAAAAGTTTCATACAGTTTCACACTATTATACGCCAATAATGAAATACAGGACAAATGTCTTTTTTAGTAGTGTATGACAGCGTGTTTGACTTTTGGTATTACTTTTTCAAGTTTATTATTCATCAGTGTGTCTCCGGTTCCTATTCTATGGCCTTCATAGCTGTAAGTCTTACCTCAGTCTTGAAATATAGATATCATTTAGAACCAAGACACACAGACTTCCTATATTGTCCAGAGAGCTTTACTCACCTTTGTTTTATGCCCTGGCCTTCAATAATAAACTATAGCTGTCCTGGTAGCCCTATACCTCTACTCTAGTGTCCACACATACACGCACAGACGCATACACACACACACACACACACACACACACACACACTAACAACCCCCCACCCCCACCCCCACCCACACACACACACCCCGTCCACACATACGGTAGCAGAGTCAGACTGACTCCATAATTCGCAGGAGAGCTCAGGCTCTGAGATGATCTGTCATCCTCTCCTGTCAGCTTAGCGCCACTGTGCCTCCCCTTTCAGACGCTGTTTCGCAGCTGATACCTCTAGTGCAATTCTCTATTCCCAGGCTTATCCTTGCTTGCATCCCAAATGGCACTCTATTCCCTACATAGTGCACTACTTTTGACCAGAGCCCTATGGGGCCTGGTCAAAAGTAGTGCACTACATAGGGAATAGGGTGCCATTTGGAAAGTAGCCCTTGACTTGTGTCGTCTCGCTTCAACGTCTCTTCGGCATTCTCTGTGAAATATATTTTTCCCGCACCTCATCCCAAGGACTCATTTGTGGACTGCGGCGGGATCACAAAAGGTTCTCTCCACAATGATTCTTCATAACACACATGTCACCACCACAGTAAAACCCAGAAGTTTGTATTCTCAGTCCATGGTCAAAAGCTAAGGTATACAGTATGTGGTGGACTTGACTACCTGTGTTAGGATCTGAATGAATAGATAGATAGATAGATAGATAGATAGATAGATAGATAGATAGATAGATAGATAGATAGATAGATAGATAGATAGATAGATAGATAGATAGATAGATAGATAGATAGATAGATAGATAGATAGATAGATAGATAGATAGATAGATAGATAGATAGATAGATAGATAGATAGATAGATAGATAGATAGATAGATAGATAGATAGATAGATAGATAGATAGATAGATAGATAGATAGATAGATAGATAGATAGATAGATAGATAGATAGATAGATAGATAGATAGATAGATAGATAGATAGATAGATAGATAGATAGATAGATAGATAGATAGACATTTTTACAAAGTAATTTAAAAAATTGAAAGTTTAAATGTCTTCAGTCAATAATTATTCAACCACTTTTGTTATGGTCAGATAATAAGTTGCATTGACTTACTCTGTTTGCAATAATGGTGTTTAACATGATTTTTGAATGACTACCCCATCTCTGTATCCCACGCATACAATTACCTGTAAGATCCCTCAGTCGAGCAGTGAATTTCAAGAACAGATTGAACGACAAAGACCAGGGAGGTTTTCCAATGCCTTGCAAAGAAGGGAACCTATTGGTAGATGGGTAAAAAAAATAAACAAAAGCAGACATTGAATATCCATTTGAGCATGGGGAAGTTATTAATTACACTTTGGATGGTGTATCAATACACCCAGTCACTACAAAGATACAGGCGTCCTTCCTAACTCAGTTGCCGGAGAGGAAGAAAACTTCCTAACTCAGTTGCCGGAGAGGAAGAAAACCACTCATAGATTTCACCACGAAGCCAATGGGTATTTTAAAATAGTTACAGATTTAAATGGCTGAGGATGGATCGACAACATTGTAGTTACTCCACAATACTAACCTAAATGACAGAGTGAAAAGAAGGAAGCTTGTAGAGAATAAAAATATTCCAAAACACGCATCTGTTTGCAATAAGGCACTAAAGTTTGCAATAAGGCACCTTATTGGTGTCCTGTGTAGCTCAGTTGGTAGAGCATGGCACTTGTAATGTCAGGGTTGTGGGTTTCATTTCCACGGGGGACCAGTATGAACATTTATGCACTCAAAAATGTAAGTTGCTCTGGATAAGAGTGTCTGCTAACTGACTAAAATGTCAAGTAGTACTGTAAAAAATGTGGCTAAGAAATGAAGTTTTTGGCAAAATGTGTAGAAATGCAGGTAATTAGCTTTCTCTCTGCTGTCAGGAGGGGGGCGACTAAAGTGTTTTTTCCGTGAGGTAGGGGGCACCCATCCAAATCTCACTTAGGGCCTGTCATGCCAAATAGTGTCCCCCTGCCAGCTAGCTAGCCAAATAGTTTTATTTAGCTAAAGTTGGCTAGCTAGCTGGCTAGCTACTGTAACTGTTATTGTAGCGTTTGTCCTGAATACCAACATCACTGAGTACCACTCTTCATATTTTCAAGCATGGTGGTGGCTGCAACATGTTCTGGGTATGCTTGTCATCGGCAAGGACTAGGGAGTTTTTTGGATAAAAATAAACGGAAAAGAGCTAAGCACAGGCAAAGTCAAAGAGGAAAATCTGGTTCAGTCTGCTTTCCAACAGACACTGGGAGACAAATCCACTTTTCAGCAGGACAATAACCTAAAGGCCAATTATACAGTTCCTTACCAAGTTTTGACTGAAATCGTCTTGAAAATCTGTGGCAAGACTTGAAAATGGCTGTTTAGGAATGATCAACAGCCAACTTGACAGAGCTTGAAGAATGTTAAAAAGAATGATGGGCAAATGTTGTACAATCCAGGCTTGCAAAGCTCTTAGACTTACCCAGAAAGACCCACAGCTGTAATCACTGCCAAATGTGATTCTAACATGTATTGACTCAGAGGGTTGAATACTTATCTAATGAAAATGTATTTGTGAGTCCACTTTGACATTACAGAGAATTTTGTGTAGATCGTTGACAAAAAAAGACAAATGCATTTTTAATCCCGCTTTGTAACACAGCAAAATTTGGAAAAAGTCAAGGGGTGTGAATACTTTCTGACGGCACTGTAGATAGATAGATAGATGGATGTGCCCTTGAGCAAGGCACTTAACCCTAATAGCTCCTGTATGTCACTATGGATAAGAGCGTCTGCTAAATGACTAAAATGTAGATAGATAGATACAGTAGATAGTTGGGAGGATAAATGAATGAAGAGCGCTATAGATAGGTTTCTCTAAAAAGGCATAATTCTACACAAACTTGCGCAACAGTAAGAGACAAAACTCATCTTTATTGATGGGTGACTCAATATCAGTATTGAAACTTTACGAAGGCCTTCAAAACATATGTACTTATGGATCATCCAGTATGCGTACAAGTTACAGCTGTAATTTACCTGACCTCTAATTAATATACAAAAGACTATAGAGCATTCTCTCAGGCCTCAACCTTCTGGAAACAACAGACAGAATCATGGTGGTGTTGATGATAATGTGTTGATGGCAACGTGTTAATGATTGTGTGTAGATGATACTGTTGACTAACACGTTCCTAGGAAGAGGAAGTCACAGAATGAGTGAGAGGTTTAGATTTCACACCCGCATAGATGCTGGCAACACTCTTCAGAGTCCTTCCTCTCTTCAGAAGCCCCTCTGTTGTTGACTTCCTGCTATAAGTGGTGGTCTAAAATGCAGTGTTTGCCCTATAACCCACCTAACGCCTTTCATATTTCCCCCCTTCCATTTGGGAAACACTGGTCCTTTGTTAAATGACAGAAATCGATCCTCTGTCTCTCTCGCACTTTTTTCTCTCTCTCTCTTTCTCTCTCTTTCCAACACATAGGTATCCAATACACATAGGAAGGAGAGTGATAATGTTACCACCCCTACACACAAATTAAAGTATTTGACCCCCCCCCCCCCCCCTCCCCCACACACTTTACTATGATGTCACTGATTCTATGAAGAAGCCAGGCAGCAGCGTCATATTTTTGGTTCAGTGTCAATGTAGTGAGATGTGGTTTAAACAGCCCTCCTGTCCATCACTGTTTCAATGGAGGGGCAGACCCAAGCCTGCTGGGAACTGAACTGTAGATAATAAAACCACAAAGACGGGGTACAAAACAAAAAGAGTCGGGAGCTAGGGAGCTAGTTTGTGTGAGTGGGTGGGTTTGGGGGGGGGGGGGGGGGGAGTGGAGTTGATGGGGTGGGAGGTGTCACATGAGGGCTTGGGGGAGCTGGTCATGGGGGGATCAAGCTGGTGAGGGGGCAAAGGGGGGGGGGGTCTTGAGCAGGGGAGAGAGGAGAGAGACAGATTAATTAGCAGTGTTAAAGGGGAGCCTTGTTTGAACACAACATGGGATTAATGAGTGCCATGCCCAGCTGCCTACACACACCACTGGGGGGAGAGACAAATGAGAAGAGGTCTAGTGTAGTGGAGTTTTAATCCTTAAGAGTCTAAGTAACATAACAACAAAAATCCCATCAAAATCTGTCAATTTAAGCTAGAGATATCAAGTATTTTGCATGGGCAGCACTCCAATCCACTGCATCCGCTACAGCAGTATTTGTCAGACCATGAGACATCCTGAAAATCGGACTTTTCACAAAAACGTCTGTAGCGTCCACTCTGTGGAAAGGAGACACTCTCACGAACATGATGGTGTTCTCTGTTTTGCTCTATGACCCCCACAAGGTAACCCATACAAACGAATTGAAGTATGGAAGTACAGTGGCTTGCGAAAGTATTCACCCCCCTTGGCATTTTTCCTATTTTGTTGCCTTACAACCTGGAATTTAAATAGATTTTTTGAGGGTTTGTATCATTTGATTTACACAACATGCCTACCAATTTGAAGATGCAAAATATTGCTTTGGTGAAACAAACAAGAAATAAGAAAGAAAAACAGAAAACTTGAGCGTGCATAACTATTTACCCCCCCCAAAGTCAATACTTTGTAGAGCCACCTTTTGCAGCAATTACAGCTGCAAGTCTCTTGGGGTATGTCTCTATAAGCTTGGCACATCTAGCCACTGGGATTTTTGCCCATTCTTCAAGGCAAAACTGCTCCAGCTCCTTCAAGTTGGATGGGTTCCGCTGGTGTACAGCAATCTTTAAGTCATACCACAGATTCTCAATTGGATTGAGGTCTGGGCTTTGACTAGGCCAGGGGTGTCAAACTCATTTTAGCTCAGGGGCCACATGGAGGAAAATCTATTCCCAAGTGGGCCGGACCGGAAAAATCATGGTATATATAACTTAAAAACAACAACTTCAGATTGTTTTCTTTGTTTTAATACGATCAACATACAACATAAAGCTGGAGCCTGAGGACAGTGTGTCCAAAATTGTACAAGCACAACATCACTATTAATCATAAAACACGTCAAGTTTATTTGAAAATTCTAAAGAAAAAGAACACACAAACACACAATGCCTCAGTGATTAACAGAACTGTTTCACAGATCACAGAACTATATCAGGGTGTCATTTCTCAGGCAGAAATGTAGATAAAAATAATGAAATTCTGTTCCCCAAACAAGTGCAAGAACCACAGAGTCAAGAATAGGTTAAATATACAAAGAAAATATAATCAATTAAAAACAATAGCACATCAACATAAAAACATATAAACATAAAGCTGGAGCCTGAGGACAGTGTCCAAAAGCACAACATCACTATTAATCATAAAACACCTCAAGTTATTTGAATGTTCTGAGGACAAAGAACACACAAACACACAATGCCTCAGTGATTCACAGAAGTATATCACAGATCACAGAACTATATCAGGGTGTCATTTCTCAGGCAGAAATTTAGATAAAAATAATGAAATCCTGTTCCCCAAACAAGTGCAAGAACCACAGAGTCAAGAATAGGTTAAATATACAAATAAAATCAATTAAAAACAATAGCACATCAACATAAAAACATAAACATAAATCTGAAAGCGTTGCTCAAACTCCCGTAACAGTCCCGTTATTTTATCTTTGAACCGCTTCATGTCTGCCACATGTTGGGTCGCGCACACATTTTTCAGACAGGGGAAGTGAGCTGCATCACCACCGGCAAGTTGCGTCTCCCACAATGACAGCTTCAACTTGAAAGAATTTATGCTGTCATAATACTGCGTGACAACTTTGTTGCGCCCTTGCAGCTGTTTGTTCAAGTTATTCAGGTGCTCTGTAACATCCACCATAAATGCAAGGTCCTGCATCCATTCTGCGGAATGAAATTCTAACACTGGTTTGCCCTTTTCTTCCATGAACTGTTCAATTTCTTCTCGTAAATCAAAGAAACGCCTCAGCACAGCACCTCGGCTTAACCATCTTACCTCAGTGTGGTATGGCAGGCCATAGATGTGGTCTTTCTCTCTGAGAAGGCTGTCAAACTGACGGTGATTCAGGCTTCTGGATCGGAAGAAATTAACAGTTTGGATGACCACCTTCATGACGTTATCCATCTTTAATGACTTGCAACACAAAGCCTCCTGGTGCAAAATACAGTGAAAAGTCAAAAAATCACGTCCTCCATTTGCAGATTGCACTTTCTCTCTGAACTTTGTCACAACGCCTGCTTTTTTCCCGATCATTGAGGGCGCACCATCTGTAGCCAGGCTGACAGCGCGGGACCAGTCCACTCCGACCCTGTCCAGCGCGCCGACGAGTGCGGTAAAAATATCAGCTGCTGTCGTTGTATCTGTCATCGGCACCAACTCCACGAACTCCTCTGTGACGGTCAATGTGTCATCAACTCCGCGGATGAAAATGGCCAGTTGTGCAACATCTGTAATGTCCGTGCTTTCATCAATTGCAACCGAAAACGCAATAAATGACTTTACTTTTTGCTTCAACTGGCTGTCCAAATCCACTGAAAGATCGGAAATCCTGTCTGCAACTGTGTTTCTTGTCAGGCTGATATTTGCAAAAGCCTGCCGCTTTTCAGGGCACACAATCTCCGCTGCCTTCATCATGCATGTTTTTACAAATTCACCCTCACTAAATGGTTTTGAAGCCACTGCGATTTCATTAGCAATGAGGTAGCTAGCTTTCACTGCAGCGTCACTGATGTCTCGGCTGTGAGTAAACACAGACTGCTGTTTCTTCAGACCCGCCAACAGTTCATTCACCTTCTCTCATCTTCGCTGTCCTTGAAAGTTGTCAAATTTGTCGGCATGAAGACTCACATAGTGGCGACGAAGGTTATATTCTTTCAGCACTGCAACATGCTCTGAACACACCAAACATACAGCTTTCCCATTCAATTCCGTGAATAAATAGGATGACCATTTTTCTTGGAACACTCTGCACTCTGCGTCCACTTTTCTCTTTTTTGACAGAGACATATTGGGGCAATGAGGGTGCCAAAGCACATAATGTTAAAAGTAGAAGCCGTAATAAATATCGCGGGCAAAACAAAGTAGCTCATTGGCTGCACGTGCTTGACCTACTTGCTCTGCCCCGGTATAAACAGTTTGCTTGCTTAACACAATTGCGCCATCCAGTGGACGCAATTGGAACAGCAGTTTATTTTATTGAAAAATTGCAGCTCATTTTTATACTTTACAAAAAAAAAAATATATATGTTTTTAATTATTTTTTTTAATCATCTCGCGGGCCGGATTAAACCCGTTTGCGGGCCTGATCCGGCCCGCGGGCCGTACGTTTGACACCCCTGGACTAGGCCATTCCAAACCATTTCAATGTTTCCCCTTAAACCACTCGAGTGTTGCTTTAGCAGTATGCTTTGGGTCATTGTGCTGCTGGAAGGTGAACCTCCGTCCCAGTCTCAAATCTCTGGAAGACTGAAACAGGTTTCCCTGAAGAATTTTCCTGTATTTAGCGCCATCCATCATTCCTTCAATTCTGACCAGTTTCCCAGTCCCTGCCGATGAAAAACATCCCCACAGCATGATGCTGCCACCACCATGCTTCACTGTGGGGATGGTGTTCTCGGGGTGATGAGAGGTGTTGGGTTTGTGCCAGACATTTTCCTTGATGGCCAAAAAGCTCAATTTTAGTCTCATCTGACCAGAGTACCTTCTTCCATATATTTGGGGAGTCTCCCACATGCCTTTTGGTGAACACCAAACGTGTTTGCTTATTTTTTTCTTTAAGCAATGGCTTTTTTCTGGCCACTCTTCCGTAAAGCCCAGCTCTGTGGAGTGTACGGCTTAAAGTGGTCCTATGGACAGATACTCCAATCTCCGCTGTGGAGCTTTGCAGCTCCTTCAGGGTTATCTTTGGTCTCTTTGTTGCCTCTCTGATTAATGCCCTCCTTGCCTGGTCCGTGTGTTTTGGTGGGCGGCCCTCTCTTGGCAGGTTTGTTGTGGTGCCATATTCTTTCCATTTTTTAATAATGGATTTAATGGTGCTCTGTGGGATGTTCAAAGTCTCTGATATTTTTTTATAACCCAACCCTGTACTTCTCCACAACTTTGTCCCTGACCTGTTTGGAGAGCTCCTTGGTCTTCATGGTGCCGCTTGCTTGGTGGTGCCCCTTGCTTAATGGTGTTGCAGACTCTGGGGCCTTTCAGAACAGGTGTATATATACTGAGATCATGTGACACTTAGATTGCACACAGGTGGACTTTATTTAACTAATTATGTGACTTCTGAGGGTAATTGGTTGCACCAGATCTTATTTAGGGGCTTCATAGCAAAGGGGGTGAATACATATGCATGCACCACCTTTCCGTTATTTATTCTTTAGAATTTTGTAAAACAAGTTATTTTTTTCATTTCACTTCACCAATCCAAATAAAAATCAATTTAAATTACAGGTTGTAATGCAACAAAATAGGAAAAACGCCAAGTTTTGTGCCAACATAAATAAGGGGTTAAATGTGTCCAAAAAAACAAAAATATTTCCTGAGCTTTCTTACATCTCCTAGATATAGGACAGACATTTCAAAACCTTATTCCTTATGATTTTGACTGTCTTTTTTGCCGTTCAAGAATGTGTTATTCAATGTGTTTCTATGGGCTATGGTATTAAAGGCTATAGTAGCCATCAAGTTTGCTGACGGAACGACGGTGGTAGAACTGATCACCGATGACGATGAGGCGGCCTATAGGCAGTGTTGTGCCAGGACAACAACCTCTCCCTCAATGTCCGTAAGACAAAGGAGCTGATTGTGGACTACAGGAAATGGAGGGGTGAGCACGCTCCCATCCACATCGATGGGGTTGTAGTGGAGCGGGTCGAGAGCTTCAAGATCCTCAGTGTCCACATCACTAAGTAATTAACATGGTCCACACACACTCACACAGTCGTGAAGAGGGTACGACAGCGCCATTTCCCCTTAGGAGTCTGAAAAGATTTGGCATGGCCCCTCAGATCCTCAAAAAGTTATACAGCTGCACCACTGAGAGCATCTTGACTGACTGCATCACCACTTGGTACGGCAACTGCAAGGCACCCGACCACAAGACGGTACAGAGGGTGGTGAGTACGGGCCTTCCATCCAGGACCTCTATACCAGGCGGTGTCAGAGGAAGGCCCTAAAAATTGTCAAACACTCCAGCCACCCAAGCCATAGACTGTTCTTTCTGCTACTGCACGGCAAGCAGTACCACTGCACCAAGTCTGGAACCAACAGGACCCTGAACAGCTTCTACCCCCCCAAGCCATAAGACTGCTAAACAAGACCGCTAAATAGCTAATCAAATGGCTACCCGGACCTGCATTGACCCATTTTTGCACTAACTCTCTTGCCCTGACTCTATGTCCTCACACTGGACTCTACCCGCACACTCAAACATACTTACACTGACACCCCAACACACAAATACACACACTACATATGCCCACACATAATATGCCCACACATGCATACTGACGCCACACACACACTTTCACACTCACCATATACACGTCTGCTACTGTCTACTATGTTGTTGCCTGGTCACTTTACTCCTACCTTTATGTGCATATCTACCTCAATTACCTTGTACCCCTTCACACGGACTCTGTACTGGTAGTCCCTGTATATAGCCATGTTATTTTACTCATTATTATTATTCGTTATTCACTGTGTATTATTCATGTTGTCACTATTTCTATTTATTTTTCATTTTGATCTTTAACTCTGCATTGTTGGAAAAGGACCTGTAAGTAAGCATTTCACTGTTAGTCTACACCTGTTTGCAAAGCATGTGACAAATAAAATATGATTTGACACTCAATAACCCTCGGGAGGAGCTATCTATCCATTTCAAAACAAGGCGTAGATATTGACATTCGTCACCTATCCACAGTTCGTTTTGTATCGAAAATTGATTGATTCAGACAGGTTAGGATTTGAATTAACACAACCTCCACATAACCAAGGCTTTTCTCTTATCTCGGATGCTGGTCCCCAAAGTTCACGACATTCTCTCTGCGTCTCGGGAGGGGTGTGACTCGCAGAGCAAGGCAGCTGCTCCACAGCAGACAATTCCCCGCCTTCCACCCCTTCACCCATACGCCCCAGCCCCCCTCTGTCTCGGCAGTCCCAATTGCCATTCCAACGAACACTCCCTGAGGAGCAACAGCTACAACTGAGTCAGCGAAGTGGATTACTGAGTTTATCGAAATAAAAGATTTGCTGTATTTTTGGAGCAATGTGCAAGTGCATAGATGCGCTTTTGGACTACAATTTGGCATCGATAAATCGCGATAAAGGCAGAGAGAAAGCGCATTGTAATGCCCCATAGCTTTGCTCTTTCTCTCCGTGGATTTGCCCGATGATTTGAATGAATAACAAAAATTGCTTGATTACTACTTTCGGCGAATGGATGTAGGCTAGTGGAATAGGATGGTTTTATTTCTTGCATTAATTCAAGACATGAGAATAAAGATACTTGTAAAACGTTATACGACGGTGGTTTAGGTGCTGTGTATTGTGTGGCACCATATGAAGGGTCCAAGCAAAACCTTTATTAATGTTGCAAGATCCTAGTTTATGACAATGGATTACTTGCTGTGGATATGCAGCTTTGTGCTTCCCGTGGTATTAGCTGTTGAAGGTATGTATGTAAAATCATTTTAATATATAACATATAGCCTCATATTCTGATTAATCAGGTTGTAATACACAATTAATTGGTATATACAGACTGAAACTAATGCCTGCAAAATCGTGTAAATGTACCTTACAAGACAGAATGTTGAATATAATTACATTTGTACTCGGAATTTGAGACAAAATAGCCACAGGAAATATTGTTTACCCGACTTTTTAGAGAGCCGGTAGGTACAGTGCCTTGCAAAAGTATTCAGACCCCCTGGATTTCTTCACATTTTATTGTGTTACAAAGTGGGATTAAAATTAATGTAATTGACATTTTTTGTGAACAATCTACATAAAATACTTTCATGTCAAATTTGACCTTTTTAAAAATATATATAGGCTATAAATAAAAATGATCATATAAAAAATATAGTCGTTGCATAATTATTCAGCCACTTTCTTTAGGCAAGCCTAAATTAGTTCAAAAGTAACATTTGGCTTAACAAATCACATAATAAAGTTACATGGACTCATTCTGTGAAATAATAGGGGTTGAAATGATTTTTGAATGACTAACCCGTCCTCTGTCCCCCATACATATCTCTGTAAATTCCCTCTGTCAAGTATTGAATGTCAAGCACAGATTCAACAACAAAGACCAGGGAGATTTTCGAAAGCCTCATAAAGCAGGGCAGTGATTAGTAGATGGGTAACAATAACAAATCAGACATTGAATATATCTTTAGGCATGGTCAAGTTAATAATTATGCTGTGGATGATGTATTAAACCACCCAGACACATCAAAGATACAGTCATCCTGCTGAACTGGGCTGCAGGACAGGAAGGAAACTGCTTAGGGATGTCACCATGAGACCATTGGTGATTTTTAAAACAGCTACAAACTTTAAAAACTGTGATCAGAGAAAACTGAGGATCGATCAACAACATTGTACTGACTACACAATAATGACCTAAATGACAGAGTGAAAAGAAGAATACAAGTAAACTGAATCAAAAATATTCCAAAACATGCATCTTTAGGCACTAAAGTATTACTGCAAAAAAAAAAAACAGAGCAAAGGAATACACTTTTTGGCCTGAATGCAAAGTCTTATATTTGGGGCAAATCCAACACAACACATCACTGAGTAACTGCCTCTTTATTTTCAAGCATCGGCAAATACTGGGGATTTTTTCAGGATAAAAAGAAATGGGATGGAGCTAAGCACAGGCAAAATCCTAGAGGAAACCCTGCTTCAGTCTGCTTTACACCAGAGACTAGGAGAGGAATTCACCTTTCAGCAGGACAATAACCTAAAACAAAAGGCCAAATCTACACTGGAATTGCTTACCAAGAAGACAGTCAATGTTTCTGAGTGGCCAAGTTATAGTTTTGACTTCAATCTGCTTGACAATTTATGGCATGACTTGAAAATAGCATTTTGTGTAGATTGCTGACAAAAAAATGTCAATTAAATAAATTTTTATCCCACTTTGTAACACAATAAAATGTGAAGAAATCTGAATACTTTTGTAAGGCACCTAGGTAAAATTAATGTTATATTGGATATTCGGTTTTCTCTCGTCAATGGCTATTGAACCAAGCCTGCCATGACAATGAAATTGGTATATTCTGGATCAGGGGAGGATGGCGAACAATCAACAAATTTTTTGTTTGGGGATTTAAAAAAATATTTTTTATGTAAATCAGAATAAAATAATAATAACGAAAAATTCACACAAAAAAGCTGTCAGAATGTTCAGTGTCATGGCATGCTTGGTTCAATAGCTATTGACAAGAGAAAACCGAATATCCAATATAAAACTATTTTACCTTGATGCTTAGCTGAACCATATACCCACAGGCTCTATAAAAAGTCAGGTAAACAATACTTTCCTGTGGATATTTTGTCTCAAATTTTGAACAGCTGAAGGATAAACTGCCCAGACAACCGGTAAAGTAAGTTTAAATGTAATTGTATTCAACATTCTGGCTTGTAAGGATCATTTACACGATTTTGCAGGCATTAGTTTCAGGCTGTATTCACCAATTACAGTGGCTGGCGAAAGTATTTACCCTCCTTGACATTTTTCCTATTTTGTTGCCTTACAACCTAGAATTAAAATGGATTTGTTGGGGGTTTGTATCATTTGATTTACACAACATGCCTACCACTTTGAAGATGCAAAATATTTTTTTTTTATTTACACAACATGCTGCCACCACCATGCTTCACTGTGGGGATGGTGTTCTCGGGGTGATGAGAGGTGTTGGGTTTGCGCCAGACATAGCGTTTTCCTTGATGGCCAAAAAGCTAAATTTTAGTCTCATCTGACCGGAGTACCTTCTTCCATATTTTTGGGGAGTCTCCCACATGCCTTTTGGCGAACACCAAACGTGTTTGCTTGTTTTTTTCT
The DNA here is from genome assembly GCF_964263955.1 of Coregonus lavaretus. NCBI lineage: Eukaryota > Metazoa > Chordata > Actinopteri > Salmoniformes > Salmonidae > Coregonus > Coregonus lavaretus. The sequence continues at coordinate 37,110,442 of NC_140010.1, read as the reverse complement.
TTAAGCAATGGCTTTTTTCTGGCCACTCTTCCATGAAGCCCAGCTCTGTGGAGTGTACGGCTTAAAGTGGTCCTATGGACAGATACTCCAATCTCCGCTGTGGAGCTTTGCAGCTCCTCCAGGGTTATCTTTGGTCTCTTTGTTGCCTCTCTGATTAATGCCCTCCTTGCCTGTTCTGTGAGTTTTGGTGGGCGGCCCTCTCTTGGCAGGTTTGTTGTGGTGCCATATTCTTTCCATTTTTTAATAATGGATTTAATGGTGCTCCGTGGGATGTTAAAAGTTTCTGATATTTTTTTATAACCCAACCCTGATCTTTACTTCTCCACAACTTTGTCCCTGACCTGTTTGGAGAGCTCCTTGGTCTTCATGGTGCCGCTTGCTTGGTGGTGCCCCTTGCTTAGTGGTGTTGCAGACTCTGGGGCCTTTCAGGACAGCTGTATATATACTGAGATCATGTGACACTTAGATTGCACACAGGTGGACTTTATTTAACTAATTGAAACAAGTTATTTATTTCATTTCACTTCACAAATTTTGACTATTTTGTGTATGTCCATTACATGAAATCCAAATAAAAATCCATTTAAATTACAGGTTGTAATGCAACAAAATAGGGGAAAAGCCAAGGGGGATGAATACTTTTGCGAGGCACTGTAATTGTGTATTACAGCCTGATTAATGAATGTGGGTGTTTGCAAGCCTTGATGAACTGCCAAAAAGTTGATTATGTTTGAATAATATGAATATTACATTTTATAATAAGATGAGCGCAGCTTTATTTCGCCAATTGCATGGCACATACAAACATTGGTTATTTTGATTGCAGGTTGTAACTGGAATAGGCTTTTTTTTTATGTTGCTAAAACGCCTCTTATGTTGCCATAATTGAAAATGGATAGCGTAGATCGAGTTACCATTTATGTTCATACTATTCAATACTGCCTGTTTTCTATCACGCCACTATATTGTGTTGTGGTTGAGTCACACATTGGATTTATTCTATGAAAACTGACCAATGAGAACACACACACACACACACCAGTTCCTTGGTGTAGCTTTCCCCACAAAGGAAAGCAGGGATGTCACACGGCATTTTCGGTCCTCCATGTGTCACATGTCATTGCATCTGCATCCCTGTCGCTATAGTCAAGTACCTTCTGCTGTGTTATTACACCCACTAGTTGAGGATTTCCTTATGTACCTATGTTGGGTTACTTGAGCAAGCCCATGATACAGCTCAATTTGACATAAAGGATTAATCCTACATAAAACACCCATATACTGTATGTTGGTTCTCACAAAGTACACAAGGTATTACCACAGATAGAAGGAGCTAGTTACCAGTGTCTTTGATATTACACTGATGGGGAGGTTATATACTGACTGTTCATATATGTTCAATTGACACAACTCCAAAATAGGTGCCACACATTACAACATGCTTAGTGTAAAAAGCTTTAGCGACTGTCTATACATTTCCTTTCTGTAGGGAAAAGCCAATATCTCTAGCAATTTAAAGAGGAAGGAAGAAACAAATCCTCTAATATCCTGAAGCTTTCTCTCGTTTCAAAATACTTCACTGATATGTAGTCGTTTCAGAAACACAAACAAATCTAAGACTATTGTTATTACCAGAGGATTATACTCTCCCAGTTGCTAGCCAATCAATACCAATTAATGGTGTGTCATTGGACACATACAAAATGACAGGCCAAAGATACATGTGGGCAAGTTGCCTTTAGCTTTGATTAATCAAACTGGAATACACAATGTAATTGGTATATACAGCCTGAAACATTTGAGTGCATAATCATGTAAATGTTCCTTACAAGCCAGAATGTTGAATAAAATTACATTTTAACTACCTCTACCTGTTGTCTGGGCAGTTTGTCCTTCAGCTGCTTGAAATTTGAGACAAAATATCAACAGGAAAGTATTGTTTACCCTACTTTTTAGAGCCGGTAGGTATATGGTTCTGTCGGCTTGTATTTCCGTTGTGTATTTTCGAACTACTGACGCACGCAACATAAACACTTGCACAATATGTAAACAATAGCTGAGCTTAACCGAACCACAGACCGATTGTTGTCGACCGAATTACGTTCCCTTGTATTCAGCTGGCAGTGGCAAATTTCACAATAAAAGTCCATTCCCTCACCTTCTTCTTCTTCGAAGAGGTTTAATGGCGGTTGGCGTCCAATATGTTGCATAACCGCCACCTACTAGACTGGAGTACAACTCCCTTATATTTTGCTTGAAAAATACAATAAAAATAAAATAAAGAAATACCCTACCATCTAACACTACACTCACAAATTCAAAAAATTAATAAAATAAAATTAATACCACCCTACTCCACTATTTAAATCTATTTATTCCTACCTCATGCCCTCAACCTGAAAGGACGGGCAATCACCACTTAACATACCCTGTAACTCTTCTGATGTCAAGTCTCGGACACCCAAATACCTCTCTGCAGCTGCCACCACAACCCAAAAAAAAATTTGACTTACGTTCCATCCCTGCAGTACAATTAATAACCATTGCTATAAATGCTAAAAATCCAATCTTACTGAAACATATATCACTTGTTGGCCTATCCCTCTGTACTGGGACAGATCTACTACTCTCACCACTCCTTGGTTCTCACACCTTGGAACCTCCCTCCTACACACTGCTGCCACATGCCCATAAGTTTGACACCTGTAACACCGTAAGGTATTCGGCACATAAGCTCGTACAGGATAACTTATATATCCTAACTTCACTTTGTCGGGCAAAGACTCAACTTCAAAACTCAAAAGAACAGACAATGACTCTGTTTCCCCACTCTCGCCACCCTGTTTGCGTCTCACCAAACGACTAGCATCACAAACACCGGGAATCTTCCTCTTCAGTTGGTCAACTTTTACATTTACTGCTACCCAAGTAATCACTCCTTTCAATGGCGCCCTTTTCTTGAGTGCGAAACAATTCACATTTCTTGGCCCCATTTGTTTAACTCCGAGTGCCTTCTCCCCATTCCCTCACAACACCCCATAGAGCTATTAAATAAGCTGTCACAGCTCACAGAACAGGTGATGTGCAGGACGTTTAATTTGCACTTCCAGCTGATTGCGAGGGAACGCGCTTCGGTCGGCAACTTTCGGTTACGTTCGGCTATTGTTTACGTAGTGTGCATCACGTGCGGAATGCGTCAAGAGATTCAAAATACAAGCTGACAGAACCATATACCTACTGGCTCTCTAAAAAGTTTCCTGTGGATATTTTGTCTAAACTTTTGAGCACCTGAAGGACAAACCGTCCAGACAACTGGTAGATTAAGTTAAAATGTATTCAACATATTGGCTTTTAAGGAACATTTACACAATTTTGCACTCCAATGTTTCAGGCTGAATATACCAATTAAATTGTGTATTACAGTCTGATTAATCAGAAAACGTTTTGCTATGTTTCCCAGTGGAGCTAGTTCTACAGTAGCCTGATCCTAGATCTGTTTGTGCTGTCTTGACAGACAACTCCTATGGTCATTGTCACAGAGTTTGTGTCAATCTGTGCCTGTATTTTGACTTTACATATTAATTAACCAGACATTGAAACGGTTAATGAGAATGCACATTCATTTATTGAATAGTATGTGTGTGATGCCATTTCCTTCGGTGCTGCTGATGTAGCCTGTAAAGAGAGAAAGACATGTTAAAAGTTTGGTCAGATGTCGGCAATTCAATTGGGTTTGGCGCGCGCAAATCCTTTGTTTATCATGCTGGCAATTTTACTCTTTCAATCATATCTTTTTGTGTATTAAATTTGCCTTCCAAAGTGCACATTGGAATGGTATTGAGATCACTATTTCTACAGAAATATATGTTACAAACTTAATCCTCGTTGATTGAAGAAGTGAGCTGTTTATTCCTGCTACATCAGGAGGGTTGGCAAACCAGTTCCGCAGTTTGTGCTGTGTTCACGTGCTAGTCGGAACTAGGAAACTCCGAAATGTCCGACTTGCTAACTGGTTGTATTTATACACGTGCCTTGTCCAACTACTGTGGAAATTTCAGAGTTTCCTGGTTCCGACTAGCACATGAACACGGCATTATCCTGTGTGTTGGGTTATGCCAAGCTGGCCAAATCCCATGGAGAGATACATGTCCCTGGGTTTATTTCTGCTTCATGCAGGGTCCTACACTTTTAATTGAAGTAAGTGTATTTATGAATTATCAATCCGATTTCCTGAATATGGTTTTTATGCCAATACTTTGTGATAGGTTGTAATGGTATGGTCCATGTGGAAGTATCCCATGTACCATACTTAAAGGAAAAATCCACTCAAGATATTGGACTTTCAAGAAGCAAAGTGCCCAGCTAACCTAAACCAAGGCAACTTCATTTAGGCTATACCAGCTCCTTTATATATTTATCTCCAAATTCAGCCTCCTTCCCTGCCTGCCTTTCCTTCTCTGAGTAAAATGTGCTTCTCTTGGACCCCAGCCAGTGTTTTCCCTCATCAATTATGGTGTCAGCATCTAAATCAATGCAGCGGCAGCCTCCCTAGCTGGTCTCACAGAGCTTGATGATCAGCCAGTTTTCCCCCGACCAACAACTTCAGTTACTCAACACTGGGTTGTTAACTAATGTCTGTCCTCTGAGGATGGGTGGAGGTTAGAGTAGTTAAAGTGTATTATGGGTTTTAGGGTTGTTGGGGTCGATGCCTTGTTGTCAGTATGGTGGATTCCAAGAGATGAATTGGAATTTGGTTCTTGAATTGGCAGTTGCCTATTGGTTTCCATTACTTTTCTTTTGTCTAGTTTTTTTGTCCGTAGAATTAATCCAATTAAATTTGAGTGAAGTTTAGTGCCGTTTAGTTAATTCCAATAGTCTTGAATTAGCAGTTTCGCATTGGTTTCCATTAGGATATTTATTTTGTAATACCAGTATGTCAGTTGAATTTTGATTTGTTTTGTGGATTTGACTGCAATGTCCAACTGTATCCATGGGTCTGTCCATGAGTATAGCTGGTGACATAAGCTCTGGCCTCCTAGTCACCCATACAATGGAAATGTGACTCACTGACCCTGTCATCTTCTTTATAACTAACCCCTTTAACAGTAATGTTGTGTACTTGTGCTATTTTCAGAGTCACATTTACATTTGAGTCATTTAGCAGACGCTCTTATCCAGAGCGACTTATAGTTAGTGAATGCATACATTATTGTACTGGTATTGGAACGTAATTGCAATTACAATTACATAATTGCGCAGAAAACCTTAACATCCTATAGAAATAGCTCACTAGGTATGCATGGCTGCAGAAGAACACTAATATCCAATAATCTCCGCACCTATGACTACGGAAGAACATCTCCATATTCGCGCACGCTTTATTTATCACTAGAGCATACAGTAAATACACATAATTCTGAATTGAACCATATGCGCAGATGCAAATAGCCTGAAGGAGAAAGTTGAATTAGGTCAGCTTGAGTTGATTAAAGAGGTTCATCAAGCGTCAAACATAACATCGCAGAATCTTGTAATTGTGTATGGAGACTCACACGCAAACTAGTTAACGAAATAGTCATACAGCAGGCATAAGCACTCTGAATTTGCCACTACGAATTTGCTGTTTACAGTCAAAATACCCATTTGTTGTATGTATCTGATCATGCACAAAATCAGTGGAGAGATGTTACGCCTTTAAATATTTCATCTGCTTGTGGATGTGAGTGTGAAATTAAACATTAGCATGTGTGCTCCCATAGCAGCATTGAGCATGTTTGCTCCAGTGATCAAAAACAGAATACACCATGGGCGGTGAATGAGATGCTGTAAGGACAACAAGTTCCCGTTTGAGCACAGTTTTTTTGCTCTGGGGGAGGCATCACCACTGCTAGTTTTATGGGGGGGGGGGGGGGGGGTGGGGGGGACTTTTAAATGAAGGGCAAACGAGTAGGTAGAGAGCTGTACATTTGGGACGCTATTCAATCAAAAGCTGTGTCCGGCTTTCAGGTTTCTGTCAAAAACAACATACTTAAATTGCTTCTAAATCATGTTTGAATTAGTATTGGACCTACAGTAAATTCTTCTCAATCTGAATTGAACTCATGTGTTAAACCTGTGGATACAGGACCTCTAATCTACACTAATGTTATGTGTGTTAGTGCGTGGAACTGTTAAGTAATAGTGAGCCTTACTAAGGTCTATGGAGAGTTCAGTTGGAGTAGAGTTTACGTTGCCTCAAGGCACACAGAGCATTGGATCTAACATCCAAGAAACAACCTGGATCCTTAGATGTTGAATGTGAAGACAGCTTGTCAGTGTTCTCACTGTCTCATGAATGATGAATTGTTAATGGCATTTATTTCAAATCTTCTTTTATTCAAGCTCTTGCAGCTGGCATCTCTGGTTATTTAATAACGTGTAGTGCAGTATCCATAGCTGTACGACTGTAGCATTACTACATTATCCTCGTTGTCAACCAGGAGAAATCAAACACACATACAGTGCATTCGGAAAGTATTCAGACCCCTTGACTTTTTCCACATTTTGTTACATTAGAACCGTAGTCTAAAATGAATTTAAATATTTTTTCCCCTCATCAATCTTAACACAATACCCCATAATGACAAAGCGAAAACAGGTTTTTAGACATTTTGGCAAATTTAGACAAAATAAAAACCAGAAATAACTTACTTACATACAGTTGAAGTCGGAAGTTTACATACACTTAGGTTGGAGTCATTAAAACTTGTTTTTCAACCACTCCACACATTTCTTGTTAACAAACTATAGTTTTGGCAAGTCGGTTAAGACATCTACTTTGTGCATGACACAAGTAATTTTTCCAACACTTGTTAACAGACAGATTATTTCACTTATAATTCACTGTATCACAATTCCAGTGGGTCAGAAGTTTACATACACCAAGTTGACTGTGCCTTTAAACAGCTTGGAAAATTCCAGAGTCAATTGGAGGTGTACCTGTGGATGTATTTCAAGGCTTACCTTCAAACTCAATACCTCTTTGCTTGACATCATGGGAAAATCAAAAGAAATCAGCCAAGACCTCAGAAACATTTTTGTAGACCTCCACAAGTCTGGTTCATCCTTGGGAGCAATTTCCAAACACCTGAAGGTACCACGTTCATCTGTACAAACAATAGTACACAAGTATAAACACCATGGGACCACGCAGCCGTCATACCGCTCAGGAAGGAGATGCGTTCTGTCTCCTAGAGATTAATGTACTTTGGTGCGAAATGTGCAAATCAATCCCAGAACAACAGCAAAGGACCTTGTGAAGATACTGGAGGAAACAGGTACAAAAGTATCTATATCCACAGTAAAACGAGTCCCATATCGACATAACTTGAAAGGCCGCTCAGCAAGGAAGAAGCCACTGCTCCAAAACTGCCACTACGGTTTGCAACTGCACATGGGGAGAAAGATCGTACTTTTTGGAGAAATGTCCTCTGGTCTGATGAAACAAAAACAGAACTGTTTGGCCATAATGACCATCGTTATGTTTGGAAGAAAAAGGGGGTGGCTTGCAAGCCGAAGAACACCATCCCAACCGTGAAGCACGGGGGTGGCAGCATCATGCTGTGGGGGTGCTTTGCTGCAGGAGGGACTGGTGCACTTCACAAAATAGATCGCATCATGAGGAAGGAAAATTATGTGCATATATTGAAGCAACATCTCTAGACATCAGTCAGGAAGTTAAAGCTTGGTCGCAAATGGGTCTTCCAAATGGACAATGACCCCAAGCATACTTCCAAAGTTGTGGCAAAATGGCTTAAGGACAACAAAGTCAAGGTATTGGAGTGGCCATCACAAAGCCCTGACATCAATCCTATAGAAAATTTGTCGGCAGAACTGAAAAAGTGTGTGCGAGCAAGGAGGCCTACAAACCTGACTCAGTTACACCAGCTCTGTCAGGAGGAATGGGCCAGAATTCACCCAACTTATTGTGGGAAGCTTGTGGAAGGCTACCCGAAACGTTTGACCCAAGTTAAACAATTTAAAGGCAATGCTACCAAATACTAATTGAGTGTATGTAAACTTCTGACCCACTGGGAATATGATGAAAGAAATAAAAGCTGAAATAAATCATTCTCTCTACTATTATTCTGACATTTCACATTCTTAAAACAAAGTGGTGATCCTAACTGACCTAAGACAGGGAATTTTTACCAGGATTAAATGTCAGGAATTGTGAAAAACTGAGTTTAAATGTATTTGGCTAAGGTGTATGTAAACTTCCGACTTCAACTGTAAGTTTTCAGACCCTTTGCTATGAGACTCGAAATTGAGCTCAGGTGCATCCTGTTTCCATTGAACATCCTTGAGATGTTTCTACAACTTGATTGGAGTCCACCTGTGGTAAATTCAATCGATTGGACATGATTTGGAAAGGCACACACCTGTCTATTTAAGGTCCCACAGTTGACAGTGCATGTCAGAGCAAAAACCAAGCCATGAGGTCGAATGAATTGTCCGTAGAGCTCCGAGACAGGATTGTGTCGAGGCACAGATCTGGGGAAGGGTACCAAAACATTTCTGCAGCATTGAAGGTACCCACGAACACAGTGGCCTCCATCATTCTTAAATGGAAGAAGTTTTGAACCACCAAGACTAGAGCTGGCCGCCCGTCCAAACTGAGCAATCGGGGGAGAAGCGCCTTGGTCAGGGAGGTGACCAAGAACCCGATGGTCACTCTGTAGCTTAGCAAGTGGATTATTTTGCTCTTTAGTCGCCTGTGACTTGTCTTAATCAATCAATATGATTTTGTTTCACTGAATCACCATCTGTATACAGTGAGGGAAAAAAGTATTTGATCCCCTGCTGATTTTGTACGTTTGCCCACTGACAAAGAAATGATCAGTCTATAATTTTAATAGTAGGTTTATTTGAACAGTGAGAGACAGAATAACAACAACAAAATCCAGAAAAACGCATGTCAAAAATGTTATAAATTGATTTGCATTTTAATGAGGGAAATAAGTATTTGACCCCCTCTCAATCAGAAAGATTTCTGGCTCCCAGGTGTCTTTTATACAGGTAACGAGCTGAGATTAGGAGCACACTCTTAAAGGGAGTGCTCCTAATCTCAGCTTGTTACCTGTATAAAAGACACCTGTCCACAGAAGCAATCAATCAGATTCCAAACTCTCCACCATGGCCAAGACCAAAGAGCTCTCCAAGGATGTCAGGGACAAGATTGTAGACCTACACAAGGCTGGAATGGGCTACAAGACCATCACCAAGCAGCTTGGCGAGAAGGTGACAACAGTTGGTGCGATTATTTGCAAATGGAAGAAACACAAAATAACTGTCAATCTCCCTCGGCCTGTAGCTCCATGCAAGATCTCACCTCGTGGAGTTGCAATGATCATGAGAACGGCGAGGAATCAGCCCAGAACTACACGGGAGGATCTTGTCAATGATCTCAAGGCAGCTGGGACCATAGTCACCAAGAAAACAAAACAATTGGTAACACACTACGCCGCGAAGGACTGAAATCCTGCAGCGCCCGCAAGGTCCCCCTGCTCAAGAAAGCACATATACATGCCCGTCTGAAGTTTGCCAATGAACATCTGAATGATTCAGAGGAGAACTGGGTGAAAGTGTTGTGGTCAGATGAGACCAAAATCGAGCTGTTTGGCATCAACTCAACTCGCCGTGTTTGGAGGAGGAGGAATGCTGCCTATGACCCCAAGACCACCATCCCCACCGTCAAACATGGAGGTGGATACATTATGCTTTGGGGGTGTTTTTCTGCTAAGGGGACAGGACAACTTCACCGCATCAAAGGGACGATGGACGGGGCCATGTACCGTCAAATCTTGGGTGAGAACCTCCTTCCCTCAGCCAGGGCATTGAAAATGGGTCGTGGATGGGTAATCCAGCATGACAATGACCCAAAACACACGGCCAAGGAAACAAAGGAGTGGCTCAAGAAGAAGCACATTAAGGTCCTGGAGTGGCCTAGCCAGTTTCCAGACCTTAATCCCATAGAAAATCTGTGGAAGGAGCTGAAGGTTCGAGTTGCCAAACATCAGCCTCGAAACCTTAATGACTTGGAGAAGATCTGCAAAGACGAGTGGGACAAAATCCCTCCTGAGATGTGTGCAAACCTGGTGGCCAACTACAAGAAACGTCTGACCTCTGTGATTGCCAACAAGGGTTTTGCCACCAAGTACTAAGTCATGTTTTGCAGAGGGGTCAAATACTTATTTCCCTCATTAAAATGCAAATCAATTTCTAACATTTCTGACATGTGTTTTTCTGGATTCTTTTGTTGTTATTCTGTCTCTCACTGTTCAAATAAACCTACCATTAAAATTATAGACTGATTATTTCTTTGTCAGTGGGCAAACGTACAAAATCAGCAGGGGATCAAATAGTTTTTTCCCTCACTGTATTTGGTTAATTCTCTGTCTGGGTAGAGGTGGTAGCTCATCTGTCACTGATTAGAAACATTTAGCATGCAATAATTTAGCCTAAATCAAGTGTAGGCCTATTATTTTTGCTCGATCGCGTATAGGCAACTCCTAAAGCCCACGGAGGTTGTGAAATATGCTTTTGAAAATATAGATTTGCTATTATTTTCTCTCAGTATCATGATGAAGATACTCTCAATGTAAGACCCTACGCCTGCTCCCTAACAAAGCGGAGTGAGGGTAGGAAAGAGATGAAACGTGGATCAAAAAAGCATGGGCTTGCCTTGTATTTTATTCTGTTATATTTAATTATATTCTTACTTAGCCTACTATACAATATGTGTGTTGACTGAGATCAGCCTAAATGTGTTGTTTAATGAACAAAATAACTATTGATTTCATGTGCATGGCACAGCCATGTACCATATAGGCTGCACAGACCAGTAACATAATTAATCTCAATATGCCATTCTATTCTTTTGAAATTACATTATATTAGTCTTATACTGTTTCTTAGGACCTGCCTAAAACTAATTAATCATGTTTTTCTTTGTGATGGTGTATATTCAATGGATTTATCGGCCCACGTCTACTCCCACTCCTAAACTTGCCGGCATGTGCACTGGAGATATAAAAGGCTTATCCCGGCAAGAATGTGGTAAAAACGTGACTGTATGAATTGGGTTCCAAAAAACATTGGCAGATTTTATTAGCAGGCAACATACCGTAAAGTCTGTCTGTAAAGGGTATGAGAAACAAGATAACCTTTAGCTAGTCTACAGTGAGGGAAAAAAGTATTTGATCCCCTGCTGATTTTGTACGTTTGCCCACTGACAAATAAATGATCAGCCTATAACTGTCACGCCCTGACTCAGGGGACGTTTATTTGTTGAGTCAGGGTGTGGTTTTCCTTGTTGTGTATATTCATTGTGGTTATGTTCTATGTTGGATTTTCTATGTTTTAGATTTAGAATGTGTAGATCTATGTTGGCCGGGGTGGTTCCCAATCAGAGGCAGCTGTAGCTCGTTGTCTCTGATTGGGGACCATACTTAGGCAGCCTTTTGGCATTAGTTAGTTGTGGGATCTTGTTCCGTGTAAGGTATGTTTGTGTGTTACCTTGGACTTCACGTTTCGTTTGTTGTTTTGTCGCGTGTTCATTCGTTTAAATAAACATGTATGCTTATCACACTGCGCCTTGGTCCGTCCCGTTCATAAACGATCGTGACAATAACTTTAATGGTAGGTTTATTTGAACAGTGAGAGACAGAATAACAACAACAAAAATCCAGAAAAACGCATGTCAGAAATGTTATAAATTGATTTGCATTTTAATGAGGGAAATAAGTATTTGACCCCCTCTCAATCAGAAAGATTTCTGGCTCCCAGGTGTCTTTAATACAGGTAACGAGCTGAGATTAGGAGCACACTCTTAAAGGGAGTGCTCCTAATCTCAGCTTGTTACCTGTATAAAAGACACCTGTCCACAGAAGCAATCAATCAATCAGATTCCAAACTCTCCACCATGGCCAAGACCAAAGAGCTCTCCAAGGATGTCAGGGACAAGATTGTAGACCTACACAAGGCTGGAATGGGCTATAAGACCATCGCCAAGCAGTTTGGTGAGAAGGTGACAACAGTAGGTGCGATTGTTCGCAAATGGAAGAAACACAAAAGAACTGTCAATCTCCCTCGGCCTGGGGCTCCATGCAAGATCTCACCTCGTGGAGTTGCAATGATCATGAGAACGGTGAGGAATCAGCCCAGAACTACACGGGAGGATCTTGTCAATGATCTCAAGGCAGCTGGGACCATAGTCACCAAGAAAACAATTGTTAACACAGTACATGTTATCCTGCAGCACCCGCAATGTCCCCCTGCTCAAGAAAGCACATATACAGGGCCGTCTGAAGTTTACCAATGAACATCTGAATGATTCAGAGGAGAACTGGGTGAAAGTGTTGTGGTCAGATGAGATCAAAATCGAGCTCTTTGGCATCAACTCAACTCGCCGTGTTTGGAGAAGGAGGAATGCTGCCTATGACCCGAAGAACACCATCCCCACCGTCAAACATGGAGGTGGAAACATTATGCTTTGGGGGTGTTTTTCTTCTAAGGGGACAGGACAACTTCACCGCATCAAAGGGATGATGGACGGGGCCATGTACCGTCAAATCTTGGGTGAGAACCTCCTTCCCTCAGCCAGGGCATTGAAAATGGGTCGTGGATGGGTATTCCAGCATGACAATGACCCAAAACACACAGCCAAGGCAACAAAGGAGTGACTCAAGAAGAAGCACATTAAGGTCCTGGAGTGGCCTAGCCAGTCTCCAGACCTTAATCCCATAGAAAATCTGTGGAGGGAGCTGAAGGTTTGAGTTGCCAAACGTCAGCCTCAAAACCTTAATGACTTGGAGAAGATCTGCAAAGAGGAGTGGAACAAAATCACTCCTGAGATGTGTGCAAACCTGGTGGCCAACTACAAGAAACGTCTGACCTCTGTGATTGCCAACAAGGGTTTTGCCACCAAGTACTAAGTCATGTTTTGCAGAGGGGTCAAATACTTATTTCCCTCATTAAAATGCAAATCAATTTATAAATATTTTGACATGCGTTTTTCTGGATTTTGTTGTTGTTATTCTGTCTCCCACTGTTGAAATAAACCTACCATTAAAATTATAGACTGATCATGTCTTTGTCAGTGGGCAAATGTACAAAATCAGCAGGGGATCAAATACTTTTTTCCCTCACTGTAGATCCAAACTATGATAATAAGGAAGCTAGTCCTCAGGGTTGGGGAGTAACTCATTACAAAAAAAACTAACTGTAATCAATTATGTTACCAGCAAAAATATTCTAATCAGATTACAGATACTTTTGAAAACTAGATGATGGATTACTTTTAAATTCAAAAAATAAATTGACACCTTTCTGTTTTCTCAATGACATTCAATTCAGCATTGAAAAAAGGTGCAAGTTTAAATTTGTCAGAGACCACTATGATACAGATTACGTTACTGAGTTTGGGTAATCCAAAAGTGACATTACTGATTACAATTTTGGACAGGTAACCAGTAACTGTAATGGATTGCATTTAGAAAGTAACCTACCCAACCCTGATAGTCCTTATGCTTGAGCTTCTATTTAAAGTAATCGACACAACTGTAAATTGGAGGTGCATTTGAGTAAACAACAAGAAGATAACCTTGTTCAAGCCTTTAGTGTGTTTTGATGACCTCAGTCAACCATCATACAAACTGACAGGTGACAACGATGTCTATTGATCCTCTTCTTTACTCTCTTTCGTTCCTTTATTTGTTTAACCTCCTCATCCTTCGATTTGTTTTCTCCTGACTCTCTCACTATTAGCTCCATAATACGAGGTCAGTACTCTGGGGAATCCACTATGGCTGGGCCCAGTAGTGCTTTGTGATTGATTGTGATATCACTTAGTAATAAAGCTTTGAAATTCGATCGAGATGATTTCTCCTTCCTAGAGGATAGGACATTTTCTCAAATTTCAAAATGTTCAGTGATATCAAAGGCATATTTTTATTTCATAGAGCTTTATGAGGATTTAACGGTTTTCTCATGACAGACTTTCTGTCTACCCAGTTTTGTATGTATCTGTGTGGAATTGATGCCGATAGACTTACTGTCATCTTATGAGAAGAATAGACAAAAAAATATAAATTAGGTAAATAATAGACTTCTGCTTTTTGGACTATAATTTTATTTCCAACCACCACTTAATAGTTATTGCAGCGTTTCCAAAACTCAGTCCTCGGGACCCCAAGGGGTGCACGTTTTGGTTTTTGCCCTAACAGTACACAGCTGATTCAAATGATAAAAACTTGATGATTAGTTGATTATTTGAATCAGCTGTGTAGTGCTAGGGCTAAAACCAAAACGTCACCCCTTGGGGCCCCGAGGACCGAGTTTGGGAAACCCTGAGTTATTGTTTGTTACAATAGCTTCTTGGTTTAACTAACTCTTCTATTCTTGATTTACAGAAACACTAATGGACAGCAAGTGGGCGACCACAGAACTGGCCTGGACCACATTTCCAGAGAGTGGAGTGAGTGTGTGTTGTGTTGTTCCACAGCATATGTTCCATTTGCTACTTAATAGAGCTCCCCTTGACTTAAACGACACACCTCCCACTGTTTTATACCTCGCTTTGTGAAGTTTCTTCTATTTTCTTTATTGCTAAAGACAAATGAGAAACATACACCTTTAAGTTTGACATTTAAGCAAAGTTTCTCTTAACTGAGTATCCCCAAACCTCCATAATAGTCCAAAACACAAATCTCCCAAAAAGCCCCAAAACATACACTACCGTTCAAAAGTTTGGGGTCACATAGACATTTTTTGTCCATTAAAATAACATCAAATTGATCAGAAATACAGTGTAGACATTGTTAATGTTGTAAATGGCTATTGTAGCTGGAAACGGCTGTTTTTTTTATGGATCTCGTACAACGCTGTGTACTACTCCCTTCACAGAACAGCGCAAACTGGCTCTAACCAGAATAGAAAGAGGAGTGGGAGCCATATCTCAGACAATAAAAAAGAAAATATTATAATAATAATAATAATAATAATATGCCATTTAGCAGACGCTTTTATCCAAAGCGACTTACAGTCATGCGTGCATACATTTTTTTTTGTGCATGGGTGGTTCCGGGGATTGAACCCACTACCTTGGCGTTACAAGCGCCGTGCTCTACCAGCTGAGCTACAGAGGACCACATATTAAGATGGGCAGTCTGAGATATGGCTTTTTCTTTGCAACTCTGCCTAGAAGGTCAGCATCCCGGAGTCGCCTCTTCACTGTTGATGTTGAGACTGGTGTTTTGCGGGTACTATTTAATGAAGCTGCCAGTCGAGGACCTGTGCAGCGCCTGTTTCTCAAACTAGACACTTTAATGTATTTGTCCTCTTGCTCAGTTGTGCACCGGGGCCTCCCACTCCTCTTTCTATTTTGGTTAGATCCAGTTTGCGCTGTTCTGTGAAGGGAGTAGTACACAGCGTTGTACAAGATCTTCAGTTTCTTGGCAATTTCTCGCATGGAATAGCCTTCATTTCTCAGAACAAGAATAGACTGACGAGTTTCAGAAAAAAGTTATTTGTTTCTGGCCATTTTGAGCCTGTAATCGAACCCACAATTGCTGATGCTACAGATACTCAACTAGTCTCAAGAAGGCCAGTTTTATTGCTTCTTTAATCAGCACAACAGTTTTCAGCTGTGCTAACATAATTGTAAAAGGGTTTTCTAATGATCAATTAGCCTTTTAAAATTATAAACTTGGATTAGTAAACACAACGTGCCATTGGAACACAGGACTGATGGTTGCTGATAATGGGCCTCTGTACGCCTACGTAGATATTCCATAAAAATCAGACGTTTCCAGCTACAATGGCCATTTACAACATTAACAATGTCTACACTGTATTTCTGATCAATTTGATGTTTTTTAATGGACAAAAAAATTGCTTTTCTTTCGAAAACAAGGACATTTCTAAGTGACCCCTAACATTTGAACGGTAGTGTACATCTCCAAAATAGTCAAAAAATACTCAACTCTGCCGCATACTCATATTGGGTACACAGACCCAAAACGGCAACAAACACGGCTGCAAGAAACACTAGCTGAAGAATTCGGAAATATGTCTCTTAAAGTGGAAGAAGCCAATAGGCAAATTACAGCTGGGAATACATGTTTCAGCTGATCATATCCCCCATAGGAATAGTGAGAAAGTAAAACAACATAAATTTGACCCCCAGGCTAACAGCTTGACAGACCTTCCCAACTCCCGGGCAGTGTAATTTGTCTTTGGGACGTGAGCGCAATGTCAGTCAATGAAAACGATGGGTTACCATGGCAACACTCTTCGGCAGTCCAGCCTTTTCAAGCCTTTCTGCAGCCTCACACCGAATGTCTTTGCATCCCAAGAAAGTCATATGTCATTAGGGCAAGGCGTCCCTCTCAAAATGTGTGACAAGCCCATACGTTCTGTCCGGGTGCAATTATCATATTTGTGAGGTATTGCAGCAATATGTTGCACTTGATTTATGGTGTAGGATGTTGACTCCTGGACTCATCTTTTTGGAATAAATTGCATGTGTGCGTGCTCTGCCATATTGAATTATGCATTTTGTTCCTCTTGTTGAGTTGATCAGTGTTTGGAGCCCTCATTAAGAATGGAAATTAATTATTCAGGTTGAGTTGTTAGAATCAAAAGATTCACTTCTTGGAAAATATGATTTATTCCTTAGGCAAAAATATGTTAATAACCCAGTTAATAATGGATCATGGTTAATCATGGATTTAATCCTGTAATAAATAGCTCTTTGAATATTTCCTAAAGGTAGTCATGCCTATATTGTAATAATGTAGAATATACAGTGGGGGAAAAAAGTATTTAGTCAGCCACCAATTGTGCAAGTTCTCCCACTTAAAAAGATGAGAGAGGCCTGTAATTTTCATCATAGGTACACGTCAACTATGACAGACAAATTGAGAAAAGAAAATCCAGAAAATCACATTGTAGGATTTTTTATGAATTTATTTGCAAATTATGGTGGAAAATAAGTATTTGGTCACCTACAAACAAGCAAGATTTCTGGCTCTCACAGACCTGTAATTTCTTCTTTAAGAGGCTCCTCTGTCCTCCACTCGTTACCTGTATTAATGGCACCTGTTTGAACTTGTTATCAGTATAAAAGACACCTGTCCACAACCTCAAACAGTCACACTCCAAACTCCACTATGGCCAAGACCAAAGAGCTGTCAAAGGACACCAGAAACAAAATTGTAGACCTGCACCAGGCTGGGAAGACTGAATCTGCAATAGGTAAGCAGCTTGGTTTGAAGAAATCAACTGTGGGAGCAATTATTAGGAAATGGAAGACATACAAGACCACTGATAATCTCCCTCGATCTGGGGCTCCACGCAAGATCTCACCCCGTGGGGTCAAAATGATCACAAGAACGGTGAGCAAAAATCCCAGAACCACACGGGGGGACCTAGTGAATGAACGGCAGAGAGCTGGGACCAAAGTAACAAAGCCTACCATCAGTAACACACTACGCCGCCAGGGACTCAAATCCTGCAGTGCTAGACGTGTCCCCCTGCTTAAGCCAGTACATGTCCAGGCCCGTCTGAAGTTTGCTAGAGTGCATCCAGAAGAGGATTGGGAGAATGTCATATGGTCAGATGAAACCAAAATATAACTTTTTGGTAAAAACTCAACTCGTCGTGTTTGGAGGACAAAGAATGCTGAGTTGCATCCAAAGAACACCATACCTACTGTGAAGCATGGGAGTGAAAACATCATACTTTGGGGCTGTTTTTCTGCAAAGGGACCAGGACGACTGATCCGTGTAAAGGAAAGAATGAATGGGGCCATGTATCGTGAGATTTTGAGTGAAAACCTCCTTCCATCAGCAAGGGCATTGAAGATGAAACGTGGCTGGGTCTTTCAGCATGACAATGATCCCAAACACACCGCCCGGGCAATGAAGGAGTGGCTTCGTAAGAAGCATTTCAAGGTCCTGGAGTCTCCAGATCTCAACCCCATAGAAAATCTTTGGAGGGAGTTGAAAGTCTGTGTTGCCCAGCGACAGCCCCAAAACATCACTGCTCTAGAGGAGATCTGCATGGAGGAATGGGCCAAAATACCAGCAACGGTGTGTGAAAACCTTGTGAAAACTTACAGAAAACATTTGACCTGTGTCATTGCCAACAAAGGGTATATAACAAAGTATTGAGAAACTTTTGTTATTGACCAAATACTTATTTTCCACCATAATTTGCAAATAAATTCATAAAAAATCCTACAATGTGATTTTCTGGATTTTTTTTTTCTCATTTTGTCTGTCATAGTTGACGTGTACCTATGATGAAAATTACAGGCCTCTCTCATCTTTTTAAGTGGGAGAACTTGCACAATTGGTGGCTGACTAAATACTTTTTTTCCCCACTGTATTTGGTGTAGAATATCTGTGATATGAACTGGTGTAAATGGTTTATTTGCTGACTGTAGAGAACCATATCATCGTTAGACCGTTGTTGAAGCTAAGTGCTGTGAAATGATTCATTCACTGCTCAACTCAATGAGGTATACTGACCAGTTTTCATTGCATGCAAAAATACTCCTTGCGGCTTGAAGAGTAGGCTTGGAAATATTCCACTTGAAATATACCACTTGAATCTTAAAGTACCGTAAACTTCAATTAAACGCTAAGTCTCAAATAGCCGCCTGTCTCTTTTAATAGCCGAACAACGGCACACATTTCAGCAAATAAACGGCTGTTTGAATTACCATGAATTGTTTATGAGGTTTAATGTTTGATTTGTTACATTAAATAATTCAGTAACGATTCAGTATGGCAATCATCAGTTTTTATCGGCAGAAAGAAACTGCTAGCCGTTGGTTGCTAACAGCTGAGAACTGCTAGCTAACTGGCAAGCACAAAAACAGTCAACAACTTCGGGGAGTACACCCCCTCAGAAATCGTATGATCGCCCTCTAGTGGCATAAGTAAGAACTGACGTAAATGCATAGTCAAAGACGAGAACAATTATTCTGTGAAGGAAAAACATTTTGTGGGTTGAAATAGAGGCATACTAAGACAAAATAAATGTGACACAGTGTTTAAATGATAACACATTAGTGAAGGAAATGAAGAAATTGATTAAAATGCTGGAAGTGAATGCTAGAATTAAATAATTAACTATTCAAATTAGCAAAAGCTGTGTGCATTAAGGAAATAGACGCTTGGCTCAAATAGAAGCCTGTCTCTAATAAGCGCCTGTTGTGTTCAGTGATTTAAGCAAATAAACGTCCAGGCTATTAATTGAGGTTTTACAGTATACACCATAACACCTCCGTGATGCAACCAGCAAGATGACATTGCATTTGAATTGTCACTTTAATAAATAATGCACTGTTTGCATTATACACGATTTGAGATCAGATATGGCAGAACTCATTAAAAATAGGCCCCATAATCTCTTTCAATATCAGCACTTACTAAATTACTGTTGCATTTGGAGAACCAACATTTCCTAGGAATGACATTCTGATTGCTACCTTTTCTGTGCAATGATAATATGATTATATGAAGACCTAGGTTCAAATAGTATTTGTTTTCTTTCAAAGACGTTGCGTGTTAGATAGAGCCTGCCTGGAGTGCCAGATGGGTGGGGTTTGCACTATTGCATGGGTTCCATTGCCCCAAGCAAGCTCAACCAAGCGCAGCTAAACTATTTGAAATAAAATAAATACTATTTGAACCCAGGTCTGATGATATCTACAGTTCTCTTCACTAGTAACATTGTTTGTCTGTTTTCCTGCAGTGGGAGGAGGTGAGTGGCTACGACGACTCCATGAGTCCCATCAGGACGTACCAGGTGTGCAATGTGCGTGAGCCCAACCAGAACAACTGGCTGAGGACGGACTTCATCCCCCGTAAGGGCGTGCTGCGCGTCTACGTGGAACTCAAGTTCTCCGTCCGTGACTGTGCCAGTATTCCCAACATCCCCGGCTCCTGCAAGGAGACCTTTAACCTCTTCTACTACGAGTCCGATGGCGATACCGCTACGGAAAGTAGTCCCTTGTGGAGGGAGAACCCTTATGTCAAAGTTGACACTATCGCCCCTGACGAGAGTTTTTCTTTGCTCGAGGCAGGCAGGATCAACACCAAAGTGCGAAGCTTCAGCCCTAGTTCCAGGGCCGGCTTCTACCTAGCCTTCCAGGACCTGGGGGCTTGTATGTCGTTGATATCCGTGCGGGTTTTCTTCAAGAAGTGCTCGACGACCATCGCAAACTTCGCCGTCTTCCCCGAGACGGCCACAGGGGCCGAGGCCACCTCCTTGGTCATTGCCCCAGGGGCGTGCGTGTCTAACGCGCAGGAGTTGTCCGTCCCTCTTAAGCTGTACTGCAACGGGGACGGGGAGTGGATGGTTCCCGTGGGGTCTTGTACCTGCATGCCGGGGTTCGAGCCGGCCATGGCCGACACACAGTGCCAGGGTGAGTTTATAGTCGCATGTTTTGACTTTTAACCAAAGCCTGTTTATAATGCTTAACTGAAGCCTGGTTATAATGCTTAACTAAAGCCTGTTTATAATGCTTAACTAAAGCCTGTTTATAATGCTTAACTAAAGCCTGGTTTATAATGCTTAACTGAAGCCTGGTTTATAATGCTTAACTGAAGCCTGGTTTATAATGCTTAACTGAAGCCTGTTTATAATGCTTAACTAAAGCCTGTTTATAATGCTTAACTAAAGCCTGTTTATAATGCTTAACTAAAGCCTGTTTATAATGCTTAACTAAAGCCTGTTTATAATGCTTAACTGAAGCCTGTTTATAATGCTTAACTAAAGCCTGTTTATAATGCTTAACTAAAGCCTGGTTTATAATGCTTAACTAAAGCCTGTTTATAATGCTTAACTAAAGCCTGTTTATAATGCTTAACTAAAGCCTGTTTATAATGCTTAACTGAAGCCTGTTTTTAATGCTTAACTAAAGCCTGGTTTATAATGCTTAACTGAAGCCTGTTTTTAATGCTTAACTAAAGCCTGGTTTATAATGCTTAACTAAAGCCTTGTTTATAATGCTTAACTAAAGCCTGGTTCATAATGCTTAACTAAAGCCTGGTTTATAATGCTTAACTAAAGCCTGGTTTATAATGCTTAACTAAAGCCTGGTTTATAATGCTTAACTAAAGCCTGTTTATAATGCTTAACTAAAGCCTGTTTATAATGCTTCACTAAAGCCTGGTTATAATGCTTAACTAAAGCCTGGTTATAATGCTTAACTAAAGCCTGTTTATAATGCTTAACTAAAGCCTGTTTATAATGCTTAACTAAAGCCTGTTTATAATGCTTAACTAAAGCCTGTTTATAATGCTTAACTAAAGCCTGTTTATATGCTCAATGCAAGTCACACAGTCTACTCCACCCTCTGTATGTATTGTGTGGCGCATGAATGAAGGGTGAAGGAGGGTGGAGAGTTTGCATTAATGAGCTGTTGTAGAGAGCAGCAGCATACAAATATTGAGAGAGGGGGGAATCGGATGGAGAGGGAGAATGAGATAGTGAAAGGGATAAAGATAGTGGGAGAGAGAGAGCGAGAGAGAGAGAGGGAGATTGTGAGAGAGAATATTGTGTGAGGGAGAGACAAAGAGATTGTAAAGGAAAAAGAGATTGTGAGGGGGAGAGAGAGATATTGTGAGAGGGGGAAGGAGAGATAAAGCGAGAGACAGACATAGGGAGAGAGAGAAGGATAATGAGATAGAGCCGTGAATTGCCCAATGCCCAAGCCAAAATGAGGAGCGGTCAGAGAAAGAAAGAGAAACTTCCTCGTCTCTTTCTTCACCTGGGCGTGAGAAATGGCGAAGAACGGTGAATAACACGCGCCAGAGAGCTCATTTATGGCCATTTGGCGGCTCAAGGTTAAAAGCCTGTTGTCGACGCCTGATAAAAGGCTTTCCAGAGGCTTCAGGCGTGGCAGAGGCTGGCGGTGGCGAGGAGGAGGAAGTGTAATTTCCTCTATGGTCTCCCCACCGTTAGTTAATCTACAGGCGGTTGCACTCATTAACACCGCTCAGACCACCGTGAGCCAACACTGCATCGCTCACTATTAACACAGAGACGTTACCTCAGTCTAGAGATAGAGTGGGAGAAAGGTGGAAGGAAGAGAGGGTGGGTGGGGGGGGGGGGGGTGAGAGTTGTAGAGAGGGAGGGAAGGAGAGAGAGAAAGAGGGATAAAGATAGAGGGGGGGAAGGTGGGGAGAGAAAGAGAGGGTGGGGACAGAGAGAGTGGGGTGGATAGAGAGAGAGGGTGGGGGGAGAGGGAGAGGCCAGTGAGGGCCACAGAACCTTCCGGTATCAGAGAGGGAAAGACAAATGGGCATGCCCTCCAAGGTTAATGGATTAAAGCGGAGGATTCAGGTGACTGTCCTCGAGAAACAAACAAACAAAAGAAAACAATGGTACAGTGTATAATAAGACAAACAGAAATCAGATGATTGTTTCAAGAGTGTATCTGGGCCTGAGGTCTTAGTTGAGTTACGAGAGCCAAAAAACAATTTTCATGTTATCTTAACTCTATCTTAAAGCTATTTATTGCATGTTTTTTGAGCTAGAATGCGGACCATTAAAGTTCACTAATTTCACTCAAAGCGGCATTCCGGAGAATTAGGACTTAGCTTAAGTTCAAACTGGAAAACCACTTTGCCCAACTAGTTAATCACACCCTCTCGCCAGCAAGGTTTTTATGAGCCCTAATGCTGATAAGACAGATGTTAGCCAGAGCCACGGTTTTACACCACACTTAAAGAATGTGAGAAAGGTAAAAGGAATGTCTAGTTTCTAAGTGGTATTTACAACCTCTTAGTGTAAATCTCCTTAACCCTACTTTTAGTACAAATCTTAACCCCATTTCATGTTGAGACCTTTGTTGGTTTATCTGGTTTATCTTGACACTTTTCTCAATGAAGTTGGAGATTGAATTGATAGAGGTTAGGCCCCCAAAAAGAGAAGGGCTACCCAAAATGGTGCCAGTCTAAAACTAAAATAGTATCTCTATAGTTGCAATTGATTGATGATCAACATGCTTTGTAGGCGTCCGGACCCACCTTTTGAATTAAGTGTCGAAGCAGTGAGTTCTTCTAAGCCACAAATGGACACTGAGTGATGGATTCAGATGTATGCTTACTTTCAATAGTATCCTCCATCCTTGTTAGCCAGACCGGAGCAATCTACTGTAATCCGTCCATCTTCATCTTTCGCGCTCAATATACCTGTCATCCATAGTCCTCTCTGGGATAGATTGAAATCCCTCATATGTTATGATGGAAATGAGAGGGTATGAAGGATTTGCAGAGACTAGCTAGAAGTACCCCTTATAAAGACTTCCTCACATATTTCAACCACCACACGGACTGAGATAGTCTAGTGTGACGGTATGGTATGAAGGTATTCAACAGACTAGCTAGGGGGATGTGACAAATGAGAAGAAAAAAAATCGTTATGTTTAAACAGCCTATTTCTTTATTGGTTTTCCATTAAACAATAAGAAATGTTAATAAATTCCATGTGAATTCAAAATGCAGAATATGGTCTTATTGCTATTGCATATGACCGCAACGGTTTGGGTCTCACGGTGCGTCCATTTCAGATGGTTAAGCATTGCACCTGTACTACCATTACTGTATCTCAATTCCACCTTGCAAATGTTGCATTTTACCACCTTCTCATTTAACTTCTCAAAGTATTGCCATATAGGACTTCGCTGCTGTCGCTTATCTTTCTCTGCCATTTTTCCAACTGTTAACAGCAATGATGTAGTGGTGGAGAGTCGACTCCAAAAGAATCGACTCCTTGCACGTCGACTCCTGGTGTCGACTCCCATTTCTGAGTGTCAAGATTCGAATCCGCTAGAAATCGACTCCTAAGATTTGGTATTTTTGGAACGGAGGAGACTGATTAGTTGCAGTACCTCTGAGAACACAAACATTCACATCTTTCATAGCGAGGGAGAAAGAGGGGAGGGGCACAGTATAGGCAGGTCGGCCACCAGGCAGACAGTCAGAGCCGTGCACTAGGCCTATCTATTGGCAATCAAAAGCTGTATCTCGCAAATGGAATGCTTTATCTCGCAATTTCTTGGCTTGCAATGTCTCACAACTTCAGTAAAGCAGGGCCTATCATCAAGGAATAGGCAGAGTTAGGAATATATCAATAGTTAGGCCTTTCTAACATACTTGACCCCAGCCGGAATGAGATTGTAGTATGTGGCCGGCCTTGGTTTGGTGTTGTGCTTAATTGACATTGACGGTGTTCTGACTGTCCCTTTCGCTTTTGTCTTTCCAATATAGCGTGCACCCCCGGGTCATTCAAGTACAAGCAGGGGGAGGGCTCGTGTTACCCCTGCCCCCCCAACAGTCGCACAAGCTCCAGGGGGGCCAACATCTGCCCATGCCAAAATGGCTTCTACCGTGCTGACAGTGACCCTCTGGACTCAGCCTGCACCAGTAAGTCAAGCTCACAGTTTTTCATTAGCAGTTGTCATTGGCCGTAGAAATTCATTGGGACGGTTTCCTGGACACCTAGTCGTGGACTAAAGTGCATGCTCAATGATGATTCTCCATTGAGCATGCTATTTAGTCTAGAACTAGGCTTAATCTTTGTCTGAGGGACTGGCCCCTATGGTGTAAGTGTCTGTGAAGGTAGTTTAGTTTTAACTTGAGCATCTACAGTTGTTTCCACAGACACCTTTCTCAAAGAAATCACAGTGTTTCTCAGAGATATCAAAATTGATGTGTGATAGACATGCACTGCTTTGACATTGTGACATAGCCTAACACCAAAGGCCTTTTTTTCTCCCACATAACATACATAAACTGTGACTGAGCCGCTATGACTCTTGCCGACTCCCCTTGTCGAGACAATTCGGACTGTGTCACTATCCTCGTAGACCATTCGGACACCATACTTCCCCTATAGTCTGTCAGAGCTTGTGCCAGGCCTGGCAAGACAATGTTTTGCAAGGGGTTGAGTGTATTGTACTAGAAAGCTCAGCCCGGGCTCGCGTGGGAGCCCAGCATTTCAGACTGTGTGCCCAATTAGATGAGGCCACACTCCAAACTGTGTCAGTCTAATTGGATAGGACAGAGCATGGGGGGGAAACACACTCCACTTAGGGCGAACAGGCAGAGGAGCTGAACTGAGTTGGTTGAGTTGCGTGAACTGAGACACCCTGAAAGCATTACCTTGCCTCGACTTTCCCTCGCCATGTGCTGCTGCTGCAGTAGGTGTTGTCTGAATCTGTTTTGAGAGGGCTTGGGGTTAGGTTCCCCATCAGCCTCTGTAACTGGATGAAAGAAACCTTCTGCTTGCTGCTCCAGTTGTCCCCTGTAGCAGTTATCACACTTTATCCCGATTTCATACCATTCTTATTTAAAGAACTTGTCTCTATTGATTAACACTGGCCCATAGGTATACAGTATCATGCACCACCACTGCGCAATAGATCATTTAAATTCAGATCATCGCTATTTTATGGGTAATGAATCAAGTTTCATGAATACTAATGTTTAAGTCATGCATGGGTTGGATATGGTTTATATTCGCTATATGGATCCTGCTATTTATTTCCTCATGTATAGCAGAACATATTTCTACTTTATGGAATGAACTCCCATTGCTGTTTAATGGGTAATGATTTAAGTTCCATGAATTATAATGTTGAAGTCATGCATGGAATGAACATGGTATATATAAAATGAATAAAGACTTCTATTCAATTCATTATGTGCTGGAGATCATATTTCTCCACCAGAAACCAAACAATTGTATGAACTGTATGGATCCAGGAAGATAAGCCCTAATTGGGATCTTAGTAAGCAAATCATCAACTAAATAATTTACCCCTTCAATAGTGAGGTTCTAAGAGCAGGGTTCTACAGTGGGATTCTTAGAGTATGGTTCGAAGAGTGGGGTTCTAAAAGTGGGGTTCTAAAAGTGAATTTCTAAGAGTATGGTTTCATACCATTCTAACAGTAAGGTTCTATAAGTGAGGTTCTACTAAATTAGCTTCTATAAAAAGTGTTCAGAGGACATCACTAACCCGTATGCGGTGTTTCTGTCCAGCCGTGCCCTCGCCACCTCAGAACGTCATCTCCACGGTGAACGAGACCTCCATCGCCCTGGAGTGGGAAGAGCCGCTGGACGCCGGCGGGCGCGACGACGTAATCTACAACGTGGTGTGTAAGAAGTGTCTGCGCGACCAGAGCCCGTGCTCACGCTGCGACGACAACATGGACATATTGCCGCGCCGACTCGGCCTGACCCAGAAGAAGGTGGTGGTGAGGAACCTGCTGGCGCACACCCGCTACAGCTTTGAGGTCCAGGCGGTCAATGGCGTCTCTGGGAAGAGCCCCAGCGCACCACGATACGCCACAGTGAACATCACCACCAACCAAGCCGGTTAGTATCGCCACAACGCTTTGTCAGCGCTTAACGTTAGCAGCACTCAACATGAATACTTGATATCGGCACTCACAATCACCTCACCACACACCACTTAAGGTCACCACTGTAAGTAATGTAGCTACCTACCACTTAACATCACCACTCTCACCACACGACGACACACCACTCAAGGTCACCAACTTTACCACTCAACTCAGGTTAGCAGCAACAACGTTATCTACTTTTTACCGTCTCATCTGGTTCTCAGTACTGATGCTTTGTGTGAGTTTATAGACTCAGTATGTGTCATTTCAGTTTAGTACCAAATCAATAAACTGAAATGTCATGGAGAATGGTCAAATAAATGTAATGGTAAGAAGTCAGATAATCGTAAACAGTGCTAGATGAAGATTTTGTACACTTTACTAATTTATTTTATGCAGTGGAACAGAAATACTCTTAACATATTCAACATGAAAGCTTGTATTTATTTTACTTATTAACATCACCTTTTTGTTGTTGTCCAATCACAGCACCGTCAGCAATACCCACAGTGCACCTGATGAAGTCCACCTCAGACACCCTCAGCCTGTCCTGGCTTCCCCCAGAGAAACCCAACGGGGTCATCCTGGATTATGAGATTAAGTACTACGAAAGGGTAAGGCACTGTTTTATAGCCTGGTCCCTATGGTTGTAGGTGTTGACTATACAGCACAAACAGATCTGGGACCAGGCTAACTGTTCTCTGATTCAATCATGATTTACTTAAGTAAACATTTACTCTGTACCTTCAGTTTGAAGAGTCACTGGAAAGAAAACAATTGTACAAAATATGTTTGAAAAATAAATATTGCGTATGCGTTTTGTCTGAAGCTGGGTTGTTTTTGGCATTTCACAGGTTAGCGCTCACTTGATGCAGCTGTGTATTGTGTTCTTCAGCAGCATCAGCATCGTGTGCAAATAGACATCAACATGGACATAGACATGCTGCTCGTATAGAATAGAATATGAACCAAATACACTCAACTACATCAAGTGAACGCTGTCCCTTTTTTTTTTTTAAAGAAGAAGAAATTTGCATTTTTTCTATTCTAATCGATGTTTTGTCGGGTTCCTCAAGGTTTTCTTGCTTCTAGGGAGTTTTCCTAGTCAATCTGCCTCTGATTTCAGTCTAAGCTGTGTTACTGTAAAATCATGTGACAACTGCTGATGTAAAAAGGGTTTCATAAATACATTTGTTTGATTGGTTGATTGATTGATGTGTTCCATAGGGCCAGGCCATGTCTCACACTGTGACAGCCCAGCACAGCTCAACCCATGTGGAGGGACTGAGGGCCTCCACTTCCTACATTGTCCAGGTCCGGGCTCGCACTGTGGCTGGCTACGGACACTACAGCATCCCTAAGGACTTCAGCACCTCCATACACAGTACGCATTTCTCTCTCTCTCCTCCTGCCTCTCGCTTTCCCTCTTTCTCTCCTCCTTTTCCACCTTCACTACTTAATTGCCTCTTTCTCATCCTCCCCTCGCTCTCTTCCTTCACTGTTTATCATTGTCCTCCACCATTGTTAATGCCTTAAATTTTTTTCTTCACCAGTGTTTCAAAGCTTTTCTATGTTCACTTTAATAAGTACAATCCATCCAAGTAGTGAAAGAACACTGAAGAAGCGATTTCAAGAAGCTGTCTGTTTTTGAAATTGCTCTTAATGGCTGTGTGAAATCTTTACAGTCTACTGTTTATTATGCAAGCAGATTAATACAAATAAAATTACTTGTTTTTCAATATCTGTTTTTTTTTTACCAGAGTGCATTGTTTTTTGGAATAAGTAAGTAGCCTTGCACAAGCCTTGGCTTCTAGGAGCAGCAGCCAGCCTCCTGTTTCTGTAGCATGAGGACTTACCTCCAATCTATCTCAATGCTGAGTGCCATGCAGAGACGCACTGGTCGGGGATCGAACTCCCAACCTTACAATCGCAGGGCGGATAATCTAACCACAAGGCCACTAACTTGGCTTTTCGTGATAAAGCACTTTTATTGTGTCTAAATGAAAAACAAAACACAGATTGGAATACAATTTACATCCCATTATTTGTTTTGGCATGAATCCGCTTCCATATTTCACTAGCTGTTTCTTTAAGAATTCCTCAGTGACATTTCAGATGTTAATTGTTGTTTTATTTTTCTGGTGACCTTCAGGTGACCCTCAGAAGTCGGTGCAGGACCTTCTGCCGCTCATCGTGGGCTCGGCGTCGGCCGGTCTAGTGGTCATTGTTGCCCTTGTGGTCATTGCCATAGTCTGCTCTAAGTAAGTGTTTGATATGTAACTATTTATCTAATACAGGCCTTTTTGGTCATTATTTGGCAATTCTTTGGTATCTTGGGTCTCTTGGCTTCTTGAATCCTGAAAAGGCCCTTAGAAAGGCTTAAGCCACCCTGAGCATTGTTCCATTCTTCCAGTCCTGACTGTCTGCATACAATCTATTATCTTCTGCTTGTTATTTGAAAGCAGCCTACTGTGGAGTGCCAGCCAAGAATGAAGATTGATCATGCGAATGAGATTGTGTGTGTGTGGTCCTTTTTTTGCAGGAAGCAACACAGTGGTTCGGAGCTGGAGTACACAGAGAAACTGCAGCAGCACGGTGAGCACAGGGGGATGGTGTGTGTGTTGGGGGAGGGGCTTGTATGTGTGTGTGTGTTGGGGGGAAGGGGTTGTGTATTTGTGTGTTGGGGGAGGGGCTTGTATGTGTGTGTGTGTGTTGGGGGGAAGGGGGTTGTGTATTTGTGTGTGTGTGTTGGGGGAGGGGTTTGTGTGTGTGTTTGGGGAGGGGGTTGTGTGAGTGTACGTGTGCGTGTGTATACTATACAACTCTAGTCCTGAAGCTGCAGTTTCTGTGGTCCTTTGTTCAAACCAAGACAGTAAACACCCTGATTGAATGAATTATCCAATCACCTGACCAAGGCAGGAAACTGCATTTGCTCAATGAAAACCATGATTATCTAGATCAGGTTTATCAAACCCCCCTTGCTCTTCAAGACTCACAGAGCTGTGTGATAGATATGCCAATGCACTGTTCATGCTTATAATTTCATTCCAGTCATAACTGTATTAGTTAGTAACTCCACATTGGAACACATGAATTCAAAACTGCCAGTGTCATGCATATCTGATGAATGTGTGTATTCAAGACCTGGCGAAAAACATATAATGCAATCCTCCCTTCATTTCGGCTCCTTCTCCTTCGGTCTATCTCTCTAGTTTCCCCGGGGGTGAAAGTGTATATTGACCCGTTCACTTACGAGGACCCCAACGAGGCCATCCACGAGTTTGCCAAGGAGATAGACATCTCATGTGTGAAGATCGAGGAGGTCATTGGTGCAGGTAACCAATATACTTAGGTGTTGAAGTGCGGTCTTTAAAAATATATATTTACAGTACCAGTCAAACGTTTGGACACACCTACTCATTCAAGTGTTTTTCTTAATTTTTTACTATTTTCTATATTGTAGAATAATAGTGAAGACATCAAAACTATGAAATAACACATGGAATCATGTAGTAACCAAAATAGTGTTAAACAAATTGTATACCGTATTGGTCCGAATATAAGACGGCCTTTTTTCCCCTCGAAATAGGTCCAAAAAAGTCGGGTCGTCTTATATTCGGGGTCTAGTATTCAGAGCGCAGTTTCTCTTCTTCGGCGCTCCCTTTAAATGTCAATACACATTCGCGGGCACAGATGGCGCCAAAAATTCGTTCCGGACGGAGGGAAGAGGCGTCCTTAACAACCAGCCCGTTACCGGTGTTTAAAGATGGAAAGACAGGCTGACCATTTAGAGACAAGTGGCTCAAAAGTGGGCCAGGTCAATAAACAACAGCGGAGGAGCTATGATGCCAATTTCAAAATAATGGTTGTCAATAAGGCAGAGTCATCTAACAACTGCCAAGCTGCCAAGACATTCGGGGTCACTGAGTGTAATGTAAGAAGATGGCGAGCAGAAAAACAACGTCTAAAAGATGCTAACAGTCAGCGAAAATCCTTCCGTGGTCCTCAAAGTGGTCGTTTCATTGAGGTTGACCGGAGGGTTTTTGAATATGTCAGGGAAAAAAGAAGTGAGGGAATGCCCATTACCAGAGCTGTCATCCAGGTTAAGGCCCTGGAAATCGCCAGAGAGCTCAACATCACTGGATTTAAAGCCAGCCTCGGCTGGTGTCGTAGGATGATGCGGCGTAATGGACTGTCACTTAGACGGAGAACGAGTTTGGCCCAACGCCTGCCGTCAGACTTCGGAGAGAAGCTGCTTTCGTTTCAGCGCTTTGTTATCAACCTGAGGAAGAAGCACTCCTACCCGCTGGATCAGATCGGCAATGCTGATCAGACACCCGTTTATTTCGACATGCCAACATCGGTGACTGTCAATAGAAAGGGAGAAAAGTCTGTGTTGGTGAAATCAACGGGCAACGAGAAGAGCCGCGTCACTGTCATGTTGACATGTCTCGCTGGTGGCAGCAAACTCCCCCCGTATGTCATTCTTAAGCGTAAGACTGTGCCAAAGGACCCAATGCCAGCTGGCATTATTGTGCGCGCCCAGGAGAAGGGCTGGATGGAGTCGGGGCTTGTAGTGGACTGGCTAAAGGTTGTGTGGGGCGCACGCTACGGGGGACTGAGGAAGAGGAGGAACATGCTCGTTCTGGATGCGTTCCGCGGACATCTGACTGAGCCCGTGAAAAGTCAGGTGCGAGCAATGAACGGGGATCTTGTGATCATACCAGGGGGAATGACAAGCCAGCTACAGGTGTTGGACGTAGTTGTGAACAAGCCTTTCAAGGATAACCTGCGAAAAAAATACACAGAGTGGCTCCTGTCTGGCAACCACGCACTCACACCGACCGGGAAAATACAGAAGCCGTCAGTCCGTCTACTGTGTGAATGGATCCTGCATGCATGGGATGCTATTCCCTCACAGAGCATCATCGATGGCTTTAAAAAATGTTGCATCTCAAATGCATTGGACGGCAGCGAGGACGACGTGCTTTGGGAGGAGCCGGTGGAAGCGGAGCAGCTGGGGAGCGATGACAGCGAGAGCGAACACAGCGGGGCAGAGGACGTGTGTGAGGGATAGAGAGACATCGGAGGAGAAGTTTGGCGAATTTTTGTTAAGTTTAGTTAAATGTGTGGCCTGTATTTTCTCTGTTATTTAAAAATGTTGCTTTATTATTGCTTGATATTAATTTTGAATCATACTGTACATAGTTTGCCTTTGTGTTTAATTCACTGTGTTTTTAATATTGTTATTTTAAAATAAAATGAAGTTCTTTGTTCGGCAAATCTAGTCTGCAAATCTGTTTTTCTAAATGTTTGTGTTGAAAAACGGGGGGTCGTCTTATAATCAGGGTCGTCTTATATTCGGACCAATACGGTATTTGAGATTCTTCAAATAGCCACCCTTTGCCTTGATGACAGCTTTGTACACTCTTGGCATTCCCTCAACCAGCTTAACCTGGAATGCTTTTCCAACAGTCTTGAAGGAGTTCCCACATATGCTGAGCACTTGTTGGCTGCTTTTCCTTCACTCTGCCGTCCGACTCATCCCAAACCATCTCAATTTGGTTGAGGTCGGGGGATTGTGGAGGCCAGGTCATCTGATGCAGCACTCCATCACTCTCCTTATTGGTAAGATAGCCCTTACACAGCCTGGAGGTATGTTGGGTCATTGTCCTGTTGAAAAACAAATGATAGTCCCACTAATCCCAAACCAGATGGGATGGTGTATCGCTGCAGAATGCTGTGGTAGCCATGCTGGTTAAGTGTGCCTTGAATTCTAAATAAATCACAGACAGTGTCACCAGCAAAGCACCCCCACACCATAACACCTCCATGCTTTACGGTGGGAACCACACATGCGGATATCATCCGTTCACCCACACCGCATCTCACAAAGACACGGCGGTTGGAACCAAAAATCTCAAATTTTGACTCATCAGACCAGAGGACAGATTTCCACCGGTCTAATGTCCATTGCTCGTGTTTCTTGGCCCAAGCAAGTCTCTTCTTCTTATTGGTGACCTTTAGTAGTGGTTTCTTTGCAGCAATTCGACCATGAAGGCCTGATTCACAGTCTCCTCTGAACAGTTGATGTTGAGATGTGTCTGTTACTTGAACTCTGTGGCGGTCCTCTTGAGAGCCAGTTTCATCATAGCGCTTGATGGTTTTTGCAACTGCACTTGAAAAAACCATCAAAGTTCTTGAAATGTTCCGTATTGACTGACCTTCATGTCTTCAAGTAATGACGGACTGTCGTTTCTCTTTGCTTATTTGAGCTGTTCTTGCCATAATATGGACTTGGTCTTTTACCAAATAGGGATATCTTCTGTATACCCCCCTACCTTTTCACAACACAACTGATTGGCTCAAATGCATTAAGAAGGAAAGAAATTCCACAAATTAACTTTTAAGAAGGCACACCTGTTAATTGAAATGCATTCCAGGTGACTACCTCATGAAGCTGGTTGAGAGAATGGCAAGAGTGTGCAAAGCTGTCATCAAGGCAAAGGGTGGCTATTTGAAGAATCTCAAATATAAAATATATTTTGATTTGTTTAACACTTTTTTGTTACTACATGATTCCATATGTGTTATATCATAGTTTTGATGTCTTCACTATTATTCTACAATGTGGAAAATAGTAAAAATAAAGAAAAACCCTTGAATGAGTAGGTGTTCTAAAACTTTTGACCGGTAGTGTATATAAATTATATATTTTTAAATATATTTTCCTTTATTATTTTCCCCTAACCCTATCATCCCTCCCCTAATTGGAGTGAACTAATGGACAACAACACTTAGGTTTCTACTTCCAGTTTATTTTTTTATTTTTATTTTTTTATTTCACCTTTATTTAACCAGGTAAACCAGTTGAGAACAAGTTCTCATTTACAACTGCGACCTGGCCAAGATAAAGCAAAGCAGTGCGATAAAAAGAACAACACAGTTACATATGGGGTAAAACAAAACAAAGTCAAAAAATACAACAGAAATACATATATTTATCCATACTATATAAATTTTTCGGACACAGAATATTTTACAATAGTTAACTTTTGTTAGTTTTTTGTCCTATCCTTCAGCTCCACTCAACCCCTCCCATCTCTCTCTGAAAACCATCCAGTTTTTATTTGTATTTGCCATATTTTTCAATTGTGCAGTGATGTTTCACAAAAGTTCTGAACCTTTCCATTCTCATAGATTCTACATATTGTAAATTAAAGATAAACATTTTTGCTAAGAGTGTTATTATATTATTGATCGATTGACTATGACTTTTTAAATCACCCAGCAGTGCTATTTGACGAGTTAGCTCTAGGTAAATGTTGCAATTCTTCAGCCATTCCTAAACCTGTGACCAAAACAAGCTACATATGGACAGTACCAAAACAAATGATCTAATGGTTGTATCCCCCATAAACAGTACCAGTCAAAATTTTTGACACACCAACTCATTCCAGGGTTTTTCTTTATTTGTACTATTTTCTACATTGTAGAATAATAGTGAAGACATCAAAACTATGAAATAACACATATGGAATCATGTAGTAACCAAAAAAGCGATAAACAAATCAAAATATATTTTATATTTGAGATTCTTCAAAGTAGCCACCCTTTGCCTTGATGACAGTTTTGCACACTCTTGGCATTCTCTCAACCAGCTTCATGAGGTAGTCACCTGGAATGCATTTCAATTAACAGGTGTGCCTTGTTAAAGTTAATTTGTGGAATTTCTTTCCTTCTTAACTCTTCGGAGTCTGGAGCTTTTTTGGCCGTTTTTGGGTACCTTCAATTTTGCCCTGATATACTACATAAAGAAATGTTTACCAGACCAATGTTGGGTATCTTTTTTTTCAGCACAACCTCACCTATATGATCTGTTAGTAAGTTTTTCACTTTGACATACTATTTCAACACACTGGACCCAAACACACACAGAAAACACAAAGTCCGTTTAGAAAAAAGATGGTTTTTTTATTGTAAAACCCTCAAACATGGTGAACCAAGCATTTAAAAAGCTTCAAATTGAACCACAAGGTGCAAATATGAACATATAAAAGTATTTTGGTGATATATACAAGCAATAAATAACTATTTACAATAAAAAGTAGGTATAACCACTGGCGTTTTTCTTCTATTCTAACCCTAAACCTTTTTGTGCCACTCCTCAAAACAGTTTCTGTCCAAAATGAAAAAAAAAGCTTCAAATTGAACCACAAAGTGCAAATATGAACATATAAAAGTATTCTTGAGATATATACAAGCAATACACAACTATTTACAAAAAAAGTAGGTATAGCCACTGGCCTTTACCCTATTTGTGCCACTCTTCAAAACAGTTCCTGTCCACAATGACACAGAGAGCCACATCACAGGCCTTGCACTTCCATGGTGTGACAAACCTCTTCTTGTCAACTTGTTTACAGCGTTGACAAACCCTGCGGCCTGCTGTGGCTTTGTCTTTGGCCTCTGCAACATTGGCAATGGCCACAGGAACATGGCTGGTGCTTTTTTGAAGTGGAACCCCTGTCTGGGTCACTCCGCACAGCTGGGCCACAAGTTCTGCCACAAAGTTCTTGTGCGTCATGGGTGTGACCTGTTGGGTCGCACTGATGTCACAGTGCAGGATGTATGCATTTGTTGTTCCCATGTCCAAAAAATGCAGGAAGAGGGTACGGTACCAGCGAGCAGTTCTGCGATGGGTTGAGTAATACTGGAGAAGCTGGTCTGACAGGTCAACCCCTCCCATGTACTTATTGTAGGCCATGATGGGGGTAGGGCAGGGAATGTCTTTTGCTACCCAGCGTCCAGGTCCTTCCTTCACCTTCCTCTTGATTGTCTCGCCCGAAAACGCTGGGTGGATTGTGGAGCACACCGACACCTCCCGCGTATCCATCCACTTCACAAAGACCAGGCGATCCTCTCTGATCCATCTCACAGACCCCCTCTTCGATTTGCTGGTGAGGGCATTTTCTCTGCCACTAGGACACCCTTTTCTGTTGCTTCTGTAGGTCCCACAGGCTCCAAACTTCATATACGATACTGCTGACAATAAAACTCTTGAAATACTAACAATTGAAATACTAACTCGTGAAAAACTCTCCAAAACTACTCATGAACTGAACTAATTCCTCTCGTTCGTTCTTTCGCAATGGCTAGTTGTCATGGGAATGAATGTTTATATACTCGTGTGCATCCTGAAGAACCGGGTTAGCACAAGCACACGTTTTTTTCCGTTCCTTTTTATCACAAAAGACGACAAAGTTATTATAATAAATGCAAAGCGCTCATAAAAGAGCGCATATTTTGACGCACTTTTTTCATGGAATTGAAATTATCATAACTTTGGTTTTAGTTGGTGTATTTACATGAAACAAACACTCAAAACGTAGCTTCGGGTCTCCATTTCTGCATGAAATCGACGGCAGCTCTCTGCTTCACTTGGTTTGGATGCTGCGCGGTCCTAAAGCCGGCCCGCGATTTGAACGCGCCGAAGCGTTCGCCGACTCGGAAGAGTTAATGTGTTTGAGCCAATTAGTTGTGTTGTGACAAGGTAAGGGTGGTATACAGAATATAGTCCTATTTGGTAAAAGACCAAGTCCATATTATGGAAAGAACTGCTCAAATAAGCAAAGGGAAATGACAGTCCATCATTACTTTAAGACATGAAGGTCAATCCGGAAAATTTTAAGAATTGCAGTTGCAAACACCATCAAGCGCTATGATGAAACTGGCTCTCATGAGGACCGCCACAGGAAAGGAAGACCCAGAGTTACCTCTGCTGCAGAGGATACGTTCATTAGAGTTAACTGCACCTCAGATTGCAGCCCAAATAAATACTTCACAGAGTTCAAGTAACAGACACATCTCAACATCAACTGTTCAGAGGAGACTGCTGAATCAGACCTTCATGGTCGAATTGCTGTAAAGAAACCACTACTAAAGGACACCAATAAGAAGAAGAGACTTGCTTGGGCCAAGAAACACGAGCAATGGACATTAGACCGGTGGAAATCTGTCCTTTGGTCTGATGAGTCCAAATTTGAGATTTTTGGTTCCAACCGCCGTGTCTTTGTGAAATGCAGAGTAGGTGAACGGATGATCTCCGCATGTGTGGTTCCCA
This sequence comes from Coregonus lavaretus, assembly GCF_964263955.1. Lineage (NCBI taxonomy): Eukaryota > Metazoa > Chordata > Actinopteri > Salmoniformes > Salmonidae > Coregonus > Coregonus lavaretus. The sequence goes on along the minus strand of NC_140010.1, from coordinate 37,073,854 downwards.
CCGTAAAGCATGGAGGAGGAGGTGTGATGGTGAGGGGGTGCTTTGCTGGTGACACTGTCAGTGATTTATTTAGAATTCAAAGCACACTTAACCAGCATGGCTACCACAGCATTCTGCAGCGATTCTCCATCCCATCTGGTTTGTGCTATCACCTGTTTTTCAACAGGACAATGACCCAACACACCTCCAGGCTGTGTAAGGGCTATTTGACCAAGAAGGAGAGTGATCGAGTGCTGCATCAGATGAATCCAGGGTTGTTTTGTGTATCAGTTCATAAACCATGTGCCATGGAATTGGTACATCGAAAATCTCTTCCCAACTTTTTTGCAATCTATATGGCGCAGCTGTCAATCTTTTGGTCCTTAAATGAAACGGGTATACTTTTTTTATTTGTCACAATTTTCTTTAGCCAATTTTGGTCTTTAATGCAGGGCCGACAGACAAGTTACTTACTTTCTCCCCCTTCCACTTGCCTCTTCCATTTTTGCGGTAATGCTGCAATTAGTTGGTTGTAATTTTGAGTAGAGCAGACATTTCCATATCATTTTGTTAGCTGCATGTGTGACAACTCCACCAGTCCTATTTCTCATATCATTTATAAAGATTATACCTTTTTTAGTGCAGTCTTTTTGAAGTGTGGTCTTTGAGGGTTAGGCTTTTTTGGAGTGGATTGTGTTTTGGGGGAGGGGTTAGGGGAGTGGTTGATGTTGGGGGAGTGGTTAGGGGAGTGGTTGATGTTGGGGGTGGGGGTTTGGGGTTGGTTGGTTGGTTGGTTGAACAGGATGTGTGCTGGGTGGGCGGAGTGTGTGTTCAGAGGAGGGGCAGGGGTTGTTGAGGGGGTATGTGTGCATTGGAGGAGAACGGGAGTTTGGAGTGTCCGCTTCTGTCATCCACCAAGTCTGCTGTTTCTTCTCCAAGAGCATGTCGTCTTTCTCCTAACTTCACCTTGAATGACTACTTTGCTTTCCTCCCTTTCCTTTCTTTCTTTCTCTTTTTCCTTTTTAAACCCAACTTTTTACCAAGGCACCAAAACCCCCAAGCTCCTCATCCGTCCCCTCTCTCCCTACACCGGTCCCAGGCACCACTCCCGGTCGCAGGTTGATCTTTCTGTCCCTCAATCCCTCCCCAACGTCTCAGACTCCTGAGCTCTCATTTCCTCCCCTCCTCACTAACTCTATCTCCTACACAGCCAAACCCCCATCCCTTGCTCTTTTCCAATCTCCTCCTTTCGCTCCTATATTTTCTGAGTTCTCCACCTGAGTTCTTCCTCCTCCACCTCATTTCAAACCAGTAATGCTCCCTCCTCTCCCTCACTCCTCCACTCCTTCCACCCACCCCCTTCCCCACCCAGGTGAGTTCGGGGAGGTGTGCCGCGGGCGCCTGAAGCAGGCCTGCCGCCGTGAGGGGATGGTGGCCATCAAGACACTGAAGGCGGGTTACACAGAGCGCCAGAGGCGGGACTTCCTGGGGGAAGCGTCAATCATGGGCCAGTTCGACCATCCCAACGTGATCCGGCTGGAGGGCGTGCTGACCCACAGCTGCCCCGTGCTCATCATCACCGAGTTCATGGAGAACGGAGCGTTGGACTCCTTCCTCAGGGTGAGTGAGGCTGACACCAGTTGTGGCGATGTGAGGAATTGTACATGACACCTCTGGTTGATATTGATAGCCTAGGGGTTGTATACTGTTTAAAATCACAAGGTTCATGGAGAATGGCGCACAGGACTCCATTCTCAGGGTGACACTGACTGAGTTGTGATGATGCACGGAATCATACAGGACACCTTTTAATTGATATGGAGTCTACTGTACCAAGTCAAATCCTGGAGTCACGCATAATCACACATACTGTACAACCAGTGGAGGCTTTGAGTCGTACTGAACACACACCAGTTATGACGATACGTGGAACCGTTCATGACACCTCTGATGAATATTGCTAGGGGTTGTGCTGTTGAAAATCCTGAGACATGCGTAGTTATACACAATACAGCTGACGGATAGGGATTCTACTGCACAAAACCGTTTATGGAGCTACTCTTTTACTGTGCTACATAAAAGCCTGGGGACAAGCACAATTACACATAGCACCTCCTACACACCAGTGGATGCTGAACAAATCCATGGGGGAAGTACAGAACTTCTGCAACTTTGAGAGTTCTATTATATGACACCTACTGTAATGATAGTGGGCGGTGGGGACACAGTAATGCTCTCTGACTCAGTAAGAGCTCTTTTTGATTTTGTTTTTATTTAACCCTTATTTTACCAGGTAAGTTGACTGAGAACATATTCTCATTTACATCAACGACCTGGGGATTAGTTAAAGGGGAGAGGAATGAGCCAATTGGAATCTGGGGATGGTTGTGGCCATGATGGTATGAGGGCCAGATTGGGAATTTATCCAGGTCACCGGGGTTAACACCCCTACTCTTACGATAAGTGCCATGGGATCTTTTAGTGACCACAGAGAGTCAGGACACCCATTTAACGTCCCATCCGAAAGACGGCACCCTACACAGGGCAATGTCCCCAATCACTGCCCTGGGGCATTGGGATCTTTTTTAAGACCAGAAGAAATAGTGCCTCCTACTGGCCCTCCAACACCACTTCCATGCAGGACCAACGCTGCTTAGCTTCAGAGGCAAGCCAGCAGTGGGATGCAGGCTGGTATGCTGCTGGCTCTTATTAGCCTTTAACCTTGAGCTCTTAGGAATGGTGCACTGTCCATTCTTAGGTCATCGTACTACAGCTTACATAAAGTGTAGCTTCTTTCCTTTAACAGTAAACCCAGATCCTACCGCCAAATATATTTTTATTATTCAACCTTTAACCAGGAAAGACACTAGAGGTTAGAAACAAGGTCAACCTAGTCATTCACAAATAATCTCTCTCAGAGGATAATGTGGAAACCATGCACTACAGTGCAATCTCCATAACCCTCCTTGTCTTATCTCGTCTCATCTCATGACTCAAGAGCAGCTTCTCACCCACTCCTCTCCGTCAGATGTCCATCCAACTGTATGTGTGTGTGTGACTCAAGGATACACACTGCCGTGATCTAATGATGTCACGTCAAACTATTGTGCCTGACAGAACAACACACACCCATAACAAGAACAAACACATTTGCATGTAAGGACAAACACACACACACACACACACACACACACACACACACACACACACATACACACACACAGCATATGTTTTACTATCCTTGTGGGGACCTAAAATGTATTTCCATTCAAAATCCTATTTTCCCTAACCTTAACCCCTAACCTTAAACCTAACCCCTAATTAGGTTTAAGCCTAAAATAGCCTTTGTCCTCGTAGGGACCTGGAAAATGTCTCCACGAGGGAGAATTGTCCTTGTTTTATTATCCTTGTGGGGACTTTGGGGGATTTCCAGTACCCACAAGGATAGTGACACAAGCTCCATAAAAGGCCTAACCATCCATGCCTGTTATGAAGCATTTTGTTTACATATCCATCAACTTGTCTTCCTGTCAATCTCAATTTGAGTGTAGAGTACAAAACAGTATGTTTACATATTTGGCATGTTTGGAATGTTTCTGTCCTGGTTGATGAGAAATTAACCTCGATTTCCAGGCTCCCTCGTGAGACTTGGAAGTATGGCATCGCAATACTAATAAGAAATGGGACTGATTATGTATTGGAGCTGGTAATAGAAAAATAATTAGCCCATTGAAGTCATGGAGTCATGATTTTCCATTCTAATTATTCTAATTCTATGGAGCTGTTGTGAGGGTAAGCATGGTTAGCATAGTTAGCATGGTTCCATCAACGGAACGCTCATTTCCTTTCAGTCAAGACTGGATCACACAGAAAGAGGTTGAACCTCTTGTCGTTCTGTGAAAGGAAAATTGAATTCTAACTGTAGCTAGTTGTCAGCGGACTTTCCTATTCACTTTCACGCTGTAGCATCTGTAGTTACGCACAGACACACACAGCACAGCACATGGAATTTAGTTATTAAAGATTGATTTAAATTATTAATCTTATTAGATGGCGTCAGACAGCTTGAAAAGTTCATCTGTTGCAGACTGACAGAACCAGTCATGGATGGTGTTGACATATGTCATGTTTATGTAGGCTGTAGGACTGACTGACTGACTGACTGACTTACTTTATCTACCTTCCCCCCCCCCCCCTCTCTCTCTCTCTCTCTCTCTCTCTCTCTCTCTCTCTATCTCTCTCTCACCTCTTACTTTTTCCTCACCCATCTCCCCCCTCTGTCTCTCTTTCCTTCTCCTTCCTTCTGTCTTTCTCTCCCTCTCCCATTCCCCTCTATCTACCCTCCTCCCTGTCTGCCTTACTCCTCTTTCTCTACCTCACTCACCCCCATTCCCCATTCCACACCCATCCCTCACAGCTGAATGATGGGCGCTTCACGGTGACCCAGCTGGTCGGCATGCTGCGTGGCATCGCGTCGGGCATGAAGTACCTCTCGGACATGAACTACGTCCACAGGGACCTGGCGGCCCGCAACATCCTGGTCAACAGCAACCTGGTGTGTAAGGTGTCCGACTTTGGCCTGTCCCGTTTCCTGGATGACTCATCAGCCGATCCCACTTACACCAGCTGTCTGGTGAGTGACGTGGGATGGAGAGTTGGTGTTGCCTGTGTGTGCGTGTGTGTCTCTGCCTGCCTGTGTGTGTGTGTGTGTGTGTGTGTGTGTGTGTGTGTCTCTCTGCCTGTGTGTGCGTGTGTGTGTGTCTCTGCCTGTGTGTGTGTGTGTCTCTCTGCCTGTGTGTGTCTCTTCCTCCCTTCTCTCTCACTTTGTGTATATTTATAATGACTCCATCGCCCAGCATGTTCCACTGTATCAACCCCGCCTCCCCCTGTGTCACTGCAGGGAGGTAAGATTCCCATCCGCTGGACCGCCCCTGAGGCCATCGCCTTCAGGAAGTTCACCTCGGCCAGTGACGTGTGGAGCTACGGAATCGTCATGTGGGAGGTGGTGTCCTACGGAGAAAGGCCCTACTGGGACATGAGCAACCAGGATGTGAGTTAGTTATGTACACTGAACAAAAATATAAACGCAACATGTAAAATATTGGTCCCATGTTTCATGAGCTGAAATAAAAGATCCCAGAAATGTTCCATACGCACAAAAAGCTTATTTCTCTAAAATGTTGGGTACACATTTGTTTAAATCCCTGTTAGTGAGCGTTTCTCCTTTGCCAAGATAATCCATCCACCTGACAGGTGTGGCATATCAAGAAGCTGATTAAACAGCATTATCATTACACAGGTGCACCTTGTGCTGGGAACTACACATGCAGAGATCATCTGTTCACCCAAACCGCATCTCATTAAGACACGGCGGTTGAACCAAAAATCTCAAATTTGGACTCCAGACCAAAGGACAGATTTCCACCGGTCTAATGTCCATTGCTTGTGTTTCTTGGCCCAAGCAGGTCTCTTCTTCTTATTGGTGTCCTTTAGCAGTGGTTTCTTTGCAGCAATTCGACCATGAAGGTCTAATTCACACAGTCCCCACTGAACAGTTGATGTTTTAGATGTGTCTGTTACTTGAACTCTGTGAGCATTTATTTGGCTGGTAACTCTAATGAACTTATCCTCTGCAACAGAGGTAACTCTGGGTCTTCCACTCCTGTGGCGGTCCTCATGAGAGCCAGTTTCATCATAGTACTTGATGATTTTTGCGACTGCACTTGAAGAAACTTTCAAAGTTCTTGAAATGTTCCGTATTGACTGACCTTCATGTCTTAAAGTAATGATGGACTGTTGTTTCTCTTTGCTTATTTGAGCTGTTCTTGCCATAATATGGACTTGGTCTTTTACCAAATAGGGCTATCTTCTGTATACCCCCCCTGCCTTGTCACAACACAACTGATTGGCTCAAATGCATTAAGACGGAAATAAATTCCACAAATTAACTTTTAAGAAGGCACACCTGTTAATTGAAATGCATTCCAGGTGACTACCTCTTGAAGCTGGTTGAGAGAATGCCAAGCGTGTGCAAAGCTGTCATCAAGGCAAAGGGTGGCTATTTGAAGAATCTCAAACACTTTTTTGGTTACTACATGATTCCATATGTGTTATTTCATATTGTTGATGTCTTCAATATTATTCTACAATGTAGAAAATAGTAAAAATAAAGAAAAACCCTTGAATGAGTAGGTGTGTCCAAATGTTTGACTGGTAGTATATATCTACTGTGGCAGACTAGAGTGAACACTAGCATGCGACCTGGATGTCAGTTAGTTGGTTCCTAGCTCCTGTTGCGTCCTGATAGAGCGACACAGAGTGTGGAAGGTGGTTCTGTCCACAACACTAGCTTACTACTTATTTATGTGTTCATGGAATTTATTTGATAGGTACAGTGCACATTAATCAACATTTTCAGGTTTAAAATCAATGTAAAAGAACCGGAGTTAGCAACAAAGCTTATTTTTGTCCCTGAATGAAGTACCTAGAGTGAAGTATTGGTAGTCTATTGGGCAGGATTTGTATAATACATCAGCGATTGTGATGTAACCACTGTTTAATTTCAGGAGGGCTAGTTTACACTGAGTTACATTGCAGCCTCTACTTTTAGTTTGAGCTTGACAGTGTTTTTATCTGCACTGTGCAGGTGGTCAGTGCAGCTGTGTGCCTGGGTTGGCGTTTTTTTTACTTTATTGCCTCCTGTCACCCCTATCTACACCTGTATCTTCACTCCACAGATATTTACTACGGCAGAGTAGTAAACACACACACACACACACACTCTTTCTCTATTCCCACAACACGTCTTACCATCTCACTGGGCTTCTACCTTATTAATGAATAGAGAACAATTATGCTCATCCAAACGTGGAATCCAACATGTTGTATTACTACAGTAGCTAGTTTCAATAGAATAATTACATTTGGGAGCAGCAAAAAAGTGGGGATAGTATAGGAGAGATTTTGTATGATCCCCAAAGGCAATTTGCATTGCAGACAGTCGTAATCAAAATACAGACAGACAGCATATGGATATAAATAGCTTTTCTGTACAGAGAATACAAACATGTCAGTGAGCAAACAAGGAAAGCTGTAGAGAGATGAATGATCATCCCCAAAAGGCCCATTTGCTTTGTAGAAAGCAGTTAAACATCCATACATAAAATGAAGGTATGAAAATAAGTAAAGAGAATAGAAACGTGCCATACCTATTCAATGAGTGGACATCTACAGAACCGTATTTTATTTTATTCCACCATGAATTGTAATGTAACGTTCCCTTTTTGAATTGCCAGAAATGTTTAGTGGAATTGAACCTGAACCTATTGTATCGTATCACAACATTTTATCGCATTGTAGAGTATAATATGGTACCATATTGTATCGTATTGTATTGTAACATATCGTATCGTATCATATTGCATTGTATCACAAAATATATTGTGTTGCATTGTACTGTATATCATATTAACCCTTTACTTCCTGTAGGTGATGACTGCTGTGGAGCAGGACTACCGGTTGCCCCCTCCCATGGACTGCCCCATGGTGCTGCACCAGCTCATGCTGGAGTGCTGGGTGAAGGAGAGGAACCTGAGGCCCAAGTTCTGCCAGATCGTCAGCACCCTGGACAAGCTGCTCCGCAATGCCGCCACCCTCAAGGTGGTCACCAGCACATACTCAGGGTGAGTGGAGGGGACTGGAAAGTATTATTTTTGAGTTGCACAACAAGACCGGTGTTACGACAAAGTAACAAGGCAACAGTTTTAAAAAAAAAGTATATATGCGTGTGCAGGAGAGATCAGAAACCTAAGGGATTATACAATATTTTTTGTTGGTTTGATTTGTTGTTTTGGCGTGCGCTCAACAATATCGACAGTGGTTAGTTGGGCCTAAAATGTACACTGAGTGTACAAAACATTAGGAACACCTACTCTTTCCATGACATAGAGTGAACAGGTGAAAGTTATGATCCCTTATTGTTGTCACCTATTAAATCCTTTTCAATCAGTGTAGATGAAGGGGAGGAGACAAGTTAAAGAAGGATTTTTCAGCTTTGAGACAATTGAGACATGGATTGTGTATGTGTTCCATTCAGAGGGTGAATGGGCAAGGCAAAAGATTTAAGTGCCTTTGAACGGGGTATGGTAGTAGGTGCCAGGTGCACTGGTTTGAGTGTGTCAAGAACTGCAACTCTGCTGGGTTTTTCACGCTCAACAGTTTCCCGTGTGAATCAAGAATGGTCCACCACCCAAAGGACATCCAGCCAACTTGACACAACTGTGAGAAACATTGGAGTCAACATGGGCCAGCATCCCTGTGGAACACTTTCGACACCATGTTGAGTCCATGCCCCGAAGAATTGAGGCTGTTCTGAAGGCAAAAGGGGATGTAAGTCAATATTAGGAAGGTGTTCCTAATGTTTTGTACAGTCAGTGTATGTTTAATGCCTCAAGTGCTTGTGGCAAAGCTCTGGATCAGCTCTGTTTACCCTACCAAACAAAAAACGCAAAATTATCATACCCTCACTTAACAGCTCCTCTCTTGAGCCTCAATAGAGAGCAATAATAATGATGTCTTTTTGTAGGCACTAACTCCACCATGACTCATTGGCCAAAGCCTGTGGGGAAATGAATGGGGTTTTTGGATAAACGCCGGCTATATATAAGGTCATGTTAACTGACTGATATTATCTAAAAACGTATAAGATCTCCTAAGCCTTTTCCCAAAACCCCATTCTTTCCCCATTCATTTCCTCCATAGGAACGGCTGAACGAACCAGAGGTAACTAATTTCCGGTTTTTAGGACTAAAAGCTGGCGAGCGCTATCTCTCCTAGTTTCCCAGTTTCACTGTTGCAGCATTACCCCAAGGACGATTCCTATTGCAAGGAGCGGGCCTAATTGCATGTGGAAACATAATGACTGACCTAGGTTTAATTCCCCGTGCTCTTGGCTGTCTTTTAAATGTAGGTGATAGGACAGAGACAGAGCCAGGGCTGCTGATGTGGAAACAGACTAACGGAGGGCTGAGGTGATGGAGTGTGTGTAACAAGGCATATTCAGGAGAAGCTAAAAGAGAGGAATGTGTTTAATTAGGTTGCTAATTAGCTTTTTTATGCGCTGAGGGAGGCCATGCCATTGCTGTGATGGGTCGAATGGGGAGGTGTGTGTGTGTGTGTGTGTGTGTGTGTGTATGTCAGTGTGTCTTGCATGTATTATGCTACGTGTCACTGTATGCGGATGATTAATTTATGGCCTCATCTGTATGCGACAGCCACAGAAAGGTAGATGGGGAGGGAGAGAGAGGGAGGGAGAGAGAGATCCCTATCAAAAGTAGTGCACTATATAGGGAATAGGGTGCTATTTGGGATGCAACAAGGCAGATACTGTAGCATCCTCAGAAGGTAGATGAAGGAGATACTAGTTTTATTACAACCCCAAAATGATGAATTGTTTCTGCTCAGAGGTTAAATTGGATTTTGTAAGTGGTGGAACTGGCTTCTAAAATTGGTTGTCTTTTCCATGATCGGTATCAACACATATTTGATGGATTCTCATTGTGTGCTGCTACATGTGCTGTGTGCTGCTACGTGTGCTGTCTACCATCCTCAATGTTGTTGACAGCGTAATACTATACCTAACACAGAAGCATTCTTCAATCCTGGTCCTGGAGAGCCTACAGGGTGTACAGGCTCTTGCCAGACCATTATTGTAAATACAAATTTGTTCTTAACTGACTTGCCTGCTTAAATAAAGTTATTTTATTTTTTATTTTATTAACCTTTATTTAACCACGGTTAAAATATATATTTTTTAAATACTAATTGTTCCAGCCCAACACTAACAAACCTAATTCAACAAATCAAGGGCTCGATGATTAGTTGATAAGTTGAATGCATTGCGCTAGCACTGGGTTGGAACAAAACCCTGCACACCCTATGGGTCTCCACTCCAGGACCAGGAATTTAATAAAACTGGTCTAACAATTTGTACTCTTGAAAGAACCACCTGTGACTGATCTTTGCCTCTCTTGTTGACAGGGATCTTTTGCAGATCGGGGGGACACTGCCTGGCCACCACGGGAAGAGTCTAGACAGCAGTCAGAATGATATCGTTCGACAACAGATGAGCGCGACTCTCCCCATCAGGGTCTAAGGTTTGGGTCTGGACCAACAAACCAAAAAACAACCAAACAGAGACAGCATGGGAAACTGGACCCACTAGATACTACCTAGGAACTCTACTTGTTGAGCCCAATGTAAGAATGAATGACACATACCTAAACAAAACAAACATTGTCTACTGTAACTAGACAAAACATTGTCCACAGAAGACAAAGCATCTACTCTACCTAGACAAAACTAACATGGAAAAGGAAATCTCGACTTTGGACAGCTTCAGCAGAGCACCATAGAGAATAGACTCTTGAGAAGCTTGTGGATAACCCACCATTGATGTTGAATTGAATTTGTGAACCGTCCATTGACAGAAAGCCAAACTCTCCCTCAGGTTGTGTTTGCATGTCTGCATGTGCTTTCTGCTAACTGGGATGAGTCCTTTCTTCCCAGAGTGATTTCCATGTCTTCCCTGCCATTATCATTGACTTTGACCATGGATGGGAATGGACATGGATACTGTGGACTTCCATGTCTGGAATGAAACGAGCGCATTGATGATGCAAAAAGGTTTGTTCACATGTGGGACTTTACGGATGGGTTCTATGGATTCTAAAGGAACGTGGGCAACTGAAAAGATTGTATCCCAATGCCCATGGCCAAAACCTGATTCCAGACTTCTATAACAATTGCTGTTTTATTAATCTGGTTTCGTCCACTTTCTTTAAATGTGGTCTTCCATGTTACTGGGAGGTTTTGGTTTCATGATACTGTATGTGTTGTTGTGTGTCCTCTTCACCTACTCTGGATAAAGGGGGTGACTGAGAAGGACTTATTTGACTGTACAGGACACACCATCATGTGCATGCCAAAGTGGAACTGTTGTGGATGAATGTCATGTGAACAAGAGAAGATGGTTCCGCAGAACTGTTGCTCTACAGACATTTGCCATATTTTCTTACTCTGATTTTATTCAACTATGCCTTGTTTTGGATGCTAAGTTATTACTTATTGTTAAAAATAGTTTTTTTTTCACACATTAACTCAATACACTAGACAGTGAATTTTAATGATTAAACCAGAATCAAACATTTTACAGAGGCTGTTGGTCATAGGAAAGGGTTAATGATGAACCATAGCTATTTCTAGTCACCAGTGCTGGCCCACATTTTCAACTTGTCAGTACAGTTGTCAATTCCATTATTCTGGACTAGCTACTGATATCTTAGCCTGGGGCTCCAGTCCCTTTGTGCCTCAACCAACTCCTCTCTGTGTTCGTCCATTGTCATGTCTAACATGTTTGGCCTGACAATGGTAGTCAGGGGAGTTGGCTAAAGCACATACATTATGGAACCAGACTAACACATGTTGATGTGTCAGATGTATTCTTTAGTAAAATATGTCAAGGATCAGTGCAAATGAAAAAGGTCACCATTGAGATATTAACTATGTGACCTTAATACCAACCTGACCCACAAAATGTTAATGTAGTTTGAATTATTCAGTTAATTACTCTTGACATGTTTTTTTTCTCAGTACGCCAGCTGTCAGCATCAATCTCTCACATTAACACTGCCGCTGTGCTACAGTATTAAATGATCCCCCTCCCTATCCGTACTACACCAATCCACTCAGAGTTCATCTTCATTTGACCCTCTGGCCTCCTTGTGAACCCTTGTTTGGATGTTTGTTGCTGGTGAGAGGCAACATCAAAAGGAAAATGACAGTTTAAAGGGGCCATGTACCAGGAAAATATAATCTATGTGAAAGGAGAAAAATAAGGAAATGTATGTCCGTCAGTGCAGACTTCTTTCTGTAAGAGTAAGGTGTATGGAATTGTAAAAAACTAGAACAAAATACGCATTCCTCTGAGTATTTTTACGATAATCATATGCAAATAAATTATTAAAGTGATCTATGGTATTCTCTTTGATTTCTCTGCTGGTCCAGCGGAAAGTAATTCCAGGTCTTCTCTTCTTCCAGTTGTAGGACGAACAGAGGAAATAGCAAGTATGTTTCGCTTTTAGGAATATCATATTAGTTATGGAACTCATTAACTTTTAAGCTTAATCAAAGACCAGTCTACGCATTCCATTAATTCGTGAAGCAGGACTATAGATTTGTCCTCCGTCATTGGAGAAGTTTCAAAGAAGAAAGATACCCTGGCATAATTCTAATGCTGGTACTGTATCTTTGTGCATTCTTGGCAACCTGTACACAATCGCATCATGTCACATTGGTTTTGTCTTGTCAATATTGATGACCGGAGCTGTCACCTGGCAACACGCTAGCGGTGGAGACTGATGTTATGTTTTTATTGACTGTGTTGAAACTGATCCTCACGAATCTGATCCTATGCAGATTTCTTTAGTTTTCTGGACTCAATGCTGAGCCAGCAGGCGTATGATAATCTCCCTGAGGAGAGATCAATGGTGATATGTCCGTCCTCCTCCGATGTGTCCTTGAGAGGGTAGACATACTGTATTTTTACTGGGCCCAACAAGAGAGACATACCATATAGAAATGTTAAAGATAAATTGCTACTGTGTCCCAGTTCATAAACAACATGGGGATAGGTCATTGAGATATATGGGTCAGATCTGGCATGAATTCCATCTTGTATATAATATTCATGAGTATATCTGGGCTATAGTGTGCCTAGTGGGAAGATATTATTATTCTAGTATAGCCCACAGTATGTTGCATGTTAACATACAGCACTATACATTGATGGGAGACAGCCTATTCATATACAAGTATTGTTGCAGAAAAAGAATCCTGCAGCAACAGGATTTGAACGTTTAGTCCACAATGTTGCTTGATTGGTGGTTAGACTATTAGCTGGCCAGAATTGGGCTACATGAAAAGCAGGGGTTGGAACTGAAATTGTTTAGTTCTGAACAGAACTGTAATTTGTTTTTTTCATTACACTGTTCCGACCTGCAAAATAACTTCTGATCCTTTCTGTTCCTTTTTAAACCTCTAAACATTTTTTTTTTTTTTTTTTACATTAGCTCGACATTAAATTACTTCGCCAATCAGTGCGGATAGAGCAGCTTGCTATGGAGCAGACAAGCTATAGTTGTTTTAGCCTGGGCAGCCGATAGTACATGGGCGCTATCAGCTGCCTAGGCTATAGTTGTTTACATACGCGATGGACAGCCAGTGTAGGGCGCTAGATGCGACTGAAATTTTACAGGTGGTGAGAGAGCGAGAGAGTGGAGGAGGAGGCATGGCTTGATGCGCTGGGCATCTTGTTATGACATGCATTATTTGAGTTAGGTCCACAGAATTATACCTACTGAGGAGCGGCTTCTATGGAGGATCATTGAACGTCTTTGAACCCTCCCGAGAGTTGGCATAACGTTGGACCAGAGCTAGCTAACTAACAAGCTTGTGGTGCAAAGCGGCACCAGAATTAAAAACACGCCTTACCTTTTTGTAGTTAATAAATCCAATGTGAAATGTGATAACTATAGTATCCGTAAGTAGCATTTAAATAGTTAATCCATTATTCTCTACAGTGCTTGACTTGGGATGGAATAAGTGCAGGAGCTGTCTTTTTCCAAGTCGGTCCATTTAGACTATGTTCACCGAAATTCACAAATTACATTATGCTATATACAGTGAGGGAAAAAAGTATTTGATCCCCTGCTGATTTTGTACGTTTGCCCATTGACAAAGACATGATCAGTCTATAATTTTAATGGTAGGTTTATTTGAACAGTGAGAGACAGAATAACAACAACAAAATCCAGAGAAACGCATGTCAAAAATGTTATACATTTATTTGCATTTTAATGAGGGAAATAAGTATTTGACCCCTCTGCAAAACATGACTTAGTACTTGGTGGCAAAACCCTTGTTGGCAATCACAGAGGTCAGACGTTTCTTGTAGTTGGCCACCAGGTTTGCACACATCTCAGGAGGGATTTTGTCCCACTCCTCTTTGCAGATCTTCTCCAAGTCATTAAGGTTTCGAGCTTGACGTTTGGCAACTTGAACCTTCAGCTCCCTCCACATATTTTTTTATGGGATTAAGGTCTGGAGACTGGCTAAGCCACTCCAGGACCTTAATGTGCTTCTTCTTGAGCCACTCCTTTGTTGCCTTGGCCGTGTGTTTTGGGTCATTGTCATGCTGGAATACCCATCCACGACCCATTTTCAATGCCCTGGCTGAGGGAAGGAGGTTCTCACCCAAGATTTGACGGTACATGGCCCCGTCCATCGTCCCTTTGATGCGGTGAAGTTGTCCTGTCCCCTTAGCAGAAAAACACCCCCAAAGCATAATGTTTCCACCTCCATGTTTGACGGTGGGGATGGTGTTCTTCGGGTCATAGGCAGCATTCCTCCTCCTCCAAACACGGCGAGTTGAGTTGATGCCAAAGAGCTCGATTTTGGTCTCATCTGACCACAACACTTTCACCCAGTTCTCCTCTGAATCATTCAGATGTTCATTGGCAAACTTCAGACGGGCCTGTATATGTGCTTTCTTGAGCAGGGGGACCTTGCGGGCGCTGCAGGATTTCAGTCCTTCACGGCGTAGTGTGTTACCTATTGTTTTCTTGGTGACTATGGTCCCAGCTGCCTTGAGATCATTGACAAGATCCTCCCGTGTAGTTCTGGGCTGATTCCTCACCGTTCTCATGATCATTGCAACTCCACGAGGTGAGATCTTGCATGGAGCCCCAGGCCGAGGGAGATTGACAGTTCTTTTGTGTTTCTTCCATTTGCGAATAATCGCACCAACTGTTGTCACCTTCTCACCAAGCTGCTTGGCGATGGTCTTGTAGCCCATTCCAGCCTTGTGTAAGTCTACAATCTTGTCTCTGACATCCTTGGAGAGCTCTTTGGTCTTGGCCATGGTGGAGAGTTTGGAATCTGATTGATTGATTGCTTCTGTGGACAGGTGTCTTTTATACAGGTAACAAGCTGAGATCTCAGCTCGTTACCTGTATAAAAGACAACTGGGAGCCAGAAATCTTTCTGATTGAGAGGGTGTCAAATTCTTATTTCCCTCATTAAAATGCAAATACATTTATAACATTTTTGACATGCGTTTTCTGGATTTTTTTGTTGTTATTCTGTCTCTCACTGTTCAAATAAACCTACCATTAAAATTATAGACTGATCATTTCTTTGTCAGTGGGCAAACGTACAAAATCAGCAGGGGATCAAATACTTTTTTCCCTCACTGTAGACCTCTGATTATTCACTGTTAATGGTTTATACACATTTTCCATGACTTCTCCATGAGTTTTAACCACATTATCATAACTATTACTATTATAGCCTACATGGAAAAAGTAAGCATTATTGACATTGGAAAGCTGCTGTGTCTGATCCCATGTAGACCTACCACCTCCTGCCGTTGTGCCCTTGATCAAGGCACTTAGCCCACCACATAGAACTACACTGTTAGTCACATGTTGTCAACCCTCCATCTGGAGATCGTCTGGGTGTGCAGGCTTGGCTTTTGATCCAGCACTGAAACACCCAAGTCTGCTTATCAAGGTCCTGTTGAGCAGCTGATGTTTAGGCTACAATGTGGTTAGACCAGGACTTAAACAAAAGCCTGCACACCCAGTAGCTATCCTGGAGGATGGTTGCCACCCTTAATATAAAATATTGTAACATTACAACCAAATCCTTTTGTCTTTATAAAATTATTCCCTCATTCAATAAATCAGGGATCAAATAGATAAAATAAATTCTAAGGCTGCATGATGCGACTCTTATGATGATTTGAAAAAAGTTGCATGAAAGGCATGAGCTCTGCTTTGTTATTTGTGCAGGCTGTACACACTTCATCAGTCTCTCATTCACAATTTGACAAGCTCTTGATAATGCCTCGAATTTCCCGTCGGCATCTCCTTTGTGTGGCCATAATTCCCCCTAAAAAAATCCATGCCTTTTGCGGCCAGTGGCCGTTGTGCCCTTGGGCTAAATATAATAATAATTATAATTCCCTTCACATGGCTCTCTCAGATAGCCCGTCATGTGATTGGGTCTTTCTCACAGGTAACAAGTGAAGACAGACACATTGGGGACGCAACTGCGTGCGTCCTTATCCAATTCCGAGGCGCTTATTGAAGATATTGGAAGAACTGTCCACATTTACTTTTCGTCATCCAACAAGATGAGTAGGCCTGATGAACAGCAAAAGCACTAGCCTTTGTACAAAAGTTGACCTATTTTGTGCGAGAAATAAATATTCCAAACAGTCTTTATTTTTATTTTATTTTACCTTTATTTAACTAGGCAAGTCAGTTACGAACACATTTTTATTTACAATGATGGCCAACCAAAAGGCAAAAGGCCTCCTGCGGGGACGGGGGCTGGGATTAAACATTTAAAATGTAAAAGAAATATAGGACAAAACACACATAATGATGAGAGACACCACAACACTACATAAAGAGAGACCTAAGACGACAACATAACATGGCAGCAACACATGACAACACAGCATGGCAGCAACACATGACAACAACATGGTAGCAACACAACATGGCAGCAGCACAACATGGTACAAACATGATTGGGCACAGACAACAGCACAAAGGGCAAGAAGGTAGAGACAACAATACATAACGCGAAGCAGCCACAACTGTCAGTAAGAGTGTCTGGGACAGTTGTGGGATGTGATAGATCCCAAATTAATACAACCACTAACATCAAAAAAACGTTTTTAAGCAATGAAGCTGATGCAACAGATCAGAACCTTTATCTTAAAATGTTGATAAACTATTAGGCTATTTCTTCACATTATAAGCATAGCAATGCGCACACGGCAGTAGGCTATAAGCGCGAATGTTACAAAATGCAATCAATTAGTGGGAAAACACCATTATCAGTGACCGCAAATGCGATTATGCATGTAATGCTTATATTATAAAGGTGCATTGTTATGGGGAAAATTATCTTCCCCAAACTTGAAACTCACGCACTGCCAGTTAGGCTCTACACACGTTGTAAAGCGGATTAGTGTGCTTAATTTTAAGAAGATATTTGGCCACTTTAGTTGTGATACTAACCTTATCAAAACATAGAGGCCTATGGGCTAGGCTACATGAGGTGTGCGACTATGATTAGAAAAAGTCAACAAAAAAAGGCATGCGTTGTTTCTTGCCTTACTTCACACATATCATTCACAAGTGATAGGCTAATATTGTCACCCATCAGACTGTTCTTGATTTAATCTTGTCTTTACATATACTAAATAATGTTTGAAATTTGTTAGAGTGGACTATTATCATGCACCTGTCTCGAAACAGTGCCAGGCGGAAAAAAAATATGCACTTAAATAGCGAATGGAGGACGCTTTTCCCGTGGTTCATTTTCATGCCAGCCAGGTAGGATATACTCCTGTTGTAAAGAGAAGCAATGAGCTTAATATTAGGAAAGTTGATAAATAAATTTAGTAGGCCTAGCCTATAGAAAGCTGATGGGATCCTCCTCTTTTTAATAGAGGCCATCACTTTATTTTATAATAATAAGCCATTTAGCAGACGCTTTTATCCAAAGCGACTTACAGTCATGCGTGCATACATTTTTGTGTATGGGTGGTCCCGGGGATCGAACCCACTACCTTGGCGTTACAAGCACCGTGCTCTACCAGCTGAGCTACAGAGGACCACACCGTTTTCTCACGCGATTGCATAGCCTATAGAAATGTTGTGCAACATGAGCTCAAGTGTTTGATTCGATTTTTGATAACATTTGCATTGATGTTAGAGTGATTAGAGGGACAATAGAGTGCTGAGTACCAGTTTGGTAGGCTACTAATGACCATCAGAGCTTGGAGAAGCCTAATTACCGTGACTAAACGGTCACGTGGAATTTGACTGCCTTCATGACTCGTGACCGCCGGTGTGACGGTAATACGGTCACTGTGCCCTAAGCATCATACCATTCAGTTTAGCGCATTTTCAATCGGCGCAATCTCGAACAGCCTACTGTCACGCACAGATTCACAGACTAGCGGTAAATACACTGGAACAAAGCGGAATCAGGAAATGAATGCCCACTCTCCATTGCTATTCAATGAAGATCCCGCCTTCATTCCGCTTTGATCAACCTTTTTTGCCTTGTGTGAGAAACTGGGCCAGCGATAGGCTACTTTGTTTTTGTAGAGGAGCCGGTACACAGTTTCCCAAAAATTAGAAGTGCCGGTACGGCGTTCCGGACAGCTACTGCCCAAGTCAATGCTTCTCTAATTAAAAATATCTCCCTACTTTCTGAATCAAGCTTGTAACGTCAGTAGGCTACAGTAGTCTAAGCTTCGGCGGGGGAGGGGCAGGTTGCCTACATACAGTGCATTCGGAAAGTATTCAGACCCCTTGACTTGTTCCACATTTTGTTACGTTACAGCCTTATTCTAAAATTGATTAAATTGGGATTTTTTCTCATCAATCTACACACAATACCCCATAATGATAAAGCAAAAACAGGTTTAAATTTATTATTACATTTACAAAACTGAAATATCACATTTACATAAGTATTCAGACCCTTTGCTATGAGACTCGTAGAGAAGAAGAAGACTACTAGTATTGTAGTTGTTGCTTTATAGAGGCTATTCAGTGCACTATGCCTTGAAAGGAGAGGGCATTGACTTGCTATTGGCTTCAGACATTGTGTATGCTTAATATTGACCAGAACTGTTGACACATGGTGCCAGTAGTGGGATTTCGCATTGTATTTTTCTACAATCTCTCAGGGCCACCATGGACTAGAAATGAGAAATCTTCAATCTTCCATCGCTCACTTAATCTCAATAGGAGTGTCTCGGAACAAATGTTTTATTCTCCAATTTAATGCAAGATGACAGCAAGCTCACAGGAAAAGACACCATCCCCATATTACAGACTATTAGGTAATGAGAAATCAACTGAGACAGTTCATCCATAGATTTTAATGAGTGTGCTTGATGGAGTAAAAATGAAGGACGTGGCACATAGATGACAGTCAATTTCAGGGCAATTTATTTCCTGCTTGCTTGTCGCATGCTCATCGATGGCCAGACACTGGTGCAGTAGAACGTCAAATCCCCACATCACCACTGTGATCCCTATGATTAATATGAGATTAACAACAGACAAGCTCTTGTACTGTGTGTACATGAGACTGCGTGTGGGGGAAGGATAATCATCCTGCATGTGCACACACTCAAACATGTATCCACACACAGACAAATACATGCATGTACACATGCACACTTGCTTGCACATGCACACACAACACACACACACACTCCCTTCCCCCAACACACAGCCACACACACACATAAAACACACATACCATCCCTCCAACACACACCCACCCTATTCCACTCCCCACACACAGAGATACATCCCCCAACCCAGGCCCCCACATA
Organism: Coregonus lavaretus; assembly: GCF_964263955.1. Taxonomy (NCBI): domain Eukaryota; kingdom Metazoa; phylum Chordata; class Actinopteri; order Salmoniformes; family Salmonidae; genus Coregonus; species Coregonus lavaretus. The sequence continues at coordinate 37,054,383 of NC_140010.1, read as the reverse complement.
CATCCAGTGGATTGGCAGTGACTAATCGACTTCCCCCTCTTTCACGTACCACCTTCTGATTTCACCGGTACAGTTTCTGCCTAAGCTCAAAGCACTCATTTGCCATTCTGTCCAAAGCAAGTTTAATGTCTCCAATTACGGGAGGCTCTGCAAGCAGGCAGATTTGGGCCAAGGCCAGAGCCAGAGTTTGCTACGCATCAGGGCATTTTAACAGAGTAGTGATTTGCTGGTGGTGGGGCAGCTGATGGTGTCTGTATGGCCTCATCAGTGGAAAACGACCCCCTTTATGTAGAAAGCGAAAGGTTGCTCGACTGAAAACTGCTGGGATAGTTACAAAAATATCTGCCTTATAATTGTGCCTGCTATCTCTCTATCGGAGGAAACCTCAACACAGCAGATGAAGGGTTGTATCAAGGAGGATGGGAAAAGTTGACAGGCGAAGTTGTTGGGAAATTACAAAATGATGTTGCGGTATGAATCACATCACACACAAAAAACATTGTTTAGGTGAGCCTTCATACCGCTAATGAACATAGGGATGGATTCAAACCTTATCGCAGAAGTATCGCAGAAGATCCGCGTTATTGCTCAATTGAAATGTAATAATTCAAATCATTTTTAAAATATAATAACAAAAATAACCTAATCAATGCAGCTAAACATTTCCCTGTTTCCCTGCCTTGAAGTCAACTCGGCAACTCCCAGCAGCCTTTGTCATTAACATCATTACATTAGTGTCCAATGTTTTTGCATTAGCATGACAGTGCACTTTGTGTTCGGCCGGTGAGGCTGAGGAGGCATGAGGCATGTGTGTCTGTGTTGTATAGATCAGTGTGATGTGATCTACTGAAAGGCAGCCTAAGCCTACCATTGATTAAACTGGTGTCAATGCCCCAGAGGGCCTGAGTCTGATGGACAGGGTGCAGGATGCGCATCAGAATGTGCCTGGCAGCATTCACAGGTGGGGGGTGATGGGTGGGGGAGGGGGTATCAGAAACAGAAAGGAGAGAGGAGGATGAAGTGGTCTTGTGGTAGAAGTAAAAGTAGATCAATCTCGATCATTGGTCTCTAAATATAAGTGAACCTATGTGGTTTGTTAATTGACGGTTGCTCATCATGGCTCACGGGATGACACTAATTCACTGATCTACACATCATCACGTGGAGCCCCATCACAATTATGCCAATCCACTGATGTGAGTTTGAGATGATTGAGTCTGACATCACTCAACGGGAATATGCGGTTTAATTGGAATCACACAAGCTCAAAGACCTCAAAGCAGAGATTTAAGCCATTGGCGACAGTCAAAAATATAGTATCTTTCACTGAAATATTGGAATTTGATTGTTCTCTTTAAATACAGTCCCGCTCATGTACCACTATTGGTTCTCAAGGTAGAGATCTAAACCCTTGAATAAAAAAGTAAAATATAATAATCTCTAATTCCAATAATATTCCGCAGATACATGGTGATTTCTACATTAAAATGTTAGTCATTTAGCAGACGCTCTTATCCAGAGCGACTTACAGTTAGTGAGTGCATACATTTTTTCATACTGGCCCCCCGTGGGAATCGATATGCATTTTCTAGGTATAATGTATTGTGATGCAGTTATAATGCATTTTAAGACATGTCATAAGTATGTATGACCCCATTATATTGTCCTATATCATTTCACAATGTCCCTGTCTATAACAGCTATTTTGAACATACATGCTTATGTAACATGTAATAACCCATTATACCTGTCGGCTTTAAGTAAAGTGTTACCCAAGTGTATCCTAGGAAAGAAGGCCTGATTCCTGTGTCAAGCAGTCATCCCGACACAGTGATGGACACTGGTTGAAGAGAAGAGCCTACCGAGACAATTAGCTTACATGTGAATGGGTGAGGGAGAAAGGGCAGATTTAGCCTGATTATGTGTCTGTGTGTTTGCTGATGGGATTGGAAGGTCCCACAAACCTCCTACTTGCATTACAAACCCCACCAGGGAGGGAAAAGAGGGATAGATGGGTAACATAGGCCTTTGAGCAAACTTACTGGAGGTTGTTTGATACTGGGGGTGATGAGGTCTCTGAACAGATGGTGAACATTTGGGAAGAAAGAGAGAAAGTGAAAGGGTTTGCAAGATCTAAAGCTTGGAATTTTTCACCCAAATAGCTATATCTGTGCAATGTAGTCATAGCAGGCAGTCGTAGTTCTAAATTATTATTTCAAGAGTGGCCTTGTTTTGGCCCTAGGGCATGTTGACACTGGAGTAAGAACCGACTGGCACAGCTTTGGGGAACATTTCAACAAGATTTATATCTGAAACGATGAGGAGAGACAGGCAAACAGATTTCCCTAACCAACACAAAAGTCTTGATTTTGAGACGCGTTTACCATAGCAACAAAGCCACCTCCGATGACTAACTGACAAACACAAAGGCATACCGTGGCAGATTCTTATTATCTGAAACTACCTGGTGTATGTGAAATAAATGAGCCTGTTGAGCGTTTGATGGGTTTGCTTGAAATCTCACATGCTTATGCTCTCTTGTCTTGCTCTCAAGTTATCATCCCCATGGAAACGCCTGACATCAACGATTCATCACATACCCCATAATACTCCAGTCTAGCCCATAAAACTCCAGCTAGCATATACACAACACCTGTTTTAACTTTTATAACCCTCAGCTGACAAATGACTATACGGGAGTAAAACGCAAACGGCTTAGTCCAATCAAATCACAACGACCTTGTTAATGTGTTTGGCGTATGCCACTGCGTGTGATGCATCATTTGTTATTGATGGACATGAGAGGTTATAAATTAATGTGCCAGGTGGCATGTGATGTAGTTTACGAAAGTTCAATCAGTAAGGCTGGTCTGAATGGATCGTCACTTTTCATTCATCTAGTAAACTCACATAATACATATCACTTCCTATCTCACTCATCAGTATAGCAGGTATTTATAGGTAGTGTTAATAATGTTACCTCATCAGCATAGCAGGTATTTATAGGTAGTGTTAGTAATGTTACTTTACTATTAGCAAGTGTGTGGAATATCATTCACCTATTAACTTCAGTGTATGAGCATGTCACACTAAGGCAATTCCACTAAGCTTGCTGATTAAGCTATAGGCTCACACGTGCAATAATCACTTTCCTTTCTTTCAACCAATGGGCTTGAATCTATTTATATGTCAACTCAAACCTTGTGTATCCCACTTGCTGTTTTTCAGCAACAGTCTTCCCCCCCCCCCACACCACCAACTGAAGCCCCGTCATCGGATCCCTGGGGGGGGGGGGGGGGGATTCGATGCAGCATCTGGCTCTGAGGAGCATTCCTTGGAGACGAGGCCTACCCCAAACTTTTCAACAAAATTCCATATTGTATTCTGTCTCTGTTGTCGTTCAGTTAAGCCTGTACTCGATTGAAATTAATACTATTACCAATGACGACCGTTTAGTACTGTTGTCTGTTTTGATGTACATTGTATGTTGATGCTCACCTCTATAATAGAATGGAACTCGTTCTTTGTGAGTAAGAGTAGTAGCGGTGAGCAGTGCACAATGCTCTCTCACAGACCTCTGCAGAGTTCATTGTTCTCTGTGTGTGTGTAACGATCTGTCAGTGATGTTGATGTTTCCCTCTGAGGGCTAGGATAGTCATTCCGCCATTGGGCCAGGATAGAAACCTCCTCATGGTGAAGTCATCCAATTGTCTCTTCTATTCTTCATACTCTTTGACCTAAAAATATCATCATAGTGTACTATGAGTGACCTTTTACCTTTTGTTAAGTCTAAATTAGCTTTGTTCCTACCTACTATACCAAAGTAAAAGTGATTTCATACTGTACATGTTAACATTCCATTTTTGGGGGCTCGTCCCAGAGTGTAAGATATTAAACTCCTGGTTGAGCCCCCAAAAATATGTTCCAGGTATCGGGTGAAATAAATATATAACTTAAAATATTGCATATGGAAGAACCCATTCACAAAATGTGGAAAATGAGGGAGTAATAACCATTGGATATAGACCTACCTATAACATTCTGAGCTGAATACCTCAGCTAGTCTAACTTTACAGTAGGTTGTAAGGTACACCTTTCTCTCTTACAAGTTTAATGTCTCCATCAAAGGAGGATCCAAAGAAGGGATTTAATCCTACATAACAGAGGATAGGAGTTATTTTTCGCTGAACTCCAGTGCGTTTCTCATTCCCTCCTCCCTGCCGAACGGTAGCCATGGCAACAGCTAGATGGAGGGAAGTGCGCCGATGATAAAGGATGAGAGAACGGGTGGAGAGATGGTTTGGAGAAGACTGAGCCTTCTGCCGAGGACCTGTCTCGTCTGGTAAATTAATACCGTACGCAGTTGGAGTATGGGGATTGACAGTTTGGGCCCCCAAACTCCCTTGGGGGGCAATTTAACACATATCATGAGACAAGAGTGTTAAATACACAGACACTTCTGAGACGATTTTCACAAATCTCTAGATGGGTTTCTCTCACTTTCCTCATTTAGAGTGACGTTGCCACTACTTTATTTTTCACTCACTATTAGAAACACACTTTTAAAGCAAACCTACTTCACATGATACAACTCATTTGTCAAGGTATAATTTGCAGTCATAAACAGTAACAAAAACAACAGTGAGGTGAATTTGGGTACACCAAATACTTTTTTTACTCAGAGTCAAAGTTACCTTGGCTTAGAAGCTACTGGAATCGTTATAGCTCCTCACTTCCTTTCCTTAGAGTCTTCACACAGCCAATGAAGCTGCTTGTGTGCTTCTGTATGTCAGGCCTACAGGCTGCCTCGGAGGCAGCTAGACAGATGTGGGGCGGGATTGGACACACAACATTTGTTTTCCCAGCAATGAATTGGGCTGAATGTACCTAATTAGGCGAAATGGCTGCTAATTGAGCCCCAGCTGTATGTAAAGAGATGTGAATCTACTTCTACACATCCACCATCGCCACGAGCTCCGAGAATCTCATCCTCTATTCCTCTATTCCTGTTCCTCCCCCCGAGCTCCCTCTGTTCATTCACAGCAGAACATAGCACCTTGTTAGCATGGTGAGAGATTTGTAAGGATAATGAGTGCTGGGAGATAGACTGGAGTACAGTAGGGAGGGATACTGTACTTTGGGGCTCGCTATTAGCTGGTGCAACATGTAGTTCTGCAAGTATATTTGAAAATGAAGGAAGGATTTTCAAAACCATGTATGTAGGCTATATTAAATATACATATTTCAATGGCATACTTAAGATAACTTTCATGTTTGCAAAAGACAGAGATGATTAGATGCTTTGGATTACTGGCGGGTTGAACTTGAGGAAACAAAACTATGAATGATTCAATGCATCGTTTTCAAAGGATCCATCTGCACAGCTTCTTAGGGCTGACTGAAGATAACATGCCCTTCTCCCAGATTTCACAGAAAACAGATTTAAAAACTGACATTTCCACTGAACTAAACCCCCATGAGTTAAATCAGTTGGCATTGGACTTCTTGGAAGATTAGATGTTCTTTGCAGCTCTTGTAGCTTGGTCATCAAAGTGTTGGCATGCGACCAAACTGTGAATTCTCTCTAATCTGATTTTGTAGTTAGAGCCACAAAGAAGCCTTTGCAGGAGTTGGTGCAAACAAAGCCCTCGACAGTAAAGGAGAAACGGAGGCTGCGGCACAAATGGCACTCTACTCCCTATATAGTGGTCAAAATGAGTGCACTATGTAGGAAATAGGGTGCCATTTGGCACGCACACCTGAGACACACGCCAGGGAGGGGTTTTGGGCTGAGAGGCGGGTGGAGATGGATTTTTACGAGGACCTGTATCTTAAATTCATGAATGGTGAGTCATTTTATGGGATGGGCGCTGCAGAAATTAATGGTAGATACACACATAGTTTAACTATAAAAAGAAGACTGACTGTGTGTACTGTGGTAACTTAATCTTAACTTTGATTAATGTTTGAAACTAGTCTATTCATTATTGCTTTTAACCACGTAACTTAATAGTAATAATAATAATTAATAATAGTAATAATAATCATTAATAGATGTAGCTAGATGAATGATTAACGAACACATTGAGGCCCACTCAGAACAGGTGGCAAAGAGAGTTAAATTTTTTCCCCCTCTTTTTTTTTCTCATTCTCATTCATACTGGCAATACTGCTTTAGTGGGTGAATGAATACAATGGTATTAGTTTCTTGGTAATGCTGCACCTTTTTTAGTCTTTTGATAAAAACTATTGCATTGCTATTATGTAAAGAGCTGCACCTGCACATTTGTCTTAGTTAAAAATAGAACAAAACCTGACATTTTTAAATGGAGAAATCGGAGACCTTTGCCGCCAGTATAACACATAACCATGTGATTTTGCCCTGTTTATTCTAATGTCAAGATTTCATCATCCTTTAAATGCAGAAATAACTAGGACAGTGCAAAAGAGTGTCATTGACATCTTATAAGCCTTTTTGATTGTGTAGGCTAAGCTAAATCAAGTACCCAGCAGCAGATGTTCTGTAACTTACATTATTGTAAATTAAGGGGAGGAGTCAATCTGTTGTTCAAGGTCATGAACTCGGGACCGTCTGTGTTAACCCCCCTGCAGAAACTGTTTTCAAAACAGGAGTAGTGTGCTTTCCAGTAGCTCTTTCCTGCTGCCAATGACCAAAAGCGCCCTTATTGGCCTCATGGGTGGAATGTTATTAATATTTATCATAATTTCATAATTAATTTTAAAAAATCAAAAAGAACTTCACAAAAATCCAGTGTTTCTATGTCAAACAGTTTTGTTATATTTCAGTGTTCTGTAATGTATATAAAGAGTAATATTGGGATGCAAACTCAAAATTGAATACATTTCAACTCTATATCTGACATGGTACAGGTGTCTTCTTTTTATAATCCCATAACCATGTACAGTTGAAGTCGGAAGCTTACATACACCTTAGCCAAATACATTTAAACTCAGTTTTTCACAAATCCTGACATTTAATTCTAGTAAAGATTCCCTGTCTTAGGTCAGTTAGGATCACCACTTTATTTTAAGAATGTGAAATGTCAGAATAATAGTAGAGAGAATTATTTATTTCAGCTTTTATTTATTTCATCACATTCCCAGTGGATCAGAAGTTGACATACAGTCAATTAGCATTTGGTAGCATTGCCTTTAAATTGTTTAACTTGGGTCAAACTTTTCTGGTAGCCTTCCACAAGCTTCCCAAAATAAGTTGGGTGAATTTTGGCCCGTTCCTCCTGACAGAGCTGGTGTAACTGAGTCAGGTTTGTAGGCCTCCTTGCTCGCACACGGTTTTTCAGTTCTGCCCACAAATTCTCTATAGGATTGAGGTCAGGGCTTTGTGATGGCCACTCCAATACCTTGACTTTGTTGTCCTTAAGCCATTTTGCCACAACTTTGGAAGTATGCTTGTCCATTCGGAAGACCCATTTGCGACCAAGCTTTAACTTCCTGACTGATGTCTTGAGATGTTGATTCAATATAACCACATAATTTTCCTTCCTCATGATGCCATCTATTTTGTGAAGTGCACCAGTCCCTCCTGCAGCAAAGCACCTTCACAGCATGATGCTGCCACCCCTGTGCTTCACGGTTGGGATGGTGTTCTTCTGCTTGCAAGCCACCCCCTTTTTCCTCCAAACATAACGATGGCCAAACAGTTCTATATTTGTTTCATCAGACCAGAGGACATTTCTCCAAAAAGTACGATCTTTGTCCCCATATGCAGTTGCAAACCGTAGTCTGGCTTTTTTATGGCGGTTTTGGAGCAGTGGCTTCTTCCTTGCTGAGCGGCCTTTCAGGTTATGTCGATATAGGACTGTTTCCTCCAGCATCTTCACAAGGTCCTTTGCTGTTGTTCTGGGATTGATTTGCACTTTTCGCACCAAAGTACGCTCATCTCTAGGAGACAGAACGCGTCTCCTTTCTGAGCGGTATGACGGCTGCGTGGTCCCATTGTGTTTATACTTGCGTACTATTGTTTGTACAGATGAACGTAGTACCTTCAGGTGTTTGGAAATTGCTCCCAAGGATGAACCAGACTTGTGGAGGTCTACAATTTTTTTTCTGAGGTCTTGGCTGATTTCTTTTGATTTTCCCATGATGTCAAGCAAAGAGGCACTGAGATTGAAGGTAGGCCTTGAAAGACATCCACAGGTACACCTCCAATTGACTCAAATGATGTCAATTAGCCTATCAGAAGCTTCTAAAGCCATGACATCATTTTCTGGAATGTTCCAAGCTGTTTAAAGTCACAGTCAACTTAGTGTATGTAAACTTCTGACCCATTGGAATTGTGATACAGTGAATTATAAGTGAAATAATCTGTCTGTAAACAATTGTTGGAAAAAGTACTTGTATCATGCAGAAAGTAGATGTCCTAACCGACTTGCCAAAACTATAGTTTGTTAACAAGACATTTGTGGAGTGGTTGAAAAACGAGTTTAAATGACTCCAACCTACAGTGAGGGAAAAAAGTATTTGATCCCCTGCTGATTTTGTACGTTTGCCCACTAAAAAAGACATAATCAGTCTATAATTTGAATGGTAGGTTTATTTGAACAGTGAGAGACAGAATAACAACAAAATAATCCAGAAAAATGCATGCCAAAAATGTTATAAATTGATTTGCATTTTAATGAGGGAAATAAGTATTTGACACCCTCTGCAAAACATGACTTAGTACTTGGTGGCAAAACCCTTGTTGGCAATCACAGACGTCAGACGTTTCTTGTAGTTGGCCACCAGGTTTGCACACATCTCAGGAGGGATTTTGTCCCACTCCTCTTTGCAGATCTTCTCCAAGTCATTAAGGTTTCGAGGCTGACGTTTGGCAACTCGAACCTTCAGCTCCCTCTGCATATTTTCTATGGGATTAAGGTCTGGAGACTGGCTAGGCCACTCCAGGACCTTAATGTGCTTCTTCTTGAGCCACTCCTTTGATGCCTTGGCCGTGTGTTTTGGGTCATTGTCATGCTGGAATACCCATCCACGACCCATTTTCAATGCCCTGGCTGAGGGAAGGAGTTTCTCACCCAAGATTTGACGGTATATGGCCCGTCCATCGTCCCTTTGATGCGGTGAAGTTGTCCTGTCCCCTTAGCCGAAAAATACCCCCAAAGCATAATGTTTCCACCTCCATGTTTGACGGTGGGGATGGTGTTCTTGGGGTAATAGGCAGCATTCCTCCTCCTCCAAACACGGCGAGTTGAGTTGATGCCAAAGAGCTCGATTTTGGTCTCATCTGACCACAAAACTTTCACCCAGTTCTCCTCTGAATCATTCAGATGTTCATTGGCAAACTTCAGACGGCCCTGTATATGTGCTTTCTTGAGCAGGGGGACCTTGCGGGCGCTGCAGGATTTCAGTCCTTCACGGCGTAGTGTGTTACCAATTGTTTTCTTGGTGACTATGGTCCCAGCTGCCTTGAGATCATTGACAAGATCCTCCCGTGTAGTTCTGGGCTGATTCCTCACCGTGTCATGATCATTACAACTCTACGAGGTGAGATCTTGCATGGAGACCCAGGCCGAGGGAGATTGACAGTTATTTTGTGTTTCTTCCATTTGCGAATAATCACACCAACTGTTGTCACCTTCTCACCAAGCTGCTTGGCGATGGTCTTGTAGTCCATTCCAGCCTTGTGAAGGTCTACAATCTTGTCCCTGGCATCCTTGGAGAGCTCTTTGGTCTTGGCCATGGTGGAGAGTTTGGAATCTGATTGATTGATTGCTTCTGTGGACAGGTGTCTTTTATACAGGTAACAAACTGAGATTAGGAGCACTCCCTTTAAGAGTGTGCTCCTAATCTCAGCTCCTTACCTGTATAAAAGACACCTGGGAGCCAGAAATCTTTCTGATTGATAGGGGGTCAAATGATTATTTCCCTCATTGAAATGCAAATCAATTTATAACATTTTTGACATGCGTTTTTCTGGATTTTTTTGTTGTTATTCTGTCTCTCACTGTTCAAATAAACCTACCATTAAAATTATAGACTGATCATTTCTTTGTCAGTGGGCAAACGTACAACATCAGCAGGGGATCAAATACTTCTTTCCCTCACTGTAAGTGTATGTCAACTTCTGACTTCAACTCTATATGAGGTGTTTACTTTTGTTTCAAAGTCTATTTGTTTAAGACTACCAAGAATCACTCTTTGTGACCCTGATTTTGCCCACTGCAGTAAAAGGTTAAAGGGAACATCCACTCAAAACCACTGTTGATACAGTCCCAAAATGTTTTGCATGTCAGCAGTCAAGTTTTCAAGATAATGGACTTTCATGATGATGTGGCCGGTGACACTTTGCTTCTTAAAAGTGCAATATCTTGAAAACGTGACTGCTGACATGAAAAACATTTTGGGACCGTATCAACAGTGGACTAATTAAAAAAATACAAAAAAATATTTTTTGAGTGGATTTTCCCTTTTAGACGGTTAACCAGCTGATGAATACTGTAAGGCCCAGGATTTAATCTAATTCCGGAATTCTCAATTCAGGGTTTATTTTTCAAACCTCAGCCAAGTCACAGTGCCGTGTCCTTTAGTGGACAACGCTGAGCGTTCAATGGGCCAACATACGAGAACATGAAAATTGAGTTAATGTTAAGGGGACACCTGATTCGATTAAGAAGAAGGGTCTTGCTGGCGGTGAGCTGTGATTGGCTTGTTTTCCCCCTGACTCCTCCCATTGCATTTTTATTGACCCGAAATACCCATATCTCTGACAAATATGCATATGGTCATAACTGCTTGGGAACAAAATATATTTTCCTAATTTCAACATATTACAAAGCTACAGTTCTCACAATTATCAGAGGGATACCGTGTTAATAAACTTAATGGAATATCATACATATGTAAACAGTTTTTCATTCCTACAACAACATAGGGTATCAGCAAGGCCATCTTGAACACATTTGTAAATAGGCTTTAAACATTGGATTTATGTATGCAATAAATATCCCATGAGCTATATGCCTCCACCCCAAAAGCCCAAAAGGCAAAGAAACATAAAAGTTGCAAGGTCGGTATTTACTTTGGGCTGATAATATACTACTATTTCAACATCTCTATCTACAATTACCCACTAACCACTGCCTGAGCTCACATGGCCTTCCGAGTAGATCCACAATAGCAGATGTAATGAGAGATTTAATAATCAGGGACTATGGGTAGGAGTTAAAGGAAGGACACATTTATTATGCTATTTTAAATATGTGCAACATACTGTACATGCTTTTGACAACAATTGCTTCCTAGTTACAAGTTCATTAAGAGTTTAAACAATTTTAACACATAAAGTCTCAGAATCTCCTCTCTTTGAAGTGGTAGCCTAGCTAGGTATCACCCTGCTTTGACTTGTCCTTTTATGGCTGTTAAATGCAGACACAGTGAAGCACCAAATGGAACAGTCCTCGCTCTCTTTCTCTCTCTCTCAATTTCAATTTCAATTTAAGGGCTTTATTGGCGTGACACACCTCATTGACTGTCTAGCAATATTTTGCATGCTTAGATACTTAGAATTAGAACATTAATAGACAAAGCAAGTGAAATAGATAATAAACAAAAGTGAAATAAACAATATATATTTTTTTTTATTAACAGTAAACATTACACTCACAAAAGTCTCTCTCTCTCTCTCTCTCTCTCTCTCTCTCTCTCTCTCTCTCTCTCTCTCTCCCTCTCTCTTCATCTGACAACTCACCTCTAAAACATAATGACACATAACATCAGATCCATGTGGGAGGGAATAGGTGTTGAAATAGTGTTGAAATAGTGTGGTAAAGCACAGTGGTGTAAAGTACTTAAGTAAAAATACTTTAAAGTACTACTTAAGTAGTTTTTGGTGGTATCTGTACTATACTTTACTATTTATATTTTTGACATCTTTTACTTTTACTTCACTACATTCCTAAAGAAAATAACGTACTCTTCACTCCATATATTTTCCCTGACACCCAAAAGTACTCATTACATTTTGAATGCTTAGCAGGACAGGAAAATTGTCCAATTCACGCACTTACCAAGAGAACAACCATGGTCATCCATATTGCCTCTGACTCACTAAACACGAATGCCTTGTTTGTAAATTATGTCTGAGTTTTGTCGAGTGACCCTGGCTATCTGTAATTTCAAAAATAAGAACATTGTGCAGTCTGATTTGCTTAATATAAGGTAATTTGAAATTATTTAAACTTTTACTTTTACACTTAAGTATATTTTAGCATTTACATTTACTTTGATACTTAAGTATATTTAAAACAAATTATTTTAGACTTTTACTCAAGTAGTATTTTACTGGGTGACTTTCACTTTTACTTGAGTCATTTTCTATTAAGGTATCTTTACTTTTACTCAAGTATGGCAATTGGGTACTTTTTCCAGCACTGGTAAAGAATGAGTTTTAAAACTGAATCTCTCCAACTGACAGGATTCATTCCTGACCGTTAAGCTCCCAGTCACCTAAAGTTTATGGCCCAGCCATTTACAGGCTGCCTCCCAGCCAGGACAGATCTTTTGACTTTCCGCTGGCATTTTAACATGCTTCAGATTCACCACAGACAGCAGTCGAGATGTGAACACCACGATAATACCACCAACTGAAACCAACAGTAACAATCGGATGACATGGAGTCTTCTCATGTTTCCCCTGCAAAGACAATCTGAGATTTTGCATGAGAAAAGTTGAGTAGTTTTAGCGAAGTACGACTATCATACAGTGTTTGACTCGGTGGCCAGCATAACATGATTTGTCTGGAATACGAAGGTCCATCGGTCTGGTAATAGAGAGGTGTCTCCCTGATGCAATGTCTGCATCCCAAATGGCACCTTATTCCCATATGGCTCTGCTCAAAAGTAGTGCACTACACATGTAGGATCTCAATTTGATCACCATGTTGCAGTAGAACTTTCCCGCCATGCAGGAAATGTAACACTTGTAGTGTGTCGAGGTTTAAAAAGTATTCTGGAGTTTGAGACTTGATTTTCCCTTACAAAAAATGTATCAACCCCTACAAAAATGTCCATTCTGTTGCTGCAGAATTACTTTCCCACTGTAGCAAAGTCGCTCAAATTAAGATCCTACATCTGTGTATAGGGAGTAGGGTGCCTTTTGGGAAGCAGCCAATGTCTGCCTTGGTTGATGAGAAACGGCAAACTAAATGCACAATGGACTAGGAGAAGAGACTGAGCTTGAGGATCTCATGATAAAGCCCACAGTCTCCATAGGGACAATGGAACTGTCATAGCATTTACTCACTTGTGATTAACAGTATTTTGATAAACTCTCATTAATAATGCAAAGACAATTACTGAATTACACTTTAATGTCAGATTATATACTTACAAAGAGCAGTATGGAAATTCAATGTCGCCCTATGCTATTTAAAAATGTTATAGACTGACTGGATTCTCATTGTTATGTTATGAGAGGAGGAATTCAGTGATGTGTGTGACTGTGGCAAACAGGAGAGATTGAGTGCCAACATTTGTTTGTTGGGCGAACAAATGGTGACAAACGATGGCAAATTGGAGTGGAGCCCCCCCGCTGAGCTATAGTTGCCAACTGGGATCACAATGGAAGAGGTGCTAGGGGAAAATAAACACAGGCACACACATGCACACACACGCACACACACACACACACACACACACACACACACACACACACACACACACACACACACACACAATGCTATCCAAATGAAAGGGGGGTTGGGGGGTTCAAGGCAACATGGCATGCATACAGACAAACCGACACACACAATAGCATAAGGGGATAAAGGGATAAGGCACCATATCAATTCAAAGGGACAGAGACACACACAACACACACATCTATGCATAAAGGCTCACACAGGACCATCTAATCCAATGTTTAAAATGAAAGAGTGGAGGCACAGTGTGTGCTGAAGAGCATATGGCCTAATCCTATAAATCTATAAAATAGTGACAGATGTAAACAGAGTTCCCTGTGTCTCTGCCTCTGATCTGGAACCCTGGGAAAAATCTAATTCCCTACACCCTCTCATCCAATCCCATTCCCAACTCCCACACCGTTCCACGTGGGGAAACTCAATGAAGCTCAACAATGGGCATGGACTAGACCAGGGCTCTCCAACCCTGTTCCTGGAGAGCTACCCTACTGTAGGTTTTCACTTGATTCATCTTATAAATCATATTACAGTCAGGTGCGCTAGATAAGGGTTGGAATGAAAACCTACAGAATGGTAGCTCTCCAGGAACAGGGTTGGAGAGCCCTGGACTAGATAGACATGGCAACCAGAACACACCAATAAGAAATAGATTCGGAGGAGCCGCAGACCATTTTTGAAAAGGGGATTCAATGTAATTGGCCAGAAAAAACAATGATTTTTAATTCCCCCAGAGATGTGCTTTGCCAACTTCGTTTGCCTGCAGACACCCGTGTCACGGGAAGTGCCAAGTAGCTATCCGCACATTGTTCCTCTATTGGCAATGCTGTATCTTCTATCTTCAGACGCCATTAGCAATAATAATGTCTGGCTAATTAGCAAGATGTTTGGGTAACAGCCCCTAAGGAAGTTTCTGAACCATTCTTTGTGTTCAAATAGTATTTATTTGGCATGCTTATTTTTATTGTCTCTCAAATATGTGAGCTGCACTTGATTGAGCTCGCCTGGCAGCCTGGGACAATGGAACCAATGGAATACTCCTAAAAGTGCAAACCCCCGCCCATCTTGCATTCAAGGCAGGCTCGTTCAAACGCTCAACACTTTCCAAAGAAAACAGACACTATTTGAACCCAGGTCTGCTTTGTTTGTGAATCTATGCTGTATGAGGGATACAAAGTATATTGAAAGCAAGTGCTTCCACACAGGTGTGGTTCCTGAGTTAATTAAGCAATTAACATCCCATCATGCTTAGAGTGAAGTATAAAAATGCTGGACAGGCCATTATTTTGGCTACCATGGCTATGCTCCCATAGGATGACAATGTCCCAATCCACAGGGCACGAAATGGTTTGATGAGCATGAAAACGATGTAAACCATATGCCATGGCCGTCTCAGTCACCAGATCTCAACCCAATTGAACACTTATGAGAGATTCTGGAGTGGCGCCTTTGACAGTGTTTTCCACTACCATCAACAAAACACCAAATGATGGAATTTCTCGTGGAAGAATGATGTTGCATCCCTCCGATAGAGTTCCAGACACTTGTAGAATCTATGCCAAGGTGCAAGACACTTTATGTTGGTGTTTCCTTTATTTTGGCAGTTACCTGTATATGACTATCAGGGTATCTCTGGCACACAGAGAACATCCACCAGGTCCACCTCGCTCGCCTCCCAGGCCTCGAACACAGACAAGTCATTGTGTGTGGGCACAGATGGGATTTGCATGCGTGTTAGACTGGATTACACACCCAGGCTCTGGGAACCGGGACCCCTGGGGTCTTCCCCTCTATTCCCCATCGCTGGTGAGTTCGGGCCGGGCTAGAAAGCCAGCCTCCCCCCTTCAATGCAGAACTTCAAACAAACCTCACAGCTTAATTGGCCCAGAAAACATATCAGATATAATGTTACATTCTCTGATTTGGGGCTTTTGAGTTCTTTTGAGCCGTCTCTGCACTTTATGGAAAGTAGCACTGAGACTTGATCAAAATGATCATGCTAACCCTTACACATCTATACTGATACCCATTCATTCAAGGTTTAGTTGGGAGAATGACAGTGTAGAAGGGGGTAATCCTTGAACTGATATGTATATTAACTACTTTAATCCTTGAACTGAGGATGCTGTGTCTGAGAGGGTGGAGATAGGCAGGCCGACAGGGGCACGTAAAGCTCCTTAACTTAAGGATGTCTGGGGCCTTACAGACAACATGGTGCCTGCTACTGAGTACTGTACGTCAAAAGTCCCCTATCTGCTGTAATTGATATAGGAAATGTCAATCAGCATACCAGCATATTGATTGACATAAGCAATTTATGGGATAAAAAAACCTGTAACATGGTTATACGGAAGTTTTGGGACATCCCACTTGAAGATTTGTGAGGAATATGTTTTTTTTTTTTTTTTGGGGGGGGGGGGGGGGTAATTGTGCCTATTTTACAGTATGAGAAGTAAAATGTTGACTGGTGTCTCAAAGATTGAATGTAATGTGTGGGGTATTTTTGTAGACAGAAGTCGGTCCCGCTTTAAATGACGTTCAGCTTATAAAGGCTTCATAAAGCCATCATAATGCCTTCATAAGCACTACATAAATCTGTTACAAAGCATCTATAACCGTATGTCATGCTTTATAAAGGGTTCATAAATGTGGCATAACTGTGTGACATAATCACCAATGTTAATATTGAATATGATATAAACATGTGCTTTATAAAGGGTGAGGTTGTGCTGAACGATGGCACACACTCTAAAGTGAAGTCATGTTAGTTACATAATATATAATATAAATAATATGCCATTTAGCAGACGCTTTTATCCAAAGCGACTTACAGTCATGCGTGCATACATTTTTTATTTTTTGTGTGTATTACAGCTAATCTCGTTCACAGACACTTCCGCCCAAATGCGCGGAAGGTATTATGGACCAACGCATCAAATTTGGCATTCATTAGTTAGGGTTAGGTTTAAAATCACATTTTAAGCAGATAAATTGTGGAAATGGGCAGGGTTTAGCCATAATTATGACTTTGTGGCTGTATTAACTGGTAACGATCAGGGGGGATGTTTTTGTTAGCAAAGGACATAGCCTGATGAAAAATAATTTACTTAGTAAGGTCACTCCCATATAATTCTATGGTCACTCCCGTTAAGGCCAACTTTGAATGGTTGATATCCCACCCAGGCTTATACAGTGCATTCGGAAAGAATTCAGACCCCTTCACTTTTTCCACATTTTGTTACGTTACAGCTGTATTCTAAAATGGATTAAATTAATTTTCTTACTCAACAATCTACACACAATACCCCATAATGACAAAGTAAAAACAGGTTTTTAGAAGTTTTTGCAAATGTACTAAAAACAAAACATAGAAATACCTTATTTACATAAGTATTTAGACCCTTTGCTATGAGACTCAAAATTGAGCTCAGGTGCATCCTGTTTCCATTGATCATCCTTGAGATGTTTCTACAACTTGATTGGAGTCCACAAGTGGTATATTCAATTGATTGGACATGATTTGGAAAGGCACACACCTGTTTATATTAGGTTCCACAGTTGACAGCGCATGTCAGAGCAAAAACCAAGCCATGAGGTCGAAGGAATTGTCTGTAGAGCTCCGAGATAGGATTGTGTCGTGGCACAGATCTGGGGAAGGGTACCAAAAAATGTCTGCATTATCGAAGGTCCTTAAGAACACAGTGGCCTCCATCATTCTTAAATGGAAGAAGTTTGGAACCAGCTAAGACAACGCAGGAGTGGCTTCGGGACAAGTCTCTGAATGTCCTTGAGTGGCCCAGCCAGAGCCTGGATTTGAACCCGATCTAACATCTCTGGAGAGACCTGAAAATAGCTGTGCAGCGACGCTCCCCATCCAACCTAACAGAGCTTGAGAGGATCTGCAGAGAAGAGTGGGAGAAACTCCCCAAATACAGGTGTGCCAAGCTTGTAGCGTCATACTCAAGAAGACTCAAGGCTGTAATAGCTGCCAAAGATGCTTCTAGTACTGAGTAAAGGGCCTGAATACTTTCTGTTTTTTATTTTTACTAAATTGGCAACCATTTCTAAAAACCTGTTTTGATGAGGGAAAAAAACGATTTAATCCATTTTAGAATGAGGCTGTAACGTAACAAAATGTGGAAAAAGTCAAGGGGTCTGAATACTTTCTGAATGCACTGTATGTGCTGTGTGCACAATAGCCTGGGGACGACATTACACTAAGAAACACTTACCTTGATGAAAGCCCCCAACAGAAGGAAATTGAAAGTGGCATTCTTCTGGAACCAAGTTACATGTTCTTCAGTACACAAACACACACACAACAATATAACAAGCCATACGGTGGGGTGCTGGACCCAGTCAGGTCTTTGATACAACAATATAGCAAGCCATACCGTGGGGTGCTGGGCCCAGTCAGGTCTTTGACACATTCACCCACTTCCTCGCTGAAAGATCAGCCACAAATTGTCGGCACCATTGTAACAGGTTGTCTTCAAGCCCTGGTCTCCAGCATGGGAACAGAAGATTAATGCCTGGTGTGGTAGTCTCAGGTTGGACTACTCCAAATCATCTTGGCTCTGACACACACACAAACACAAGCTTTGCAGGTCCATCAACACATTTAAATACCTCTCACACCCTACAGTAACCAGTGGATCATGAGAGAACCTTCATAAATCAGCAGAACATGAATAACCTACTTATTTATGTTTTATGTAGCGTCCTGTAATACTTTATTTGAAGTGAGACACCTGCCGTCATTCATAACACATCTATAAAGACTGTCTATTGCATGACGATGTACGTACTTTAAAGTCAGACCCCTTTGGTCATTCATAACACATAAAGGCTTAATGACGTAAACACAAATCTATTAACACTTAGGGATTTATCATTAACAGCTAAAACAAATAAACATTAAAGACTTGTTTAAAGTATATACATGTCTTTTTATCTTTACATTTTTAAAACAATACAAATACATTAAGTTTCAAAAAGTACAGCAATGCAATTACATTGAACATTACACCGGGCTGTGAATAGTGTAGCTTGTCTCTGAGCTGGTGGATGAAGGGTTCTTGCCTCTCTGCCTGCTGGAGGTACTGCATGTTGGTTCCAACCTTAAAAGTATCAACAAAGAAAGTTAGCAGGTCTGTTAGGAAATGCCTTTGTCACACCATCTGGATAAGGGCATTTCTGTGCTGCGCCAGAAATACTCGAAATGGATAGATACGAAACTCCATTCGATTCGTATTATTATATTAATTTCCAAATCTCATGACCTGACTATGAAACTTGGCTGTATCTTGGGGGATTTTTATTTAGCTGAGCCTGCTAGCTAGCTAAATATTGTTAGCTAGCTAGCTAGCAATTGCTGTGAATTCACCAACATTTTTAAAAGTAACGAATGAGGTAGCTATGTAATCTAACTCAACACTTAACTACTACAAATGAATATAAATGACAATAAATAAAGGTTAATTTGCTAGTTTTTCGATGTCCAGTGGCACCACAAGTGGGCACATGTGCGCTTATTGCGCTACAGAAACAACCAATCAAAAATTAAAGGGAAACTACCCAAAAAAAATCTGTGTTTCTTAGATTTTTCCCAAAACTCCAAAGTCATCCCCTGATGTAGCTTAAGCATTGTTGAGAACACATAAAATCTAATTTTGTTGTTTTTCTATTAAAAAAGTATGAAGAAACTGGGGGAAAACCCCCCCAAAATTGGGGAAATCCAAAACCTGGAATTTTTGGAAAAAACAGAATTAGGCAAAAAAAAATAACAGATTTTAAAGGGCCCTACTAACATTTTTTGCTGCGCATGACTGCACTTTAGTGGGTGTGTCATTTTCAAAGAGGGAAATAGGTTGGGCCTTCCCAGAAATGTTTTAGAGTAATATAATATAAACCATTTAGCAGACGTTTTTATCCAAAGCGACTTACAGTCATGCGTGCATACATTTTAAAGTATGGGTGGCCCCGGCAATCAAACCCACTATCCTGGTGTTATAAATGCTATGTGAAGCTTCAATTTATGATTTATAAAGCCTTTATTAAGCAGTGCTTATGCCACCCTTTATAAAGCACAGGTTTATGCCATATTTTACATAGTGGGTTATAGCACATTTGACATTGGTGGTTATGTCACACAGTTATGCCACATTTATGAACCCTTTATAGAGCATAACAAACGGTTATAGATGATGTGACACATTTATATAGTGTTTATGAAGGGTTTATGAAGCCTTTATGAAGCCTTTATAAGCTGCACGTCATTTAAAGCAGGACCCAAAAGTAATATCTCCTATGGGTCAACTATACATTACATTTACATTTTAGTCATTTAGCAGACGCTCTTATCCAGTGTGACTTACAGTTAGTTAATGCATAAATTGTTCATACTCACATTGACTCATTGAGTTTAGTTTGGAGTAATAGCAGTCCTTTCTAGCAGTCTCACACTGTACAGTACGCGCATGACTGTATACACTTCATACCTGTGTGCATTGCATGCATGTGTAGCCTACAGTATGGGATCGGTGTGTGTGTATCACTGTGTCTGTTGTATGCCTGTCTGTTGTGTCTGTGTATTATTGTACACAAAATATCCCACAATAAAGCACCACAACAGTACTGTATATTATATTATATGTTCAATGTATTCGTCCCGCTGAGCATAACCGTGAATAGATAAACGCAGCCTTGTTTAAACGCCCAAAGCCCTGCGGTGCATTGCAGCCCTGAGGATTAGAAATGAGAGCGGGCTTAATATTGATCCCTGGGTAACCTATGAAGCGCTCATAATTTTATAATATCCTTCCACACACACTGTTATTAATGACGTTAATGCTCTCCTGCGGAAAGCGCTACAGAAAAATCCATGACCATGCACTTACTGTACTATCCACTGGGAATTTTGAGGGGAGCTAAATTCTCAATAAGACTCAATCAAATGCAATATGAGGAACGCTGGTCATGCCCCTTTGGATGTTTAGGCTTAATTGATTCTATTCATATGTCCGGGGTAAGAGGTTATCGATTTGTTGCACTTTTGTTTTGACTTTGTTTTCATGGTTGAAACTGTCTTTTGCAGGCAATGTTGTGAGGTGAGATGGGAGTGCATGTTACACGTATGGTTGTTTTCTTATTAGATACTGTATCTCATCATTGCTGAACAGTGGGAGGGTTGAGGTGCAGCATCCATCTATAACACCTTTGGCTTTTGGAATGAGGTGCTAACACAGGTTTTTCCTATTTTCTATCATTTTTCCCTATTTCATAAGGCCATGAGTTGTTCCAGACCATGTGACCTGGGCTGGGCATATGTTATGGAGAGAATCTCTGACTAGCGGCCAGAGTATTTCCTGGTCAAGTTACACAACAGAAAAAAAGGTTTTGATCCCACTTCTGACATGTTGCGTTACTAGATAAATGCATTAGGCAGAGAGACATGAGTCAAGTTTTTTTTTTTACTGGGTAGATCCTTGAACGTGACTATAGATTTAACCCTTCACAGGACATTGTCATAACAGATTCCTTATTCTACATAAAATACAAGTGGTATAACCCTTACATCAAAATACTAGACTACATTTACTTCAGAAAATAACATTAAATCACTGTATTTCACCTCAGAAAGCAACACGACACAGATGTCCAATTCAATCCAATTCTCAATAGGTATACCTACTAATTGGCTGAGCAAAAGGCCTGGATGGATTTAAATTGGCAATATACTACAAGTGGCAGTATCAATGAACCGTGCGTCCAACCCAACACAGGCTATCTCCCTGGGGTATTCATTTTCACAGAGGAACAGATATGAGTGTATGGGGGTGGAGAGCCGAGCCGGGGAGTGGGTGGAGGCGATTGATTCAATATCTTAGGTTGTGCCGCAGAATACAGATTCAGATTCACACACGCACACGCACACGCACACGCACACGTACACACACACACACACACACACTTAAGCAGCTTATGAGGTAATGCAAATATAAATGTGGTTTTTATTCGTTGATAGTGAGCCATGAACCGTTGCCCCTCGCTGCCTCTTTTATTTTCACATTTTAATAGAATGATCTGTAGCGTATACTGCAGGGCACTGGCCAATAGAAAAGAGGATGCCTACATAGATTCATGTATACAGTATTTCTTCCTTAGCTAAGTCACTTTTGTTGCGCTGAATATAGGCTCTTGTGTATTAATCAAGGCATATACACAGAGTGTACAAAACATTGCTATTTTCCATGACATAGACTGACCAGGTGAATCCAGGTGGAAGCTATTATCCCTTATTGATGCCACTTGTTAAATCCACTTCAATCAGTGTAGATGAACAGGAGGCGACAGGTTAAAGAAGGATTTCTAAGCCTTGAGACATGGATTGTGTATGTGTGCCATTCAGAGGGTGAATGGGCAAGACAAAATATTTAAATGCCTTTGAACGGGGTATGGCAGTAGGTGCCAGGTGCACTGGTTTGTGTCAAAAACCGCAACGCTGCTGGGTTTTCACGCTCAACTGTTTCCCGTGTGTATCAAGAATGGTCCACCAACCAAAGGACATCCAGCCAACTTGACACAACACTTTGTAGAGTCCATGCCCCGATGAATTTAGGCTTTTCTGAGGGGAATATTAGGAAGGTGTTCTTAATGTTTTGTACACTCAATGTAGACATCAAGGAATGGAGTAACCATCCAGGCAGACATTTCAAAAATGGATCATCCTGGCTGATCATAGGTCTGCCATATAATCTCTCCCACAGACCCAACAGTTGATACAGTCACAATATGGCGGCTGGCTGACCTGATCCTTACAAGCTACAAGGATCCTTCTAAGATCCTTGTAAGATCCTAATAAGCTATTGTGATCTTCAATCCTGGACTTCCAACCTGGGGATCCACAGGGTGTGTAGGCATTGTTCCAGTCGTTTACTGACACAGATGAATCAACTAATCGAGAGCTTGATGATTAACTGATTGGTTGAATCTAGTGTATTAGTACTGGGCTGGAACAAAAGCCTGCAAACCATATAAAAAATAGGACCAGGGTTGAAGAACACTGCCAACAACAGCACACCATATTTTCGACTAAGAGTGATGGTATATGACTGCGAGTACTGATATCTATTTCAAAGCATTTAATAGACAAACCGAATCCAACAAAATCGTATTAATTCACGACAATGTATTCATAAAAATGCAATCTATTCATAAGTGTATCTTAAAAACACATATTTCTGTTTCTCTATAGCCAAGACTAAAATGAGTTATGGAATGAATGAAATATCCCTGGTCTGTTTTTGTCTCTTTCATATTTCTCTTCTGACTCGTTCATCAATCATCCACGGCCCATTAACAATCATTCTCCAAGACAAATAATACAATCAGGGAAAGGGTCCTGTAGCCTACCAATGTATTTCCAAAGAGATAATTGTAATATATCAGCTGACGTCAAATGATGTTATTCTTACCTTTATCTTTGTCAGATGACTAAAAGCTAATTTACTCTCAGAGCGGATTCGCTCAAGGTAGAATATTCCCGACATGCTCGTTCTAGACATGCCAACATGACTCTAAATCAATGCTTAGAGACTGAGATAACTCTATGTATTAGAGGAGATCTATTCCTAAATTGTGTAATTACGGTGTACTAGGCAGTAAATACATTTGCATTTTGGTCATTTAGCAGACGCTTTATCCGGAATGAATTACCATCAGTCAACAAATGTAGGTAAAACAACCACATTTCACCATCATTGCTAAAATGGCTCCATAAATGTACTTAGGCCTGCTCCTTTGTGACACAGTAGTCACATGGTAGTTACTAGGTAATTCTAGATATGCTGATATTAGAGTAGGTTATGTCATGAAACCTGTATTTCTGCGATATACGCAGCGATTATGTCTAACTGTTCTGCCTTCCCCTTGTCTAGATTCTAAAATATTAACTTCAGCATATAGCAGCTTCATGTGCTGTAAAAACAAATCACTTTCGTTCTGAGCCTCAAATGGCTCTTCCGTGTAGGCCCTTTCATAATTCATAACTCAAGTAACTTTGAATCCATCAGGGTAAATGTAAGATTCAAGCACAAGGGCATGGACTTTTCCCATTTTAGTCACCTGTAGACTGTTATAGAGTCCAGATGGAAACAACAACAAATATTTCATAAATCTGATCACAGGATTATAGCCTACACCTGTGCATCACTAATTCTTCCAGGTATTATTAAAACTTGAGCGGATTTCCCTCACATTTTGAGGAGTGGAAAGTACAATCTATCTTTAACCTTTTACTGCAGTAGGCTAAATCAGGGTCACACAGAGTGTTTCTTGGTAGTCTTAAACAAATCTACTTTGAAACAAAAGTATACACCTCACACACATGGTTAAGGGCTTAAAAAAGAAGACACCTGTACCAAGTCAGATATAGAGTTGAAATGTATTACATTTTGAGTTTGTGTCCCAATATTACGCTTTATATACATTACAGAACACTGAAATATAATAAAACTGTTTGACATAGTAACACTGGATTTTCAGCTGTTTTGTTTAATAATGTTTATTAATTATGAAATTATGAAAAATATTAATAACATTCCACCCACTAGAGGGCGATTTGGTCATTTGACTGCAGGAAAGGGCTACAAAAGTTAAATATGGTGGCATTTCATCTGTATTCATGAATTGTTTCAATAAGTAAAGGTAACTGGATCTATTTTTGGATGTATCTGTTTAAAACTAAGGCCCCAAATCAATAAAAAAGGAAACTACCCTGCGCATTCACTCATAATGTTTATAATACATTTTAAAGGGATAGTTCACTTTTTTGTTTTAGCTTCAAAACAGTGAACTATCCCTTTAAGGACAGGTATGGTTTCGCATCAATATTCAATGATAATGTCTGTGAGCGGAACAGCTTGTTGGGTGTGTTGTGTTTTTAATGCGGGTAATTACACCTCCAATCGATGATTACAGTGATTACATTCTGACGGAACCTGCGTTTTTTCCTCTACCTGCAATTGATTGAATTCAGGCCTAAGTTCCATAGTAAATGCATTGATGTGACAATTACCAAACATGATGTTGTCGACAAGGCTATCTTGTTCTAAAACAAAGAATTTGTCCCCCCTTATCTTTATTCAAAGGTCAAGAACATTGCCTGTCCTGAGCAGGGTCTAGAAGTACTAGACCTACAGTAAACACATGGTTGTATAATGTTTGCCTATGTTTTCCCATTTCATGAATATCTCCCCTGACATATGCTAAACACGCCATGCTAGCAGTATTAGAACATTGTAAAGGTTACCAAGCCTTATCTGATAGCATGGTCTAACTCAGCGGAAATGGGAGACCATGGGCATTTGTGTACAGCAGATCTACAGATCCTCTCCTCAATAGTGCTCCAAGCATTCTGCTTTTCTGCAGAGCACACAGTGCTCCCTAGTGGCACATTTTGGACAGTTTATGATTAAATGGATACTTCGGGATTTTGACAATACTCTGTTAATCCAGAGTCAGATGAACTCATGGATACCATTTTTATGTACAGTATCTGCATCCAGTATGAAGGAAGTTAGAGGTAGTTCAGTGAGCCAATGCTAACTAGTATTAGCGCAACGACTGGAAGTCTATAGTATCTACTAGCTTGCTTCAAGTCATTGTGCTAACACTACTTAGCAATTGCGCTAACACTAGTGAACTTCCTTCATATTGCATGCAGAGACATACAAATTGAATCCACAAGTTAATCTGACTGGGGAAGTAGATAAAGGGCTTCATTGCCAAAATCCTGAAGTATCCCTTTAAATAGACTATACAGTATTTCACTGCAGTAGCACCACTAATTGAACAATGCTTGTTTTTTAGTTTTGATTGCTAAACATTATGGAGTAAATCTCACTGTATATGTGAAACTCTATAGTTTGTTGACCATTGTAAATGTTTACAAATGTACATTACGAAGCACATGTTCAAATATCCAAAACACAGATACAAATATGCACTTCCTCTCTACATAGAGTTTCTTCTGTTATTTATTCTGATCTACGATACCTCTGGGTTGCCTGACTACTAATGGTACTTGCTATTCCATTCTCTTCCTTCCTCCCTATACCCTTGGCTATCTTGAATATATATCTACATATGCACTGATCTAAGAGGACTAAAATCGAGAGGTGAAGGGCACTCCTCCTGGCACAACAGTATCTATAAAGGAAAGATTAAAGGAAGCTAGCATGGGTACATTGCTCATACAGTTGAAGTCTGAGGTTTCCGTTCATTAAAACTTGTTTTTCAACCACTCCACAAATGTCTTGTTAACAAACTATAGTTTTGGCAAGTCGGTTAGGACATCTACTTTGTGCATGACACAAGTAATTTTTCCAACAATTGTTTACAGACAGATTATTTCACTGTATCACAATTCCAGTGGCTCAGAAGTTTACATACACTAAGTTGACTATGCCCGTAAACAGCTTGGAAAATTCCAGAAAATGATGTCATGGCTTTAGAAGCTTCTGATAGGCTAATTGACATCATTTGAGTCAATTGGAGGTGTACCTGTGGATGTATTTCAAGGCCTACCTTCAGACTCAGTGCCTCTTTGCTTGACATCATGGGAAAATCAAAAGAAATCAGAAAAAAAATTGTAGACCTCCACAAGTCTGGTCCATCCTTGGGAGCAATTTCCAAATGCCTGAAGGTACCACGTTCATCTGTACAAACAATAGTATGCAAGTATAAACACCATGGGACCATGCAGCTGTCATACCGCTCAGGAAGGAGACGCGTTCTGTCTCCTAGAGACGAGCGTACTTTGGTGCGAAAAGTGCAAATCAATCCCAGAACAACAGCAAAGGACCTTGTGAAGATGCTGGAGGAAACAGGTACAAAAGTATCTATACCCACAGTAAAACGAGTCCTATATCGACATAACCTGAAAGGCCGCTCAGCAAGGAAGAAGCCACTGCTCCAAAACCGCCATAAAAAAGCCAGACTAAGGTTTGCAACTGCAAATGGGGACAAAGATTGTTATTTTTGGAGAAATGTCCTCTGGTCTGATTAAACAAAAATAGAACTGTTTGGCCATAATGACCATTGTTATGTTTGGAGGAAAAAGGGGGATGCTTGCAAGCCGAGGAACACCATCCCAACCGTGAAGAACGGGCGTGGCAGCATCATGCTGTGAGGAGGGAGGAACTGGTGCACTTCACAAAATAGATGGCATCATGAGGAAGGAAAATGATGTGGATCTATTGAAGCAACATCTCAAGACATCAGTCAGGAAGTTCAAGCTTGGTCTCAAATGGGTCTTTCAAATAGACAATGACCCCAAGCATACTTCCAAAGTTGTGGCAAAATGGCTTAAGGACAACAAAGTCAAGGTATTGGAGTAGCCATCACAAAACCCTGACCTCAATCCTATAGAACATTTGTGGGCAGAACTGAAAAAGCGTGTGCGAGCAAGGAGGCCTACAAACCTGACTCAGTTACACCAGCTCTGTCAGGAGGAATGGGCCAACATTCACCCAACTTATTGTGGGAAGCTTGAGGAAGGCTACCCGAAACGTTTGACACAAGTTAAACAATTTAAAGGCAATGCTACCAAATACTAATTGAGTGTATGTAAACTTCTAACCCACTGGGAATGTGATGAAAGAAATAAAAGCTGAAATAAATAATTCTCTCTACTATTATTCTGACATTTCACATTCTTAAAATAAAGTGGTGATCCTAACAGGGAATTTTTACTAGGATTAAATGTCAGGAATTGTGAAAAACTGAGTTTAAATGTATTTGGCTAAGGTGTATGTAAACTTCCGACTTCAACTGTATATGAAAACACAAATGTTCTCCACTAACAAGTCCACTATAAATAGCGGTTTTGAAAACTTGATTTATTCAACATCATTAACATCATTTAAACAGAGAGCAACGGTGCCCCCTTGTGTACATCCTTAATACCATGTTTTAGATTTATGTTTACATCTTTTGCTAGATATAAAATATTATATCTACTACAGAAACACTACAAGCAACTACATTTATATTTCAAACAAGTTTGCTAAATAGTGCAAAGATTAATGTTGGGATAGGAAAATGGGTAACACTTTATTTGAATACTCCATCTGTAGATGGTCTACAGACTATCTACAGACTATCAGTAACATTTCAACTAACTATGTACTAACTCTAACCCTAACCTTAACCCTTATCCTAACCCTAAACTTAACCCCTACCCTAACCCAAACCCTTACCTTAACCCTTATTCTAAACCTAACCCTAACCGTAACCTTAGCAAGCAGTTGCTTATCAACAGATAGTTTGTTGATAGTATGACCAGACTATCCAAATAAAGTGTGACCGTAAAATAGACTCCACAGAGCTTTAAAGTGGGTTAGATAAGCCTATAGGTCATTGGTTGGATCTCTTCTGCATTGCGGCGTTTAGACACACACCACCTTCATTGTCATGTGCATTCATTGACATTCTCATAGTAGTTGGGAGATATACTGTATGTGTCACACCACCTCACCTTTGACCTTTATTAGGGCTTCAGTTGTCATTCAAGTTGACAGCAGGGACGTGTTCAGTAGTGTACACTGTAGCAAAATGTGTTGCAACGGAAACCCAGAAGCTGTGTTCTTATTGGACAAGTTCAGGTAGTGCCTCCTCATTTCAAAACATTTTCTCCCGTCTGAACATGACCCTGGTCTATTCTCCATTGTCTGAGCTCTGGGCGTGCTGCACTACCTTGGGTTCAACCAGGCGATCATAGGATAGTATCAGCATCACCTGGAAATAACAATCCATTGTTAAATTGTAAAAGTGTCCATGCTAACCACAAAAAGCATAATCAAATGTGGCTAACATGCGCCACTTGAAAAAGTAGTGAGGTGCTAAATCCTAGTGAATGAAATTCATAGATTGATAGATCATAACCTCTTTAAATGTATAATGGGTTTTGAATAGACACACACACTGTGACTACTCACTGTGATCATGAGGAGAAGAGCCAGCATCATTCCAAGCATCAGGTATAAGTTACCGGTCAGTCCTCCAGCCCAGAGAGGCCCCAGGATAGTAGCCAGCCCCCCAACAGAGCGCCTCACACCTTGACTGAACCCTAGACACCACCAGGAACACACACACAAACACAATCCCAGTCATTTGAATGATTAATGACCTCTCCTTCCTGTAAAACAAATGGCCATTTAGTGATAGTTAATGATCATTCCCCTAATCATTCTCAGCATTGCTATGAGTCACAGCCTCATTGCCTAGGGGGGTTAGTCAAAGAGCCTGATTTACTATGATTAACTAAGCCTTCACACAAGTGCATTGTTGGCACCTTTTATTTTCAGAAGGTAATAAAACAAAAACAAAGCTAAAATATTTCATTATCTTATTTAAATCAATCTTTAATATTAATATTTGTATTCCTTCTAGAAATAACATGTCTAAACGTCATCATAAATTAGCACTACGGTGAGTCCAGCTCAATGAACCAATACATGCAATGATCACATTCGCTGACCTAACAGGAGTGATTCGCTGTCAAACTGATATGTCATGAGTCAAACGGTGGCCATGTAAGTCAGACACCCACCTTGTGTTTTCTCTGCAGTGACTTTGGAGAAAAGAGACACCTGGGACACGGCCACGAAGGGAAGCCCCAGCAGCTGCAGGAACACTCCGATGATGAACGTTGTCAACTCCCAGGAGTACCCACCTGGACACAGGAAGAGACACAACCTCAGTCAGATGGATGATCGTTGGTGACATGGTTGAAATTCTACTACCTCAACTCCCTCTGGGAAAAGAGGTGTGTGTGTGTGTGTGTGTGCATGAGTGTGTGTGTGTGTCTGCTTGCTTATATGTGTGGTCTTCATGTGCCTCCAAGTGGTGGGTTGTATATCACTTACAGATCTATCATTAATACCTTCATAGCCACCTCACCACCCTATCCACCCCAGGAGTCTCATACCAACCCTGGGTACGGAATGACATGTCATACACAGACGGTGGTGGTACATACTCTCTCAGCCACTCGCTCCGGGGTGTTTACCCTAGGTACAGATCTAGGATCAGCTTCCCCTCCCCCAATCCTAACATTAACCATTAGTGGGGAAAATGCTAAACTGACCCAAGATCAGCCTCTAGGTTCCCACCCACTCACCCTGGGGGTTGGCCAGGAAGATGAGGCACCAGACGCAGGCTACACTGCAGATGACCAGCCCCACGGCAAGCACCACGCGGTCTTCCACCTGGCGGCTGAGCCAGCGCACCAAGAAAAAGCCCAGGATCACCTCAACGCCACACAGGCTGTACATCAGGCTGTTGGCAAGCTCTCCGAAGCCAAAGGAGCGCTGGGTCAGAGGTGTCACCATGGTCTAGAGAGGAAGGGGAATGGGGACATGAGAAATTACATCACTATGTCAGGGTAGTCACCATGTTCTGGGGAGAGAGAGGAAGACAGGAAATTACATCACTATGTCAGGGTAGTCACCATGTTCTGGGGAGAGAGAGGAAGACAGGAAATTACATCGCTGTCAGGGTAGTCACCATTTTCTGGGGAGAGAGAGGAAGACAGGAAATTACATCGCTATGTCAGGGTAGTCACCATGTTCTGGGAGAGAGAGGAAGACATGATATTACATCACTATGTCAGGGTAGTCACCATGTTCTGGGGAGAGAGAGGAAGACAGGATATTACATCACTATGTCAGGGTAGTCACCATGTTCTGGGGAGAGAGAGGAAGACAGGGAATTACATCACTATTTGTTTACCTCTTGATGGGAAAGAGTTCCCAGTTTCCACTCTATGAACTAGGTGTAAAGTCAAAATTATATTGTGAAAACTTATGAACATGAAAATAAGCTTTCAGGTCTTGAAATAAGGTTAGGGTTAGGCATTTGATATGGTTAGGATGCAACAAAAAAAGATGGCGTCTATGTTTAGGCTGTTGCTGCGAGAACTACAGTTGTGCAGCTGCTCTTACCTCCAGTGCTGTCTGGTTGAAGAGGGTGATGAACTGAGCAGTGAGGAGCACCACCACCTCCTCCCTCAGAAACTCTACAGAAAGAGAGAGGAGAGAGAGAGAGAGAGAGAGAGAGAGAGAGAGAGAGAGAGAGAGAGAGAGAGAGAGAGAGAGAGAGAGAGAGAGAAGTAAGAGAATCCATAAAAATGTATGTTCACCACATATGCAGGCATACTTCAACCTTCCTCGAAAACTCAACAAAGCTGGAAAGGCCATGAGTGAGAATATTTACCACATACAAAGTTGATAGGCTTTACATTCACAACTCTCCTTCCATCGCCCTAAAACCCACTACAGAATGGGCTACAGACAGGCAGAATCAATAATAAAGAATAATTGCAGCATTCAGAATTTAGTCTCCCTTTCGCCCACAAAACTCAACACAGGCATAGAGTCAATTAAAGAGGAAGTCCAACATACATACCACCTTCTCCTTCCAAACATCTATACACACAGAGAGAGAGACTCAATACGAGTGATGTGACACACACACACACAAACATATACACTGACACACACAAACAAACACACATACACACATGCTGACATACACCAGACATGACACGCGTGTAGTATTTCCTCGATACTGAGGAAATCTGATCTGACATGCCACACAAGATTCACCCTTCATGAACTCCTCAATAGAGAGAATGGGGAACACACACACACACAAGCTGGCACATAAAATATACTTGAGAGACAGAATCGATACAGGAGACAACTAACATGCACTAATAGACAGTGACAACTCAACAGATAAGATGGTGATAAACTAACAATACACATGTCTAAAGAGTAGAGTAGAGAGAGAGTAGAGCATTACTTTATTAATCCCAACTTGGGAAATTGTTCAATCACAGCATGCATCATCAATGACTTACAATGACAGCACACACAACAATGACCAACACATTATTTAAAAAAAAATGTTTTTAAACACATTAAGACACATAAAGGCACATGCACCAACCATAGTATCCCTAAAAGAATAGTCTGATTCAAGTGCTGTTTTCTATCCTACTCTGGGGGAAGTCAATTAGGCCAATCACATCACAGATCTCTCCACTCACCTTGACTAGCACTGAAAATTATGAGGGGGTTTGAGATAGTCGAAGGAGGAGGCGAGGGAGGGGGAGAGGAAGGTGGAGAGGGAGGGCACTGTGAAGGGTCCTGGAAATGGTGGATCTCTGAGGAAATTGTTGTCTCTATCTGGTCGTCCCAGACAGTGCCGTAGGTCTCCAGTGTCTCCTCGGCCCCTACCAGCGGCTCCTCCTCCTCGATCTCTCCCACAGCGATACCCCCCTCTCCGGAGCTGATAGGTGGTATGTCCCAGTACAGAGCCAGCACCACAAACTGGAGCAGGATCCACATCAGACACATGAAGATCTGGAAGAGGGGGGGGGGGGGGGAGAGGGGGTAAGATGGTTGAGATGGTAGAGCAAGTAAAATATTTTTATGTCAGCATTTTAATTTGTGAGTGTGTTGAGTGTGCAGTGTTTAAGGAATTTTTATAATGTTCTCAAATGTTTCCATTGGTTTTATAAAATATGTATATATACAGTGCAAGTATTCAGACACCTTTACTTTTTCCACATTTTGTTACGTTACATCCGTATACTAAAATTGATTAAATTCTTTTTTCCTCATAAATCTACACACAATACCCAATAATGACAAAGCGAAAACAGGTTTTAAGAAATGTTTGCTAATAAAAATAAAAAGAATACCTTACTTATTTATTTATACTTTCCGAATGCACTGTAAGTATGCAATGTCAATAAAATCATACTGTATAGGCTACAGTGTTAATGTACCCGCTAACTCTGAACAGGAGATTGAAGGTACATGCATGGGAGCTAAATGGATGTCTGTGGTTTAGTATTCATGAAGCATAGAGCTGTAGTGGGAGAACCTGAGAGGATAGATTATCTGGATGCTGGTGTTTACCCCGGGAGAGGTGTAGTTGTTCACCACAAACGGCCCCAGCTGGAAGTCGCACAACCTCAGGAACAGATTGAACGCCGGCCCTGCAAAATGGAGGGTCGTATTCATTAGGCATCAAACGGAAGAAAACAGACTAAAAAACAGGGAGGCACCACCTAAACTTAAGATAAGATACACATGTTTTTGTTGTAGGAGCAGTTTGGGGGTGAGGGGTGCTGTACATTTTTATCGCCAACGGGGGCGGGGGGTGTTCTGGACCATAGCCGCGGGGAGTAGGGGTGCTGAAACCCCCCCTGAAAAATCAGAATATTTTTTTAAAATAATCATTTAAATAATATATTTTTGGAAAAAGTATTATTATTATTTTCAGCATCTCCACTTGGCAAAAAAGGTAGTTGTATAATAAAGAACAGTATCTCGCAGGATTCAATAGTTGGAATTGTAAGAGTTGTTGCCCTCTCTGTTTCTCTGTGATTGTCATTCTAATGGAATCCCGAAAGAACAAAACCCTGTCCTCAAACATTTACATCAAAAGGTGCAAAGTTATGGGCAAAGACACAAAACTTCCGCATCAAATAAAGTATTTTTCTTGATCAAATAACATGGAAAACAACCACATTTTGTGCAGTATTAATTTACCATCCTTATAAACCACTTAATGTAAATGGACACTACTGTATTGTACATAGGCTGGTCATTTAGGTTTGTACCTAGACTTTCACAATACAGTAATTGAGTACATTGAGACATCAAGTGGTTTGTGACGATGTGATGATGTAGCTCAGTTAGTAGAGCATGGTGCTTGCAATGCTAGGGTTGTGGGTTCAATTCCCAAGGGGGACCAGTATAAAAATGTATGCGCTCACTACTGTAAGTTGCTCTGGATAAGAGCATCTACTAAAATGGAAAAGAAATGAATAGACCATTTCCCTTTTCACATAGAATTACATATTTAAAAAACAAACTGGAAAACATACAGTACCAGTCAAAAGTTTGGACACACCTACTCATTCAAGGGTTGTTCTTTATTTTTACTATTTTTTACATTGTAAAATAATAGTGAAGACATCAAAACTATGAAATAACACATGGAATCATGTAGTAACCAAAAAACGGTTAAACAAATTCTTCAAAGTAGCCACCCTTTGCCTTGATGACAGCTTTGCACATTCCTGGCATTCTCTCAACCAGCTTTACCTGGAATGCTTTTCCAACAGTCTTGAAGGAGTTCCCACATATGCTGAGCACTTGTTGGCTGCTTTTCCTTCACTCTGCGGTCCAACTCATTCCAAACCATCTCAATTGGGTTGAGGTCGGGGGATTGTTGGGTCATTGTCTTGTTGAAAAACAAATGATGATCCCACGAAGCCCAAACCAGATGGGATGGTGTATCGCTGCAGAATGCTGTGGTAGCCATGCTGGTTAAGTGTGCCTTGAATTCTAAATAAATCACAGACAGTGTCACCAGCAAAGCACCCCCACACCATCACACCACCTCCTCCATGCTTCACGTTGAGAACCACACATGCAGAGATCATCCGTTCACCTACTCTGAGTCTCACAAAGACACGGTGGTTGAAACAAAAAATCTCAAATTGGACTCATCAGACCAAAGGACAGATTTCCACCGGTCTAATGTCCATTGCTCATTTTTTTTTGGCCCAAGCAAGTCTCTTATTATTATTGGTATCCTTTAGTAGTGGTTTCTTTGCAGCAATTCGACCACGAAGGCCTGATTTATGCAGTCTCCTCTGAACAGTTGATGTTGAGATGTGTCTGTTACTTGAACTCTGTGAAGCATTTATTTGGGTTGCAATTTCTGAGGCTGGTAACTCTAATGAGCTTATCCTTTGCAACAGAGGTAACTCTGGGTCTTCCTTTCCTGTGGCAGTCCTCATGAGAGCCAGTTTCATCATAGCGCTTGATGGTTTTTGCGACTGCACTTGAAGAAACTTTCAAAGTTCAAATAATTTTCTGGATTGACTAACCTTCATATCTTAAAGTAATGATGGACTGTCATTCCTCTGTGCTTATTTGAGATGTTCTTGCCATAATATGGACTTGGTCTTTTACCAAATAGGGCTATCTTCTGTATACCACCCCTACCATGTCACAACACAACTGATTGGCTCAAACACATTAAGAAGGAAAGAAATTCCACAAATTAACTTTAACAAGGCACACCTGTTAATTGAAATGCATTCCAGGTGACTATCTCATGAAGCTGGTTCAGAGAATGTCAAGAGTGTGCAAAGCTGTCATCAAGGCAAAGGGTGGCCACTTTGAAGAATCTCAAATATAAAATATATTTGGATTTGTTTAACACCTTTTTGGTTACTACATGATTCCATATGTGTTATTTCATAGTTGTGATGTCTTCACTATTATTCTACAATGTAGAAAATAGTAAAATAAAGAAAAACCCTGGAATGAGTAGGTGTGTCCAAACTTTTGACTGGTACTGTATATCAAGCAAGTGTTTTTATATTCTACAAGTATTATCAGATTAACTGTTTTGTACAGATAATTGTCAGACTCTAGTTACAAATGCTGGTAAACACTCAAAAACATTTAGTTACTTTTTTTTTTACAAAAGTAGTGCACTGGGCCTTTACTAGTCCTATATTAGTGGACCGAAAAAAACATCTTCAGCAGTGGCAAAAAAAGACATCTGCACCCCCTAAATCGCAGCACCCCCAAACTACTTCCTGCAGCTATGCGTTTGGAACAATGTAAACAACACAAAATAAATTATAAGATAGTCTGTTGTAAAGTTTTTTTGTAAAGCCTTTATTACAGCAAAGACTAAAAACAGTCGCATTCATTTGTGAATGCAATTTCCGAAATGGAACGGTTTAGGCCTATTTGTTGTTTACGGGAGATATTCAATGGTAGCTTTGTTATTTTATTTAAAAACTAAAATGCTATTCTGTGTGATGACATGAACGAATAAATTATTGATTGATTGATACAGTAGCCTATATAAGTATTGAAATATAGGCCTAAGCAATGTTCCCTCAAACATTTTTGGGCACTGAGGAAATTTCAGGTCTGCTGAGCGCAAACTTCAGGTTGTGAAAATTCTGTGGAACTTCCAGCGCGCTTTTACTGCGAACGCTGAGGCTGTACCCACTTTAAGTTACAGTTTTAACAGTGGTCAAGTAGGCTACTGTGGCTATTTGATCATAATGTAGACCAACCAGAGTGGCCTACCCTCAAAAACAATGTAGAAAATGCATCCCATAACATTTAAATATGGAAATAGCTGTTCTTTCATTCAGCCTACATTAGCAGCCAATGTAGGCCTAAATTCTATAAGACTTTTGAAAAAAAACATGCAGGGCTTGACATTAACCTGTTTATCCACTTGTCTTTCAGACAAGGAGGTGACTGAAATGGTTGTTGTATTGTTTCATGCAAGAAACCACTTCAAAAAATAAAAAGCATTATTATTCCCATACCATTATTACAGAGAATCAGACAAATTATGCTACCCTCTGCCTATTGGCTACTTAGCTTATTCAAGCAAAAATATAACACTGCCCCTTTACGACAAAAAAAAAGCTATTCACCTGACTGGCTTTTCAAAGATGTCTAGAGATGTACACGTTTTGTACTCTTGTAGGAAGCAATCACTCCCCTATTGCTGACTACAAATTATCTGTAACTGGGCTAATAACTCACTAACTAGCAAAGGATATGAACAAAATGTGCACATGTGGCTACATGCAGCTCTTGCTTTGATCTCCAAAAAAGTGCATCTACTCAATACCACAGCTGGAAACACAGTCCAGTTCAAAGTAAATGGAAGGAAACTATCTATGGCAATGGTCTGTGTAGAGTACGGGCTAAGTCTTGCGCAATGGAATCCTACTCCGATGCGTTCTGCCTACAACAAAATATCTTGCATAGTTCGTTCTGTTTCGGTATGTAGCATTGAAAGTGGGTAATATTGCGTTGATTCGATCACAATTGACACAGTAAAGGGCAACGTTGATAGTGTTAACTAACAGGGAAAACTAGAAAGTTGACTGAAGTTCAATCTCGTGCTTCTTCTCTCCGTTGGCTGATATTTCTTCTGCGCTCCGCGCGGCAGTCCAAGGGGAGCTGCACGGCAGTTTCCGGCCTACTGCGCAACCGCGCACGCGCGCAGTTTAGAGGGAACATTCGGCCTAAGTAAGTTATGGTATTAAGACTAAACAGGATGCGCTTTTAGGCCTACAGCTCGATGGTGGTTTTATTACTAAGTGATACAGTAGCCTTGTATCCTTCAATTTGATTTGGTTTTAGTGTATGACTAACCACCCATGCTGTTGAACAACGTTTGGATCTGTCTATTTTTATACAAATACTTATCTACCTATTTTATTGCTGACAAAATAAACCGAAGAGTGACAATGCTTGTTCGGTTCAATATAATGTGTGTGATTTACATGATTGTAGGGGACAATGTGGTCTGTCAAATGATGTTTGTAAATAAACAGTACATACATTAAAAAATATATATTTTCCATTTTCTGTAGGCCTATTATTTCAAAAGGTATAAATGTCTATATATAAAAAAAGAGCAGTCTAAACTATATACAAACAATATAATAATTAATAATTATTTCGTTAAAATAAATTCAAAATGACATTTTTGTCAAATATAATGGGGATTAGGTTATTCTGTTTATGCTGGAGTGTATTGATGGACCTCCCCTTGGCCTATGACGTGCGTCAGTGCGATGAAGTAGCATATCTTGAAGAGAAGAGAGTCAGCAGCCTATAGACAACGGATTTCAAGAAATGTAAGTCGAACATAGTAGGAAGAACGTCCATTGGACTATTTAATATATATTTAAAAAATGTCATTTAATATCTTTGAAAGGTTTAAAAACCACTTCAGTTACATTTACATTTACATTTACTTCATTTAGCAGACGCTCTTATCCAGAGCGACTTACAAATTGGTGCATTCACCTTAGGATAGCTAGTGGGACAACCACTTTACAATTTATTTTATTTATTTTATGTCTCATTTTTGAATCTATTTTGTCTTTTATATGTATTTTTTTTCTTTCTAATGATTTAATATTTTATTTTTAGAGTATATTTTTTCAACTTTCATTTGTTTTATATTGATATTGTTATATTTTTTGTTATTTTTTAGAATATCCTATTGTCGTTTTTTTTCTGGGGGGGGGGGGGGGGGGTAGGGGGGGTAGAAGGATTACTTTTATACTATCCCCATGGGTCTCCCGAGTGGCGCAGTGGTCTGCTGTAGCCGGCCACAACCGGGAGACCAATGGGGCGGCGCACAATTGGCCAAGCGTCGTCCAGGGTAGGGGAGGAAATGGCCGGCAGGGAGGTAGCTCAGTTGGTAGAGCATGGCGTTTGCAACGCCAGGGTTGTGGGTTCGATTCCCACGGGGGGCCAGTATGAAAATAAAAAAGAATAATGTATGCACTAACTGTAAGACGCTCTGGATAAGAGTGTTTGCTAAAATGACGTAAATGTAAAATGTAAAAATCCCAGGTATTCCTTAAAGAGGTAGGGTTTCAAGTGTCTCTGGAAGGTGGTCGGTGACTCCGCTGTCCTGGCATCGTGAGGGAGCTTGTTCCACCATTGGGGTGCCAGAGCAGCGAACAGTTTTGACTGGGCTGAGTGGGAACTGTGCTTCCGCAGAGGTAGGGGGACCAGCAGGCCAGAGGTGGAAGAATGCAATGCCCTCGTTTGGGTGTAGGGACTGATCAGAGCCTGAAGGCAAGGAGGTGCCGTTCCCCTCACAGCTCCGTAGGCAAGCACCATGGTCTTGTAGCAGATGCGAGCTTCAACTGGAAGCCAGTGGAGTGTGCGGAGGAGCGGGATGACGTGAGAGAACTTGGGAAGGTTGAACACCAGACGGGCTGCAGCGTTCTGGATGAGTTGTAGGGGTTTAATGGCACAGGCAGGGAGCCCAGCCAACAGCGAGTTGCAGTAATCCAGACGGGAGATGACAAGTGCCTGGATTAGGACCTGTGCCGCTTCCTGTGTAAGGTAGGGTCGTACTCTGCGAATGTTGTAGAGCATGAACCTACAGGATCGGGTCACTGCTTTGATGTTAGCGGAGAACGACAGGGTGTTGTCCAGGGTCACGCCAAGGTTCTTTGCACTCTGGGAGGAGGACACAACGGAGTTGTCAACCATGATGGCGAGATCATGGAGCGGGCAGTCCTTCCCTGGGAGGAAGAGCAGCTCCGTCTTGCCGAGGTTCAGCTTGAGGTGGTGATCCGACATCCACACTGATATGTCTGCCAGACATTCAGAGATGTGATTCGCCACCTGGTTATCAGAAGGGGGAAAGGAGAAGATTAATTGTGTGTCGTCTGCATAGCAATGATAGGAGAGACCATGTGAGGATATGACAGAGCCAAGTGACTTGGTGTATAGAGAGAATAGTAGAGGGCCTAGAACTGAGACCTGGGGGACACCAGTGGTGAGAGCACGTGGTGCGGAGACAGATTCTCGCCACGCCACCTGGTAGGAGCGACCTGTCAGGTAGGACGCAATCCAAGAGTGAGCCGCACCGGAGATGCCCAACTCGGAGAGGGTGGAGAGGAGGATCTGATGGTTCACAGTATCAAAGGCAGCAAAAAGGTCTAGAAGGATGAGAGCAGAGGAGAGAGAGTTAGCTTTAGCAGTGTGGAGAGCCTCCGTGACACAGAGAAGAGCAGTTTCAGTTGAATGACCAGTCTTGAAACCTGACTGGTTTGGATCAAGAAGGTAATTCTGAGAGAGATAGCAGGAGAGTTGACTATAGACTGCACGCTCAAAGTCAAAGCATTGGGTAGGTCAGTGTGAGCAGGACCATCAGTGTCATTTGACTTAATAAATGAGGATCGGATGTCGTCAACCTTCTTTTCAAAATGGTTGACGACGTCATCCACAGAGAGGGAGGAGGGAGGGGGAGGAGGAGGAGGATTCAGCTGGGAGGAGAAGGTGGCAAAGAGCTTCCTAGGGTTAGATGCAGAGGCTTGAAATTTAGAGTGGTAGAAAGTGGCTTTAGCAGCAGAAACGGAGGAAGAGAATGTAGAGAGGAGGGAGTGGAAAGATGTCAGGTCCGCAGGGAGTCTAGTTTTCCTCCATTTCCGCTCAGCTGCCCGGAGCCCTGTTCTGTGAGCTCGCAATGAATTGTCAAGCCACGGAGCAGGAGGGGAGGACCGAGCCGGCCTGGAGGATAGGGGACATAGAGAGTCAAAAGATTCAGAGAGGGAGGAGAGGTGGGTTGAGGAGGCAGAATCAGGAGATTGGAGGGAGAAGGATTTAGCAGAGGGAAGAGATGATAGGATGGAAGAGGAGAGAGTAGCGGGAGAGAGAGAGCGAAGGTTGCGACGGCACATTACCATCTGAATAGGGGAGAGTGAGTAGTGTTGGAGGAGAGCGAGAGAGAAAAGGATACGAAGTAGTGGTCGGAGACTTGGAGGGGAGTTGCAGTTAACCCAAAAGTACTCTAGAAGAAAACTTTATTAGACTTGGTGCTTAAATAAATTGCATTGAAATGTCTGTATGTAAAACTATAAGGAAGTTGACCGTTTTACTTTCACTTAATAATAATATGCCATTTAGCAGACGCTTTTATCCAAAGCGACTTACAGTCATGCGTGCATACATTTTTGTGTATGGATGGTCCCGGAGATCGAACCCACTACCTTGGCGTTACAAGCGCCGTGCTCTACCAGCTGAGCTACAGAGGACCACTTATGAGTGCATTCAATTTTGCACATCTGGGCTGACTGCTGGCCTATAGCATATTTCCATTTGCAACTAAAAATAGGCCTAATACATTATGCAATAAACACATTTCTATTACATGCTGATTTTGATATATCTTTAGGCCTACTATTCATATTTGTATTCGATTGGTGGTGTCTCATGAAGCTTATTTTACAGCTCAAGGATCTTGCGTAACATCGGGTGCTGCAAAGGGAACTGCATCTGGACCAAAGAACATCATCAAAGGTAAACACTAAAGCAAGTGTTATATAGCCTAATGTCTCAAATACGTTATTAAAATGTATGTTTTACTGTAATTAGTAATGGTTTATGTAGGGACACATTCAATACGTAAAGTATTCTACCTTGATGAACAATCACAAAAGTCCTTACTTTTCATTTCTTCTTCAAGATACTGTAGGTGCAACTGCTGCCCTCTAAATCTTCAACAGCATTTTTCACTCCCCATATTTAATCCTGTCTGAATTACAGAAAGTGCATCATCACGCCTATCCTTCAATTTGCACACCCTACACGCACACACACACACACACACAAACACACGCAACATTAAAGGAGACGTGTAGAGATATAGGCCCCTATCAAATATATTATGTATGTATTGCATTCCATCACCTTCAAAAGTCCTAAACCATGTCCTATCTCTACCTCAGACAAACACGTTGTGGACCATCACCGGACGGCCCTGATCAACAGAGTGAGCCAGGTGGAACCCATCTTGGATAGGCTCCTGGAGGGGAGAATCATCAACTAAAATGCTTACAGTGACGTGAGGGCTGAAAGAACCAGACAGAAAATGATGAGGGAGCTCTTAGATGGCCCTGTGAAAGCTTGTGGGCCCAAAGACAAAGATATGTTGTTAGATATCCTGATGGATCTGGAGCCATTCCTAATGAGTGACCTGAAGGGGGAATCATGGGGATAGGGCCATTTTAGGGACAAACATGTGATGACAATAATGCACTCTATTTTACAGTATATTCTTAAATTGGAAAAATGAATTCTTTCCAAAGTTTGCAATAAATGAAAACAAATTTAATTGACCGCTGTTTTTTTCTTTTCATGAGCAAATACTGTGTGGTGAATTCTAATCATATAGCTGTTTTGAACTCAACAATAGAAAACATACGAATACATGTAGTAATGTGTTATGTAGCCTATACAAATGAGTAAACAATGCATCTGTGCTTTGGCTATGTAGTTTCTTAAACATAAACAAGCATACAGCCATTTGAATGTAAACGTCTGCTTAACATAAGAGAGTCATTGATAGCCTGGTCTCAGATCTGTTTGTTCTGTCTTGTCAATTAGTTGTCATTGTCGGGATGACAAGGAGCGGCAAGGACTGGCATGATGGCACAAACAGACTGGTACCCAGGAGTGTATATTTTAGTTGCATTAGAGTTTCCATTGGACACATTCAGGTAGGTCCCTCCGTTTTGTTCCGTCTGCTTTTGTTTGCATCAGTTTCTTCCGTTTGGTTTCGTTTGGTTTCTAGCTAGTGAATACATGCTACCATCCATATATGGCTGTCTATAGAAGTAGGTGGGACAATCATCTTACAAATGCTGTGTTCACGTGCTAGTCAGAACTAGGAAACGGACATTTCTGACTAGCTAACTGGTTGTAGTCATACACTTGTTGCGTTCAACCAGTTAGCAAGTCAGAAATGTCAGAGTTTCCTAGTTCCGACTAGCACGTGAATGCGGCATTAGCCTGTTTTTAAATGTTCCAAGGAATTCTGCCTTTCACAACATGTTATCTTAGTTTGATTGTGTGCCAATGCTTTGTATGAACAAAACAAATTAACATAGAGTACCACAGTATGAGTCATAATTCCCATAAAACCTAATGGTCAAACAGGGAAATGGTTCCAATAGTTTTTCCACCATTCACTTTTCCCATAAGGGATTTTAGAAACACTTAAAATAAGGGCTATGTTTCTTGTAGGCTTACCCTGCCGTGAAGTTTTGATAACCGTGTAAATCTGTCTAGGACAAGGTGACTTTTATCAATATATTCGCCTGTATTTTCCCCCCCGAAAATGAAATGCTAATTAGCTGCTAACATGGCTATCATAAAGAACTGCAAATGCCATGACGATCTGGACAAGACTGCAGAATCAAGGCAAAGGGAAGAATGTTAGCTAAATGTAATAATGAATAAATTGGCTAAATTTCTTAAAATTTACAATTCTGTGAACTGTCTTGTGCAAGTTTTAAATTGACACAGTACCTGTTAGCAAAGGTGTCAGCTAGAGATGACGTGCAGGAGCTTGCAGGGATTTGTAGTCTTGTATGATGTCTACTTTGATGCTAATTTGCGTTTTCAAAACTGAGAGTAAATAGAGCCGAACATAGACGCGGGATTTGATTCCCACGGGGGAAAAGTATGACAATTTATGGACTCACTACTGTAAGTTTCTCTGGATAAGAGTGTCTACTAAAAATGGAAAATTAATGAATAGACCATTTCAGTTTTCATATAGAAATAAGTTTGGACACACCTACTCATTTTTCTTAATTTTTTTACTATTTTCTACATCGTAGAATAATAGTGAAGACATCAAAACTATGAAATAACACATATGGAATCATGTAGTAACCAAAAAAGTGTTAAACAAATCTAAATATATTTTAGATTTTAGATTCTTCAAAGTAGCCACCCTTTGCCTTGATGACAGCTTTGCACACTCTTGGCATTCTCTCAACCAGCTTCATGAGGTAGTCACCTGGAATGCATTTCAATTAACAGGTGTTCCTTGTTAAAAGTTAATTTGTGGAATTTATTTCCTTCTTAATGTGTCTGAGCCAATCAGTTGTGTTGTGACAAGGTAGGGGTGGTATACAGAAGATAGCCCTATTATATCAAGCAAGTATTTTTATATTCCACAAGTATTATCAGATTAACTGTTTTGTACAGATAATTATCAGACTTAAGTTACAAATGCTGGTAAACACTCAAATACATTGTTTCATTTATTTCACAAAAGTA
Source organism: Coregonus lavaretus (assembly GCF_964263955.1). NCBI lineage: Eukaryota > Metazoa > Chordata > Actinopteri > Salmoniformes > Salmonidae > Coregonus > Coregonus lavaretus. The sequence continues at coordinate 37,010,969 of NC_140010.1, read as the reverse complement.
GTGCACTGGGCCTTTACTAGTCCTGTATTAGTGGACCGATATAGACCTCTTCAGCGAGGGCAATTCCCACCACCCCAAAAAAAAATATCTGCACCCCTACCCCCAAACTACTTCCTGCGGCTATGGGCTGGACAACTCTTTCTGCCTGCACTGCCTGCACTGGCGCTGCAGACAGATATATCTGCTAATCTACTTTTGTCTTTTTTTCCCCAAATGTTATTTAAATATTAGTATTATTTTTGTATTCAGATTTTTCAGAATCAGCACCCTTACTTTCCGCAGCTTAGTGTAGGACAGGAAGGTACTTTGACTGAGATGCACATCTTGTAAAAACAGAGGTGCGCCATAGTACTAATAAGATGATGATGGAATATTAGGATAAAACTGACTGACCAATCAGGAGGCCAGCTTGGCGACATGCCATGATGGCAGCGAAAACGCCAGCGCGTTCCTCTGGCCGGGTGCTCCGTGTGAGGAAGCCAAAGATGGAGGAGCCTGCTCCTGCACCAATACCTTGGAGGCATCAACACGTGTATTAAATAGGTCTAGATTGTCTGACCAAATCAAAGGCTGTATAATATCAGGACCATAAGATTGGGATGCCATCACTCTCTCTCACATACACACACACATTTGTAAATAATTCACTTAGCGTTTAAATTAGTGGGTATAGGCCTACAGTGCAGAAACAGAAAACCACAAACACTCACCTGCTACAAGTCGACTGCACAACAGCAGCCATTTTGAGTATCCCATAAAATACATGAAGCTACCTAGGGGAGAAAATATGTAATTTCACCATTAGTTGTATCATCTATGTCTTGCACTTAGGACTCTTTTAATTGGTCTTAGGAATGAATGACCTACTGATGTTGTCATTCACATTTACTTTATCACAACTTTGCTGCAGATGGAGGTTGGGTAGATTTTTTCATAACACCACCAAATCTGAAAGCAAGTCTGCCCTTATTACTGTAATCAAATGTATAACAAAAGGCATTTCCATTTCCAAGGACTCAAACCCCAAGTCCCTGCCATTTCTTCACTCTCTCTAAAACATCACATCAGCAGGTGAGCTGGGAGGGTTGAATGGAATCTAATGTTTTTCTTTATGACTCCAAAGTCATTCATTCATGTTTCAGTTAAATAAATAATGTGGTTCTGTGTTTGCATCCCAAATGGCCAGTATTTCCTATATGGTGCACTACTTTCACTACTGGTCTATGTAGGGAATATGGTGCCATTTGGGATACAGCCTTCATGTGCCTTGCGACAGCAGGTTCCTGTGCCTGGAAACAATTATAAGCTGTGAAGCTTACCAACAATCTCAAAAACGTTGGAGTAGAGGATGATGGTCTTTGTAGTTCGGGTCCGGTCGGACCAGAGGCCGAACAGTGGGCCCGTCAGCAGCCCACTCAGACTGAACGCAGACAAGCCCAGACCCAGGAAGTATGGAGGTGCCTCCAAAATCTGGAGATACCTCCATATTGTAGGGAGGATGACAGCTGGGAGAGAGCGAGTGGGGTAAGAGAGAGAGAGAGAGAGAGAGAGAGAGAGAGAGAGAGAGAGAGAGAGAGAGAGAGAGAGAGAGAGAGAGAGAGAGAGAGAGAGAGATGCATTAGATACTGTATGTCTCATTTACCATTCTATCCCATTTGAAAAAGCAACATTTTCGTGTTTTTTTATGCATGTTTTAGATTTGAATAGGACAAAAACATACAAATTATATGACAGTCAGTCAGACATTTTTCATTTCATTGTGGAAATATGTGTACATTAGGCAGTCGAAATCAACTCACCATACTCAATGCCACTTAACAGAAATATCAATCCAATAGTGAGAAAAGTACAATTCTTCTTCTGACGATAATCCATCACATAAAATGACTTTTCTGGCTATTGCACATCAACGTTTGCATCCTCATATTGCTCCGACAATTTTCGAAGTCGTTCAGGGACAAATTTATCAAATTAGATTTAGCAAACAAGAGGATGATGACTCCAATCAAGCCTATTTCCCCTTGGTAAACATTGGAATGTACTCCACTTTATTTTGGAAATAAAGTTGCCAGTTTTGTTGTTTCTAAACTCTCCTTTGCCCCACAGGTAGTTGCCCCCACAGATGGGTACTATAGCAGCCTCGACAGCTGGTAAAAACAAGACAAGCCTTATCAGCATATCCCCCAGAGTCATTCGTCCTCCATGATCCACTATAATCCTATTAGTAAATATCCCAGACAAGCCTAATTTCTTCAAATACCTCAAGGTAAATTCTGTTTGTTTTCAGTCATTGGCAGCATGTTGACCAAGAATATTGGGGACTGTAGATCACTACCAAAAGCCTGAGCTCTGCATATGCCATTGCAGGTATAGCCAATGTTCTTCTTCTGGTGTTTTGTGTTACAAGGTGAGGCAAAGCACACAGGACATGATATCTATTATTCATTATAGGCAGCTCTCATTTCATTATAAACACTAGAGTTCGCACGCCACTCCAGACCAAAGTGCATATACACTACCAGTCAAAGGTTTGGACACACCTACTCATTCCAGGGTTTTTCTTTATTTTTACTATTTTTTACATTGTAGGATAATAGTGAAGACATCAAAACAATGAAATAACACATATGGAATCATGTAGTAACCAAGCAAGTGTTAAACAAATCAAAATATATTTTATATTTGAAATTCTTCAAATAGCCTCCCTTTGCCTTGATGACAGCTTTGCACACTCTTGGCATTCTCTCAACCAGCTTCATGAGGTAGTCACCTGGAATGCATTTCAATTAACAGTTGTGTCTTGTTAAAAGTTAATTTGTGGAATTTCTTTCCTTCTTAATGCGTTTGAGCCAATCAGTTGTGTTGTGACAAGGTAGGGGGGTATACAGAAGATAGCCCAATTTGGTAAAAGACCAAGTCCATATTATGGCAAGAACAGCTCAAATAAGCAAAGAGCATTTGCAGAGCTCAGGGACAGTCCATCATTACTTTAAGCCATGAAGGTCAGTCAATGAGGAACATTTCAAGAACTTTGAAAGTTTCTTCAAGTGCAGTCGCAAAAACCATCAAGCGCTATGATGAAACTGGCTCTCATGAGGACCGCCACTGGAATGGAAGACTCAGAGTTACCTCTGCTGCAGAGGATAAGTTCATTAGAGTTAGTTACCAGCCTCAAAAAGTGCAGCCCAAATAAATGCTTCACAGAGTTCAAGTCTTTAGACACATCTCAACATCAACTGTTCAGAGGGGACTGTGTGAATCAGGCCGTCATGGTCGAATTGCTGCAAAGAAACCACTACTAAAGGACACCAATAAGAAGAAGAGACCTGCTTGGGCCAAGAAACACGAGCAATGGACATTAGACCGGTGGAGATTTGTCCTTTGGTCTGGAGTCCAAATTTGAGATTTTTGGTTCCAACCACCGTGTCTTTGTGAAACACGGTGTGGGTAAACGGATTATCTCAGCATGTGTATTTCCCACCGTAAAGCATGGAGGGGGAGGTGTTATGGTGTGGGGGTGCTTTGCTTGTGACACTGTCTGTGATTTATTTAGAATTCAAGGCACACTTAACTAGCATGGCTACCACAGCATTCTGCAGCGATACGCCATCCCCTCTGGTTTGGGCTTAGTGGGATTATCATTTGTTTTTCAACAGGACAATGACCCAGCACACCTCCAGGCTGTGTAAGGGCTATTTTACCAAGAAGGAGAGTGATGGAGTGCTGCATCAGATGACCTGGCCTCCACAGTCACCCGACCTCAACCCAATTGAGATGGTTTGGGATGAGTCGGACGGCAGAGTGAAGGAAAAGCAGCGAACAAGTGCTCAGCATATGTGGGAACTCCTTCAAGACTGTTGGAAAAGCATTCCAGGTGAAGCTGGTTGAGAGAATGCCAAGAGTGTGCAAAGCTGTCATCAAGGCAAAGGGTGGCTATTTGAAGAATCTCAAATCTCAAATATATTTGGATTTGTTTAACACTTATTTGGTTACAACATGATTCCATATGTTTTATTTCATAGTTTTGATGTCTTCACTATTATTCTACAATGTAGAAAATAGTAAAAATAAAGAAAATCCCTTGAAAGAGTGGGTGTGTCCAAACTTTTGACTGGTACTGTACACAAGCAACACTTTAAAATAGCCATCCAGGTGAAATAGTAAGTGCTACCCTAACCCTAGGCTACGAGCTACAGTATACATAGAAAATTGCCCTCTTAGTAATGGTTTATGAGTGTAGCGTACAGTGTTAGCAGTGATGGCCCCTGCACTCGAGAGCATCCTGACTGGTTGCATCACCGCCTGGTATGGCAACTGCTTGGCCTCTGACCGCAAGGCACTACAGAGGGTAGTGCGTACGGCCCAGTACATCACTGGGGCAAAGCTCCCTGCCATCCAGGACCTCTATACCAGGCGGTGTCAGAGGAAGGCCCTCAAAATTGTCAAAGACTCCAGCCACCCTAGTCATAGACTGTTCTCTCTGCTACCGCACGGCAAGCGGTACCGGAGTGCCAAGTCTAGGTCCAAAAGACTTCTCAACAGCTTCTACCCCCAAGCCATAAGACTCCTGAACAGCTAATCATGGCTACCCGGACTATTTGCACTGCCCCCCCACCCCATTCTTTTTACGCTGCTGCTACTCTGTTAAGTATTTATGCATAGTCACTTTAACTCTACCCACATGTACATATTACCTCAACTACCTCAACTAGCCGGTGCCCCCGCACATTGACTCTGCAACGGTACCCCCCTGTATATATAGCCTCCCTACTGTCACTTTATTTTACTGTATATATAGCCTCCCTACTGTCACTTTATTATACTTCTGCTCTTTTTTTCTCAACACTTTTTTTGTTGTTGTTTTATTCTTACTTTTTTTTGTTTAAAATAAATGCACTGTTGGTTAAGGGCTGTAAGTAAGCATTTCACTGTAATGTCTGCACCTGTTGTATTCGGCGCATGTGACCAATAAAATTTGATTTGATTTGATTTGACTGCATGCAACCTCTCCACAAATATACCAGCACAGAAACATATTTGGGATTTACATTTTAGAATGTATACTAAAGTATCAGGTACCTTCTCCTGGATATCTGAATATAGTTCACATAAGAGTCAAATACACTTCACATGGTGGTCAAACATGTCATAACATACAGTAAATACAATCACATGGTGGTCAAATATGTCATAACATACAATAAATACAATTCACATGGTGGTCAAACATGTCATAACATAAATACAATCCACATGATGGTCAAACATTTTGTAATATAAATACTCAAATTTCACAAACGATAGGCCTTACTCTTGCTCAGTTAAATGTCATTTAGCAGATGATCCAGAACTACTTACAGTAATGAGTTCATACATTTTTCATACTGGGAATTGAACCCACAACCCTGGCATTGCAAGCACCAGGCTCTACCAACTGCGCCACACGGGATACCTTCACACGCTAGCGTGGGCCAGATGCCCTTGGGTTGTTGGATTAAACAAATATAATTTTAAACAAATATCTCCATGTTTCCCTTTCACATAATCAACATGGCATGAATAATATAAGTTGTTTTAGTATAGGAAAATCATGAATAATTAATTGCTAAAGGTATGTTTACGAAACTCCTGATGTTGCTGTCATATAAACTGTGGTAAGACAGTTGTTCAGTCTTTCCTCAAATGAAAGGGACTTGGGAAACAACCAACATGGCAAGGAGGCTTGGCAGGACACACCCATTCGGGTAAGGTACCCTTCAGTGACCCTTTGGTCACCTGTATTTTTGTCTCTGTGTGTGTTCTGTTTCATTCTGTTCTGTAGTACAGATGTAGGATCTTAATTTGATCACCCTGTTGCAGAATAACTATCCTGCGATCTTAATTTGAGCCAGTTTGCTACAGCAGGAAAATAATCCTGCAGCAACACAAGAGTGATCAAATTAATATCCTACACCTGTAAATTTTTTCAGTTTTTTATTTCAAGTGTGACATCTTCAAATAACATAAAAATAGTATAATCACACTGATCACAGTGTATACAGGGATAACTGTCAGAATTACCTAATAAACAATACTTACTCTCTTCCAACAATTAATAATATCAATACATTCTGCAAAATAATATATCCAATGGTATTTTTTCCCCTTTGGTAGTGAGTCTTTTTGTCTTTCTCTCAACAGTCAATGTTCAAAATCTATCAGGTATAGTTTTTTTGTGCATCAACAGTGTTCTGAGTGTAACCAGTAGCACTACTTGGAGTTGTAGCTGTCTCTGTCTGTGTATTTGTCTCACCAGTAACAGGTTGACTTTACTCTGTAGTTGGGTTGCAATCCTGGTGTCTGTAATATACTGTACCTCCAGTGTCATGTTGAATTTGTGATAATCGGTCACACAGAGTTCATGGAAGAATATGTACCATGAAAATTCCATTCAGAAAATGCCATTCAGTGTAATTGAGATCAACAGAAGCAGAGTTGTTGTGTCAGCAATTTCACAAAACACTCTACAAATATCATTATTTACAAACACCAATAATAACAAGACTCCCGCTTTCCTAATGCAAAGTTTTTACCTCAGAGTCACTGAGGAGCCACTTCCAACATAAAACCCTGGGTAGAGGGGCTCAGTGAATTTGGTGTGGAATGTGTGCAGGTGTGTCCGTATGTTAGAGGAGACTCTGCAGAAGGACAGAATGCCGGCCTGCCAGTCCAGATACACTCCTACTCTGTAGTAAGGGGAGGATTGGACAGGAAACTCATTGCAGTTATTATTGTGCCAGGTAGTGTTACTGTGATTAGAGGACTCCAAACTCCAGGACTTACGATTGTATCCAAGCACACAGTCTTTACGCCCTCCTGTCCTGCTGATTCCTTTATATGCCATTCCTATAACAGCCCATTCCCCATTCCAATCTGCCTCCCAGTAACAGGGCCCAGGCCCAGTCAGACCCTCTCTACACAGCACCTGTTCACAGTTCCCAAATCTCTCTGGGTGATCAGGATACCGCTGCTTCTCATCCACCCATGTCACCTTTCTGTTCCCGTCAGACAGAGAGAGACGTCTGTGTGCTGTGTTTGGGTCCAGTGTGAGATCACGTGCATCTGAATGGGGAGATAAAGACATAACTGATCACAATTCATCAAATTATCCAACAATGAAAAAAAGCAACTAAGAAAAACTTAAATGTCCAAGTTGGCTGGACTTAAAATTGAGAAAAATATTGAGAGACATGGAATACTCCACTAACTCAATGATATTTGCTAAATGTTGGTTGAATTAAACAATTATAACTAACATTAATTACTAACCGTAATGGCTGAGTTGATCACATAACGAGTTAAGTTTGCAGAGACCCCAACTTAAAATATTGTGTTGGCCTAAACATATTTCCCAGTTACATTTTACTTTATTTTATTCAGTTTACTTGTCAGGGACCGGTTTACAATTAAAACATACATTTCAGAGGCTGAAATGTTATGCATTAAAACCAGATATAGCTAAAAATAATAATAATATATGTGGATTTGTTCTCACCATTAGTGAGATTGTTGTACCTGTTTATCTGGTCTGTGCTTAGTATACAAATATCTAAATGAACCCACTGTCTAGTCAATTAACTGGATCATGACGGAAACTAGAAAGGAGTCAAAGTGGAACATTCCAACGGTCTCATGAGTAAACAAAAACATGGTTTTGAGTTGATTTAACTTTCCCCCAACTATCCACAATAAAAAAAAGTTCGGTAAATCAAAAAGACTGTGGAACTAGTTAAAAAAAACTTTTTGAGTTGGGCTACCTCAGTTAATTTTTTTTACAGTGTATTATTGTCTATAATACCCAGTGGTGTAGTGGAGGGTAAATGCACGTAAACACCCTTAAACCACAGTTTTTATTTTGCGTGAACGTTTGACCACTTTTTGCGCAAAAATGTATTGAAATTTAATTCACCCCGAACGGCAATCATCGTTTACCCACTTATTGTTTTTCCACTACATCCCTGATCATACCTCCAGTGTTATCAAAGTTTGAATTTGTGGAACATTTTCACGCTGGGAGAAATTTTACAGCATTATGTCACAGTCAGAACGATTGGGAACTATTTCACGCTGGGAAGATTTTTACATGACACCGGGATCATACTGTAGGTGCCGGGCCTCGCCCAATTTAACCCCTGTGTATAAGGTGTGTAATTGTCAGTGATTTTCTTTTTCTTTATTGCCTTTTGTAGATATTGGTCCAGCTAAAAATTATTAAGATCTGGGCCCGGTTTCCCAAAAGCATCTTAAGGCTAAGTTCATTGTTAGAACCTTCGTAAGAGCATCTGGACATTTCTGAGCCATTTCCCAAAACCGTCTTTATTAACGCTGCACTTGAAATCGCTCGTAATCTAATGCCTGCCTCAGACCATTCAGTAAAACAGCTAAATGTCTCGTTAAATCCCGCGTCACTTTACACACATAAAATCTCAGCTAAACATAGAATTAAGATGTTTATCTGTCTCTCTGTGACCACCGAAAACTTTATAGTTGAATATAAATAGCCTAAAAAGTTTGCAATTTTATAAACAAGCGAAGCAAGGATGCATTTTTTTTAAAAGAAAGGAAAAACAAAATTATTAGGCTAAATTGGTATTAAATATCGTAGTATTAAGCCATTTGGCTACATCTGAGCTGCTTCAATATTCATATTAGGCCTATAGGTTTTATCTAAAAGCTCACGGATTTCACTGTAGCCTTGCCAATAACCTAAAGGTCAACATATTAGGTCTATGGTAATGTCGCTTAACTTGCTACTTCATGTTTAATTATTTTTAATTGTTTTATTATTTGATTGTATAATATCTGTAGGCCTACTTGAAGCCCAATTCCTGCTTGCCATTAGGCTACAATGATTAGTTGAGCAATTACGAAAACCATAGCCATCATAACCTATCCTATTTTTAAGTCACGTTGATATTTTCTATAGTGAATGAGGGAAGGAGCGACTTTGAAATGCTGAATTTACATAATCAAACATTGAGATGGCTGTATTTCACAAACACTTTGATCAGTTATATTTTTTTATTCAGATGTGTCCATCAGTAAGCTCAGAGAGCAAGTGTACAATGGAAATGAATGGGATAAAGGTCCTCTGTAGCTCAGCTGGTAGAGCATGGCGCTTGTAACGCCAAGGTAGTGGGTTCGATCCCCGGGACCACCCATACACAAAAAAAAAACTGTAAGTTGCTTTGGATAAAAGCGTCTGCTAAATGGCATATTATTATTCGTCCCAGCAATCAACACTCACATTTAATTTGCCCTGGTTGGGTTGCGAAATCTCCGGATCCCATGCTGTAGGAAAAGCAAATGAATAACACACACACACACACATGCACACAAGCACAAACACACACAAATGAATGCAAGCATGTGCATATATGAAGTGCATTATGGACACTGCAACAGAGACAAAGAAAGAGCTTCAAACACATAACTTTACTAACTTAGCTGTTCTCACACAACTTTACTGGTCTGTTCTCATACTGGTTACTGGATGTTTGGCTAGCAATACATGAGAAAATGCTCTAATGTTACAACATACTTGAGTTTCTCCAGTTTACAGCAGGGATCCTCTAATATAGCAGAGAGCAGATTCACTCCTGAGTGATTGTAGCTCAAGTCCAGCTCTCTCAGGTGTGAGGGGTTTGACCTCAGAGCTGAGGCCAGAGAAGCACAGCCTTTCTTTGCGACTCCACAGAATGACAACCTGCAGAGTTTATCATGAGTTTACATCCTCTAGTGGAGAAAGGGTAAAATGGTAGCTGAGTATGTCTTCCTCAATCACTTAAAATGTGACATTTGTATTTTAAAAATAATTATATTTGGTAATAATAATAATATTATTATAATTAAATACATTAGAATGTAATAAATATTGCATCTTAATTTATGATCAAATATTCTGTTATCTAATTAGATAACTATGAAGTTTAAATTCAGCTGACAGATTAGTCTGATGTTGTCCTCTATACATATGGTTGATAACATAAGAACTAGTTAACTAATGCAGGAATACTGACCTCAGTGTCTCAAGTTTACAGTGTGGATTCTCCAGTCCAGCAGAGAGCAGCTCCGCTCCTGAATTCCGCAGGTCATTGTCACTCAGGTCCAGCTCTCTCAGGTTTGAAGAGTTTGACTTCAGAACTGAGGCCAGAGAAGCACAGCTTTTCGCTGTGACTCCACAAAATGACAACCTGCAGAGTGTATCATGTGTTTAAATCTTTGAGTAGTGAAAGGGGAAAATGGAAGCTTTGTATGTCTTCCTTAAAATATATTTGAATATTTTAAATAATCCTATCAATTATTGATCACATTATTTAATATAATAAGTATAGCATCTTGAAAATAGAATTGTATACTGTAGAATAGATTTGAAATCAAATGTTCTCTTATGTAGTTAAGTAGCCTAACTATGACATTTACATTTGGCTGAGACCAAACACATTAGTCTGATATTGCTGAAAGGGGAATAAATGTGGATATGAAGAACTATCCAAATGTGAACTAATACAGGAAAACTAACCTCAGTGTCTGAAGTTTACAGTACGGATTATCCAGTCCAGCAGCGAGCAGCTTCACTCCTGAATCCATCAGGTTGTTGTCACTCAGGTCCAGCTCTCTCAGGTGGGAGGAGTTGAGAGCTGAGGCTAAAGCTTCACAGCATCTCTCTGTGAGGTTACATCCATTCAGCCTATGAAAGGTAAAATACTAAACTATCACAGTTATACAAATCTAGTGAACAAGTAGCTTATAATTTGATAAAATTGTGAAAATAATGAACATTGGAGAGTTTAATTCCAAAACGCTATATATCCATTTTCAGAAATGTTGGTAAATTAGCTTTGATTGTTTAAAGAAATTATGAAAGAGATTGGTGTGTTTTTTCACTATCTAATCATGGCATGGTGTTGTTCAATGACAGACATGTATTTGTTTAAACTATCACTTGATGGTTTCATTTCAGAGAGACAAATAATCATGTTTTTTTTGCTAAATGCTACAGTGCCATCAGAAAGTATTCACACCCCTTGACTTTTTCCACATTTTGTTGTGTTACAGCCTGAATTCAAAATTGATTAAATTGAGATTTTTTGTCACTAGCCTACACACAATACCCCATGATGTTGAAGTGGAATTATGTTTTTCGAAAGTTTTACAAATTAATAAAAAATGAAAAGCTGAAATGTCTTGAGTCAATAACTATTCAACCCCTTTGTTATGGCAAGCCTAAATAAGTTCAGGAGTAAAAATTAGCTTAACAAGTCACATAAGTTGCATGGACTCACTCTGTGTGCAATAATATTGTTTAACATGATTTTTGAATGACTACCTCATCTCTGTACCCCACACATACAATTATCTGTAAGGTCCCTCAGTCGAGCAGTGTATTTCAAACACAGATTCAACCACAACGACCAGGGAGGTTTTCCAATGCCTCACAAAGAAGGGCACCTATTGGTCGATGGGTAAAAAAAAAAGGGCAAGCATTAAATATCCCTTTGATCATGGTGAAGTTATTAATTACACTTTGGATGGTGTATCAATACACCCAGTCACTATAAAGATACAGGCGTTCTTCCTAACTCAGTTGCCGGAGAGGAAGGAAACCGGGGATTTCACCATGAGGCCAATGGTGATTTTACAGTTACAGTTGAATGGTTGTGATAGGAGAAAACTGAGGATGGATCAACAACATTGTAGTTACTCCACAACACTAAACGAATTGACAGAGTGAAAAGAAGGAAGCCTGTACAGAATAGAAATATTCCAAAACATGCATTCTGTTTGCAACAAGGCATTAAAGTAATACTGCAAAAAATGTGGCAAAGCAATTAACTTTTTGTCCTGAATACAGTGTTATGTTTGGGGCAAATCCAATACAACACATTACTGAGTACCACTCTCCATATGTTCAAAGATAGTGGTGGCTGCATCATGTTATGGGTTTGCTTGTAATCGTTAAGGACGGGGGAGTTTTGCAGGATAAAAAAGAAACAGAATGGACACAGGCAAAATCCTAGACGAAAACCTGGTTCAGTCTGATTAACACCAGACACTGGAAGATGAATTCACTTTTCAGCAGGACAATAACCTAAAACACAAGGCCAAATCTACACTGGAGTTGCTTACCAAGAAGACAGTGAATGTTCCTATGGCCGAGTTACCATTTTTACTTAAATCTACTTGAAGATCTATGGCAAGACCTGAAAATGGTTGTCTAGCAATGATCAACAACCAATTTGACAGAGCTTGAAGAATTTTGAAAATAATAATGGGCAAATGTTGCACAATCCAGGTGTGGAAAGCTCTTACCCAGAAAGACTCACAAGCTCTACTTGCTGCCAAAGGTGCTTTTACAAACTATTGACTTAGGGGTGTGAATACTTATGTAAATGAGATATTTCTGTATTTCATTTTCAATAAATGTGCAAACATTTCTAAAAACATGTTTTCACTTTGTCATTATGGGGTATTGCGTGTAGATGGGTGAGAAAAAATTCAGTTATTTTTAAATTCATTTTGAATTCAGGCTGTAACACAACAATATGTGGAATAAGTCAAGGGGTATGAATACTTTCTGAAGGCACTGTATATATTCGCTTCACTCTCAGAGAAATAAGTAGTACTGTTAGGTTTCACACAGTCAAATGTAACAAATAAATAAATTTTCTATAAAGAAATGTACAAATGATACATTTGTGACATCAATATATATATACAAAATCAATACAGTAATATGAGATCTGTAAAATGTTTACATTTGACATTTTAGTCATTTAGCAGATGCTCTTATCCAGAGTGACTTACAGTAAGTGCATTCATCTTAAGGCAGCTAGGTGAGACAACCACATATCACAATCAAATATACAGGATACGAACATTCCATTCCAGCTAAACAATGGATATAAAAAAAAAAACATTTTCATACACATCTAAAATCTATGAATGAAAAATTTGAGAACAGTAATATTTTACACACACATGAAGGTACCCATTAGCAATCACTTCTGATGAAAAAACACAAATGTGAAAAATTAGTGGATATAGCGTTTTGGAAATAAACTCTTCACATGTATAATATAATTGAATTCTGACTGACGATTATAATATAGTATGATTTCAACTCACAGTGATGTTCTGGAGGCTTTGACTACTGGCAACAGTCTCAGAAGCCCCTTTTCTGATCTGGAGTATTTCTTCAGATCAAACACAACCAGCTCCTCTTCTGAGGTCAGTAACACAAAGACCAGAGCTGACCACTGTGCAGGTGAGAGTTCTTCTCTGGAGACATTTCCTGAGCTCAGGTAGTTTTGGATCTCCTTCACTAGTGAATGGTCATTTAATTCATTTAGACAGTGGAACAGATTGATGCACTTCTCTGGAGAGTGATTCTTTCTGATCTTCTCCTTGATGTACTTGACTGTTTGCTCATGGCACTGAGAGCTGCTTCTCATGCTTCTTGTCTGTGTCAGTAGGCCTTGTAAGTGAGACTGATTGGACTCTAGTGAGAGGCCCAGGAGGAAGCGGAGGAACAGGTCCAGGTGTCCATTCTTACCCCGTAAGGCTTTATCCACAGCACTCTTGTGAAAGGTGATGGCAGGTTTTAATGTAAACTTCCTAAGAATTTTTCTGATGGCAGAAAGGTCTTCGTTCATTAGGTTTACATTGCTGTTGTTGAATGATAGAAATACATACAATGCAGCCAGAAACTCCTGGATGCTCAGATGCACGAAACAGTACACCTTCTCCTGGAACGGCCCATAATCCTCTCTGAAGAGCTGTGTGAACACTCCCAAGCGAACCGAAGCTTCTCTGGCATTAATGCCACACTCTTGCAGATCTGACTCATAGAAAATTAGGTTGCCATTTTTTAGCTGTTGAAAAGCCAGTTTTCCCAGTGCCATAATGCTATCTTTATCCCAGTGTGGATCTCCCTCGCCGTTCTCATTATATTTCTCATTCATCTGTTTAGCATGAAACACCAGTAAACCAAGGAATAATTGAGTCAGAGTCTTTGGTATTTCTCCATTCTTATCTGTACTCAATATGCGCTCCAAAACTGTAGCTGAGATCCAACAGAAGACTGGTATGTGGCACATGATGTGGAGACTCCTTGATGTCTTAATGTGTGAGATGATTCTGTTTGCCAGATTCTCATCACTGAATCTCTTCCTGAAGTACTCCTCCTTCTGTGGGTCATTGAACCCTCGTATTTCTGTCACCTGGTCAACACACCCAGAAGGAATCTGATTGGCTGCTGCAGGTCTGGAGGTTATCCAGAGGCGAGCAGAGGGAAGCAGATTCCCATTGATGAGGGATTTCAGAAGCACATCCACTAAGGTTGGCTCTGTAGCTTTATCCCAGCTCTCATTCTTCTTGTAGTCTAGAGGCAATCGACACTCATCTAAACCATCAAGGACAAATAGAACTTTGTACTTGCTCTCATTGTAGTTTGGGTTTCCTGATTCTTGTAATTTTGTGAAAATCTGATAGAGAAATTCCTTCTCAATCACTTTTGCCTCTTTGATGCATTCATGAACAAGATCCACTAAACTCAGCATTTTCTTCCTCACCAAATTCAGCTCTCGAAAAGGCAGTGAAAATATGAACTGGATATCTTGATTTGCTTTTCCTTCAGCCCAGTCCAAAATGAACTTAAGTACAGAGAATGTTTTTCCAATGCCAGCGACTCCCTTCGTCAGCACAGTTCTGGTAGGTTTGTCTTGTCCACGTACAAATGTAAAGATGTTATTGCATTCGATCAACGTTTCTTGTGTTGCTGCTGGTGTCATGGATGCGATCTCAATCTGTCTTACCTCATGTTCATTATTGACCTCTTCACGTCCACCCTCTGTGATGTAGAGTTCTGTGTAGATCTTATTGAGAAGTGTTTTCTTTCCCTGTTTTGGCACCCCCTCAAATACATGCTGAATCTTGTCCTTCAGTTTGTATTGAAATTTATGTTGGTACTTCTCAACATCTTCATATGAAGGACCTGACAATGGATATACAATTTCAGTTTAGGATTAGGTATAATCAAGGTTTGATTGTGTTTAGCGATTCATTTATCAGTCCCTCCATGATTTTGCGATTCTGCGTTCACATTTTTTGTGTGCAAATCAACAATTTACCCTTCGCTAAGCCGGTGGATAGCAACTGTCGGTAACCAGGCTCAAATCCAACCAGACTCGGACAATGGCAAAAACTGAGGGTTTTCATAAAAAAAGTAATTGTTTAAGTGGCTTAATAATTTAACAGTGCACAAGGGGTACTGATTACTAAAATGCAGAGCTTGTTAGAGTATTTTTTAAATCTGAAATTATACTTTTGTTGCATTGTTTGCTAGCTGGTTAGCTAGCTCATTGGCCACCACTGAAAATGTTGCTAAAGCTAGCTAGCTAGCCAGTTAATATAATTTGTCTTCTCGAAATGTATGTTAGCTAGCTAAGTTAGCTATATATGAATATAACTCTCAACTGCTGTCGACATCAGGATAAGATTTGCAAGCACTAGTTAGGTCCACAAGTGGTTAGTAGCTTTGACTGCATGCTGACAGTGCATTCAGAGCCATCCAGTGGCTAGCCACACTACAAAATTGTGTCATGTGTAACGTAACTAAAGTTCAGGAGGAAAGACCACAAATGAAACAATTTACATTTCCTCCCCGCTTGACAATCAAACTATTTAGAACTCCTCCCCAGGCCCGGACTACCCCATTTGGGGCCCCGGGGCACCGACCTCAATTTTTTTGCAGTTTTAAAGCTAATTTCCTGCAATTCTACACTTCTTGCCATGGGTCAGAGAGAAAAAGGCGTTGTTTTATAGCTCATCTCATGCTATTGTTTATGTTTTGCCATTAGGCTGAGAGACATTTTTGCACCCCGGCGCGTCCGCGGCCCATTCTCAAGAGCGCACCAGCATGCTCTCCTGAGCGCATTTCTCTGCT
This sequence comes from Coregonus lavaretus, assembly GCF_964263955.1. Lineage (NCBI taxonomy): Eukaryota > Metazoa > Chordata > Actinopteri > Salmoniformes > Salmonidae > Coregonus > Coregonus lavaretus. The sequence continues at coordinate 36,994,984 of NC_140010.1, read as the reverse complement.
ATTCACGGCCCTTCCCCAAATGCACCAGCACATCTCCCGGCCACATGCAAGCCCCATGCCCCACTCCTCGGTGGACTCGAGAGGCCGTGCCGCCTACCATCGCAGCTGAGTCTCGGATATTCATCCATCGGCGGTAAAGTAATTACTCTTGACGCAGAATCTCATCTGTTCTAAGAATTTCTCCCTACAATCCCGTATTCCCTTCTTCCATGTTAAGAGTAATTTTTTGATAAAAGCTCTGCTGTTTGGCACATTTCATTATGCCATTCATTTCAGCCCACGTGAGGGCAGGCCACACATAGTATCATATGTCATCAGATTGTTGCATTATGCTATTTTCAACCAACCATATATTGGCCACCATACTATTTAGACTCAGACTGGCTTTCTGCCATCATTATGTTCTGCCATGATTGTTTTTCCCTCTCTTGTTATCTTGCTCTCTCCCTCCCTTTTCTTCCACTAAACTACTTCTCCCTCTTTCCCATTGGTTTACTACAGCTTCCCCTCCCGCCCGGGGCTACAACCACATCCACCTCCACGCATGTTGCCCACCAATCTGAAGACACCACGCTCCCGAGGTCCACCATGATGTCATCCCCTGCCACCTCCACTGCCACATATTCATTCCACAACCACCAACTCAGCCCAAACCAGCTCCGGACCTGGATTCTCACCCAGCCTCCACAGATTATGACCTGGCATCCGACACAGACTTCACGTCCCTGCAGCTTCCGCTGACGGCCCAGCAGCTTCCAGCAGTACGACTCTCCCTGAACTGTACCTCCCAGCCTCTGCTGCTTCCTCCACAACCTACCCCCTCGACACCGCCAAGCCTCCATCCAACACAGCAACTTCCTCTGCCCCACTGTCCCAACCATCTCCTGTCTCGGCTGCGGTCCACCAGCAGATCATGCAGAGAAACCTCCACGTCCACGTCCCAGAGCTTCCCTGATCTTCGGCCTTTGTCTGGATTCCTACCGGGATTTCCCATGCATGACACAGTCACCATTTCTACCCGACCCCACGATTCCGCCACAACCAGATGCTATCGCAGTCCGACCATCTCATACGATCACACTCTTCGGCCTTCAACCTCCCGACGTCCTTCTACGCTGAAGCCTGTCCACCCTGTTCATTTGGTTCACATCAGATTAGCCATGACATGCTCCTCCATTCAAATGGTTTGCTAAAGCTACACATCTCCAAACTCTTTCCTCTGGCAGTGCATTTCTGTGACAAATTGGACACAAATATTGCAAATTGCCATGCAAAATGTCAGAATTGTTGCAGCGAAGTCAAGCATTTTTGCCCGCAAATGTATATTATAAAAATGGTGCGAAATTCTGGAGGGACTGATTTATTATTAAAGACAGAATACGAACTTGAGATGCGTGGGGCCAGACGAAACTGTAATCCATGTTTTGGTTTTCTATAAACGGCCACTACAAACTTCAGCTAACTTTAGCCACCGCTAGTTAAACATCAATGAAAGTGATTTGGCCATGAAATTATTAAAAGGCACTGCATACCCCGATCACTCCCATAAATGTTTTGCTAGCAGTGGCGAAAGTCAGCTGAAGTTTGTAGTGGCTGTTTAAAGAAAACTGAACCATAGATTACAGTTTTTCCTAGCCCATACACTGCTTTTAGGGTGAGGAACCATCTAATATGAAGTTGTAAAATACGACCCGTTAATACTACATTCTGGGAATGCAAAGACAAAAAAACAAAAGTATTTTTTTAAAGAAATTAGAAGACATATAGTTGTATTGAATACCTCTCTCCATAGTGTGAGATGTTATATTATTTACCATAATCTGTAGAGTTAACAGCAGTGAGTGTATGTTCCTTAACATGGTCTCCAGGCTCAGTGTGGTTGGAGAGATCTGCAGAAGCATCCTGAACATCCTGAACTGGTACGGTGCTTGTGTTCAGGCTGGGTGTGGGTGGTGTGGCTGATACACCTGCTGTGGCTTGGTGGTCTGTCCCTGACATTGGACCTAGACAAAGCAACATGTATATTAATTGATGTATTGATCAGTCAATGAGGTCTGCATTTGTTTTATTTTGGAGGGACTAAATAATGTATGATAATGTGGTCCTCCAAAGAAGGAGGTAGTGGTGCTGCAATTAAAGAAAATATATTCCCTCCATAACAACTCTTTCCCTCCAAGTTGGCAAACATGTCTGGTTTCAATCAAATTTGCATTTTAAAATGATTAAAGGCTCAAGCATACAGTATGAATCCTGAGCTATTTTACAGTCTGTCTTTAACTTACCAGCTAGATCATTCCGTTTCATCTTCTGCAGAATATGGTGTGAGATCTCCAGAGCACCAGCTTCCCCATAGCTATGCACCATCTGATCCACTGTGTCCTCTCTTTTAGCATTTTCCAGCCTGCTAACTGGGATGGGAGATGAGCCATCCAAAACAGACTGCTTCAGGTACCACTGAAATGTCTTCAACTCCTCATTGGTAAGTTGTTGTAGAATAGTTAGTAACCGCTCTGGAACAGGTGTGGGTGGGGAAGGTGATGAGGTGGCCATTTTAAATCACTTGGCACTATTAAACAACAGAACAAGTCAGAGTTTTATATATAACATTCCCACCTCTATACAAAACACTAGGCTACTGTCAATTTTGTCAATCTGCCGTTGAATATGGCATTATTGGAGGACTGAATAGTTTGGAGGCGCATGTCTTTGGCAATTGGACGAGGGGCGTTCTTTCAAAATGGGGATGGATAGCCTACTCGAACAAGCAAAATTAAGTATGCAGCAGTGGCGGTCGGTGCCGTTTAAAATTGGGGAGGACGATTTTTATTTTTGGATGAGCATGGCCTTATTTCTATTACAGCATATTAGATGACTGTCATTTACTGTATATTCCATTCACCCAGCTCAATGTAACATTAATAGGTTTAGGCTAGCTACTACATGATACTCTAATTTCCCTTACCCATCATGAGGCTGCTACAATCTAGCCTACGAATGAACGTTTACAATGTACCATAACTGCTAACCACTACACACAGCCTCCATCGTTGTGTCACCATATTAACGAACGTCATAGTCAACATAGTTACTAGAAATAACACGTTAGTAAACCCGCTACAATCATGCAGTACAGTGTACAGTCAGAAAGCAGTTTAGCAGTTACACCGGTGGGCCCCGGTGGCAATAAATTAATAAAACCAAAAGCTTACATTGACTTGGAAGAGTTCCAGTGTTGGATAGCCATAGCCAGCTAGCTAACATAGCATCTCTGCTTGAGCCGGGTGTTTGAGCAGGCTAAACTAGCTAGCTGCATTCCCTAGCTAAGTAAGTGAAAGTAAAACAATTATATATATATATATTTTTTTATGCTAGCTCTCTCTCTCGCTTCTCCTTATTTTTTGAAGTAATTAATTTGTTCAAAACTGTTCAACTATTGTCTTTCTCTCTCTTTGAGTCAATTACTCACCATATTTTTTGCACTGCAGTGCTAGCTAGCTGTAGCTTATGCTTTCAGTACTCGATTCATTCTCTGATCCATTGACTGGGTGGACAACATGTCAGTTCATGCTGCAAGAGCTCTGATAGGTTGGAGAACGTCCTCCAGAAGTTGTCAAAATTACTGTGTAAGTCTATGGAAGGGGGTGAGAACCATAAGCCTCCTAGGTTTTGTATTGAGGTCAATTCAGAAAGTAATTAGTTTATCCACATTTTGTTGCGTTACAGCCTTATTCTAAAATGGGTTAAATTAAACATTTTCCTCATCAATCTACACACAATACCCCATAATGACAAAGCAAAAACAGGTTTTTAGAAATATTTGCAAATAAAAAATAATACAAACAAAAACAAAAACATATTTACATAAGTATTCAGACCCTTGGCTATGATACTCGAAATTGAGCTCAGGTGCATTCTGTTTCCATTGATCATCCTTGAGATGTTTCTACAACTTGATTGGAGTCCACCTGTGGTAAATTCAATTGATTGGACATGAGTTGGAAAGGCACACACCTGTCTATTTAAGGTCCCACAGTTGACAGTGCATGTCAGAGCAAAAACCAAGCCATGAGGTCGAAGGAATTGTCTGTATAGCTCCGAGACAGGGTTGTGTTGAGGCACAGATCTGGGGAAGGGTACCAAAAACATTATGCAGCATTGAAGGTCCCCAAGAACACAGTGGCCTCCATTATTCTTAAATGGAAGAGGTTTGGAGCCACCAAGACTCTTCCTAGAGCTGGCCGCCCAGCCAAACTGAGCAATCGGGTGAGAAGGGCCTTGGTCAGGGAGGTGACCAAGAACCCGATGGTCACTCTGACAGAGCTCCAGAGTTCCTCTGTGGAGATGGGAGAACCTTCCAGAAGGACAACCATCTCTGCAGCAGTCCACCAATCAGGCCTTTATGGTAGAATGTCCAGACGGAAGCCACTCCTCAGTAAAAGGCACATGACAGTCCGCTTGGAGTTTGCCATGAGAAACAAGATTCTCTGGTCTGAAGAAACCAAGACTGAACTCTTTGGCCTGAATGCCAAGCGTCACATCTGGAGGAAACCTGGAACCATCCCTACTGTGAAGCATGGCGCTCAGGACCACAGACTGAGGCGATGGTTCACCTTCCAACTGGACAACAACCATAAGCACACAGCCAAGACAACGTAGGTGTGGCTTTAGGACAAGTCTCTGAATGTCCTTTAGTGGCCCAGCCAGAGCCCGGACTTGAACCCGATCGAACATCTCTGGAGAGACCTGAAAATAGCTGTGAAGCGATGCTCCCCATCCAACCTGACAGAGCTTGAGAGGATCTGCAGAGAGGAATGGGAGAAACTCCCCAAATACAGGCGTGCCAAGTTTGTAGCGTCATACTCAAGAAGACTCAAGGCTGTAATCGCTGCCAAAAGTGCTTCAACAAAGTACTGAATAAAGGGTCTGAATACTTATGTAAATGTGATATTTCTGTTTTTTTTATGGGGTATTGTGTGTAGATTGATGAGGGGGAAAAAACTATTTAATCCATTTTAGAATAAGGCTGTAACGTAACAAAATGTGGAAACAATCAAGGGGTCTGAATATTTTCCGAATGCGCTGTATATGGAGACTGTTTAGAACCAAAAATGAGATGTTAAATACATGTAAAAAAATGTTTTTGCATGTTTCCTGATCTTTCTGATATCTCTCAGATATAGAGCCCCACAGTGGAGGTGTCATTATGCCCCTAAAACCTAGCGGTCAAACAGGGAAATGGTTCCAATCATTTTTCCATAGGGAATTTTAGAAACATTTAAAATAAGGGCTGTGTTTCATGTAGGCTTACCTTGGCGTGACGTTTTAATAACCATGTAAATATCTGTAGGACACGGGGACTTTTATCAATATATTCGGCTATATTTACTCTCAGATTTGAAAATGCTAATTAGCATTAACGTAAACATCATGCCAGACTACAAATCCCTGCAAGCTCCTGCACGTCATCTCTAGCTGACACCTTTGCTAACAGGTATTGTGTCAATTTAAAACTTGCACAAGACACTTCACAGAATTGTCCATTTAAAGAAATTTTGCCATTAGATAGTTAATCCAGAGATTCTTACCTTTCCCTCGATTCGGCAGTCTCGTCCAGATCATCATGGCATTTGCAGTTCTTTATGATATCCATTTTAGCAGCAAATTAGCATTTCATTTTGGGGGGGGTAAATACAGCCTTGATACAAATCATCTTGTCCTAGAGAGATTTACATGGTTATCCAAATGTCACACCAGGGTAAGCCTACACGAAACACAGCCCTAATTTAAGTGTTTCTAAAATCCCCTGTGGGGAAAATTAATGGTGGAAACAAGATTGGAACCATTTCCTTGTTTGACCGCTAGTTTTTATGGGTATTATGACTCATACTGTGGTACTCTATAGGTCAGACACTTTTTTTTTGTGGGGGGACTATCTGTTGTTCAATGTAGTGAATCTGTTATTCAATGCATTTGTATGGGCTAATAGCCCATTCCCCCCTTTTAGACAGGGTTTAGACTGTAATGGGTTAACAGTTTAAGGAACAAAGAGTAAGATGGGGAACTTTATGTTTTTGTCTTTTTTCAAACTGTGGAAAGAGGCATGTAGGCCTACTATAATGAACATACACATTATTCTCTCTTCTCTATAAATCAGTATATTCTGTTTTATCTTTGAAATTGTCTCAAGATACTGTATGTTTACTGTATAAAACCATCACTCACTTTAAGAAGCAGTATTGCTCACCCTGAAATGGAACACAACTAGTGACAAACATTTGAATCTTGTCATATTTTGCGGGAACATACCTGAGAGTCTTAGCTTTCAGGAATGGGGTCATATAGTAATAGCCCAAACCGTTCAAACGCTAGGTCACAGCAAGTAAAACTGGCTGAGAGGAAATCAAGGGGGTTTGGGGGATTTGTCCGCAATGTCGAGTCCATGGGTGATGAACAAATAACACACATGTAAAGCTCTGATTTAAAAAAAGTTAATCAATCAGAAGTCAAAGTTAAAAATGTTCCATTCAGTAGTGGTTCATTTTCTCTTCAGGTAATATTGAGTAACCTCAATCGGGGAAATGTGAGCTGGGTTCCACAATTTTAATCAATAATATGTACAAATCTATATTTTGTAAGTATTACCTCTGTCTTGCTCTGTTAGTAATGTTCAATTTTACTTACTTAATTCTCTCTTCTCTTTAAAGCAGCATATTCTGCCTCGGTTGTCTCAAAAATAACCACCCTACCAGGAAATCACTATAATCAGGAAGCAGAGCTCACAGTCTTTAAAGTTGTCTTGTCATGAGATTTAGGGTGTTTTCACACTTGGTCCTTTTCAGCCAATTTCTGTGAACGTTATTAAGAGTATTGCACTTTTTCTTGATTTCTCATTGTCAGTCCATAAATACATATGAAATAAGTCACTGGTGAGTTGTTTTGTTTTCCATGGGTGATACAGTAGATCATATCAATATACATGGAGTATACAAAACATTAAGAACACTTGCTCTTTCCATGACATGGACTGACCAGGTGAATCCAGGTGAAAGCTATGATCCCTTATTGATGTTAAATCCACTTCAATCAGTGTAGATGAAGGGGTGGAGACTGGTTAAAGAAGGGGTTTTAAGCCTTGAGACAATTAAGACATGGATTGTGTAATGTGTGCCATTCAGAGGATGAATGGGCAAGACACATGATTTAAGTGCCTTTGAACGGGGTGTGGTAGTAGGTGCCAGGCGCACTGATTTGTGTCAAGAACTGCAACGCTACTGGGTTTTTCAGAGTCCATGCCCCGACGAATTGACATATTGAGGCTGTTCTGAAGGCAGAAGGGGGAGGTGCAACTCAATATTAGGAAGGTGTTCCTAATGTTTGGTCTACTCAGTGTACATATTTAGATTGTCATTGGATCAGTTTGGCTGTTACAAATACATTAGCACCAGCTACATGCAGTAATACTGAACTAAATGAGTGTATACCTCTTTCCATTACATGAGCTTATCATGGACAACAAGGTGTGGTGCTGCTAGCTGGTGTCCAATGGGAGATAATTAGCATCTTACCTGGCTGTGGCCGTTTCTATAGAAACACCTGGGAGCAGGTGGAGAGGAGAGGCTCACCTTCCAGCCTTGGCGAATGGCAAACACAGGGAATTCTCTCCAGTATATCTCTGTCAGTACATAGGGACATCATCATACAGTGATCATGCTGCTTCATTAAAGAGTAGAGCTAAGGAGAAAATAGGAGAATGCACTGTAGGACCGTTGGAAAAGTTACTACAGTGTTTCTCAACCTTTTATAGTGCCAAGGACCGGCAAGCTAGATTGTTTCCTCCTTTAGAGAAAACTTACATTTAAACTAGCACAAAAAAAATGACAAAATCAGCATCAGCTAGCTGAACATCTCAGGGACTGCTAAGCATCATCCCAGGGACCAGAGCTGGTACTTGGGCCGGAGGTTGACAAACACTGGGCTACCAGACTACAGGAAGTTGTTGGTGTGTTTGAAAAGCAGGAATGTTGTTGAACACAGCCTCACCTCGGAAGTCTTTTAGCGTCCCCATTAACATCAACCTGCAGGGTGCACGGAGGCGACAGACACGGTGAGACACAGGGGTTACCTAGCCTGATCCCAGATCTGTTGGTGCTGTCTTGCCAATGACCCTAGGAGTTGGCAAGACAGCACAAACAGGTCTTTAAGTAATCCCTAACCTGGTCCCAGACAGTCTGGGACCAGGTTAGGGATTACCTAAATAAATAATGTTTTTGAATTCAATTGAAGATACAATGGGTGGGGAATAGTGAAACTGGAAGGTGGGTGAGCGAAACTGTACATCAAAGCCCCCTTTCTGTCTGGCATATATATATATGTGTGTGTCTATGTGTATGTATGTTCTGTATAGACAGTATGGACAGTATATGAATAGAATAGTATATGTACAGCATTAGTTATATAGGATGAGCCATGACTAGAATACAGTATATACATATAAAGTGATCAGTGTTCAATGTCTCTATATACTGTACATGAGACAGCAGTCTCTAAAGTGCAGTGCAGAGTACCAGGCGGTGGCCGGCTAGTGAGAGTGTCTAAGGTGCCGGGCAGAGTACCAGGCGGTGGCCGGCTAGTGACAGTGTCTAACGTGTCGGGCAGAGTACCAGGCGGTGGCCGGCTAGTGACAGTGTCTAAGGTGCCGGGCAGAGTACCAGGCGGTGGCCGGCTAGTGACAGTGTCTAAGGTGTCGGGCAGAGTACCAGGCGGTGGCCGGCTAGTGACAGTGTCTAAGGTGCCGGGCAGAGTACAAGGCGGTGGCCGGCTAGTGACAGTGTCTAAGGTGCCGGGCAGAGTACCAGGCGGTGGCCGGCTAGTGACAGTGTCTAAGGTGCCGGGCAGAGTACCAGGCGGTGGCCGGCTAGTGACAGTGTCTAAGGTGCCGGGCAGAGTACCAGGCGGTGACCGGCTAGTGACAGTGTCTAAGGTGTCGGGCAGAGTACCAGGCGGTGGCCGGCTAGTGATGTTTGTTCAACAGTCTGAAGGCCTGGAGATAGAATCTGTTTTTCAGTCTCTCTGTCCCGGCTCTGATACACCTGTACCATCTCCGCCTTCTAAGTGGTAGCAGGGTGAACAGCCCGTGGCTCGGGTGCTGTCCTATGACACCGGGTGCTGTAGATGTCCTGGAGGGAAGGCAGTGTGCCCCCAGTGATGCATTGGGCTGACCACACCACTAGGACTCTGGCGGTCATTACATTTTGTCAGCTGGTAACTGTCGGTCTCACAGTAATTGACTGTTAACACAACCATAAACACGTTTAGCATCTCCGGGCTTCCACGCATAGCCTACAAGCCACTGATGCAGACCTTTGGAATCCCTAGGCTACATTTTAAAAAGTATAATACATCTATTGAATATAGCCTACACCAGTGGTCACCAACTGGTCAATCACGATCAACTGGTCGATCTCCAAAGCATTCCTAGTCGATCGCCAAACATTTCTGTAAAAAACCCAACGATAAGCCTTGCGTTCAAAAAGCCTCGCTGTTGGCGGTAGGTGCACCCGATTCCACTGCCCTGCGAGCCGGGTAGGCAACGTGTTCCCATTTTGAACCATTTCATATGTCTGAAGGTACAAACTCTGCCTTTCTGGGGGGAGCAAATCAAGTGCACTATAGGCCTACCACTGGCCAATCGGATGACTCAGATGACTGTATCTGCAGTAACATAGCAGGCGTAAAATAAAGCTTCAGCAAAGTTGAGACTGTGAGATTTCAAAACTTTTAAAACCATGACTAGAGAGAGACTGTCAACGAATACAGGAAAGAGCTTTTTATATGAGTGAGTTCATGTTTAAATTTTTCAACGGTCACGAGGAATTTGACTGCGGTTATGACTACGCACCACCCTCTGGAGAGCCATGCGGTTGCTGGCGGTGCAATTGCCATACCAGGCGGTGATGCAGACTGACAGAATGCTCTCGATGGTGCATCTGTAGAAGTTTGTTAGGGTCTTAGGGGCCATGTTGAATTTCTTTAGCCTCCTGAGGTTGAAGAGGTGCTGTTGCATCTTCTTCACCATGGTGTCGGTGTGGTGAGACCATTTCAGGTCCTTGGTGATGCGCACGCCAAGGAACTTGAAGCTTTTGACCCTCTCCATTGCGGCTCCGTCGATGTGGATGGGGGCTTGCTCTCTCTGCTGTCTCCTGTAGTCCATGATCAGCTCCTTCGTTTTGTTGAGGGAGAGGTTGTCTTGTCACTGTTAGTGATCAGGCCTACCACTGTTGTGTCATCAGCAAACTTGATGATAGAGTTGCAGTCGTGCATAGTCACACAGTCATGGGTGAACAGGGAGTACAGGAGGGTTGCACATGGAGGGGTTCAGTCCCAGGGCCCTGAGCTTAATAATGAGCTTGGGGCGCACTATGGTGTTGAAAGCTCTAGTCGATGAACAGCATCCTCACATAAGTATTCCTCTTGTCCAGGTGGGATAAGGCGATGTACAGTGCAGTGGCTATTGCATCATCCATGGATCTGTTGGGGCAGTATGCGAATTGTAGTGGATAGAGGGTGTCAGGTAAGGTGGAGGTGATATGTTCCTTGATTAGCCTCTCAAAGCACTTCATGGTGACCGAAGTGAGTGCTACAGGGCATAGTCATTTAGCTCAGTTACCTTTGCTTGGGTATCGGAACAATGGTGGACAGCTTGAAGCAAGTGGGGACGACAGACTGGGATAGGGAGAGATTGCGCATGAGGACGCAGATTGGGATGCGGGCGAAGAAGGTGTTCAGCTTATCTGTGAGTGAGGCATCAGTGTCTATGAAGCGGCTGGTTTTCCCTTTACAGTGCCTTGCAAAAGTATTCATCCCCCTTGGCGTTTTTCCTATTTTGTTGCATTACAACCTGTATTTTTTTTTTTGTTGATTTCATGTAATGGACATACACAAAATAGTCCAAATTGGTGAAGTGAAATGAAAAAAAAAACTTGTTTCAAATAATTCTAAAAAATAAATAACGGAAAAGTGCTGTGTGCATATGTATTCACCCCCTTTGCTATGAAGCCCCTAAATAAGATCTGGTGTAACCAATTACCTTCAGAAGTCACATAATTAGTTAAATAAAGTCCACCTGTGTGCAATCTAAGTCTCACATGATCTGTCACATGATCTCAGTATATATACACCTGTTCTGAAAGGCCCCAGAGTCTGCAACACCACTAAGCAAGGGGCACCACCAAGCAAGCGGCACCATGAAGACCAAGGAGCTCTCCAAACAGGTCAGGGACAAAGTTGTGGAGAAGTACAGATCAGGGTTGGTTTATAAGAAAATATCAGAAACTTTGAACATCCCACGGAGCACCATTAAATCCATTATTAAAAAATAGAAAGAATATGGCACCACAACAAACCTGCCAAGAGAGGGCCGCCCACCAAAACTCACGGACGCAAGGAGGGCATTTATCAGAGAGGCAACAAAGAGACCAAAGATAACCCTGAAGGAGCTGCAAAGCTCCACAGCGGAGATTGGAGTATCTGTCCATAGGACCACTTTAAGCCGTACACAACATGAGATCTTGTTGACATACTAAGTCGTTCGAATGAGATAATTTCAAGAGTCTACTTTAAAAAATATTGCTTTGGCCTTCAGGGCATCCATATATGTGTGTTAATTTATGAGTGTGTGTGTGTTCATTTGTGTGTGCATTCATTCATGTGCGTGTATGTGTGTGCCTATGACAAAGGGAGATCTTCCACCCGTCGGCGGCGAGGGAGCAGGTGTGGCGGCTGGGAGATTACGGGTGCGGAGGGGAAAGGGCCAAGGCCCAGGTGACAGCCTCCAGTGTGGGGGAGGACAGAGCCATGCTCCTGGGCTTCACTATGATGGCCTTCTCTGTACTCATGTACTTTCTGGTTGGGATCACTCTGGTCAAACCCCACCTAAACAGGTAAGGAAGGCCTCTGTCAATAAGACGTTTATATAAGGAGCAAAATCGCTATCTGGTGAGTGGACACAGAGAGCTGGTGGTTTTGAACACTTACAATGAGTTCTAGTTCTAAGAATCAATCATATGATTCTAAGAATCAAAATAATCTGGGCTGAATGTCATTCGTAGGAGATGACTGTACTGTATTGCCCGGTGGAATTATGCATTGCATCCTTATGATCATCTAAGTGAAGAATTTGAGTTATTGAGTATGCATTGCATAATGCAAGATAGCAAATAACGCAATAATGTAAGATAACTTCAGTAACACTTCACTGCAGGTGTCCTTATGCATGCATTCATAATGCCTTTATAACAGCTATAGAAAGCATAACATTTGTCATAAGCTATCATAAATTGTCGTAACTAGTTATGAGAAACCCCACATTATGTTATAAAACTAGTTATAATTGGTGTTATAGATGACTGTTCATACTGTTGTCATATGCTCTAAGGGCAACTTTTAAAAACAACTGCTATTACATAGTCTGCATGACAACTTATGTCATATGTTATTACATGCTACATAAGAGTCTACATACAAGATGTTATAACAAGGTCATATTTCATTTACCAACCTCTGTGTTATATTTTACATTGAATGGAATGATGGGCGTCATAACCATGTCATATACCCTTATAGAGTGTGCACAGACACTTTAAGTAAAGTGACATTCATTTCAGGTAATATAAAACAGTGATGAATGTGTTTATACCACAGGATGAGTTGAGAGTATCACAAAACTTAACCATTTAAAGGATCTCCAAGAAACATGGGGTACAGATGTACTTATGATTTGTATTTATTTTGACAACGAGACAACCACCAGTATGACAACAGTATGAACAGTCATCTATGACACCAATTATAGCTAGTTTTATAACATCATGTGCATTCCTCATAACTAATTATGACAACTTATGACAGCTTATGACAAATGTTATGTGTTATATAGCTGTTGTAAAGGCGTTATGAATGCATGCATAAGGATACCTACAGTGTTACCATAACAGGAAAAAGTACTCAATAGTCATACTTGAGTAAAAGTAAAGATACCTTAACAGAAAATGACTCAAGTAAAAGTGAAAGTCACCCAGTAAAATACTACTTGAGTAAAAATCTAAAAGTATTTGGTTTTAAATATACTTAAGTATCAAAAGTAAAAGTATAAATCATTTCAAATTCCATATATTAAGCAAACCAGATAGCACAATTTTTTGTTTTTAAAATGTATGGATAGCTAGGGGCAAACTCCAACACTCAGACGCCATTTACAAAATACGTTTGTGTTTAGTGGGTCCACCAGATCAGAGGCAGTAGGAATAACTAGGTATGTTCTCTTGATAAGTGTGTGAATTGGACCATTTTCTTGTCCTGCTAATCATTCGAAATTTAAGTAAAAAGTACAGTGAGGGAAAAAAGTATTTGATCCCCTGCTGATTTTGTACATTTGCCCACTGACAAAGAAATGATCAGTCAGATAAAACGCATGTCAAAAATTTTATAAATTGATTTGCATTTTAATGAGGGAAATAAGTATTTGACCCCTCTGCAAAACATGACTTAGTACTTGGTGGCAAAACCCTTGTTGGCAATCACAGAGATCAGACGTTTCTTGTAGTTGGCCACCAGGTTTGCACACATCTCAGGAGGGATTTTGTCCCACTCCTCTTTGCAGATCTTCTCCAAGTCATTAAGGTTTCGAGGCTGACGTTTGGCAACTTGAACCTTCAGCTCCCTCCACAGATTTTCTATGGGATTAAGGTCTGGAGACTGGCTAGGCCACTCCAGGACCTTAATGTGCTTCTTCTTGAGCCACTCCTTTGTTGCCTTGGCCATGTGTTTTGGGTCATTGTCATGCTGGAATACCCATCCACGACTCATTTTCAATGCCCTGGCTGAGGGAAGGAGGTTCTCACCCAAGATTTGACGGTACATGGCCCTGTCCATCGTCCCTTTGATGCGGTGAAGTTGTCCTGTTCCCTTAGCATAAAAACATCCCCAAAGCATAATGTTTACACCTCCATGTTTGACGGTGGGGATGGTGTTCTTGGGGTCATAGGCAGCTTCCTCCTCCTCCAAACACGGCGAGTTGAGTTGATGCCAAAGAGCTCGATTTTGGTCTCATCTGACCATAACACTTTCACCCAGTTCTCCTCTGAATCATTCAGATGTTTATTGGCAAACTTCAGATGGGCATGTACAGTGGGGGAAAAAAGTATTTAGTCAGCCACCAATTGTGCAAGTTCTCCCACTTAAAAAGATGAGAGAGGCCTGTAATTTTCATCATAGGTACACGTCAACTATGACAGACAAAATGAGGAAAAATCACATTGTAGGATTTTTAATGAATTTATTTGCAAATTATGGTGGAAAATAAGTATTTGGTCAATAACAAAAGTTTCTCAATACTTTGTTGTATACCCTTTGGTGGCAATGACACAGGTCAAACGTTTCCTGTAAGTCTTCACAAGGTTTTCACACACTGTTGCTGGTATTTTGGCCCATTCCTCCATGCAGATCTCCTCTAGAGCAGTGATGTTTTGGGGCTGTCGCTGGGCAACACGGACTTTCAACTCCCTCCAAAGATTTTCTATGGGGTTGAGATCTGGAGACTGGCTAGGCCACTCCAGGACCTTGAAATGCTTCTTACGAAGCCACTCCTTCGTTGCCCGGGCGGTGTGTTTGGGATCATTGTCATGCTGAAAGACCCAGCCACGTTTCATCTTCAATGCCCTTGCTGATGGAAGGAGGTTTTCACTCAAAATCTCACGATACATGGCCCCATTCATTCTTTCCTTTACACGGATCAGTCGTCCTGGTCCCTTTGCAGAAAAACAGCCCCAAAGCATGATGTTTCCACCCCCATGCTTCACAGTAGGTATGGTGTTCTTTGGATGCAACTCAGCATTATTTGTCCTCCAAACACGACGAGATGAGTTTTTACCACAAAGTTCTATTTTGGTTTCATCTGACCATATGACATTCTCCCAATCCTCTTCTGGATCATCCAAATGCACTCTAACAAACTTCAGACGGGCCTGGACATGTACTGGCTTAAGCAGGGGGACACGTCTGGCACTGCAGGATTTGAGTCCCTGGCGGCGTAGTGTGTTACTGATGGTAGGCTTTGTTACTTTGGTCCCAGCTCTCTGCAGGTCATTCACTAGGTCCCCCCGTGTGGTTCTGGGATTTTTGCTCACCGTTCTTGTGATCATTTTGACCCCACGGGGTGAGATCTTGCGTGGAGCCCCAGATCGAGGGAGATTTTTAGTGGTCTTTTATGTCTTCCATTTCCTAATAATTGCTCCCACAGTTGATTTCTTCAAACCAAGCTGCTTACCTATTGCAGATTCAGTCTTCCCAGCCTGGTGCAGGTCTACAATTTTGTTTCTGGTGTCCTTTGACAGCTCTTTGGTCTTGGCCATAGTGGAGTTTGGAGTGTGACTGTTTGAGGTTGTGGACAGGTGTCTTTTATACTGATAACAAGTTCAAACAGGTGCCATTAATACAGGTAACGAGCGGAGGACAGAGGAGCCTCTTAAAGAAGAAGTTACAGGTCTGTGAGAGCCAGAAATCTTGCTTGTTTGTAGGTGACCAAATACTTATTTTCCACCATAATTTGCAAATAAATTCATTAAAAATCCTACAATGTAATGTGTTACCAATTGTTTTATTGGTGACTATGGTCCCAGCTGCCTTGAGATCATTGACAAGATCCTCCCGTGTAGTTCTGGGCTGATTCCTCACCGTTCTCATGATCATTGCAACTCCACGAGGTGAGATCTTGCATGGAGCCCCAGGCCGAGGGAGATTGACAGTACTTTTGTGTTTCTTCCATTTGCGAATAATCCCACCAACTGTTGTCACCTTCTCACTAAGCTGCTTGGCAATGGTCTTGTAGCCCATTCCAGCCTTGTGTAGGTCTACAATCTTGTCCCTGACATCCTTGGAGAGCTCTTTGGTTTTGGCCATGGTGGAGAGTTTGGAATCTGATTGATTGATTGCTTCTGTGGGCAGGTGTCTTTATACATTTACATTTACATTTACATTTACGTCATTTAGCAGACGCTCTTATCCAGAGCGACTTACAAATTGGTGCATTCACCTTATGATAGCCAGTGGGACAACCACTTTACCAAATATTAAAAATTTAAAAAAAAAATTAAATGTTTTTTTGTTATCTTTTTTATAGTTCTTCATTTTTTTAATGTTTTATTTTATTTTTTAGAGTATGTTTTTAATTTTCATTTGTTTTATATATATATTGTTGTTGTTTTTTTATTTTTTTATTTTATTTTTTATATGTGTATTTTTTTATTATTATTATTATAATTATAATTATAATTATTACATTATTTTTTTTAATGTATTTTTTAGTTTTTGTTTATACAGGTAACAAACTGAGATTAGGAGCATTCCCTTTAAGAGTGTGCTCCTAATCTCAGCTCGTTACCTGTATAAAAGACACCTGGGAGCCAGAAATCTTTCTGATTGAGAGGGGGTCAAATACTTATTTCCCTCATTAAAATGCAAATCAATTTATAACATTTTTGACATGTGTTTTTCTGGATTTTTTTTGGTGTTATTCTGTCTCTCACTGTTCAAATAAACCTACCATTAAAATTATAGACTGATAATTTCTTTGTCAGTGGGCAAACGTACAAAATCAGCAGGGGATCAAATATTCTTTTCCCCTCACTGTACATAATTTTCTATCGGAATGTAGTGACGTAAAAGTAAAAGTTGTAAAAAATATAAATAGTAAAGTAAAGAACTCATAAAAAACTACTTAAGTAGTACTTTCAAGTATTTTTACTTAAGTACTTTACACAACTGCTTCTCATCAACTCCTATTCATGCTGGTGGTTTCAGTGACTGGCATGAGGAGGCCAGCTGCTTGCTGGTCCAGGTTGATGTTCTGGATGAGTGGGCCGACTGCAGAGGGGTCAGCACTGCCCCATGCCTGAAGGTTCTGGTCAACCTCAGTACCTCTGGACAGAAGGCTCGCCTACACTATGATGAAGAGTCTGTACTCCTCAACCCTGAGGTAGAATAAAGGCCACCAGTGACTGAATGTCGCTCATTTTAGTAATTTGCTTCACAGTCATTTAGGAGAAGCTTCCATCCGGAGTGACTGGTGTCTAGCGAACTAGTTTATGTGCATTAGTCATGCGTGCAAGTTATGATATATATCAGACTCAGATAATATTAACAAAATATGTATACTATTTTCCCCTTATCATTGCAGTGTTTCTACATACCCAAATGTCAAGTAGACAGGAAAGTCCTTGTGGACGAAGTGCAGAAAATCCTAAACACTTTGGAGGAGATACAAGGCAGTGCGTTGCGTTGTCTGTCCGACCCCAGAAAATATCCAAAGGACACCATTTTGAAGAGGAAGTACACGTTAGACCTAGTCCTGTGGTCTCTGCTGTGGCCCAGCTTGATGCTGGGCGTGGGAGCTCTACTGGTTGGCCTGGTGAAGCTCAACCAGAGACTGGGACACCTCTGTACGGAGCTGGGTAATGAGGTAGCAGAGGGTAGGCTGACAACGATGACGAATACCCAGGGCAAACTCTATCAGCTCCTTAGGTGGTCTGGACAGAACTCGCCTATGCAGGAGGACTCAGTGAAGTGAAACCATGTGTTTGATACCATTCCACTCCAGCCATTACCACTAGCCTGTTCTCCCCAATTAAGGTGCCACCAACCTTCTGTGCTGAATAAGCTGACTTGAAGGGACCTTTTACCTGGTCAGGTACTCTCATCCACTAGCCACATTTCTCTGTTGATATATGGGGTAGCTATTAGCCTGGGGACGAGGTTAGATATTACTGACAATTAATGTA
The DNA here is from genome assembly GCF_964263955.1 of Coregonus lavaretus. Classification (NCBI taxonomy): domain Eukaryota; kingdom Metazoa; phylum Chordata; class Actinopteri; order Salmoniformes; family Salmonidae; genus Coregonus; species Coregonus lavaretus. The sequence continues at coordinate 36,977,153 of NC_140010.1, read as the reverse complement.
TCAAATGCTAAACGTTTTTTTATATTCTCCTTTTTAATTATCATGGCATGATGAGGCAAGAAATTGATCATTAGAAATATATTGGTTCTCAAAATATCTGAGACGGGGATACAGAGAAATGTTTTTATTTTTATTTAAACAGTACAATGAGTGAATGAATACAGGGTTCTTTCCAGACATGGTAAAATGAATGAGTATGAAAGAGTAATGAGTGCATACTACAGGTCAAACGATATTTACAAAGATGAATAGCTAGATAAACAAGAATATCAGCTTTAAAAACATGCAGGATAGCTTTTCATCATTGTGCTTTTACACTGTACTCAGAGCCAGAGCAGCAGACCTTCAGTGAAACTCCACTAGATACATTTTCCTCCTTACTAAGCTCTTATGGTCCTTCATTCATTTGTCACAAGTTTCTCATTCATTTCATTTCAACAACTACAAGCCGTCTACTGGGGTGTAAAAGGATGTATTATGCATAAGTTCACTGTTTTTGGGAGGGT